>NC_140593.1:947828818-948428818 GCF_964204655.1 Triturus cristatus
GAATGGGTAAGATCAGTACTAAGAATAGCAAATTTAGATCGAGCTAGATTGAATATTAAGAGAACGAAATTTTGGGATCTTTGGGATAATTGGTACAAAACAGCATACCTTTAATTTTTGATTCTCCCTATTTTTCCCTCCGTACACTTATTTCTTCACCTTTCACGTTTAATTCTATTTTCCTCCTTTTACTTCACTTTCTTTTTGTTATGTTAGATACCTGGTCCAATGATTATCAATCCGAAATACAGGTTTTTTCGTTTGAAAGGGATTGCTAAATTATGTTTAGCACCTCGGGTTGTGGGTTAACCCACAAGTACCTGTTTAACGGAGCTAGAATTTAGGCAGTATCGTGATGGAAACCCGGGATGTCATTCATCCCTCCCTTCGGGGAGTGACTGGGATTCTCCCTTTTCCAAGCCGAGGCCGCCGAAATTCGTTTTGACTCCTAATTAAAAAATTGACAAATGAGGACTAAATAAAAAAATTAAAAATATATAAAAAGTGAGCTTTTCAATGGTGTTTTTTATTTTCAGTGGATCAATTAATATGCTTCAAAGGAAGCTTTCCGGAAACGTGCTTGTAATGTTGCAACCAGTCAAGGATGATGACACTTGCTGATGCAATTGTGCACCTATAATAGTTCATAGTTTAATCGTGTAATGTCAGTTCCCCTTTTATGTAGATCACAAGAGACATTAGAATATTTATATTTGAGTGGTCTGTTTTAATTAACAAAATGTCTGTGTTTTTGGCTTGTTACTTTCATTCGTTCGTCCATGGTGCCAATTCACTTCTTGTAAGAGTGCGTTTTTTTTTTTTACTTCTCCAAACATATAAAATTTTCTTCTTTAGTGATGTGTGCCAGAGACGTTTTGGCCATTTCCTGAGAAGCAGATTTTGTGTGGAACCTCTTGCTGATTTTGTACTAAGATATATATTTTACACAATTTCCTTGTCTTAAAAACTGAGCATTTCCTATAACAGTCTGCTCTTTGGCACTATACTATTTTTTAGGTTTACCTGTGTTGTCTATTTTTCATTATGAATTATTGGTTTCAATTGACTAACCAATTGTTTTTTGTATTCTGTAATGTTTTTAATTCTAAATAAACATTCATGGCTTAACTCTGAATCTTGTCTTGTGTAGGTTTCCTTTATTTGCATTGGGGCATTTTGAGACTCACATGGCCACGGTCCATCTAATCAACCTTTTGAATTTGTTATTAAAAAGCACCAACATTTGTTTTCATTTTAGCGTGTATTTATGCCACCATATCTTGTGAGTTTGTACATGGTTCTGTACAGAACAGAGCAGGTTCCTCTGTGAACAGGAGTGCCTTGTAGAATCACGTAGGATTTATAGTAAAGCCTCCTTTTTTAATGTTTCCTGAACTGGCTATAGAGGTCTGTGCACTTGTTTCTTCCTCCAGGCATTATTTGAACATGGCCTCTGATTCCCTCTCAGTTGTCTCTTTTATCCACACTTTTTTTTCCCTCAGAACATTCTGTTTGAAGAGTGATGCCTTTTCTCAATTTAGCCATTCTTAGAGCTTCAAATGGTTTCTTTTTGTAATCTCAGCTTGCTCCATTGTTATGCTCATCTGCTCTTCATGATGTCATTGTTTCTATATTTGAATTTTCTGATCTTCTTTAGATATAACAAGTAGAAGATAGTGAGCATTCACTTGTATCTATCTAACCTCTATATCCCTGGAGTGGCTCCACATATCTTGGTTATGACAATATAGTAGATCCTTCAGTTTGCTCAGTTAATCTTGTTAATTGCTCAGTGATGATGATGTCATGGAAACCGCTATCCACAGTTGTCATGCTCAGGTGTCCTAGTTCTCATTGGATATCCAATTTGGAGCCCACAAAGCCCAGAAGTACGCCTTAGTACTACTACGATGGCTGACTTCAGAAGCTTGGCAGTCGGCTCATTCACAGACCACTTCTGCCCTCGGCCTTCTTGGTGCATTTTTTGGAAATGTCATTCTTCAGAAGGTCTAGGCGCTCCCCAAAATGATATCTCTGCCATTTCTATGTGGCTCTGAGGAGTAGTGAATCTGGGAGCTTTCTAATATATGTATCAGATTTACAGGAAAGTGGCCATGAACGCTTATGTATCCATGCTCTCTGCAAATGTCTGCCTTAGCAACATCTTGCATCCTTAGTTTCTCTCTTCATGACCCCATAAATACTACTGGGCGTTTCTCATAGAGTCTGGTGGGTGATGGTTTCTGCTCTTGGGCTGAAGGAATGATCAACAAATCTCCCCGAGAGCTTCCATCTTCTATTGGAGTTATTCCTCACCTGCTCCTTCAGATATCCATTTCTCATATAGATCTAATCAGGTTCAAGTCAGCAGGAGCTGAAGGCTCTTCATTTTGTCTTCACTAGTCCAACAGAGCAGCACATCCTTGTGATTAATTACAGCTCAAAAGTGGTCTTTCGTGCTGTGGGTTAGCTACAGAAGCTATTCATTGCAGGTCACAACACATGCAGCTTCTCCCTGTTCCACTGCTGGTTGGTCATGTGGTAGATTGGGATTTCTTTCCTGACTGTTTTCTACCATGGAGATCTTCTAGACATGTGAACATTTTTCCTGCAGTGATGTCTGCCTCCCATAATTTCAGCTATTCAATGGACTTGGAAATTGAACTCCTCACATACTCAATGACATGATATTTTGTCCCTCTCCAAGCAGATTCTCTTCCCTTCTGGTTGGCAGGTAAGGTTGATCCAAATGAAGAAATCTTCTCCTTTTTAGGCTGGCTATGTTCCTGAAAACAATGCAATGTTTATGTACGTGTAGGCTTACCTGTTTTCAGTTTCTATTTTGGGTAAATTCTGGTGGGGTTTTTTCAGTGTTTCAAGTGATTTCAATACCTTGAAAAAACAGCGGTTACCAGTGGTTACACATTTTTGCGCCGTTAAAAATAACAGAAACAATGTTTTTCCGGTGTTTATGGAACTTTTTGCTTTTATAATTGCTATCTTGCTGCACTGATAGTGCATGGTATATAGATAGTATACGTACAGTGTAAATGAGGTCCAAATATATTTTTACAAATCAAACTTATTGTAGTAAACCACACAATACTTCTTCAGTGAGTCTTTGGTCATGCACGCTTGCTCTTTCCTTCCCATGTAAACTTGTATCTGTGAAAAGGCCCTCTCAGCAATGGCACTTGAGACAGGCAACGCCAAAATAGCCAGTATACAATTTGCTAACTCCAGCCACTGACATAGCTTTCAATGCCAATACTGGTGCACCTGAAGATTGTGATTCTCTGCAACAGGTTCTGCAACATATGTGTTGAACTGGGCGCATATGCCCTCAGAGTTATTGAAGCGGTCAAAAATGAGGCAGCACTTTTGAAACTCCAGAGAAGATTTCCCTTTACGGAAGGGAATCTATAACTTGTTCAAAGTACCACAGTGAGGCTTCATTGACTTCAAGTGCCATGGTTGGTGAAGGGCTATTTCTCATACATTGTAAAATAAAAGTTCCTGAATTGCTCCTCAACATTTCTTTGCTTACCAAGTGGCAAGCACTCTAACATGGAATATGTTGCAGCGCCAAAGTCACTAAAAGTGTTGCCCAGCCTACTCTCAAGGAGATGTTTCACATCTACACCAATTATGCTAAACAGTTGGTAGACAAGGGTGTTTTCAAACTCTTGTTTTTTTTATTATGTGCACTACAGCAGACATATTTTCCTGTAAAAATCTAAGAATGCAGTAGAGTTTACTTTTTTTCAAAATCACTATCAATATGTGACCAAAGTTCTGTAAACGGTTGCACATGGATAATATAGCATTCATGGCCTCTAGGACTGAGAACCACCAGCTAAGTGACACAGTTGGGATGACTCTTTTGATGATGCCTCACAAAGCACAAAATGAGAATTATTTGCTTTTTATGACAAAACAGTGCACCAGAATGGACTAAAAAGTTAATAGCATTCTTCATTAACTCTCAACTTTGTAAAGATGCTTTCAGCATACCATCAAACAAGCGGCAAGGATCTCGTACAGGGATGCACTTCAGCTCAGATATCGATTTTGACAGGTCATCACACACCTTTTTCATGTGCATAGCTGAATCACTGCAAATACAAACATAATCACTCCAATCTTTGTTGAACTTGGTAAAACCTTTTGCAGCAGCATTCAAAGTGACACTGCATTCCATGTTTTCCAAAGGGCTGGTTTCATGTTTTCACCAGTATCCCAGATGCTTTGTGACTGCACTCTTTTCACATATACCTGTCACTATACCTTGCATTGAATGTTTAAAGCCTGGGGTGTTTGGCAATTCACCTACTATCAATACTGACTCACTAGAAAAGGGGGTGATGTATCAAGGGTGTTTACCCATTCTCTGTGGGTAAATGTGATGGTACATATTGGGAAAGATTATTATGAAACCTATATTTTTCCTATCAGTGAAAGACTCAAACGTAGCCAAAAATCAAATATAATTTTGATATTTCCTGATTCTCTACAGTTTTTAAATAAATAAACAACCCCTAAAACATGCTTCTAATCACTGCATCTTTAGACCAAAGACCACAAAACTGATAAAAGGAAGAAGAAACAATATTTTAGTGACATCCCAAAACTCAAGCAGAATAATGTTAGCCCAGTCTTTCTTACTATTACCTTATATAACAAAGTTACATTGTATTGACCCCTTCAGGAAGAAATAAAAATGACTCTTTCAATCTACTTTTCCTTTCTTTGAATGGCATTTAGTTTGTGGTTGTGCAGGTTTTTTTCCAGTGTTTATATGTTTACACTGATGAGGGCTATTTCCCCTCCGGTGGGGTTTTATCAGTTATTATAGGTTTAAACCTAAAACCCGGCAGCCTAAGTATGTGTTACCCTCTTAATGGAATGGTTACAGTTGGGTGATTGGCTGGGAATGGTGATAGCAGTGTTATAGTCACTTTGGTGATGGTTGATTCTATTGTTGCTGCATTCTTTAATGGCTGCATAATTTTCTTGTTTCCTCTGAAGATCCTCACTGTTGTGGCAGTGACCAGTGTATTGGGAATTATCTGCAGGTCCCAGTCCTGGATCAGATTTTCCACTGTTGCTGCGATGATCCATGAGGTAAGACATCTTGCTACATGGTTCAAAATCTGAGGAGTGCCTTCAGAAACTGTAGCAAACTTTTTATGCTTGCAGAAAAGCACTTAGATGAACATAAATTCCAAATAACTGACTTTATTTAAGATGCCTGGCTCAGCGCTATTGGAGGTGGGCTTATTCTGGGAATAGATAACAGTAATTGTATGGGTGTTTGTGCAGGCTTTCCCAATCTGGAATTCATCACATGGAAGAATTCAGAATCTCTGTGTGGAGATGCAGTGACATTTATATAGGAACTTGCACTGGCAGGAGAAAATATTGTTTCAACATTATATAGTGGATTATCAGGACGGCAGTGACATCCAAAGGCAAATGCATCTCCATTACACAGGTCTCTGAGTTCTGGAATACTCTCAAACCATCTTCGAGAGGGAACTAAACCACCTAACTTTCAGGAAGGGCCAGTAAAAGATCCTTTTCGGAAATCCTTCAACCATTATCATGTCACATAGAGGCGGCCCACCCTCTTCCTCTAGGGATCAGCCCACTCCATTCAATATGTGGGAAAGTCAAATCAATTCAGACATAAATACGTTTATACTAGACCGTAATCCATAAAACACAGTCATAAAATACATACCTGTAAAATCAATATAAAATAAAATCCAACGCGATTCATGACTTAAAACTTCATACCCATTAATAAAATGCCATTAATTGTTAAAATACAGAGTAGGTCAAGATGCTGCAGCAGCTGATCTGCTTAATGCTCACAACCAGACTACACTTCCTGAAACAGCTTACACCCAACCCCATTGACATTTCTCCCATATTTTCTGCTAGCTACTAAAAAAACACACATATTGCACAAATCACATATAAAAGTTGCATACGAAAGAGGAATTTAGAAGCTTCCCAATGACTGGATATTCCATACTTACTTAAAATTGTTTTAAAAAATGTCCTCCGCTCAAACCTAAAATACAGTCAAATGACAAGTCATGTTATGTTATGTTATGTTATTTACTTTTATTACGCGCACAGATACTCAAAGGAGTGTCCCGGCGCGGAAATGCTCCTTTTTGGATTCTATCTGCATCCCAGAATCGAATAAACCTATAGTTTAGTTTTAACCTCTTGGTTATCTCATTCCCAAGATTCATTGTGTTGATCCCCATTCAAAATCTGAGGAGGTCTTGCCTCATAGAGGGGTTTACCAAAGATAATAGATATGGAAATACAGGGCTATTTTGCCATGAGTCCCCAGAAAGGTTGGGTAGACACCTTCATAATGATGTAAATAAAATCTCTCTGTAAAGGTTTCTTCCAACATTACTCATAGATCTTTATTGAGATTTGGAGAGACACGTCTGCCTTAGGCCCACAGCCCAGTTCCTCTCACTACTTAAGATCTCTTTATACACAATTGGGATAACATTAAGCTCCCCGGGTTCTAACAACTTATTCCAAAATCTAATGGTAGCGCTTTCTAATAGGCAAGACCAGTAGGTCATTCCCAATTCCAACCTTAGCGCCTGGATAGCATATTCAGGACCCTTTTCAGACAATGACTTTTAATTCCTTCCCAACTAGGCATCTAGATCATATATAAAATTTCAGCCCCATGCAACCATTTTGTCTGAACCAATGCTTTGAAGGCGGGAATCCAGAAATACTTCAACCATTATCAAGTCACATTGAGGCAATCCACCCCCCTCCTCAAGCGATCAGCCCCCTCCATTCAACGGGAGAGAAAGACTTGAGGCCAAACAAAACCTAACAATAGCACTGCCCACACATGACGACTCTAGAAATTTCACCCATATGGAATTAATGTACATCATGTTCCCAAATGCCAACGTCAATCTCTCTGTGATATTTCCTCACAATAGACAAATGCAGTTCAACATATCTGAAGTCCTCAAAGCTTAAAAGCTCTCTGATGTGGTCGCTAGGTGACATATTCAGTGCTGGACGAAACACCTAAATAAATAAACACTACCCTTGAGAGCTGTAAACATTAAAGGCTTATATTCTTATTCTGAGGGTTGGAATTCAGGCACTTTTCATCACACCAGATAGATAATGGCATATTTTTTATTGGATTTACATTTTGATGGTTAACGCAACAAAATCCACATGGTGCGATAAATTCCATACACTTTTCCCTGTTAAATTCCGGCAGGTTTAACCTGGCAGGATTTAACAAAGGATTAAGGGGCTTATTTCAAGCCCTTTGCAAAACTTTAGCGCCGCTGTTACATCACTTTTTGCAACGCAGCGGTAACGTAAACAATGCACCAGGTTGCAACCTATTTACAATGTGGCTCATCTAGGCAGATGCATCACCTTGTAAACCCCTGCGCCACATTATACCTTCTTCAGGTATAATGTACGCAGGGTCGGCGTTCCCATACGGAAAAGCCTTTTCAAGATTTCACTGCGCCACTTTTAGGACACAACTGTGTCAAAACCTTACAACTGCTTGGAGCAGGCATAAGGAGTGACGCAGTATACTGAGTATAGGCCTCCCCAAGCATTGCTGGAGTTGTGTCATGCTGTGACACAACTCCAGCAATGAATGGATTTTGTGCCGACAGATGCTTCAAAAAAATGTTGACGCATATGTCAATCCTTGCGCAATGGTGCACCATATTCTAAATTCGACGCATCCATGGTGGTGTAAGGGTTTCTTTGCCCGGCGAAAGGAAGCCGACGCATCTCTGCTCTAACGCAGAGATGCGTCCGTTTCTCATAAATAAGCCCCAATATATTTAATGCACACAGTGATTACTGTATGTGGTAAATACCACTCAATTAGTATTGGTCAAAAAGGAGTTTACACAAGGGTTGGAAAATACCGACCCACTAGTTATCAACACCATAGAGTTTGTATATAATAAAATCAACTATTTATTCACGATGTAATAATGCAGCTTGCAGGTGTGTGACTATAAAATGAAACATGTTCTCATTATTTTTGATACAAAATGGCAAATGGGTACATTTGTGTTCCATAAAAGAGAACAATGTGATACATAAAAGCACTCCAACCTATAAAGAATTATTGGCAGCTTCCTTGAAAGGGAATGAGTTCTGCTTGTCCAGGAACAATTTCACTACAATATTTGTCAACTTTCATGTCAACTTTTTATGTTCTACTCCATAAAAATAATGCTTGCTGCATGTTCTGCCTTTCAGATTGTAACGCTCAGTGCTGGCCCTATTTGCGCCTTCACGTTCAGGTTTTGTTATTTTTTGTTGTTGTTGCTTACTTAGACACTTTGGGGGGGATTTACTAAGATTTTGCGCCCTGTTTGCATCACAAAAGTGACGCAAAATAGTGCAAAATCTTCTTTTCCTAATTTACTTTTTAGCGTTAAACTTGTTTAGCGCTGGAAATAACGTAAAAGTAACGCGAAGCAGCTCTATTTTGCATTACTTTGTGCCATGGGGGCATACTAAGGGTGGTGCATGGGTGTTCCCATGCAACCACCCAAGGTTTCTCATGCTAAACCCAATTTACTAAATATAGTAGATTGGGTTTAGCGTGAGAAAACTGTGCCCTTTTAAAATGAATGAATGAATGAAAGAATGAATGAAGCATTTATAAAGCGCGTGCTCACCCGAAAGCATCCCATCGCTATTAGCAGCACTTCCCACTTAGAGCCATCCTCAAGGGAAAAGATTAGTTTTTAATTCCTTCCGAAAGGATAGATGATCATCCTCTAGGCGAACATGAAGAGGCAGAAGGTTCCAGAGCTTACCTATGTTGTACGAGAAGAGTCGCCCCCCACTACGAACTCTACTAATTTTTGGGACCGTAAGTAAGCGTTTGTTCCCAGACCTCAACATTCTATTAGGGAAGTAGGGCTGAATAAGAGAACGCATCAAAGGAGATCCTTTGCCAGAGATTGCCTTATGGGCAATACATAGAGCCTTAAACTGGACCCGTTCCTTGATGGGGAGCCAATGGAGGGCAGCAAGGGCCGGTTTTGCGGAGAGCCGCCTAGGGGTATTCAACAGCAGGCGGGCTGCACAGTTCTGGACAATCTGAAGACGTCTAATCAAGGAAGACGGGGCCCCCAAATATAAAGCGTTGGAATAGTCCAACCGAGAAAGAATCAGTGCCTGAACCAACAGCCTATTAGCACCAAAAACAGGCACAAGGAAGGGAAAATGCTTTAATTTCTCCTTCCTTTTCCGACTTTGAATGCGTGCTGCACTGTGCAGCACACAGACAAAGTGGGTAAATTGTTCCCTCGTGTCTAGGCATAGTATTTTGTACAGGAAGGGTACCCTCCCTGTACAAAACCTATACTAGATTTACACACACCCTAGCGCTATGGCGCTAAGGTGGTGCGTGGCACACAGCAGCTGTAATCAGCATAGGTGCCAGGGAAAGGGGAGGAGAGAGCCATATCTTTGAAAATATGGAACTCTCCTGCTCCCTCCCAGTCACGCAACGCAGCGCAGCCTTACAGGGGGCTGTGCTGTGTTGTGTGGAGATTTGGTAAATGTCCCCCAATATTGGAGTGCATGTTAGTGAATGAGGATGGTGTGACAGTGTTTGCCTAACCCACCTCTCTTGGATGAGTTGATTTTCAACGTCTAATGTAAGTGCTTGTGTATTAAATTATGAAAAACGTTGACGAAATCCCAACAAAACAGTTGCTCAAAACGTTTTCCGAGAAAACAAACCAATCACAGATCCCTTATTTTGCCCCCACACTGATCTGCAAAACAACCACCAAGAACATTCTCAGAAGTGTATATGAGAGCTACCTATTCCGTCACAGCAACCCCACAAATGCCCTCAAAGGATGCCCCCTCACAGCTTAAGCCACCAGAAACACAAACCTGCAGCGTCTATGCAATGAATGGTTCCTACCTTCCAAACAAGTTTTCTTAATGCCCATGTTCAAGAAAGTGGCATGTGGCATGGCAACCGCCATCATCTAGATACCTGCCCTGCCTACAGACAGCAGCATCCAAGGTCCTGGAAAACTGCAGCATGTCAACTCCACCAGATACTTCCGGCCTTGTTAATCCACCAAAATCTGACTTCAACAAACACATAAGCAATCTTCCAAAATTAGCAACAACAGCGCTGAAGCAACTGGAGAAAGCAAGGCTTGACTAATTGTCCGACTAGAGCTGAGCACTGAGTCCACCAACGCTGACCATTAATATTTAGTTTTAGGCGGTGAGGGATTAATTTCCCCCACCTCCACCACATGACTTCTATTTTTTGTCCCTGGTACACGAGGAGCATGGGATGTATGGGCGGGGAGAAACGCTTTTTAAAAGTCTTCAGTGTCCGTTCAATGATTTAGGCGACACTTCTCTCCAGAAGTGGTGACTTGTGTAGAATGTCCTACTGGAATCCAACTTGTTTGTAAATATGTACATCTTTCTGCACTGCCCATTCAAAGGTCGTGTGCTTTATGGAAGCAGGGAACTTATAATACAGGGGGGTATATTCTCAAGGACTGGCGATACCTACCCGCAAATGCCAGTTAGTGGCAGTTTTTTTATCGCTGCCTAACCCTGAAAACTATTGCCATGTTGGTGTATTACCAAGCCGTCGCTACATGGTGATAGTATCAGGGAATGGTGGTGAAAACTGCCGCTAACATCAGCGCGATGGCGAAAGGAAATCCTGCGTTAGCGGGCGATAACTAATGATAGGCCCAATAGTGGCAAAAAAACTCACGCTAGTTAGCCCAACGTGAGTTTTTTTTGTCTCTAATGCAAAAAAATAGCCTAGCAGTCAACCTCCATTATAAAATAGGCATAAAAACCAATAAAATGCAGAATGGAGCAGCCAGGGCCAAGTGAGGCACACATCAACAACCCCTACAAGCCAGCTAACATCCAGGATGACCAGGATGAGAGCCTTGATGATTCGCTGGACCTGCGCCTGGAGCCTGGATGCCACGCTGGACCTGCGCCTGGAGCCTGCATGCCTCGCTGGACCTGCGCCTGGAGCCTGGATGCCTCACTGATCCTGCGTTGCATGCCTCGCTGGACCTGCACCTGGAGCCTGGACGCCTCGCTGGACCTGCGTCTGGAGCCTGGATGCCTTGCTGGACCTGCGTCTGGATCATGGTGTGGGATGCGGAGGAGATGTGGAGTTGATGAGCCGTGACATTGAGGCATGACGATCGCCCGTACCTGGTGGTGAAGTCTGGCAGGTCGCATGGAGAAACGTTGTTCACCTGTGTGAGAAGACCACCTTGCACTCCTTGGAGCTGTTAATAGTAGAGGCGCTCCTGTGCCCCAACATAGGGAGGTCTGCATGGCATACTACGATCCACCACTACACCAGGGTGCACGGAGGGGATTACCAATGGTGGGTGCTGCCTCTCTGCATCACAGGCCGGATGATGTTGGGCTGGCCGGACGCTGTGGAGGGTGAGGCCCCTGAGCTGCACCTAACTTGTGTGGCGGGAGCGCTGCAACTTCACGCCTTAGGGGGCCCTGCTGCATCAACTGCATCGGGAGGTTCACCAGCGGACTTGGCGGCAACTGCTGTACCCAGCCTAGTGAAATCCCTCCTGGCTGAGGCTCCTGCTGGCTGAGTCACAAATTTGGAGAGAGTGCAGCGGATTGCGCCACGGTGTTAATGTCCAGGTAAGGAGAAGGTGGGATGCATAGCGGCCAAGCACACGTAGATGACGCACCCCCAGTGGTGGCTCATCCGCTATGGCGGAAGAGCGTCACCCCACTGCTTTCAAGCAGTGCAGAAGAGGAATAATCATCACATGATGATAACTTACTGATGTAACCGCGCTATGTTTCTCTTGCTAGGACTGCTCCAAGCACGGGGCAAGGCATGGGCGGATTGGCATGCCCACTCAAGTGCGCAATAACTGTTAGGTCGGCCCACTCAGGCCGCCCAAAGCAGTCATGCGCACTTCCCTGTTCATAATGCAAGCTGCATTACAGCCTGCATGGAGAACATGCCCACCCCTCCAGCCCCAGGCTGCATGCCTTGTCCCATTGCCAATTACCAATCCCACAGTCGCATCACAGCGTTATGATTGGCTCAGGAGAGGGAGCCTGGCTGCTTACTTTCTGTTCCTGGAATCAGACGAAGGAGAGCAGGAGCAACGAAGACACGGGACCCGGCTTCAAGGTAAGACGTCCCTTATTAAAATTTTTACCACACCCGCTCACACACACATCCCCGCGTCCACGACCCATCCAGTGTTCTTTCCAGCGTTTACCGCCTCACAGCTGTCCAGCCCCCCCCAGCCCATGCACAGCGGGCGTACCACCTGTGTGCCAAAGGCACATACGTGGTTGCGACGCATGCCATAACATCGCATTCTATTCCAATACATACTAATGCTAGGCACATTGCAACAGTAGAGTAGGTGTTGCATAGCGGAGACATTGATATCACTATTCCCACTTCAGTGAGTGCAACCCAAAACTAACCTTTGCACCCCAAACCCAACCGTGAACACTGGAATTCCTTTTTGAGCCTCCATAACACACCCCAATTTCCATATTTTACCCCAAATGCACACAAATATACTCATATTTTACATCCGAAGCCCATACCCACCCGAAAAACTTTAAATTACCCCATTACTGACCTCATAATGCGTTGTAATTAAATGCGATGTAAAGGCACCTGTGTTGTCGGAGTTGCGTTGTTAACGATGTACTACCTGCATTGTAATGGTCATCTCCAGTGCCAATGGCAACCCATAGGCTACGCCGTTTGCGTCCGTCTGCTCCTGGACCATGCTCAGCACCAAGGAGCCTTCCTCTTGGACTCTCCACCGCACCCTCTTCGCCATCAAACCTGGATGCCACCTCGCCTGCCAGGACCAACCTCTGCTCCGGACCGGATATCACCATTGCCATCACCATCACCATCACTGACTGCTGCAGTATCACCCGCAAGGAGCACCCCGACCATCAAGGAGGAGGCATTGCCATCACCTACAGAAGCAAGCTCCGACTGGCCACGCACTCTAATGACCCAAGGGTGACCATGGACCACCTCAGCTCCCAGATCCTGACCAAGCCCAAGCACATCCTCTGAGGCACCGTCATGTGCAGGCCCCCCGGGCCATGGCCCCCCATTGTCCAACACCATTGTAGACCTCGTTGTACCCCAAGGTCTTCCATCCACCAACGACATCCTACTCAGTGAACTCAGGTTCCACATGGACAGCCCCTGTGACCAGGATGCCACCCCCTCCTGGGGAAGGTCCCCTACATCAGACGCAAGCAGAAAGTCGCCTCAACAAGCCACATAGCAGGACACACGGTCGAGCACGTCACCTCCGCCAGCAGGAACTTCAACTACAGCCACAACACTGGACTCTCCTGGAACGACCATCATTAGTAACATCATATCTACACCTTGCCCACCGGACGCCACTGCCATCATCGCACCTCCTCGCAGCTAGATCAAGGCCACCGAAGAACGTCTCGTCAACTCCCTCCACACCAACACATCACCAATTCTTCCAAACGATGACACCGCAGCGTGCAACCACCATCGATGGATCTTCAACAGCGCCGCCATTCGGGCACCCCTCATGAACGGCAGCGTCAGTACCTCCGCCTGCTTGATGGCAGGCGTGAGGACGACGCAGTGCCACAGGGATAGGCTGGCCCCATGCATTACTGGAGTTGCGTCATGGTTGTGACACGACTGCAGCAATGCGTGACTATAGAGCAGACAGATACGTCAGGATTTCTGACGTATCTGTCATTACTTGCGTCATGGAGCGCTGTCGAGTGAATACAGCGCATCCATGCTGTCTCAAGAAGTGCGTAGTGAGAAGTGTTGCAACGCTGTCTTGTCGAGGTGCTGCAACACTTTTCATTACTGGGGCCTAGGAATGCGCACTATCTTATTGATAGTACGCATTCCTGCACTGTAGTTTTGTCGCAGGGCGGTGCTGCAACATTGCTTGCTGCTCTGTCCAGCACCAAAACCTGCTGAGATGTGGCCACAAGTGTTATCCCCATTTTTAAGACCAGCTATTTTCTGGTCTTAAGTAACTGGCTCTAACTGCAGTTAGAGCCAGTTTTTTTGGTCTTCAGAAGTTCAAGGATCCTATTGTGAGTATGGAGTAGTGGTGTTTGCGTGTGTTTTTGCACGGGAATGCCTCTCCTTCATACAATTATCACTAACAGAAGTGGCGATCTTTACAACAGACGCTTTTGCCTAAAAACTGTCGCTAACGGCTGTTAGCAACAGCTTGGTAAAAGAGCAATGAAATTATCGCCGCATTAGTGGCAGAAAAGTGCAGCTGACGCGGTGACAACTCCATGAGAATATGCCCCAGGGTGTTTTAATGCAAGAGTACTGGGGCCCACAGTGCAGTTCTGTTGTGGGGCAGAAATGAGGAATAATGAAGTGCAAATGTGTAGCACTTTTGTGCTTTGGTGCCAGCTAAAGAAAACAAACACAAATTAACCACAAGATTAATGTTCACGAAATTCACTCGGCACATTTTGTTTAGTCACTAAAAGCATTTTAACAAATATAATTTACAAGTTCCGCACGTCTGTTTAAAAAATATTGTCACTTTCAGCCATTTCCAAGCTCAGTTGCATCTTTGATAAGTTGAAAAAATACATGTGATTTATAAAAGTAAAACCAAAAATTTTCTTTTCATATTTCTTTGCAATTGTTATGTTGTTGTTTCTGTAAAATAAGCCATTGAGCTTTTAGGTGAAGATTACTATAGGAGCCTGGCATCGCATCCTGTAAAGCTGCTTCCTGTGTCATTTGTGAACTGCTTATGACAGTTAGTCCCCCACTATTTTCCTTAGGACTTGTGCCCGACCCCATCGATCAGTTCATCTGAAACTGCAAAAGGAGTTTCCCTGTTTTATGCGCTCCATTGAAAGGGCCTGCTGTTTTCAACACTCCTTCCTTTTCCTCCCTCCGTCCAGGTGAAAGGTAAGGAAGACTCAGCCAAGAGACCTGGCACAGCAGCCCTGCCGGTGAAAATCTGAGGAGTTGTGCCTTTGGCAGTGCAGTGGGCAAGCTCATCAGACCTGCGAGCTCACATAGTGCCAGCAATACCAGCACGTGTCACACGATATTAGCCTCCCTTTACACAGTCACCTGGTCAAGAGCCGACATCACCCAATTTCAGGGACTGCACACCACTGGAAAGACTGGACTTCTAGCTCGTCTTTCGAGGTTTTGTCCATTAAGGGGTATGAAAACACCCCAGGATATCAGCACCAACCTCAGTAGGCTTTTTTTGGGGGGGAGGGGGGGGGGGGGGAAGTTGGGAAAAATGTCATTTGGATACTTCTCAGCTTGAGGCCCTACACCCCAGGTCCCACCCCCTCGACACACAGGATTTTTAGGTCGAGCATTTGAGACCTCTTGTATATATTTTTGTATATACTTATTTGTGTATGTACTTTGTGGGCTCTGGAGAACAGCCCTAGGACTTGTCTGCTTCTGCTTAGGGACTTGTTTTCTGTTCAACTGCCTGTATTTAACTGTCTTGATAGAAAACGACCAGTAGAGGTCAGTAAAATACCAGAATTGCTTTTGGCTTGTTCAACTTCCTCTATTTAACTGTCTTGATAGAAAACGACCAGTAGAGGTCAGTAAAATACCAGAATTGCTTTTGGCTTGTTCAACTTCCTCTATTTAACTTTCTTGATAGAAAACGACCAGCAGAGGTCAGTAAAATACCAGAATCACTTTAGCATTCTCTAGGCGAGACTGATTGCATTGCAAATGCTTGTTTTAGTTGGCAAATCTGAAGGTCCGCCCTGCCAAGGTATTAGGTCGATGTCGATGGCCTGTACTTGAATTCCAATCATGCTCTACATTTTTAGTGGTGTTTGTGGTACCTGCTGCACGCCCCTTCCTAGTACTGTGCACAATTCTGATGGGCCCTAAAAACCAGGATGGGCTCAACCATGTTCCAGGGAGCACTTTTGAGATTGTTGTCTACCGAAGCCTAGGATAAAAATACATCAAAACCTCGAGGAATCCCTTTTAATGGTAGGTGTCTTTGGTATGGATAAAACTGCGCATCTTAGGTAATAGCGGGGTATTTATGGCCGTACACACTAAAACAAGCCTACATGCTTGTTTTACTTATGCATAACATGTATAGTGGATATTACAGACTGGTGAACTGTCCGCTGTTGTCTTCAGACCTGGCTGTGTTAGAATAAAAAGTATGTTTCCGTATTGTTTTTACATAAGGTAGCATTCACGGCGCCATTTTGTGTACTGGCGCCCTTTTGTATCATGAATGAAATTAATTCTCCCTCATTTACGAGAAACGCCCTTCTCTAGGTTATGTTTCTTCAGAGCTGAGTTCTGCCACACTAATGCATGCATTGTTCTTATTAGCGCATACCTTTCCTCTAGATATAAGCCCTCTCCCACTTGTCTAGTGGCGCGCACAGGCAGGAATGACCTTGGCTGATACATAATGTGTGCCCGGCTTCAAAACTGAAACTTACTCCTTTGTAATTTACTGTCCAGCTGCATCTCACTGGAAGATTCCATGGAGGGCGTGTTCTCATTTATTCTGAAATGTACATAATGTATTGTTATGCTTTTTGAACTTAGACTCTCTCTGCAGCACTCTTAGCGACTGGGCAGAGAGGGCTCCGCTCTAAACGAACTTTAAATAAACTGTTATTGGTTTGTATTCTCTTCTGTCTGACCGACTCTTCATTTTGTAGAAGGCAGAGAGGTGATTGTGAGTGACCACAGTTACCCGAATTGGGCCACTACCTTCAGTTGCTAGTGTTGCGCTTACGTCAGAACCTTAACCTGGGGATGCTGATTCTTAGTTCTTGCCAAAGCCCTCATGGAGCGTGGTTTCATTCCATTAACTCGGTTTGGAGCTGAAATTGTCCCTATTTACAAAAGGGTTTGACAGTATGTCTCTAGCAAAACACAGAACATGACCATACTTATTAGTACTAGGCCTCAAAATGTTCAAATCAAGCTATATTTTACCGGCAGCAAACTTAAATGTGCTGAGACCTGTACAAAATGCTTAAAAGTTTACCTCACCCTGACATTTTTTTCTCCACATCGTACATCGTATTAAAAATTGTATTCGATGAATAACTTTTTTAAATGTTTTGCTAGAAACACTTTATCATTGATTAGAATGACACACTAAATACAATTCATGAATAGCAAATGTTAATGGTTTAACCTATTTCTTTTCTGATTTATAATGAAGAAATGTGGTGCTGAATAATATTTGTTGCAGTTGATATTTCTGTTTCACACTGCCTGTTGTTTAGCTTAATATACTATTTATTTAATTAGAAGGTTAGAATGTGATCATACCCATGGGAAAGGAGGGGTAAGAATTGAAAGTTCTCATATGTAGACATAGTTTAATCAAATGTTTCATACTTCAATATAATTATGTGTGAGCCCATTCTATGAAGATGTAGGAAAGGATGGGACAAGACTTTTCTCAAGAAGAATCAAAATAGGGGGCCGAGCTTGCCTGGCCTGAAGATGGCTCCTATCAGGCAAGCTACTTTGGCCGCATATACCATCCTGCATTATGCTACACCATTGTGCCGCTACTTACCTTCCAAACCCCTGCCACACATGCCTATTGCTCCAGCGAACCTGTTGCTGCCAAGATTTCCAAGTGAAACCGGCTCCTGGGGAGATACGTGTGCCGGCTGCAGCCTGCCATGTGTTGGTGTGAGGGCCTGTGTTGCGGGGCCTAGCCTTGGGGACCCCTTGGCCTTTGCCTCCATATGCACCTCTCTCAGAGCCCTCAGTCCTTAATGGGGGGGGTCCACGTTGATAATTTCCAGCCACTGCAGTGGCCCACCTATCGGCAGCCAATGGCCCAGGCCTCACTGCGGCATACGACCACGGGCCGGCCAGAGGATGGTGAGAGATGTACATCTTCCGACCCACACTGGGCATGGGGGTGTTACTGGATTCATGGTCTCGGGCTCGCGTTGCGCCACAGGGGAAAGTCACTGCCCAAGGTCCTGGGGCCCATACGCCTTGATCAATATGAGCCACAATGTAGCTGGAGGCTGCCATGAAGAGTCCGATCCGATCAGGACTCATCTCTGCAAGCAATCAGTCCTCCCTGGGCTCATTCAGGATGGCCCTCTACACAGCTGTGTCTGTGAGGTGCACCTGGTGTCGGAGACCACCTGCCCTCAGAGCTACGTTGGAGAGGGGCAGAGCTTCATGAAGTTTGCGGTGCCTGACTTGATAGGGGAGTCTTGCCCACAACGACGAGCATGATAGTCCTCGCATCATGGCCCCTTCTCCAGCAGGTGCTAAGGAACAGTGAAGCAACTTGGGGGCCCCGGGAGACACTGCTCACCTGCAGAGACTTGTTTTGCCTCATCTGGAATGGCAGCAGAGCGCTGGTACTGATCCACTTACACTGACTAGCACTGCACGTGTGGGAGTCTTGCACAACCGGTAGCGCCCTGGCTTAAGTGGTGATGTACCCATGATTGTCTACTGTATATCCCATCGCCTGTGAACACTGATCTGGCCAACCCGCTGGTGCTTGCGCGCGCAAATCCCCTGTTCTGTCCTAGTGACTATTGAGAAGTGCTGCCTCGCCTGTGAGATTCGTCAGGGGTCAACCACCAGGGAAAAAGTTGAGAAGACTGGGCTGCACGTGCTGCCCAGTTTCTGCAAACGCAAGCAGTACAACTGCCTGGACCCGGATAATACAAGACAATGTGGGCAAAAATGATAAAAAGCAACCTAATCTGCAATTTGAACAGTGCAAGACTCCCAGAGGTCGTGACGGAGCCCGAGGCAGGTGCGGACAACTCTGGGCCAGAGCTGGGAAGTGAATTGTGCCAAACTTGACAACCATGCAACTTAGCCTCACTAAGATTGATGGAAAGATAGATGCCCTAACATAACGGATGGACAGGGTGTCAGAGCACATGAATAAGCATGCAGAGCACCTGGATATTGTGGAAGGACAGGTGTCGGAGGCAGAGGATGAGCAGGTCTTGACTACGGAAATGCAAAAATGGCTGCAGGCCAAGGCAGAAGACTTGGAGGTATGCTCTCGGCAGAATAATCTTCATATTGTTGGCTTTGCATAACAACAAAAGTCAGTAACATGGAGTCCTTTGGTCCTTTGTAAAGTGGCTCCTAATAGAGCTGCTTGGGCATGAGACCTGCGACCTATTTGTAGTGGAGCGGGCACACCGCTCACTAACCCCATGGCCGCTGCCGGGGGCTCTGCCCCGCCTGATTATTGCTAGATCGCTCAATTATTGTGATCATGACACAGCACTCTGCCACTCCCAGGAACTGCAGACTCTCTGATATGAGGGCACAGAACTCTTGATTTTCCCTGACTTCACATCGCAGGTGCAGGAGGCGTGGAGGCGGTTTCTACCCGCTAAGCGGAAGCTGCAGTAACTGAAACTTGATTATGCCGTGCTCTACCCTGCCTGCTAACGTGTGCCCGTCGATGGGAAAACTAACATTTTCAGTTATCCAAAAACCATGCAGCAGTTCCTCAAACAACATGAGCCGGAGTGCAGCAATGGAGGTCACCGAGATCCAACAACAGTGAGACTGCAGCCTCCCAAGACTTGGAGGGCCGGGACTGTATCTGACTTGTCTCCTGCCTTAACTATATTGTTAACCTCCAAGTCTCATTCAATGCAATGTATCCTTTTAAATTTATGGCCACTATTATTGCTGTTGTGTTTATTGTAAGTGGGATGAGGTGGAAGGTCCCCGGAGAGTGGCAGTGTTGACTGATGCTAGTTTGGTGTCGAAACAACCTATGCTTTGCAATGTTTGCCCTACCTTTGGCAGGGCGGTGGTTCCACGGGGGCAGCGCTGCTGGAGCTATGCCCGGCGCATGTTCAGATGACAGCATATGGAGATGTTGCGAAGGAATGAAAGGCAGCTTGCTTGTTGCACAGCTGGTGGGTCACATATCCGTGGTGTGGCCCTCCTGCGACTAATGGTTGCAGGGGTGTTTGTCAGGCAACATCTGTCTTCATGTGTGCACCACATTGTTCCATTTGGGCTTTACTGAATGAGGGAGTGGGAGGGTATGGAATGTGACTTATGTTGCCATGCCAGCTGTTGGGGGGCACAATATTGGTGGGGGGGGTGGGTAGAGACCTGTCAGAATGGCTATATATTTCACAGACCGGGATTGACAATGATGTGTGAACAACAGCATGACAGCTGTAAATCTGAAATGTGGAGTGGATATGTCTGACAGTGCGAGGGTCCCTAGTACTTCTGAAGGACAAAAGGCAATGTTAAATTTTCTTACATGGAACGTCAGGGGGGTTGAATGACAATAGGAAAATCCAGAAAGTGATTTCATATTTGCAGCAACACCAGATAGATGTAGCTATATTGCAAGAAAGACACGTGTCCCCTAATAGAGGGCGATGTACACAAAAGCATATGATGGGGATTTGTTATGCAGCTGGATTCACAACACATGTGCGAGGCCTTATTTGGGCTAGGCGCAGCTCTGGCATTAAAATACAGGACGTGCAGGTGGACACTGGGGGCGTATCATGGTGGCGCGCTGACATGCACAGCACCTTGCTGTACTACTAGTGAGGGTATATGGCCCTAACTATGATGACCCACGATTCTACCACACAATGCATGCAGGTTAGCCCGCTAAGGTGACCTATCGCAGACATGGGGGGCGGCAACTATCACTTTTAGGGCCCACCAAGTGGCAGCCCAAGCTATATTAGTGATGGCCGATCACAGCGGTCTGATGGACGTATGGCGGCACCACTCTCCACAGGGCAGGGAATATACTCATACTGGCTTGTCTCATGCAGCCTCTTGTCTGGAGTCTGGCGGTGTGATCACCTACCTCAAAAGTACTTGGATAACTCCCTGGTGCTGTTGGTCCTGGTCCTGGAACTTGAGGATCCACTGTCTTTGCGCTCTCGCCCGGTGTTTCCCGCAGTATACATTGATGGACGCTGTGTTCCGCAAGGAGCTTATCCCTGGCAATCAATGAATTATTTTGTACCAATTTAGTATTGGTAGAAAAATGTGCAACTATCTGGGAGGCCCTCAAGGTCTATGTCTGCGGAGTCTTCATTTCGAAACATGCCTGTGTCCTCTGCTCGATCCGAGGCAGACTGGCTTGGTTGGAGGCAGATTTAGCTGAGCTAGAGCGTGCCCACAGGGAGACAGCAGAACAGAAACTGCCAGGGATATAAAAGCCAAACTAGAGGAATACCATGAGCTATCCCTGAGTAAAATCGCCCATTTAAGTAAATACACGACGGCTACAATCTATGGAGAGGGCGAGTGGCCAAGCGCTGCTCTAGCAGCCCTTGTCCAGCCTAACCATGATTTATTTGTTTTTATTTATTTGCAGAGTTTTATATAGCGCTGGCTAGACCCGGAGGTATCAGAGCGCTTTACATGAAGATCAGCGAGTTACAAGTTACAAAATTACAACAGTTACAGGAGCCAAGTATAACATAGGGAAAACAAACAGTGTTACACAATAACATGACTTACTAGCGCATAGCATAACCAAGACACATGTCCACAGAGGCAAAGAAGTGAGAGGGGGGAAGGTACAAAGGGGTAGGGAATGCAGATCGGGTCAGGCAGACCGGCAAGGGGGAAACAACTTCAGGGGATAGATTCGACGGAGGGTGGGGGAGGAAAGGAGACACAGCGGAGAGACGAGGGAAACCATGTCCAATGTCCGGCTGGGTAGGTGAAGGCTGAGGGGGTGAACCAGAGCCTAATCTCCTCTATAGATGATAAAACAGCTCCACCTGGCAGCGGCCATAATTGTTCGTTCTCCGAGGTCAGCAAAATTCACGGTCCATCAGAGGATCACAAACCAAAATCGCGGTAATTGGAGAGTTGAAGGGCTGCCGTCCATACAACCTCAGGTGAGTCCTAAGGATCAAGGAGGAGGTAGAACTCCAGGGATTTGAGCCGGAAAGGTAATCCCTAGCCAGGCAGCTCCCGGCTGGAGCTCCTCACATGTCAGCCATCTTGACCAAGGGAGCCTGCAGGTGCAGGATGGTCTTGATGATAGTGAAATACTAATTATTATTGACGAGCATGGTACGCCCCTGCAAAGGCTGATCAGGTGACTGATTGGTTTCGTATATATTACTCTGATCTCTATGCCTCCAGAATTGTACATGACGAACAGGCCACGAATGACTATCTAACTTACATCACGATGAAATGGCTTACAGACACTCACAGGGAATCACTCATGGCGCCACTCATCCCCTCTAAAATTGGTGCTGCGCTAAAGGATATGCCAAGTGTTTTGGCCCCAGGCACTGACGGTCTGACAGTGACATTCACACAAATATTAGCTATTCACCTGGCACCCCGATTGTCTAACATCGTAGGCCCAGAACATTCCAGCTTTATACCTTGTCGATCTCTCTTATACAATCTCTGCACCCATTTTGGTGCGATCTACTGTATTGACCCAGAGGTGTGCGCTAACCCGGTCTTTTTAGAAGCAGAAAAGGCCTTCAACTCTGTTGAGGGAGGGTTTATGTTGGTGGTGCACTGTCGTGTAGGAGTGGGAGATGTTTTTTTAAACACGTGCCGGTCCTCTATATGGATCTGACGGCGTGACTATGTATTAATGGCTTGGTGACATCCCAAATTGCCATCAGGAGGGGCACTCTCCTGGGTTGCCTCTTGTCTCAGCTGCTCTATGCGCTAGTGGCGGAGCCTTTGGCTTGTACACTACAGGAATACCACACGTACTAACAGAAAATATGGGAGACATGTCAATGGGGTTGGGGGTAAGCTGTTTTAGGAAATAAGCGCTTCCAGGGATACCGCAAAAACTGCTGCCTGGAAAAACATAATTTTTGCCAGAAAGCTTGCTTATGGTCCAGAAAGCGTACTTTTTGTGATTTGGTGTAAATCCATGATTATTATTAGAGAAATTAATGTTGAAAATGTATGTATATTTCACGCCGCCCAGACAACATATCTCAAGATAAGATCTGATTGGCTGCAACCACATCAAGAAAGATGTGGTGGCAGCCATTTTTGAATTGGGGACTCAGTCAAATTCTGAAAAAAAGAGAAACAATGTACATGCGGGCAGGGTAGGAATACCCCCCGAGGCCTAATGGGGGTCCCAGAGAGACCCTTGGGCCAATAAAAAAAATTTAATGGCACCATGGATCAACAGAGGATACATGCATTCGCTGTCCCATTTTTGTTTTAAAAATTGCAGACTCCCACACTTTTTAAAAATAAGCCCCTTGGGGTAGGCTGGGCCAAAGGGCTCTACAATTATTATTTTTTTTGGAGGTGGCGTTAGGCCCCTCTGCCCAAGCCTCTTAGAGGCCCCGGGGACTCCCTCCCCAAAGGCAGATATATTTAGTTAGGGGAGGGAGATGTGCGCCCACCCCTCGGAAACTCTCGAGGCCACAGCACCCATTCCCTAATGTGACTAAAAAATGGAGAGGAGGGGGCATGTGGTCTCCCTCATCAAACCTCTTAGAGACCCCAGGGACCCCATCCCCCAGGGACCATACTTTTAATCAGGGAAGTAGGCATGCCTCTACCCTCCCAGTGCCTCTTAGAAACCCCAGGGACCCCATCGCCTAGGGCCCGATATGATCAGTGACCCGGGAATTGGGGTTCTCCGTGACACTGTTTTACCCTGTTTGAGAGAATGCAGACATTTCCTGCCCACACTCTCCTTGGCAGGGAACACAACTTTGCTCCTGCCTGGGTAGGAGCAGAGAAAAATGCTGCTCCGGTCCGGGCGGGAGCAAAGCAAGAGTGGGGGAGAGTTGGGTGCTGCCAGGCCCTGCACTTATTCCCACGCCTCGCACACCCAAAGGCACAGGGTGTGCCCAGAGGCACCCAGCCATATGGCACACATAGTGATGGACATCTTACATTGTTAAAAAAAAAAAAGAAATTCACTGAAAAAAACAGAGGTTAAAGTGGCGTTATAGTTAGAAATGGTAATATCATACTTTATATTTTGTAGGCACGGGGAGATTAAGTGATTTGCCCAGAATCACAGGATGTGGATGTGACATGAGGCTCGAACCTTGATTTTCCAGCTCTAAAGTCGGCAGTCTAGCTGTCAGACCACATCCTCTCCCCATCTTAAGCAACTATAACTTGTGCCCTAAAGTTACTATAACTTATGCCCTCGCCATGCACTGCTAATTACCTGACATATTACATCACTCATCCCAAGTTCTTTGACATCATTGATAACATTACTGCAACATCTGAAAGGACATAACTGACAAACACTGTGCATGGCCACCTGCACCTGCTGCCCCAATGGAAGCTTCACCCCTGGTCCCGTAGGATGGTTTGAGCTAAATGACATCTTTTCCCAGCTACAGATGTCCACTCTCTAACCAGGGCCGGACTGGCAGTAGCGGGCACCGGGCAATCCCCCGGTGCGCGTAGGGGTGGGGGCCGGCTTTGGGCCCCTGGGGGCCGTTTTCGTTACAGGGCCGTTTTTTTGCAAAATCGGCCCTGTAACAAAATCGGCCGAAAACCGGCCCTGGCAAAAAGCTCGGCGGCACCTCCACCCCCCCCCCCCCTTCCCCCTCCCGGGGGGAGGGGGGCCAGCCGAGCACTTTGCCAGGGCCGGTTGTGGTTCCCAGTCCGGCCCTGTCTCTAACCCGGTGTTTCATTTGTGCGGCGGTTCCAGTAGTGGACACAGGCAAGGACTTATTTTTGATCATCAGATTTGACCCAGGGAAAGAGACAAAAAGGCAGAAAAGCGAGAAAGAAGGAGGAAATGTAATGGGTGAAAAAGACCAGCAAGAGGCATGAGGTAAACTCAAGACGCATTGAGCAGCTCTTCATTCAGCACTGCAAGGTTCCTAATTGAGTCCCTGCTATTTATCTTTACTTATTTATTTATTTATGTATTTATTTATTTTGCTGACGGAGTAGGACACCTTTAAACTCCCCTGTAGGTCCTGTGTCTTATATCATTTAAACCGTGCAAATTTAGGTCGCCTACTCCAGCCATAGGATCATGTCACTCCACATAGGACGGAATTGTGACCGAGATACCGACATTTCCTACAGGGACAGCAGTGCAGGAGAGAGATGTTGAAATGGCGCAGATTACAGAATAAACAATTTGAAGACATTGAGGCGCCAATAATCTGATTTAACTGTGGATAGGTTTTAGGCCAGGAAGACGTGCCTTGAAAAAGCTCATCAGTTCCAGTTATCCAACTGGCGCGACTTGTCTGGTTTTGTCCCAAGTTTCAAAGCATGGCGACCTTACCACGCGCCATGTAAACAAATGCCATCCAAGCAGGATTCAGGATGCGGTGTACTGTTATTACTAAGAATAGGACCCCTGCCAAATCCATGGCATATTCGATTCGATTTCCTTCTTGCATTACTCGTCTAAGACTTTTTCCTCCTTGACAATTGAATTAAAATGGATAAATGATTAACCCTTTCCACTCCTTTGCCAACTGCTGCTCGAATGCCACAACCAGACTACAAATCTTTTCCTAGGAACTCTTGAAGTCATGAATCTTGCGCACTTTATCACACAGGATGGCAGAAATATGGAGACGCCACAGAAAAGAAACCATTGGTAACACAGGGGCATATGCTTGAAGCCCATTTCCCGTTCGCAAGCGGTTTGAGAACGGGAAAA
The DNA here is from genome assembly GCF_964204655.1 of Triturus cristatus. Taxonomy (NCBI): domain Eukaryota; kingdom Metazoa; phylum Chordata; class Amphibia; order Caudata; family Salamandridae; genus Triturus; species Triturus cristatus. The sequence goes on from NC_140593.1 coordinate 947,854,585, forward strand.
AGCCTTTTGGGATGTATCATCCCAAAAGGCCCTCGCAAAATAGGGAATTGCAAAATTTGTGATTCTTTATTTTGCGAAAGCATTTAAGGAATCACAAATTGTTTAAATTACTTGAATGTCTTCCCATTCATTCCTATGGGCCTCTAGGCTCATAGGAATGAATGAGTAGGTATTCCTTAATTGCGAATCGCAATTTAGGAATATGTAGGATTCGCAAAATTATTTGCAAATCCTACATACATAGCGTTTTGCGATTCTCATATAGCGATTCCCTTAAAATCACTATTTTAGAATCGCAAATGTATCCTTTTATACATATGCCCCAGAATGACCAGCATGTGAAGTTTGCAAGTCAATTTTAGGTAATTAATGACAAAGGCAATGGGGATGACTTTTGTATACTGCATGCTCACAGAGCCACACAACTTATGGGCACCCAGGAACATTATGGCCGCACAGGAACATGCACACGGGCCAACAAAACGACATCAACTCATTATTACACCTACTACTAAATATAGAGGCATCACTGCACATAGGTCGACATCCATATAACCATGTGCAGCAGGGGGCACAAGGTAATGCTCATTCGGAAATTCGTGGTTATGCACTACATAGGAACGGCTTCAGAAAATACACAGACGGTCATCCCAAATCCAATTTCTCATTTTGGAAAAACTTATATTAGTTCGCCAAACAAATGTTTGAAAATAAACATTTGCCCCAGGAGGAGCGCCATTATGCCAAGGAATCACCACAATTATTTCAGGGAGAACAACCGTGTACTCAATACACCAAGTTTTGCCAAACTATGCCAAAGGGAGGGCAGAATTTTCCAAGTACTACCACAATTCATCAGGGTTGTCCCCCATTATACAATATGTCTCCCAGGAGGGAGAAAAAGGGTCCTAGGGATGAGTTTAACGACCAAACTGCAGATTCAATCCCCAATACACTTAGCAAAAACTCCAAAATAGAATCTGGTGGTCTAAAAAAACCAAACTATAGAGAACAAAGAAACCTTAATCATCACACCTTTGCAGACTATAACCACAAAAGACAGTCCTTTGAGAACAGTAATGTAGGTGAGAGAAGAAAAGAAAGGAAAAATCCTTCGCGGATTCATAAGATTTCCATCAACTACCAAGAGAGGCCAGTGTCATCACTTGGATATCCTTTCATCTTGCTACTGCTCCTCATAGCACAGAGGGAAATCATGTATAGGTCATGACCTATTGTGAAGCAGCCTATTTGTTGAAAGTTGCTTTAACGCTATTTTAATAGGATTGGCAGAGAGATGTGTATTAAAGTCCTTTTTTCTCTCCCAACTCCCTTTTTAACTCTCACTTAATTGCACTGCACCAGATTTTCTATCACACAAGAGTTGATTTACCATTTCTGATAAATCTTGACCATATCGGTCGCTGTTTGTCTCTGACTGCATTTCCTTTTGGCACTATTTCTATGGCCTAGTCGCAATCTTTGCTACATGATTTCCCTCTATGCTATGAGGAGCAGTAGCAAGATGATGGAAATCCTATGAATCCACGAAGGCTTTTTCCTTTCTTTTCTTCTCTCACCTACATTACTGTTCTCAAAGGACTCTATTTTGGAGTTTTTGTCCCCCATCATGACAGAGACAACTGGCATATGAGTAGGAGAGACAAAAATGTATTTTTTTTCAATAGGTGAACAACTTTTGTAAGGGTCAGGTGAGTGTTCAGATAAACAGGAAAACAAACCTCCTGACACCAGCACTGCAGTGAGATACACCATCGTGAGCAGGTGAACCTCTCCCCAGTCCCCTGCCAGTCTAATGTGTTCTGCATCACCTCACTCATACCCATCACTTTTTTGCATGGTACATGTTCTGTTACATTATGTTGGTTCCTTGTAACGTTCTTAATTCACCAAAGCAGGGGCACAACTAGACCCGAACTTCAGGGGGCGGGCTAACACTCTCTGCAATGGACAAGACAAGCATTTACAGAAATGGGATTGGAGCTAACCTCAGCCATTAAATGAGAACAAAGAAGTAACAAAGTGGGCAGTTACTGGACACACCTGATAGTATTTCAAATATATTTTTTGTAGATTTGACATTGTTCCTAGGCTTCAACTCATTACAGTCCAGAAAAATGCCCCGGACACTTTGCTGCCTGAAGGTACAGTTTTAGTTTACCTAATGAGATGTTAATTATTCATGGGTACGTCTGCCTTTATCAACAGGTATCAAAATATTAGGCTTAGTAGCAGTGCTTAATTAGAGTCTGCAGTTGCAGGTGGAACCCACTGACACTCGTTCGCAGGGTCCCACAATCCTTTCTTCATCAGACTTTCTTACAAATCAAGAGAGAGCAAAACACAAAAGTGAAACAGGAGAAAGAGAAAGACTGCAAAATTGTGACCAACAAAGAAAGCAAAAAAGAAAAATAACCTGCAATCGTGAGAAAAAATCATGGGGAGCACCCTTTAGTGGATGAAAGTGCATAACATTTTAGGCATGTTTAGGCAGTCTTGGTATTTGGCTCTCAGGACATTTGAAATTGCTGGGTACAGGCTCCTGAACAAGTTAAGGACTGCTTAGTGGGTTCCCACATGTTTTGTTGGGGTGTGTGACTGGTAACTCACAGGTTCAATTCCCTAAATACCATTCCTTCTTTCTGAGTTAATTGTGTGCAATTAGTTGGTACTACTGCTGCTGGTAAATGCACTGCCACACACCTGTGCTACACTAAATAAAAATCTAAATATTGTTTCCATGCCACATTCAACAGTTTCCATATAGGAAGCATATTGAGCCACATCCATGCCGGAATGCACCACAACTGTTATTGAGGAACTGGCAAAAGATTTTGTCAAGTAGGGAGTATTATGGGCAGAGGTGCCAAGCTCGATGGTAGAGGTCTAGCTAGAATACAGATGTTAAGTTATCTGTTAGGAAGATTGGTCCAATTCCCGGCAGAGATGAGAAGAATCAAAGGCAAGAGATAGGTCAAGGATAGGCGTTCTGGTTCTCCATTTAAATCCATTGTAGTGTTTAAATCATCCCATGTGGAAGTCAGTGTTGCCTTTGTACCCCAGCCATACCAGAATCTGTTTTGGTAATCTGAGAGAAGGTAACTTTCTTAAATGAATGGAGATATTTGTCTAGAGACAGATCGTTCAATCTTTTTGCCTAGAAACAATTGGTTATAGACCAGAAATTAAAAGGAATCTTTGTTTGAAGTCTTTGCTTTATGGAGTTCTTTTGAGAATAGACCTTTAGCCTAAAAGTTGTAGTTTAAAAAAAAGAAAAAGAAATGTTATTTATGACAAGCTTATACAATGTACACACTTTACAAACATTAACAAACGAGGTTGGGTCACAGGTTTGAAATCGTACCAGAGACCTGGAATCATTCCAGTGTCATAGCCAAAGAGTTGTTGATATTTCTGGCTGGATTGGCTGCAGAGCTATTGATGGGGATATTCTTGTATATATGAACAAGACATGGGTCTGCTGGTGGTCGTGCTGGCCTACAAGCTTTTGCATCCTTGATGAAGACCTGTGTGGTTATGAGGCTAAAGGTGAGTAACTGGATGTTTTCATGATTTGTTTTTTAGTACACTGTATAGCACTTCTGGAGTTGAGATTGAACAATGATTGAACAATGGAGAGGGAAGCGGGGGGGGGGGGGTCTATCATTATTTGGAGGGTTGGAAGGAATGCAGGTGTACCAGGCACCCAGCAAGGGCAAATGTCAAGGCCTTCACTGTGCAGCCAAGGCATCAAGATGTCCAAAGTTACTGCCACTTCAGGTTCTGTGGTTGGAGGACACTTTTTCCTGTTATTTCTACCAGCAGGTCTATTTTTGTGACTTTCGTGTGAGTTCAGGGTGGAAGGAGGGTTAATAGCGTGAGCGTCAGGTGAGCAGTGTGAGTGCAGTGTGATAGCTCTGTGTGCAGGGTGAGTGTGTAAGTGAGGGTGAGAATGAGGAGGGAGCAGTGTGAGTTCAGGATGTATCCCCAGACACTCGGAGTGACTCAGCATGTTATTGACAGTTGGCGAGTAGGGTTTCAGATTTCAGTTAAACTATTGCTGTTATATCATCAATCAGGCATGGAGGGTGGAGGAAATAAATGTGCTGATCATGCAACAAACTTTCAGTCTCGTGACTAGGGTTGCCTGTTGTCTGGATTCCTACCAGCACCACTGGTATTTTGATGTCCTGACCAGCACAAAAATAAACAAAATCACCTAAAGCCGGTATTTTTGCACTTTTCTGTGCATAATTCAGACAGCATATTTGAATAGAAAGCACATGTGTTCTAGGACTGCATTCGTGATCCATGACAAATAATTAAAGGAAACAAAGACATAAAAGTCATGCTACAAATGAATTTATACAATTTTATTTACAGCCCTATTTAGTTCAAGGCAAGGTCTTTGCAGACTCTTTAACCCCTTCCCCACTCATGACGGAACCACTCCGTCATGAGCCACGGTCGCCGTGTGCTCATGACGGAGTGGTTCCGTCATGCTGCGGCAGTTGGCGGCCGCGCCGCCCACGCGGCGCTAATTCCCCGCCTGTGCGGGCGATTAGCGCAGTTGGCGGAGTCATGACGGAACCACTCCGTCATGAGCACAGCTCAACCGCGGCTCATGACGAAGTGGTTCCGTCATGAGCACCGCGCCACCGCGCTGCCCCCAAACCCCCCCCCAGCGCTGCGGCGGAATTCCCGCCGCAGCAAAAGGGTTAAAGAACAAGCAATAGACGTATTTTTCTTTTGGAAAGTGGCATCCCTACTCCTTATATGCCTTTTCACCAAATAAATTCTCCCACTGTGGCGGTAAAAGTAAAATACAAATGTAAGGAATAGGCAGAGTGGGGACCCAGGGTGTACTAGAACCAGGGAATAAAACAAAGCCTCGTAAACCAGTTCACAAAGGCATATAAATGGTCTTTGAAAGACCTGTGAAAAAGTCGGGTATGGCGGTGATAAGACTCCAGACACTGCCCAGCCCAGCACACAGCATCTCAAGCTGCAACAGCCCAGGCTGAGACACATGATGGGGGTGGGGGGTGGGTGGAGGGCGGGGGCTAAAGTCCTTTTAGCCCTATGGGCATTGCACACATGCCCAAAGCACTGGGAGAAGGTAACGCCACAGTCCGCATGAAAGAAACCAAGGTTCACGGGAGGATAGAAAGTCAGGGTTGGTAAGAGAAAGTGTGTGTGTGTATATGTCTGCGTGGTGACAGAATATTTTATCACAGTCTTGCATTTTTCCTTCCTGTTATTGTCCAACTTGGTGGCACTCATTTCATAGAGCGTAGACAATACATGGGGTAAATGATCACCCCCTAACTGTACCTTTCAGGGGAGCCCCCTATGGCGTTATTACACCACTCTCAGGAGACAGTGTGTCATTTCACTTGTGGCATCTGTTGGTTTGCTCCATATGGTTAGTGACAGAGCCACCACCGAGTCACCCCTTGGCCACACACAGATATCAGGCCGGAAGGAATAGATTAATCAGGACCACAGACCAGAGAAAATGATGCTTTATTAGGAAAGGTTTACTGTTGAACTTCTTTAGCTACAAAATCTATTTATATAAAACCCCATCTCACTAATACATTGAACCGCCTATCCCTTCCACCCTGACACCTCCCCTAACATGAAAACCTCTGACCAAAACAATCCAAATATTCATTGTCATTCACTTTATTTTAATTCACCATCCATCCATGCCTGACCTCAGTGTTGCTCCCATGTGCTCTATGTGCCAAGGTTCCATTGGCAAGGCCCCAAACCTTCCTGCTCAGTGGCTAAGCCCTGTGCCTATCACTGTCGCCCCTCACCAATTTGCCTTTCAGAGGAACTAAAATTGTACCTTTCTAACCACCCTCCCTTTATTTAGAAAATCTTCCTGTCCTGATATTTCACTTTTTTCTTGGTACACAAAGGCAGCTGCTGTTTTTTTTTTATCATGTTCTGTTTTAACCCATAAGTATTTTTAGGTCTCGCCTGACCCAGCGCATGCGCTGGTCTGGCGAGACTTATTGAGAGGGCTCCAAAAAGTGTTACCAGGCCAGCCTAGAGCTACAGTGCATGTGCGCGGGCGCGCGTGCCGTGCTTTACCGCAATTACTTTCACTTTCGCGGCCGGAGGGCCACTTGGCAGAGCCAATAGGTCTCGCTTTTGGGACCTTATAAGTATTTAGTTATGCAACTGTTGCATGGCTAAACACTTATAAGGTCCCAAAGGCGAGACCTATTGGCTATGCCAATGCTTGTTTATTTTGCAACTGTAGCAGCAAAATCCATATTTGTAAGCAATCCCTGTGCAGCAGTCACTTCAGACAAATCCTCTTGGATGTTCACTAGAGTGGATACTTGTGCTGGTGCCACCTGCTGCTCCTGGCACAGCATGGTGCTCTCAGCAGGCATTGCAGACAATCCCATTGCCTGTCCCAGCGTTCACTCTCTTCATGTGGGTGCTTCTCCCAACCTGGTTGGTCTGCCACTGCTTTCAATGGAAGTGTCAATGCCGCTTCTGCCTCTAATGACTTGCACACTCAGCTCCTTACCTGTATTAGCATCTTTACACTGTAAGGCCGCACTGCTACCGTCACCCTCCTGAGCCCATTCCATTTTTAGGTGTTGCCTAGGCAGTGTGCATGCGCTGTCATGAAGACCTGCTGTAATCACTATATGGAGTGTAATCCCCTGTACTGCTTACCATACGCAGACTCCAGTGTTGTTCTTCTTTGGTGGCTCCTCATTAGTTCGCATTCCCAATACATCAGTTCTGTTTGGAGCAGAGAAGCACCTCTGAACTAAACATTAAGTCTCTTTAATTAGTGGCTTTCTGCTTTAATGCAGGTTCTATTTCTTCCACCCCCTCCCATTCTCTACGTTGTCTTTGCCAAGCCTCTATATGTTATTGTTTGGAAGATTTTGTGGGTTTGAAACTGTTGCTATTCCACTTGTCGCTGCCTATTTTGTGTTTGTTTTTTTGTTTGCAATTTCAAAGGTATTGGAGCACTTTACATTAAGTGATTTAGACAGACAGACAGGATGTTGAGACCCGAACGCTGTTCAACGGCCTCAAGGTCAGCCGCTCTAGCACTTATGCCATATCCACTCCCTTCAACATTAGCATTTAAGATGGCTGACACTCCTTTGGAACACACAATAATATTAATTCCCATTATGCGTTCCAAAGCAGCATCAGCCATCTTGTTTTCTACTGCTTTCCTGGGAGAGTTAGTGGTGCTCATGGGGGTACTGCAGTGCGGTAGTTTACCAGCCGCTCTGTTTGGTACAAAGGTTGGACAATGTGCCTACTGCATGTCCATGTCTAGGTACAGCCACTACAATTTACAACGCCAATAGGTCTAACTCTTACAAAGGCAAGACCTATTGCACTACAAATGCTTGTTTTTGTAGCCCCCACCCCTTACGCTCTTTGCCCTCCATTTTCCACGAGGTGGTGAGCAAGCCAACGCAGCGGCTGCCACCAGCTAGCTGCTTCCTGTCTGAGTGTTTAAATTGCATTTATATAATGCTAATACACCTGACGAGGCGTTGAGTCATTCAATATGGGCTCAGGTTTGGGAAAGGACTCTAGGCCTAAGGAGGTCATCACTCCCGGCCTCACATAAAGTTTGAAGCACCTCCGGGATGGCTCACGACGTATTTGCCTTTCTGCAACCAAATAATGCAATTAATAAACTATGTCCTAATAGAAAAGCCAGCCTGCATCACAAGAGAGCCGGGAAAATCGAGCAGTACATTTCACCCTTGACTTCAGTCTATTATACATTCATTAAATGGAGCTAACATCTGTGGAAGAATAATATGAAACAAAGCTAACTGATCTATGTCTAGTACCGAGTGTACAGAATTGAAGTAGTGAAGGAATACACTGAATAAAGCAACAGATAGAAATCAAAACAGCAACAGCAATCAGAATACCACCTAATGTTTGACGTAGCATGTGTACGTCAGGCAACCAATTAAAGAGCCAGTCAAACCAGCCCTGGTCAACGTGTTTTCTAACTTCTTCCGTTAAGTCACGCAACTTGTCAATATGTGCACGAATGGATTGTGTATGATCGGACAAGTTAAAACAACAGAGACCTTCAAAATCAGAGCAATCATGTCCATGTTTAAGCAAAAGATTATCAATGGCCGCTCTATTTTGCAAAATGGCCCTACGTTCACCCTGGGCATCTAGTAGCATGTCGGACAGGACTGTAGAAGTATGATTAATGGATTTCACCATCCAGCAGGCCATTTTCCCAATGGTTTTGGCATTATAAACTGCCAAAGCAGGAACACCAATAATTGAAATAGCTAGGCTAAGGTATTCAGACTTGGAATATAAATGCAAAGATGAGTCACAATCCTCCTGTAACATCACAGTATCTCGAATCACACGAGAGTTGGCATTCGGATGTGATGAAAACATCAACAAACTGAGTCTCGTAATGGCACAAGGGCCTCCGGAAATGTTTGCAGGGACATATGGCCAGGAAGTATTACCACATGAGAAAAGCCATCCGGCCGGTAGTAACATCGTGCGATAATGACTGGGGGTAACTACCAAACTATTGCAAGTCATATTGTTCTGAACTGAAACACATGTGGTCGGTGTCCTTTGAAAGCACAAAGTCCGTTCATGAGCTGTAAATGAAGTGGCGCCTTTTAGTTTTAGGCGTAGACATTCAGAGATCGCACTAGGATTACACGTAAGAAAGAAGCATAAATCACCTTGTGTGATATTATCGGTAACTATTTGGGACTGGATGGGGGGTGGCTCGTTCGGCAGTTCAGTGCAAAATCACCCAGGAGAACATTAGGACGAGCCTTTGAAACATTGAAAATGTGAATTAGGGTTTCCAATGAGGCAGGGACAGCAACCAGACAGGTCGCCAGAATATCATGTACAGATCTCATCGGTGTCAAACAGAAGTGAGGGGCATCAGTCACCCTCTTGGCTAACGATGTCCAAAAGTTCGATGATGAATCCCACGCAGCGAAGGAACGCAACACTCGGGTTCTCAGTTCATCCCGGGTTGACGGGATCCCTCCTCTCTCGTCGTACCATCCCAAAAGGAGTCCAGCACCGACACATCCTGCAGCAACAGTCCAAAGAATGATCTGAAAGAGAATCAAATACAGGCATTAATCATTCTCGTAAATAACATTTGTCAGCCGGGACCGCCTCCCAGCTATCTTTCCCTGGTCTCATAACCAAAATGGTATTGTCCTGACCGGTGGCAATAACCTCTGCTTGTTCAGGGGGATTCTTAGGCGACTGCACCCAAACCCTAGCCCCAGGGTTATCCGTAGAGCCAAAACCTTTCTGGCCTCGTACAGTTAGCAAAGTTGGGGCAGTGCCTTTCATTAATGAACCACTGAAAACAGGCGTAATGAGTAATTGAGCCACTCGGTCAGTGCGGTGTATCAGTAAGTCAACCTCACTGCTATTCAGCAGGAGCACCTTAATCTCTCCCTGATAATCGCTGTCAATTATTCCTCCAAGCACCTGAATGCCTTTTACAGCCAGCCCCGTTCTAGGGGCGATTAATCCGAAATTCCCAGGTGGTATATGAATACCAACACCGGTAGCAATGATGACCCGATCCTTACCTTTTAAAACGGTGTCATCCATGGCATGCAAGTCTAAACCTGCCGACCCTGGGGTCGCTCTACATGGAGCCAAAGCTCCAGGAGTAATTTCCCAGTACATCACAGTCTCTCTGATTTCATTGGGCTTAGCATCAACATTCGGAGGAAACAAACGCATAAGTGGGGATTCAGCATTTAGAAAAGGACGGTTATTCAAAATCAATAACGCTTGAGGCAAAAAGTCTCGCCAATTCTTACACTTGTCATTTGTTAACTTACGCAGCTGGTCCTTTAGCAGGCCATTCAATCTCTCCACCAGGCCCGAGGCCTGTGGATAGTAGGGTATATGGAATATCCATTCAATATTGTTTTCCGCACAGAATTCCTGTACCAATCTTCCACGAAAATGGGATGCATTATCAGATTGAATTTGGAATGGCACACCATAATACATCATAATCAATTCTAATGTTTTAATGGTATTCAATTGGGTAGCTTGCTTACAGGGAAGGGCTACCAGCAGGCCACTGTATGTATCAACAATAGTGCAAACATATTGACAATTCCTACTCATAGGAAGTGGACCAATGTAATCAATCTGCCAAATTTGAGCGGGCAGTTTTCCGCGATGTATATGACCTTTAACAATTTGGGGCACTTTACGCTGTCTGATATGCTGACAAACGGGACAGTGTAAAATAACATTTTTAATTAAATCTAGGGGAATATAAATTCCTCGATCAGCAGCCCACCTGCTAGTGGCCTTCTCTCCAAAATGTCCTGCCTTCTGGTGTGCCCATTTCGCCAATCCCGCAATGTCAGAATCTTGCCTGTCCACCACTGCCTCAGCAATTTTAGATTTCTCATCTGCAATGTTATGAAAAAATTTGTCAAGAGAATCTATCGGGGTGTGAGCATCCACATGGAAGATTGTAACAGTACTCTGTGGGAGCATCTCCCAAATCTCTTGCCATAACTCTTTTCCCCACAATTCTTTGGAATGTAACTTCCAATTATGGGAATGCCAAGTCGGCAACCAAACAGCCAGTCCATTGGCAGTAGACCAAGAATCAGTGAAAATATGACATGTACCAGGTAACTCTTGTTTCAAAACTTGATAAACAGCGTAAAGCTCGGCAAATTGGCTGCTTTTACCTTCACCAGTTGTGCTCAGCAATTTCTGTGTGACCGGATTATAGGACACCGCCTTCCAGTGCCGTGTCGTCCCTATAAACCTCGCTGAACCATCCGTGAACCAAACATGGTTTCTGTCCGCTGCAGACAAATCATCAAAAGGCTTACCCCACTTGACAGGAGACTCCTGTGCTAAAGGTACGGAACATTCACTCTCAATCTCAGTCGACGGCGCTCGCGCCACCTGCTCATGTAAAGAAGCAACTCCTTTCGGGCCCACACGTGCCCTGTCTTGTATATACCATTTCCATTTAATCACACTCGCCTCTTGAGCATGTCCAATTCGGTGAGTTTTCGGCGAACTCAGAACCCACTGCATGATAGGAATTTCAGGACGCAAAACTATATCATGTCCCAAAGTCAATTGCTCGGTATCCACCAGAGCCCAATAACAAGCAAGTAACTGTTTCTCAAAGGGTGTATAACGCTCACCAGCATCAGGTAACTTTTTGGTCCAAAAACCTAAAGGTACTCTACTCCTGCCTTGTTTCTGCCACAAACTCCAATTTGCATAAGGGCCCTGTACAGACACATTCAAATCCACGTCACCATCACGTACAGGCCATAAATCCAGAGCATGTTGAATTGCTTCTTTTGCCAGACTAAACGCATCTTGCTGTGGTTTATCCCATTCAAATGCATTCTTTTTACGCGTGACCCAGTACAAGGGGGCCAATATTTGACTCAAATGAGGAATATGCTGGCGCCAAAAACCAAACAGGCCAATGAAGCTCTGGGCTTCTTTCCTATTCCTCGGAACTGCAAAATCAAGAATCTTCTGTTTAACCTGAGGGATCACTTCACGGTGCCCTTCATGCCAATTAATACCCAAACATTTTACAGCCTGGGACGGACCTTGCAATTTATCTGGGTTGATTTCCCAACCTTTCCCACGCAGGCACTCAATGATCCTGTCCAATTGGGTCTGAACTTCCTCCTGTGTGTCGCCTTGGATCAAAACATCATCAATATAATGACATATCTGAATTTGGGAATGAACCGGTACCTCAGCCAAATGCTCTGCCACCAGCCGGTGACATATTGTAGGACTATGCACATAGCCCTGAGGAAGACTCCTAAACGTCATCTGACGCCCGTTCCACGTAAAACTGAACTGTTCCTGACACTCAGGGGCAATTGGAATAGAAAAGAAAGCATTAGCAATATCAATGGACGCATACCATGTACCTGGGTGCTTTTGGATTCTTTCAATTAGGGTAATAACATCCGGTACTGCAACAGTCAAAGAGGGCGTGTGTTTGTTCAATTCTCGATAATCAACAGTCATGCGCCAAGAATTATCACTCTTACGTACAGGCCAAACAGGATTATTCCAAGCAGAAGTAACCGGGGTTATAACACCTGCATCCACCAACTCCTGAATAGTGGTACTAATCTCCTCATGGCCACCTGGAATACGATACTGCTTCTGACAAACCACTTTTGTCGCCTGGGGAACTTGTATGGGGGGCATTCTTAAACGACCAACCCGTATAGGCCTGGACGATATATAATGCGTGGTTCCAAATTGGTAACACCCATCATCTAGATGCAACGTCATTCCTTTCAAAATATCAATTCCAATTATGAATTCTAAGAGTGGCACCACTAGTACAGAATATTCTTTTCTAGGGATTCTACCTATTCTCATTTCAAGCAAAGTTTGAACTGCAGGGGTTTCTTTTCCACCTAATCCGGTAATAGTAAAAGGCTGACCTGTAAACTTCTTTGATTTTCCATGAATAAGAGTGGCCTCCGCTCCTGTATCTACCAATGCTCGGGCCCTTTGGATATTACGATGTCTCCAATAAATATCAATATCTACATAGGGTCTATTATCTCTGTGAGCCCATCTGTGTACCGGAGCTTGACCTATTTCCTAGTCATTCTTACTGCATTCTGTGTACCAGGACAAATCAGGATAAAGACTCTCACGTTTCTTAGGTATCGGTACCTCCTGTTCATATCCATTCCCCGTACGGAGCGGATTCGAGTCTTCAGCATTGTACTGCGGGTTACGATCGACCAAACTGTGACGATCCTCTCTCCTCCTCAACTCAGGGGATTGATCCCTATCATCTCTACGTCTGCTGTAAACATAATCATTTCTCCCCCTTTCTCTTTCCCCCTCTCTCTCCCTGTCTCTCTCTCGACGGGGGGACACATCACGTACATAACGTCGATCATCACGACGAACAGAGCGCCCACGGCGGTCGTCATCACCGCTTCCGTCAGAACCACCACGATCACACTCAGTGGTCCGAACACGCCGGGCACCCTCCTTCCGATCCAAGCCACGTTTGCGAAACAACTCCCACAAACGAGCGGTAGTCTCACCGTCAATGTCCTCCCTACGCACACCATCAGCCAGAAGACCAGAAAAGATATCACGTCTAGTAAGTTTATTTTCACCAGGAGTACGAGTGTCAGGCCGGGACTGACGTTCAGGTTTAAACCACTCACCCAACTCACCGAGCTGGCGTACCGACTCCAGTACCGTAGATAACACATTACCAGTCTGATTAATCAATAAAGTCATCATGACCTGCTTATAGGCAACAGGGGAAGACCGAATAATGCGATTCCGCACAGAAGATGTCAACAAACCATCAAGCAACCTGTCAGCAGTACCCAGAAAAATTGCCGTTTTCATCACCTCCTCTTTGAGACGTTGTGCAGCGTCGCGCAAAGTATACCACGGTTTGTCATTCACAGGCCAATCAGACTCAGTAGGATACTTTTGATTACAACCCTCAGTCGCCAATTGAAGGAAAGAAATTTGACCACCACCATTATAGTTACGAAAATGATCCTGTACAGTAGAATCCGAACTCAAGGAACAAAACTTCAAACAATCGCCATTATCTAACATAATGCCCGCAGCGCCCAGTTCATAAAGGCGCACCATCCATGCGAGCAAGGTCTCACCAACTCGCTGCCGAAATCGCTGCAAAATATCACTAATTTCTTGTTGAGTAAAGTCCTCTAAAGAGTCTAAAGAAATACCCTGCGGAGCAGCGGGAGACTGCTGCAACTTCCGACGAAAAACTGGATGCGCAGAGACCGCGGGACGAGCATCACAAGGAGCCCGATCAGTACTCGTAGAGGGATAATCAGTGTAAGAGGTATCGATCCCACCCGAAGAACGAGCGTGATCACGGGGTGCACCATCAGAGGTGCGAGAAGCAGACTTACAATCATGACGGGAACGAGAAGACTCGCGCTTGGCAGACTCCTCACCCGAGGAACAAGAATCACTCGAGTTCCAGATATTACCATCCCATTCATCAGGATTCCAATCCAGTCCGGCTTTCGCCACGACCAGACGCACCTTTCGCGTCGAAACCCGACCGCGCCTGTTCTTGTATTTATAACGAGCAATTCGCACAGCCGCCCTTTCGGCAATAGTTTGGTAAGTCTCCAGCTTATCAGCAAGCAACTTATTTTGACACCGCAACAAAGTATGAGAATTCTGAATCTCAACAAAGTGCGCTTCCACATCTAAGAGAGATCTGTAATTTCAACAATCTCTCATGTAGAATCCGATATGCAGACAGAACAATCCAACCTCTGCGCCCCAAAATGGGAATCTCCTCACCCTTCGATACGGGTGCCTTCTGCAAACAAGTAATCACATTAGCCGGCTCCGCCAGCTCCAAAGAAGAATTCCAATTCTCACTCAAACCAGTAGAATCAGCCCACTCACGGGCCAAGGCTTCATAAGGCGTTGAATCCCATCCGGGAATATCAACGGGCAACTTAAAAGTAGATTTAGATCTCCTAGAAAACATCGTGGAAAAGAAAAAGAAGAAAAAGAAGAAAAAGAAAAGAAAGAAGAAAAATAAAAACTATACACACAAGTATACAAAAATAAAATGCAAACAAAACCACGCACGCGCCGAAAGCAAACACAAGACAACCACAACGCACACAGGTTTCGTAAATGGTTCGTGACGCCAAATGTTCTGCTTGGGTTTTCGGATCAGATAGAACCCGCTCAACAGAGCCTCTCTAACCCAGCCAGAACGTTACCCCCTCCCTAGGGCCTATTCACACCTAAGAAACCACATATATATATATATCACCTAAGGACAGGGAATTCCTACTATATGTATATATATATATATATATATATATACCAAGACCTCTTATAATACAAGTGGCGGCCTCGCGGTCCCAAATGGACCCAGGACTTCCTGCCCAGACGGCAGCCTCAGCCTCGCGGTCCCAAACGGACCCAGGACTTCCTACCCAGACGGCAGCCTTAGCCTCGCGGTCCCAAACGGACCCAGGACTTCCTACCCAGACGGCAGCCTTAGCCTCGCGGTCCCAAACGGACCCAGGACTTCCTACCCAGACGGCAGCCTCAGCCTCGCGGTCCCAAACGGACCCAGGACTTCCTGCCCAGACGGCAGCCTTAGCCTCGCGGTCCCAAACGGACCCAGGACTTCCTACCCAGACGGCAGCCTCAGCCTCGCGGTCCCAAACGGACCCAGGACTTCCTGCCCAGACGGCAGCATTAGCCTTGCGGTCCCAAACGGACCCAGGACTTCCTGCCCAGACGGCAGCCTTAGCCTCGCGGTCCCAAACGGACCCAGGACTTCCTACCCAGACGGCAGCCTTAGCCTCGCGGTCCCAAACGGACCCAGGACTTCCTACCCAGACGGCAGCCTTAGCACGAGTTCATCCTATAATTACCACGACATACAACAAGGGAATCAGTGTTACTATGTATCAGATCACACAAAGACTACTAGTTGAGCACAACCTGTTCCCCAGTTCGAGGGGCTCCTTTCTCCCTTATTCAGTTACCACCTACCTGATCAGGATTAACATCTGTTCATGTCAAGTCACAGCTGACTAGAAGAATAGGCTACCCTCTTATACATGAACACGCAGCACATGTTGATTCACTACAAACTGGATACTTTATTTAGTCACTACATACACGCTCACAGAACATAATACATATCACATATAACCTGCAAAGAAAAATGAAAGATTAAGTTGTACACTCTAATAATAATGGGGTTGACATCACCTTGGTCGTATGTAGCCTGCACTCAATGGTCATCTAGGTTCCCTTCTCGTCTGTGCCTCGGCTTCGCCTGGAAGTCACACCTCCGCAGTCACGGATCTACTCCCTTCTCCTTCTCCGAGTCACTGGGACCTCTTCCTCATCGGCTACTCTCTTTTCTCTTTGGCTATTCTGTTAGAAGAATATCTATCTCTCGGTTTTTCTCCACCTTCAAGTTTGTCATCTGTCTTCCCTGGAATAAGTAGTAGCTTTACTGCTAACGGCCAGGTGCCGCCTACGGACTAAAAGCCAGTGCCAGTATCTGCCTCAAACTTTCACTAATATAGAGGTGCATTTTCTCATGGAAAATTCCAGCCCGTAACCTGCCGCCCACCAAATTCTTGTACCTCCCCGTACCAAGGACACGTTCCCAGCCGGCCGGCCTGATGTAGTGTCTTCGGCATGAAGAAAAATACAATCCTTCGATAAGGGCCGGCCTGAACCGGTTCTCTCCAAGCGAATAACACCTCATAACTAAAACATCACCCTCGACCTAGAAACTTTCCAAGCTGCCGGAGCGGAAAGAAAGATGGAGTCTCTCCCGTTTAAGGCCTACCAGGCCTGGATTCAGCACGGCTCCATGAAATACCCTCACTATAGAACAGATTACCCCTAATACTAACGAATCTATCCTCTAGGATATATGTGCAAACCCTGATCTATGGGGAAGAACACAGGATCATGTCGAAGTGCCTAATAAATAGGCTCTATACACTACTCTAACCCTTAGACTTGGATGGAAAGAGACTGAAGTCACATTAGTTCCCCTTAATCACAAGAGAGCCGGGAAAATCGAGCAGTACAGCCCCCAGAACCATGTCCATGACTGTAGCCTAAACCACTCCCCTAACTTGAACCCACCTAACATGATCACCACCCCGCTGGAGGCCAAGGACTGTTCAACGTAGCCCAAGGCACCAGAGGAGGACGCCTTATGTGCTCTAAACCCCAGTAGCACCATTTTATGGCCCTGTCTTGTGTCAGGGTACCTGGGAGCGAGAAACAGGAAGCTCAGTGCTGCCACCTATGGGCAGTGACCTGTCATTGAGCTCAGCCCAAGTATAGTGCAGCAGGCTGCTTAAGATCTGTACCTTGATCATGACTACAGAATGGAACAAGCACATAATACTGAGAGTCTCAGTAATGTTGAGAACTAAAAAGGATCACTTGGGACATAGTCAAGTTCCATGGCAGCGGTTGCCCGGGAGGAAGGTATCAGGGGAACACACAAATTAACTGTAATCACAAATTAGTTGTGATGCACTTTACATATGAAATACAAGCACATTCATTAATGTTCATTCAAGTTAATTCTGTCATCTCAAGTGCACAGCCCAACAGGCAAGGGCAAGCTATGAGCAATGAAACAAGACAGGGAAGCCCTCACACCATTGCCCCTACTCTACTCTTTACGCCACTGCTTGAGGATAGTTCTGAGTATTGTATATCAGGGAAGCATTGGATGATGTACAGACAAGGAGTAACAAGCTCTATGCATTTGGGGGCAACTTGTAATATCCAGCAGGGCAACAGGGTGATGTTCAATTGGGGCACACGCTGGTGTACAGTACAGATGCAAAAAGAACAATTGATGGATGGAATGCTGGAACAATGTCATACATTCACCCCAGTACAGGGATCTGGGCCAAAATCCATCGTTTTTTTCACACCATGCCAATCGAGTTTAGAGCCAACCATATGCAAATCAGTCTTGACCCCGTTGCTCATTGGGACAGTCCAGCCCGAACTGCCAAGCCGGGTTCTCCCCAGACCGAAAACAAGCATCCAGGGACCGGTATTGGGGTAACACCCCTCATCATCCAGACTAGCTTGAATCCAGTGGCAAAGGGAGCAAGGGACCCACTTCTGGGCATACGCACCCCACTTATTGCTAAATGTGCTGCAGCAGCAAATGATGGACAGAATGATGAATGTTTGACATTGTTTCAGAATTCCATTCATCAATTGTTCTTTTTGCATTTGTTGCCCTAAGTGGGACGGGTGTGCCCAGACGTGGGTCCCCTGCTCAGCATGCCACTGGAGTCAAGCTAGCCTGGCTGATATGGGGTGATACCCTGAAACCGGTCCCAGGAGGCTTGTTTACGGTCCATGGAGGACCCGGCTTGGAGGTTAGGACTGGGCTGTGCCCATGAGGAGCAGGGTCAAAACTAATTTGCGTATTGTTGGGGCCAAACTGGGATGACATGGTGAGCAAAAGAATTATGGATTTAACCCAGATCTCTTGACAGGGGTGAATGTTTGATTTATTCATCATTGCATCCAACATTTGTTGCTGCAGTGATATACTGTACAGGGCACATGTCCAAGTGCAGGTGCCTCACACAACTTAATGTCAGAAATCTATCTAATTTTAAATTTATAAAGATCGTACTTCTCCAAATGGTGTCCTAGTGCGAAATAAGCACAGGAACACAACTCTTAACAAATTTGACTTTATATTTATATAGCGCGCAAATGAGAGGTTTCAAGTTCTCCCATTTCAGCCATGAGCCGCTTATCCAGACCTGCTGTTTCTTTTACTTGTGTGTAATTGTTGCCCATTATGAATGACAAACTGCAAGTATCAGAAAGAAAAATAAAAGAATCAGGGTTGGATACTAATGGTTACTTTCATTTTGGAAATTATTGAAGGGCGTCTGCAGCTTTTCTTAAATTTATTTTTTGCATATTTATATAGCACAAACTCGACCCGAAGGTATTGGAAAGCTTCACACGAGCACCGTATTTACATTACACATTCAGGCACGGGGAGATTAAGTGATTTGCCCAGAATCACAGGATGTGGACGTGACCGCGAGGCTCGAACCCTGGTTTCCATCACCAAAATCGGCATTCTAGCCGACGGACCACATCCCCACCACCTGTAATGAATTTGAGATTTTATTTAGTGGGGCAGGAAGCTATTTTATGGTTGTGTTGGAAAACCACACTCCCACTCTGAAAGGGTGGTGGTGGTCTTCCGGACACACTGTGGTAGCTTGGCTCGAGTGGTCAGGAAACAGGCGCAGTGCTAAGCATACAATATACCCATACAATAACCATGCGTGCATCCGTTCCAAAAACGACTCTACACCGTAAAAATTATGAAAATATTCTTTCTTTATCTTTTTCTCTTGGTTGCTGATTGGAAAAATAAATAGGTCAATCACAATATACAAGTTTCAATTAGTGCAGGTCAAATAAATATTGGCTGTTTGATGAAATAAATAGGGGTGATCATAAATAACAGGGCATAAATACAAGTGCAATATATACAGACAATTAAATACTTTGAGGCAATAAATACTGTACCAATAAATATTGTACACCATCAGGTCCTGTGGACCTATAAATATAGTGAAGCAATAAATAGGTAAAAATTCAATAAATACAGTACCCCCAATAAATAATTAAAAGTATACAGCAACACTCATGTAATCAGATGACACTTCAATTCTTAAGGGCTGATTTGGCCCAGGCACAGCTTGTAGGGTTGTGGAAGGCTTGAGGGGGGGCTACTCCCTGGCTGGGACAAGGCTGAGGCCTAAGCTGAGGTAGATCAAAGGGGGGAATACCAGTGCCCTGGCTTTCTCTCTCCACACAACCTCTCTAGGTTAGTCCCAGTTCACCCCAGGCACAGTCAGGTTGGTTTCAGCACCTCCCTAGCCCCTTAGAGCAGTCTCTCAGGTCTCCACAGGGCCTTAGGCGCCCTCTACTCCACTTACTGCCCTTTTTCTGATGTTCCGACGCCGCTGGAGTCGTGTCGACGCCGTGAGGCGGTTCCGGTTCGGTTTCGGCGGCCTCGGCACAATGTCAGTTCTTTGACGACGCCGGTAGGCGGTTCCGGTCCGATGTCGGTGGCCTCGGTTCGATCTCGACCTCCGATTCGACGGCGTCGGGCAGTCTCTTCACGATGTCGACTTCGGGCGGCTCCGGTCCGATGGCGCTCTCGGCTCCGATGACGTCGGCCGGCCTGGCCTCGATGTCGACTTCCGGCGACTCCGGGGTGCGATCCTCACCCCCGACCTCCGGTGCTCCTCCACACAGGTTCCGGGCGACTCCGGAGTGCGATCCTCACTCCCGACCTCCGGTGCTCCTCTACCTCGGTCTCCGACGACTCCGGAGGGCGGACTTCACTCCTCCGATGACGCCGCTCGCTCGACCTCGGTTCACTCCCTCCTCGACCTCTGGTATTCCTCACGACCTCTGTCGGCGCCCTCTCATGACCTCAGGCGGCTCCGGGTACGACGTCTGCTACTTCAGTCAGCGCCGCTTCTCCACCTCGGGCTCCAGGTCTCAGGCTACTCGACGCCGGACTCCAGGGAAACCAGTTCTCAGGTCAGAATCTTGCTGTTTTCTTGGTTCTAAGGCCTGTTCCTGCTGTCCAGGTCCTTAGGATAAGTTTCTTCTGTCTTCTTCCCACACAGGGCTATAGGCTGGGATCCATCAGTAGGGACAAGTATCAAGGGTGGGTTTATGGACCCCACTCCAGGCACAAGTTTCCACCCCTGCTGCTTCACTCCTTCCTCCTTCACTGTTGTGCTCCTCTCTCTTCACCAGTCAGGTGCCAACACGCGTCCCCCCCAGCTGAAAGTGGGGAGAGCTACCCAACCCCTTGGGAGTTCTCATCACTAAGGCGGAAATACCTTGAGAGACCGTCTGCATTGGCGTGGTCCACTCCAGGCCGATGTTCCACCTGAAAGTCCATCCCCTGTAGGGAAATAGACCACCTCAACAACTTGGGATTCTCCCCCTTCATCTGCATCAGCCAGCGAAGGGGTCTGTGGTCGGTCTGAACCAGGAAGTGCGAGCCAAACAGGTATGGCCGCAACTTCTTCAGAGCCCATACCACTGCAAAGGCTTCACGCTCTATTGCACTCCACTTCTGTTCCCTGGGAAGTAGTCTCCTGGATAGGAAGACCACGGGTTGATCCAGGCCCTCTTCGTTGAGTTGCGATAACACTGCCCCAATGCCATGTTCTGATGCATCTGTCTGGACAATGAACTTCCTGGAAAAGTCTGGGGCCCTTAAGACCGGGGCCTCGCACATGGCTTTCTTCAATCTCTCAAAGGCTTGCTGACAAGCCTCCGTCCAGACTACCCGTCGAGGTTGTTTCTTGGACGTGAGCTCCGTGAGGGGGGCTACGATGGTACCGTACCCCTTCACGAAGCGGCGGTAATATCCCGTGAGGCCCAAAAATGCTCGGACCTCAGTCTGTGTCTTGGGGGGTTCCCAGGCCATGATGGCCTCGATCTTCGCCTGGAGGGGTTGCACCGCTCCCCTACCCACCAAGTGTCCAAGGTACACTACCGACCCCTGCCCGATCTGGCACTTGCTGGCCTTGATCGTCAATCCGGCTTGTCTCAGGGCCTGGAGAACAGCTTGCAGGTGACGCAAGTGATCCTCCCAGCTGTTACTGAAGACGGCTATGTCATCCAGATAAGCAGCAGAGAAACTCTCCATTCCGGTGAGGATCTGGTTTACCAGGCGCTGAAACGTGGCAGGTGCGTTCTTGAGCCCAAAGGGCATCACACAGAACTGGTAGTGGCCATTGGGCGTGGAGAAGGCTGACCTTTCCCTTGCTCCATCAGTGAAAGAGATCTGCCAGTACCCCGAAGTAAGGTCAAAGGTACTTAGATATTGGGCAGCTCCCAGCCGGTCAATCAATTCATCCGCCCTAGGGATCGGATGAGCATCAGTTTTTGTCACTGAATTCAGTCCCCGGTAGTCCACACAGAACCTCAGTTCTGGTTGGGCACCCGGTGGTGCAGCTTTTGGTACTAACACCACCGGACTGGACCAGGGGCTGCTAGAAGGTTCAATCACTCCTAGCTCCAGCATCTTAGTGACCTCACTATGAATGCTGGCCTTCACCTTGTCTGACATCCGGTAGATCTTGGACTTCACAGGTGGGCTGTCTCCTGTGTCCACGTCATGGACGCACAGGTGAGTCCTACCCGGGACAAGGGAGAACAACGAAGAGTACTGCCCCAGAACCTGGCGACAGTCCTCCTGCTGTTCAGGAGTTAGAGATGGGGAGAGAATCACTCCCTCCACCGACCCATCCTTCTCTTGAGACGCAAACAGATCAGGGAGAGGCTCGCTTTCCACGTCCTCTCCTCCGTCAGTCACCATCATCAAGATGACTTCGGGCCTCTCGTGGTGGGGTTTGAGGCGGTTGGCATGCAGCACCCGCAGGGGCTGACGAGGGGTCTTCAGGTCCACCAAGTAGGTAGCCTTACCCTTCTTCTCCAACACCTCAAAGGGTCCTGACCAGCGATCCTGGAGGGCACTAAGCTCTCCGGGTTCGATCACCCACACCTTCTGGCCAGGCTCCAACTCCACCGGGTGAGCGTTGTGGTCATACCACGCCTTCATTACTGCTTGGCTGGCTTCCAAGTTGTCAGAAGCTTGCTTCCACAACTTAGCCATTTGGCTCCGGAAGGCCAGCATGTAGCTCACCACATCCTGGGGAAGCTTTCTGGGAGTTCTTTCCCATCCGTCTCTCACCAGGTTGAGAGGTCCACGTACAGGGTGCCCATACAGAAGCTCGAAGGGGCTGAAGCCCACTCCCTTCTGTGGCACTTCCCTGTAGGAAAAAAGTAAACAGGGTAAGAGGACGTCCCATTTCCTCCGCAGGCTTTCAGGCAGACTTCTGATCATGCCCTTCAAGGTTTTGTTAAACCTCTCCACCAGACCATTGGTCTGGGGGTGGTAAGGAGTGGTGAACCGGTAGGTCACTCCACACTCCTTCCACATTGCCCGCATATACGCTGACATGAAGTTGGTCCCCCTGTCGGACACAACCTCCTTGGGAAAACCCACTCGGGTAAAGATTCCCATCAGGGCCCTAGCCACAACAGGTGCTGTTATGGTCCTCAGAGGTATTGCCTCTGGGTACCGTGTGGCATGATCCACCAGAACCAGGATAAACCTGTGACCAGCTGTAGTTGGTGGATCTAATGGACCCACAATGTCGATGCCCACCCTTTCAAAGGGGGTGCTAACGACAGGAAGTGGTTCCAGGGGAGCTTTCAGCTTCACCCCTGTTTTCCCACTGGCTTGGCAAGACACACATGTCCGGCAGTAGGTATCGGACGTCACTTTCATCTGAGGCCAATAAAAGTGTGGGACAAGACGGGCGAAGGTCTTGTCTTGCCCCAGGTGTCCTGCCAATGGTATCTCGTGAGCCAACTCCAAAAGGAAGGCTCGATAACGTTGAGGAACTACCAAGGCTCGTGACGATCCATGTAGGGGTGCCTTGGGTTCACTGTAGAGGAGGCCATCCTCCCAGTAAACACTGTAGTTCCCTTCAACGTTCCCTGCTGCCTGGGCTTCGGCCTGTCGCCTCAGCCCCTCAAGGGTAGGGCACTCCCTCTGGCCCTGGCAGAATTCCTCCCTGGACGGGCCTCCCTCCACGTGCCACTCGGCCGGGATGGGTAAGTCCTCCAGGTTGGTAACGTCCCCCTCCGCAGACTCCTGGCCCACCACCTCCGGTGGCCTATCCGTCCTACGGGGTGGAGACGCCGAGGCAGGCTCCTCCTGTCCTCGGTTCTTCCCTTGACTGGCAGCTGGCTGGGCCTTTGTTCCAGGCTCCAGCCGGAATGAACTCCCTCTTCGGGTAGTCGCGGACCTTGTGCTAACACAGGCCCAGTCAGGTGTACCCAGCATCTCGGTGTGAGTCCGGTATTCCACCTCCTTCCAAGAGTTGTGCTCCATGTCATTGCCCAGCAGACAATCGACTGGCACGGCAGGGCTTACGGCAACTCGAAGTGAACCTGCAACCCCCCCCCATTCAAAGGGAACCTCGGCCACGGGATAGTGACCTGTTCTGCCGTCAGCCATCGCGGCTGGGTGGAGTACATCGGGAATTACCTGCTCTGGAGACACCAGCTGGCTACGCACCATAGTCATACTGGCTCCTGTGTCTCTCAGAGCCTCCCCTCTTTGGCCGTTGATGGTGATCCACTGCCCATACTTTGCGGTATTTGCGGGCACCTGGATCTTAGGAACCATCTCCCGTTCTCCCAGGGACACTAGAGTGACACCCGCCCACTCCCTTCCCTTAGTTAAGGGCATCTCCTCCCCGAGCACTACACTAGCTACTCCGGGGGGCTTTCCTCCAGTGGGAGGGGGTGATCGTTTCTGACACTTCGGATCTCCTTTATAGTGTCCAACGCCACCGCACTCGTAGCAATGGACAACCCTTGGCTGCTGACTCTGGCCAGGATTAGGGTTTCTGGGTGGGTTAGCCTTAGAGGTGAATCCTGTTCCCTTCCCTTGGAAGTTATTTTGGGGGCCTTTGGAGAACTCCTTTTTCTTTTCCCCTCCCTCTTTCTTCTGGGGGGCGCCCTGTCCGGCCTTTTGAGTATCCCCTCCAGTCCCCCTTGTGGACACCCGGGTACTAGCCCAAATGTCCGCCTCCTCAGCAAGCTTCCGGGGACTGGTCAGCTTGCTATCCACCAGGTGTTGCCGCAGTTCAGGGAAACATTTCTCGAGTAGGTGTTCCTTCAGTACTAGGTCAAACAGCTCCTCGTAGTTCCTTACTTCACTGCCCTGAATCCAACCTTCCAGTGCCTTCTTTGCATAGTCCAGGAAGTCCACCCAATTCTGTGTGCCCAGTTTGTGACTACCCCTGAACTTCTGTCTGTACTTTTCAGGTGTTAGTCCAAACTTTCTGATGAGCGCCAGTTTCATGGTGGGGTAGTGGGTCTGCTCATCCTCTTCGAGGGCCAATAAAGCATCCCTACCAGCTGGAGGCATGTACCTATACAATCCTCCTCCCCAATACTTCACTGGAACCCCATGGGCCCTCAACGAGACCTCATAGGCTGCTAGCCACTTGGCGATGTCGTCACCCGCCCCATAGCTAGCTACTATGTCCTTTGGCAGGTAAGGTTTGGATTCCCTGGTGATTTCTTGGTCTTTGCTGCCACCATTAGGAACAGTTGGTGCCCCAATTCTTAAGATCTGAAGCTCTATCTCTTTCAGTCTTATCTCATGAGCCATCTTCTGTTTCTCCGTCTCATGAGCCATCCTCTGTTCCTCCTTCTCCTTCTCCAGCTTTGCTAAGTCCCATGTGAGCTGTCTTTTCTCCCTCCGATCTGCTAACTCCACTTCGGATAAGCCCCCACTAGAGACAGTGCTGCCCTTCCTAGAAAGTGTCCTGGGCCCTGCTGACAGGTTCCCCACCTCAGGTTGGTACATCTCAGCCCCCTCGGGGTCAGGCTCTCCATCCCTGTCTTCCTCCTCAGCCTTGCTTTCTCGGCGTGCCTCCCCCCAAGCCCTTAAGCTGGTTTGGAGTGCACCCTTCTTTGCTCCTGGGGACAGTACACCCCCTCCCGCTGGCAAAACTCCCTGAGTTGGGCCACAGTGTACGTTTCTAGATTTTCTAGTACAAACTCCATCTTGCCCACTCAGGTTAGAGGACAGGTTTTGTGCAGTAACAATGCAGGGGGGTACCTTTAATAATACCTCCTCCCACCACCAGAGTAAATTTGGAAAAAAAACAAAAACCCACAATTAGGAAGGCCGCTGTGAGAAAACTCCCGGTGTAGGCCTATGGACTACCCACAGTTATTGTTGAGTATATGTAGGCACAGCTCTATCCCACCACTGAACACCAATTTATGTTGGAAAACCACACTCCCACTCTGAAAGGGTGGTGGTGGTCTTCCGGACACACTGTGGTAGCTTGGCTCGAGTGGTCAGGAAACAGGCGCAGTGCTAAGCATACAATATACCCATACAATAACCATGCGTGCATCCGTTCCAAAAACGACTCTACACCGTAAAAATTATGAAAATATTCTTTCTTTATCTTTTTCTCTTGGTTGCTGATTGGAAAAATAAATAGGTCAATCACAATATACAAGTTTCAATTAGTGCAGGTCAAATAAATATTGGCTGTTTGATGAAATAAATAGGGGTGATCATGAATAACAGGGCATAAATACAAGTGCAATATATACAGACAATTAAATACTTTGAGGCAATAAATACTGTACCAATAAATATTGTACACCATCAGGTCCTGTGGACCTATAAATATAGTGAAGCAATAAATAGGTAAAAATTCAATAAATACAGTACCCCCAATAAATAATTAAAAGTATACAGCAACACTCATGTAATCAGATGACACTTCAATTCTTAAGGGCTGATTTGGCCCAGGCACAGCTTGTAGGGTTGTGGAAGGCTTGAGGGGGGGCTACTCCCTGGCTGGGACAAGGCTGAGGCCTAAGCTGAGGTAGATCAAAGGGGGGAATACCAGTGCCCTGGCTTTCTCTCTCCACACAACCTCTCTAGGTTAGTCCCAGTTCACCCCAGGCACAGTCAGGTTGGTTTCAGCACCTCCCTAGCCCCTTAGAGCAGTCTCTCAGGTCTCCACAGGGCCTTAGGCGCCCTCTACTCCACTTACTGCCCTTTTTCTGATGTTCCGACGCCGCTGGAGTCGTGTCGACGCCGTGAGGCGGTTCCGGTTCGGTCTCGGCGGCCTCGGCACAATGTCAGTTCTTTGACGACGCCGGTAGGCGGTTCCGGTCCGATGTCGGTGGCCTCGGTTCGATCTCGACCTCCGATTCGACGGCGTCGGGCAGTCTCTTCACGATGTCGACTTCGGGCGGCTCCGGTCCGATGGCGCTCTCGGCTCCGATGACGTCGGCCGGCCTGGCCTCGATGTCGACTTCCGGCGACTCCGGGGTGCGATCCTCACCCCCGACCTCCGGTGCTCCTCCACACAGGTTCCGGGCGACTCCGGAGTGCGATCCTCACTCCCGACCTCCGGTGCTCCTCTACCTCGGTCTCCGACGACTCCGGAGGGCGGACTTCACTCCTCCGATGACGCCGCTCGCTCGACCTCGGTTCACTCCCTCCTCGACCTCTGGTATTCCTCACGACCTCCGTCGGCGCCCTCTCACGACCTCAGGCGGCTCCGGGTACGACGTCTGCTACTTCAGTCAGCGCCGCTTCTCCACCTCGGGCTCCAGGTCTCAGGCTACTCGACGCCGGACTCCAGGGAAACCAGTTCTCAGGTCAGAATCTTGCTGTTTTCTTGGTTCTAAGGCCTGTTCCTGCTGTCCAGGTCCTTAGGATAAGTTTCTTCTGTCTTCTTCCCACACAGGGCTATAGGCTGGGATCCATCAGTAGGGACAAGTATCAAGGGTGGGTTTATGGACCCCACTCCAGGCACAAGTTTCCACCCCTGCTGCTTCACTCCTTCCTCCTTCACTGTTGTGCTCCTCTCTCTTCACCAGTCAGGTGCCAACAGGTTGGATGACGTATTTTAAACGCCCTGTTTTCTACAACGACCCACGTGCACAGATAACACGCATAGACACAGATATGGACACGCACAACTCAGATACAGGCATACATGTGGACGTGCACGCAGCGGCAAGAGGTCAAAGGTAATGGGTAACATCTAGAGTCTTTATGCACAGCAGCATTCTGTATGCTGGGATTTTTTTCAAAACCTGTTTCTTTAATACATGCCCCTTTCATAAGGGTCCCTGTTCTCTAAGTGAAGACCCCTCCTCCCAGAAAGGATAACAATATTGAGCACGGATAGCTATTAACCACAATCAGGTTTGATGATTATATCCCAACACCCAAAGTTCCACAATCAACTGATCACTAGGCTCCAATGCACCCGGCAGGTGTGGGGAAAAAGAGAGAGGGGGGGGACACAAAATAGTCTGTTAAGGAAGCTCATAATCAAGACCAAAAGAATTAAAGAAAGATAAATCAATCATATGGCGATTCCCATCTTCCTTTCTCGCCATCAAGCACATCCCCATCCACTAGCTCTGCACTTGAAGGCTTCAAGAAGGGACTTTCCTCTTTCACTCGCACTTGCACAACATCCCCACTCTCTAACAGACACTCTGCTGAAGCTGGTACCCTCCTGGAGTTATAAAAAGAATAGTATGCAGTTCCTAATGTGAAAGTAGGCGAACGTGTGTTAAGAAATAAGCTCTACTTAAGAGTAAGTAGTTGCACAATAAGGGGAGAAGAAACTTCTCCTTGTTGGAAAAAGACCCTCACACACCCAGCCAGCTAGGTGTCATGCTTCATCATCGGGTCTGCTCCTTATCGGGGCGGCGCTGCAATCCCCGATCGGCACCCGAGATGGGGCCTTCCTGGCGGAGATCTTTTTTCCAAAAGCCGGTGGGTGAAGTGCGTGTGAGGGCCCTTAATAGTGTAGGTGATAGTGATGTGTAGGAAAAATTAAAATAGGGGAGAAGGTCCACTCAGAAATTTTTAATGAACGTGTCCCCTACCCTAATTAAAAATAAGACAAAACAACGCTAATCCCAACTCTAAGGATGTCGGTTGATTGCGTCTGTCAAGTGGTCAACATGTTTCTTGCCCTTGAGTCTATTTGATGGCAATTCGTCAGGACCAAAAGATCTACCTACACTTAAATGGTGGTGGTCTATAGTACAGTATACAGGTGACCACCCTTTCAGCACCCAAAGAAAGTGTGGTACCTGTAATTCTAAAAACACAGCCTGCAAAGTAAAAGATAGAATTACAATATTAGAAATTCAAGTCATAGTGTATAGGAATTGTAAATGACAAAACATGCAACATAATGATGCAAACCGCATGCTGAATAAGATCGCTAGTGGCATGCGTTATGACGTGTCTGTCATACATTTTGGAAACAGTGAGATAAGACAATAATACGGAAGAACGAAGGCAGCAAGAGGAGCACACAACAAAGGTTAACTCACCCAATTAGGGTCATGGATATGTGGTATCAGATCCGGCTAGTGGAGACACTAAGGTGTAGTGTCCTAATATAAAAATGAAAATAAAAAACAAAACGAAGAAAACAAGAGAGACATGGTTGATACATGAAAAGCTCTACAGAAAGTCCCGGGCTAATGCGCCCAGGGTCGAAGAGGTCACACAGTAAATCTGCGTGTCCAGTAGGTCAACACTGGGTTCGTAGTGAATTGTAGTGGTGCCAAGCCTCCAAGTGAGGCGCACAAAGTAAAATCAAGTGCAAGAACCCAGGAGGGAGTCGCGTAGTACCCCGACAAGGCAAAGGTTGCCAACCCCCACACTCACCGAAATGAGGTCAGGAGTGCAATCAGT
Organism: Triturus cristatus; assembly: GCF_964204655.1. Classification (NCBI taxonomy): domain Eukaryota; kingdom Metazoa; phylum Chordata; class Amphibia; order Caudata; family Salamandridae; genus Triturus; species Triturus cristatus. The sequence continues at coordinate 947,883,584 of NC_140593.1, forward strand.
GTGCCCTTAGGGGCCCGCGTGGGCTAAGCTACCTGGGACTGCACAAGAAAATACACCGTGTAGAACGATGAGGGCAAGGTGAGCGGACAATGCCGGGAGCAGTAACCAATCCAGCGAGAAATGAGGTTCTGAAGCAACGCTGGTCATGGCCGTCACGAGAACAATGTCACGGGCCCGTGCAGACAGCAAAACCACACACAGAGGGGTGCCAGTTATGTGAGGGGCAGGGCACGTACAACCACTAACTGGAGTTGCCAAGGTGGCTGATACTCACGGTTTCCAATGAGGAAGGTGGCGGTAGACCTACCCACACGTCGCCGGTCCGGGAAATACAATGGAGAACCAGCAACTAACGTGTAATATGCCCGCGGCCGACTGACAGCGGTGGGAAGGACTTCCGGGTAACCTGTCCGGAAACACGGACGAGGCTAGAGTGTAGCCTGGATACGGGCGTCATCTTGGGAAGGGAGAAACACTGAAGACCCTCCACGACCAAGCGCGCCGCAACCAAGGGACCGCCGTGTTATAAAATATAATGCTCTGAAACAATAAGGCGCGCAGCTCGTGAAATCAACCTGCGGTATAAGTAGAATACTAACTATGTATTCTCTGGCTATATTATGCGAGTTGCGATATGGTGTAGAAGGGGTGCACAAAATAGTGAAAATAGTAAAAACAGTTCTTGTCTGTGTGAGGCAGTACCAGAGTAGGGCCTGAAGATAAAAATGCAAAAAAGAAAAAAAGCAAACAGCTCATGGAAGTACATCTGTGGTGAGCCTAAGATGATAACTAGGTACTCTTGTATCCATAAAGATGGGCTCGTGATAAGATGTTAGATGGGTGAATCAAAAATTTGATTCATGCCTGTATAATGTGTCAACAAAAAATATATATAGTGATGGTAATAGGACTCATTGTGTACTGTGTGTCTGTAGAGGACAACATATTGCAAGGGCTGGGCCCCATGGCTATATTAGATACCATCCGGTCATTGCTGGTTGACAGCAGAGGTGGATGTCAAGTAAGAACTTCTTATGTCAAGATATATAAAAGATAACAACTTAATTGATTAAGTCAGAAGGCTCCAAGGTATGTTCTCATTAAGCCCAGTCTTATCAGTAGCTAATCGGAGGACCCATCGTTGCTCAATGCGGAATAATGCGTTTTTTGTTATTCCAGGATGAGTCTCTAATATACCCCATTCAAAAGAATCTGGTGAATGTTGTGTGTCCTTGAAATGTGTGGTCATTTTGGTGTTACTCTTAAGGCATCTAAAATTACTCCTGTGCTCCATTATACGTGTTTTTACCGGTCTTGTGGTCATGCCGATATAAAGCAAGTTGCATTTGCACCGCAGTATATAGATACAATTAGAGGAGTTGCAATTGGTGTGTGCATTGATGGTCCAAGTAACCCCATTAGGAAAATCCAGATTTTTTGTGGCCTTCGTGAGGTGACACACTAAACAAGAACCACAAGGGTAATGTCCCGTGACCTGGGGCAGGCCCCACAAAGTACTTTGACGAGTGATTGGTTGTTTCTTTGGTCTGGTGTGGATAACGATATCCTTAATGTTGCTTGTTCGTTTGAAAGCAAAACGAGGGGTAGGTAAATTAAGTGTACCTATGTTAAGGATATTCCAATGTTTACGAATAATTTTTCTTATTCGGTTAGAGTCAGGAGTAAATGTTGTGACACAAGTTATCGCTGGATCTGGTACTTTGACCCTGTCTTCCAACAGGTTATTGCGGTTATTATTTAAAGCTCTTTTACAAGCAGGATCAACAACCTGTTTAGGATATTCCCGCCGTAGAAGGTCTTTCTTCAATGTGTGCGGTTCTTTTTTGTAATCGGTAAGATTACTGCAGTTCCTTCTGATGCGAAGGAACTGGCCAAAAGGTAAGTTCTGTCTCAGGGTCCTAGGGTGGTGACTACTAAAGAGTAGGAGACTGTTCCTATCGGTCGGTTTACGATAGAGGGTGGTGGAGATATTATTACCCTCTAATCTGATTGTGAGGTCAAGAAAAGGGATTTCTGAAGGAGAGATAGTGTTAGTGAATCTCAAGTAAGGGTTCAAGGTGTTGATCCAAGAACAGAATTCAACGCATTTCGCTCTTTCCCCTTTCCAGAGGATCAAGATATCATCAATGAACCTTTTCCACATGCCAATGTTTTACAAATAGGGATTTCTAGTGTGGAAAATCTCCCTATCTTCGAACGCCGACATGTACATACATGCCAGGCTCGGCGCAAATGTGCTGCCCATTGATGTACCTTGTGTTTGGTGGTAAAGTTGGGAGTTAAATTCAAAGTAGTTTTCTGTCAATCCTAGAGTAGCACACTCTAGTATGAAGGCTACTGGTGTCTGTGAACACCACTCACTGTTGGACAGGGCATCTTCAATGACCTCAAGTGTGGCTCCTTGTGGGATATTGGTGTACAACGCCTCAACATCCAGTGTGACCAGGAAGTCAATAGATTCTGGATGTTGGGTCCCCTCCAATAGACAGAGCACATCTGTGGTGTCCCTGATGAAGGACGGTGTAGCCCTGACCAGTGGTTGTATAAAGTGGTCCACAAATTTAGACAGTGGTTCCAGAATGGATCCGATCCCTGAAACTATAGGGCGTCCCGGGACCGGGGTGGTGTTTTTATGAATCTTCGGAAGGCAATAGAAGTAAGGAGTTATGGTCTCCTTGGTTACAAGGAAATCTGCTTCTTTTTTGGTAATCCACCCCTGGGTTTCTGCAGTGAAAACCATTGTGGAGATAATCCTGCTCAATCTTGGAGTGGGGTCTTCTCCTATTGGAGTATAGTACCTTCTATCACTCAGTTGTCTATTACACTCAATGTTGTAATCTGAGGTAGACATAATGACTGTAGCCCCACCCTTATCAGCCTGTTTAATGGTGATGCTTGCGTCACTTGCTAAGGTCTTAATGGCAGTATTTTTATCCCGAGATAGGTTATGGAAAGGGGCAGTGATCGTCATATTCTTCAGGTCTTGGAGTACCGTAGATGGTCTATGTAGACCTGAATCGTTGTAGGATGGTGGTACTTGATCTTGGAAGAACGCTTGTAAGCGAATTTTACGGAAGAAGCCCTGTACCTCACATATGTCTCGAAATGTGTCATTCCTTGGGGTTGGGACAAAACCCAAACCTTTTTGTAGGACCCGCTCTTCTGTTGCTGTTAAAGCTCTCGCTGAGAGGTTGATGATCAGTTTCTCTTCCCCCTTGTCTGGCTCCGGGTCTCCACTGATCGTATTGGTTGATCTTGCCATTGGACTCCTTTTTGTCCTCTTCTGCGCCCTCTTCCTCTGCCCCAACCTCTGCCTAAAAAAGGTGGTTGCTCAACCCCAGGTTGGAAGAAGGGCGGGGGGCCCTGTTGATATAAAGGAAATTGCCAGAAGGGAGGTCCCTGGTATGGTGGTATATTGTAGGGTGCATATCCCTGATTTTGAAAGGGTCTGTGTTGTCTATTATTCCAACTCCCAGTGCTAGAGTCACTGTTGGTAGATGACCCCCTACGTGATGAGGTGGAACCTTCATCTGAGGAGTAACTAGTGACCGTAGCAATATAATCCGCTTTGAGGTATGGATAAACTTTCTCAGTAGAGAATTTCTGAATATCCTTCTGAAGTTTAGAGATTTTTTATTTCATCAAGTATTCACGATTGTCTGCTATTTCCGCATTCATCTCAGCCAGCTTACTCTTGTATGCTGCCGTTTGGACAATGACTTTAATAGCCCCTTCTGCTGTTTGTATTCTGATCAAGAGAGCATCCGCGATTCTCTTGGCTGTATTAATTATGAGGATCAGCCAGTCCCTAGTGCATTTCCATGCAACTAGGGACCATTCTTTTTTGAAAAGAGTATCCTCAAGGAATAGGCGTGGGACATTATTGACAATCAGGCCGTTGGGGGCTATGTTGGCTCTGAGGTATTCTGTCATCATTGCCCCATGTAGAGTGATCTTAAGCCACTCGTGCTTCATGTTGGCTAATGAGGTCCAATCCTCTGAATGGCTGCTGGAGGCTGCGCTGCCATCAGGCCCTAGTAGAGATGGTGCTCTCAGAATCTCAGCTGCTGCTTCGTCACCGAAGCTCAGTCCCTGGTGGTCCTCCATGCAGTTGGTATGGGGAACTAATGGACTTACACAAGTAAAAGGTAGTGTGAAAAAGGGTAAATCACACTATGTTAAAACAGAAGAAATGGTCCAGAGTAACATGGGATGTGTTCCTGGTAGCCTAATCAAAATCCCACGAGCATGCGCCCGTGCAAGCAGAGAGTCAAAGAAAGGGAAAAGCGGACTATTATTTATCCAGGTCCAGCATACAGGTCCGTTGATAGAACTATAACAAGAATAGTATGCAGTTCCTAATGTGAAAGCAGGCGAACGTGTGTTAAGAAATAAGCTCTACTTAAGAGTAAGTAGTTGCACAATAAGGGGAGAAGAAACTTCTCCTTGTTGGAAAAAGACCCTCACACACCCAGCCAGCTAGGTGTCATGCTTCATCATCGGGTCTGCTCCTTATCGGGGCGGCACTTCAATCCCCGATCGGCACCTGAGATGGGGGCTTCCTGGCGGAGATCTTTTTTCCAAAAGCTGGTGGGTGAAGTGCGTGTGAGGGCCCTTAATAGTGTAGGTGATAGTGATGTGTAGGAAAAATTAAAATAGGGGAGAAGGTCCACTCAGAAAATTTTAATGAACGTGTCCCCTACCCTAATTAAAAATAAGACAAAACAATGCTAATCCCAACTCTAAGGATGTCGGTTGATTGCGTCTGTCAAGTGGTCAACATGTTTCTTGCCCTTGAGTCTATTTGATGGCAATTCGTCAGGACCAAAAGATCTACCTACACTTAAATGGTGGTGGTCTATAGTACAGTATACAGGTGACCACCCTTACAGCACCCAAAGAAAGTGTGCTACCTGTAATTCTAAAAACACAGCCTGCAAGGTAAAAGATAGAATTACAATATTAGAAATTCAAGTCATAGTGTATAGGAATTGTAAATGACAAAACATGCAACATAATGATGCAAACCGCATGCTGAATAAGATCGCTAGTGGCATGCGTTATGACGTGTCTGTCATACATTTTGGAAACAGTGAGATAAGACAATAAAATGGAAGAACGAAGGCAGCAAGAGGAGCACACAACAAAGGTTAACTCACCCAATTAGGGTCATGGATATGTGGTATCAGATCCGGCTAGTGGAGACACTAAGGTGTAGTGTCCTAATATAAAAATAAAAATAAAAAACAAAACGAAGAAAACAAGAGAGACATGGTTGATACATGAAAAGCTCTACAGAAAGTCCGGGCTAATGCGCCCAGGGTCGAAGAGGTCACACAGTGAATCTGCGTGTCCAGTAGGTCAACACTGGGTTCGTAGTGAACTGTAGTGGTGCCAAGCCTCCAAGTGAGGCGCACAAAGTAAAATCAAGTGCAAGAACCCAGGAGGGCGTCGCGTAGTACCCCGACAAGGCGAAGACCCTGCACGATCAAGCGCGCCGCAGCCAAGGGACCGCCGTGTCCCCCACAATCAGTCATGCCACTCAGACTAAAAAATAAAAGTAATGACACCAAAGAGATGCCTGGCGAGCAGAATAAAAAATATAAAATATAATGCTCTGAAACAATAAGGTGCGCAGCTCGTGAAATCAACCTGCGGTATAAGTAGAATACTAACTATGTATTCTCTGGCTATATTATGCGAGTTGCGATATGGTGTAGAAGGGGTGCACAAAATAGTGAAAATAGTAAAAACAGTTCTTGTCTGTGTGAGGCAGTACCAGAGTAGGGCCTGAAGATAAAAATGCAAAAAAGAAAAAAAGAAAACAGCTCATGGAAGTACATCTGTGGTGAGCCTAAGATGATAACTAGGTACTCTTGTATCCATAAAGATGGGCTCGTGATAAGATGTTAGATGGGTGAATCAAAAATTTGAGTCATGCCTGTATAATGTGTCAACAAAAAATATATATAGTGATGGTCATAGGACTCATTGTGTACTGTGTGTCTGTAGAGGACAACATATTGGAAGGGCTGGGCCCTCCTGGAGTTAACAGCTGGCAAAGGCATCTGACCAAGAACACCACTAAAACAATGTTCCATCCCAGGCTGGTCACAAGCTCTTCCAGCTCTCCCCAGACTTTGGCAGTGCCATCTTGGATCTCCTTTGGACCACTGTGGGCAGAGGTGTCATCTACAGTGAATATAGGATGGGTCATGTAGGATCATAAATAAGGTTTAGGGTGCACTGCCATCTCTCTTCAAGCAAGCTGGACTCAATGACCATTAATTTGCATCCCTGCTGTGCATGCAGACCCCAGAAAAGGAGGAAAACAACATTTTGTGTGTTTTTAAATATATATACCTGCAAATCAATAAGTGCCTGGATGCTATGTTCTGTTGGCTAAAACAGCAATACTGGCTGAGTGCCACACAGGACATGGAACACTTGCCAGTTACACACATGGATGGATAGACGAAAAAGTAAACAAACCCTTTCATTTCCTCTTCATGACAATTTTACATGCTTTCATTTGGAGATTTAAAGTTGTCTCTTCTTTTAGGCGTACACATTCATAACAAGAAGTGTCTCTTAAGTAATATTTTCACATATATAACTAGCCGGCATTTACATATGACATGTCACGCCTGATGACGAGAGTACCTTGCAAAGAGTTGTTGTATGGAGATGTGTGATAGATCAGAGACTGGCTGAATCTTGTCACTGTCATGTAGCGCTCTGCCGTACTCAATTTATTCTGTGGAGTTCGATTTTTTTTCTACCAGTGCCTAATCATAGAAAACAGGAAGTGTGCTAGAAATAATGTGGTGAACAGACAAAACTCTGGGGCATGTGTGCAAGCCCCTATTGCCACCACAACGTCACTTTTTCCTACCTTGGTGTGTGATAGGGTCTTAGCCTTATTTACAAGGCAGCGTTAAGCCTCTTAACTTGGCTTAACGCTGCCTTGTAATATAAGGCCCCCTTTCATACTATGCTTAGCGTGAAAGGGGAGGACAATGGGTGTTGCTGTGGGCATTCCACTAAAACACCCATTGATTTTGACGCTGCCCCCTATTTACAAGGGCAGCGTACATAGGAGGCAGTGCCAAAATTAAGACCAGGGGAAACCTGGTCTTAACTTGGCAAAACGAGGATAAATGCACTATTTCTCCCCGTTTTTGCTTTTTCCATGTGTGCTGGCTTGTGCAGCATACATGGAAAAATCAAACTGCCATGGACTGTTTATGTACAGGAAGGTCCCCCTTCCTGTACATAAACAAACCGTAAGAAAATGCCATTTGGTAACTTTCTTGTGTGCTGCATGAAACAGCACACATAGAAGTGACAAAATGGCATTTTAGGATTGTTTATGTGCAGGAAGGGACACCTTTTTACACATAAACAATCCTCCCCTGCACGCAGACACACTTGCACTATGGTGCAAGGAGGCCTGCTTTGGCGCTACAGTGCTAAGTGTAGCACCAGCGCAGGGGAAAACGCAAGGCTGCACCATATCCTTGTAATAATGGTGCTGCCTTGGGTTTCAGAAGTGGCGGAGTGAGGCTTGAAGCCAGGACCGCTAACGCCTCACTCCACCACTTCCTCGTACATATAACGCCTCACTCCACCACTTCCTCGTACATATAACGCCTCACTCCACCACTTCCTCGTACATATGCCCCTCCATTCCTGAGTTCTTGAGCAACACAATCGATCCCACTTTTGCATCATAGCCCTTATTAGCTTTATTATGTGTTGCCATAGAAATGAAGCTAGCAAAATCTAAAAAGGATTATACGATCTTTTTGGCTTATACCTTGTTGACAACGTAGCAGCCAAGCAATTGAGATGTGTTGTTTTTGTGAGAAACTGGCATAAATCTCTTCACCCGAAATCCTGTTTCATCACCATTACATCATTATTAATGTCGAATTTTAAACAGATAATGTAGGCAAAAATAACCTGCAATCCTAAGACAAAATATCTTCTGCTTCTTGCCTTGTTTTCTTGCAAGTGCTACTGCACCCCCTTTGGATGCAAACAATAGTTTGTCTTTTTTCCCCAACTAGCCTGTGTCACACTGCTTGCTGCCCTGCAAAACAAGCCCCCTTCAATTGTGATGATCCAGTGACTCTAAGACATTTACCATTCCTTTGGTTGTGTGTTGCTTTATTGTACACTACTACGTTACCTGACTGCTACACCACCTCCAAAACTTCACAAAACATTAGACCCCCCCCTTGACCACAACCTTTTAAAAAAGAAAACAAATGTAATTAAGCTATCCATGTCCTATTTTAAATTAAATAACACTTACCCTTAACCTAGTTGTTATTACTTTGTTTTGGTGATGGAATTCCGTACTACGTAGTGGAGTTAAAGTAGTATTTAGGCAATGAAGTTTGGCCCTGGCTGGTGGGGCTGTACCTTTCTTTTATCAACCCATGTTCTGTACTTAACTGCCTACCTAGAACAATCTCATCCATGTCTCCTTTCAATTTACACACCCTTACCTAATGGTTAAAGAAAGATGTATTTGTAAGTTACTTTGAACCCTACTGGGTGAAACGGTATCTTCTGCATTGATGCACGGTTGAACTCATGTGATTAGGGATACTAAGTGCTAGGAATTTATTTTGCATTCAGTTGTGACTTTATAGGTTTTTGACTTTCTGAGTGCAATGGCAACACATTTTTTAACTATTGTGTAAGGATGTCCCACTTGCAAGAAGGAGTAAAAACACAAATGCCTCTGGGAGTCTTAATCTAGGCTTTCCTAGTCTTGTCCGGGGGGGTGGGGGGGGGGCGGTGAGGCTGGATTTGCTGTGGCAATGGGCATCCATCACTTCCGAAAGCAACCGTCCCAGACACGTCAAGAATCGAGGGGATCATGCCCACAAATGTTAGCAGCCATTCCAATTCATTTCAGTTCAGTGCATCTCTATTGTATGAGCTTAAGTAAAACCATGCACAATAATTAATATTGCTGATATAAAATCGAACCAAGTGTCAAAGGTAAAAGTTTGCTTCTAAAATTTAAATACCCATTCTTATAAATTACAAAATCTTACGTTTTTGCTCCGCCAACTATAAAAATGTAATTATACCGCTGATATCTTTGTTTGATTGTCACTTGAAACATAAATTGATTACAGCTTTTAAAGTTCTTATTAAATGTAAGCAAAATATTGGTTTTGAGTACTTCCTTCTTGTTTCTAGTAAAGTGGGGCGTAGTCACAAAATTTGTTCAACTGTTTTGAAGTCAAGGGGGCAAAGATGACAGATCAATTCTTCCTGTCGGTTACCCGCCATGCCCTTTTCAAATTTCCAAAAAGGAAAACAAAGAAATTCCAGTCTTAAAAATGTCTTCTTTACATCTGTGTATAGTGTTGAGTCTAAATATCTCTTTCTTTTAGTTGTGTATGTATTTTGCATATAGTTGGAATTCTTGTATTTGGCCTATTGCTCCAAAACTGACGGAAAACAAGTTGACCTAATTGCAGTTATCATTAGCATCATCTGCTCAGGTTTCAGGTTTCTTCTCTATGCTCAATTCTGTTACTGTTGATAGCCACAATCTTCTAAGATTGTTGGTAGATCTTGATTAATCCAAAGGATCCTTTTGTTATCAGCATGTAATTGCTTTATAATATAATAATATTTTCCTCAAGCATCTAGTAAAGCTATGAATCAAAAATTACAAGGGTCCAGTCTTGTGTATGGGCATTTATATTGTAAATCTCGGAAGTTGTCCTTATGTCAAGTTTAGCTGGAATGGTAGTTGTATTACCATATATTTCTGATATAAATGTGTCCCAGTTCTTAAATGGGATAAAGTTGTCTACTCCATATTTTAGAGTTTGAGCCTCTTTATTTACCAAAATCCATAATTTAGGTGTATTATTTCTGATTACACCTTGAAATTCGATCCATTGCTCTTGCTAATCCACTGTTTAGTGGCTATTATTTCCTTTTTTAGATGATATTTTAATAGTTGATTTGTTATTCCTTTACGTTGATCTTGGCAGCTTCAAGATTGTTGTCAGTTTCCCCCTGTGAGCTGATTTCAGTTTTTGATAATTCTCAATCAAATTTTGTGCCACAACAGATCTTCACTTCTTTAATTTCAGTATTTGATGCTAGCAAACTAAAAATGTTTTCTAATAATGTTTCCCAGCTTTGCATTTCTATTTTAGCAATGCGTATTTGATTGTGTTCCAGTTTAGTTGGGAAATCTTGTTCCAGTCATTTTTTAGCTTATGTTTAAACTCATAGTTCCATATTATTTGCCTCTTTGCTAATATCATAACAGTTTTTGTTTTGAGAGTGTTTGCTCAGTTTCACCAAAAGTTACTCTTTTATAAATAAATGTTGATGAAAGTGATCACTTCCTGGCCCTTTTGTGTTTTAAAATGACTGCACTGATTAAATTCTGACACATTGAGAAATGGGTAGTCTACTAGCCTTTTACTTCCTGCTCATTGAGAGGAGTAATTGGCAGGACTGTCATCTTCAATTTTTTCTGTTTAAATTTTGGAACTAAGATCACAGAATAAGGATGAAACAAGTATGTCCATTAGCTTTTGTCTCCTTTTGTATACGTTGGGTTGGCAAAGAATACAAGTAACCTGGTGAGTCTTCTAATTTCTTTGGAGTACCTAGTAGGTTTGCCTTGAAGTCACCTATTATAAATGTTGTTGTTGAGTGAATTTCTCCAATCATAGCTTAATTGTCAAATACGAGGATTCTAGATTTTTCTATACAGTTTTATGGAAGTAAATACATATTTACTACTCTGCAATGTGTCCTGTCATTGATCTGTATGGTCAAGGGCAAACATCTCCACATCAACATTAGACTCATACAATAAAAAGCAAAAAAAGAAGACCTGGCATATCCTACTGTACATGATTAAAATGAAAAAAATCATTATCAGGTTACTTATCCAAAAGATAGTTAAAATAAGTAGCTAACAATTTCAAAATGGCTTATTAGCTTCGGTGTGGCAAATAATGGGGGCCATAAGGATAATGGAGCAGCGCTTCAAGTGTTACCGTTTCGTTAGTCTTTATTATCGATCAGTTTCATCAAAAAAAGACAGTTACAAAATAAACATTGCATACAAGATAAGGATTAAGAACTATTCCTATATAACACAAGTAGAATAAAATCATGAATAAACACAGCTCTAAAGTCTAATGCCTCCTATTTCTGATAATCCGGACCCAACCCAAAAATTTGGCCACTGCAACTACGATGCATTCGCCACTGTCATATCTCAGGATTCTTAGGGCCTCAAGCCCCTGTCTAGTGCCCAGATTGCGACATATAGGTTTAAGCCATTTGGCCCGGGGGGCGGCATAAGCCGGGCAGACAAAAAATATATGACCCACAGATTCGGTACAATCTGTACACCAACGGCAGGAATCGCAAGTCTCACCCTTCCAATTTTTAGTGAATGATTTGATGGGTAGGCTGCCAACCCTCAGTTGGTGGTAAAGTTTCATGTGGCTGGGTCTGGTAATGATGTCCCAATAAGCTTCTAAAAGAGGGTCATTTTTCTGCACAAGAAACCTGCCTGACAAAGACTCCGCTGGAACTAGGGATAATTGTTTTTGACGGACCATTGACCAGTAAAGGCTTTTAAAAACTTTTTTAGGAGGGAAGGGATTAGTAGCCGGGTCGGTCCAGAGAATTCCCAGGCCCATAGATTCAAAAGGTGAACTAACTTGCTTGAACCACAGGATGTTACCGGCGCCCAGGATGGAACGAACGTCCAGAAATGTCTTTGCATAGGGCCCTAATTCCGGGACCGTCCATAATCTCCTCCAAAAAGCCAAAGGTTTAAACCTGGCAATGTCATCAAAAGAATAACAACCAAGATCTAGCAGGAGCGGTTTCACTGGAGTAGAACAAGGGAGACCTGTAAGGATCCTGAGAAATTTGTGTTGTGCCTTGACCAGTGGGGAAAGATCAGCAAAACCCCAGAGTTCGGCGCCATAGAGGATCGCAGAATTAATCCTGGAATTATAAATTTTAATGGCTGGACCTATCATTTTCATCTGGGATTGTTTTTGTTCTTTAACCAAGCACCCTGAGAGTTGGGCAAATTTGAGGGATAGGACATCTATTTGTGGCCTCCAGTTCAGCTTATTTTCAAAGACAACCCCCAAGTAGGTCATGACATTAGCACGTTCGAGTAAGTCATTGTTCCTAGTCACATGGCCTTTCACACATTTCCCTTTATTAAAGACCATGTATTTAGTTTTTGAAACATTAACTAACAGGTCAAAATCAGAGCAGAAGTTAGCAAATACGTTCAAAGCCACCTGTAGCCCAGACAAGGTCTGCGATAGGAGTAGGGTGTCGTCGGCAAACATGAGGAGTGGAATTTTAATACCACCCAGCATGGGGGCGTCCGTAGATGTAGAGGAAAAGTACTGCACAACTCTGTTAATGAATAACAGAAACAGAGTAGGCGCAAGGACGCACCCTTGCCTGACATCCCTATTGACTTTGAATCTATCGGTGACCTGCCCTTGGTTCCCCCAACGTACTTGTGCGAAGTTATTTTCATGCAACCTAATGACAATATACAAAAGGTCTGCAGGCATCCCTAACTCTGCTAATACCGCCCAAAGTTTAGTCCTATTGACTAAGTCAAATGCTGACCGAAGGTCAACAAAAGCGGCGTACAAGGTACCGCCGCAAAGATAAACCGTTTTCCAGACGATCAGTTGAAACTTGAACGCCTGGTCGATGGTACTTGTGCAGGGTCTGAACCCGGCCTGCAGGGCCGAGAGGATATTCTCCTGCTCTATCCAAGACTGAATTCTTGCCAGGATCATCCTTGCTATGATTTTTTGAACAGAGTCAATTAAACTGATCGGGCGGTAATTCCCCGGGCAAGAGCGATCACCCTTCTTAAAGATGGGCAAAATCTCAGCGCCCTTCCAGGATTCAGGAATGGCAGCCTCATTGGCTATAGCAGTTGCCAAAAGTGCGATGTAAGGCACCCAATTGCTATGGTCAGATTTGAAAAGGTCCGCAGGGACACAATCTATACCCGGTGCCTTGCCACTAGGAACCCTGGATAGAGCCAACTCGACCTCTTTACAATCAAATTTAAAATTCCGAAAAGAGGGCATGACCTGGGAAATAGGAAAAGCGGTCACTTCTTCCAGATTAGACTCCGAAAACTGACTTTCAAAGTGCGACACCCAAATATCGGGGAGTACATGATTTGACGGGACCTGCGTGCTCATAGAGTTGTCCCATTTCACGATGTGCCAAAACAAAGTCAGATTTCTTTGTTTGCTAGCAACCAAGAGATCATTCCAATGATCATTATCCCAATCTTTTTTGGCCAGGACTTTAGCCTTGCTGTAGTCTTTCCTGGCAAGTCGAATATTTGCCTGATTTTTAGATTTAATGGCAGATTTCAATTTGCTATAAGACTCACGGCAGGCGTTGTTATACCAAGAATTTGGCTTTGGTAAAAGCGATTTCTTGGCCTTACAAGGTTTGGAAAAAAGGGACTTAAGACCTTGAAATAAATTATCATGTATGTGGGTAGACTCGCCAACGACTTCCTCGCGGCTCCGGAGAGATTGGAAGTCTTCCAACGCACGAGAAACTTTTGAACTAATCTCGGAGAGTACTGCACTGTCAATGGCAACCTTTTCCCAGCGCACTCTCCGTTGGTTGTTAGTTAAGAAGGCGTCAGCAGTAACATTCTCAGATGGTTTATTTCTGAGGGCTGAACACATTAAGAGATTCAGGACTAAAGGATTATGGTCGCTCTCGGGGCGGTCCTAAATCACCATATCGCTTAATATGGGCCAGAACTCCACTTTAATTAAGGCATAGTCAATTCTACTACAGCGACGACCATCAGAAAAGGTGACCTTGCCAGTTTTGTCAGAGAGGGTCCGTCCGTTTGCTGCCCTAAAACCTCGCTCCATACACAAGGTCATCCACTGAATGGCAGATTCAGTCCACCTCTTGATGGGGGGAAGATCGAGAGGTGGGATATTCAAAATTGCATCCACTTCCATTGTAAGTGAGTCCCAAGCAGAATACAGGGGCTCGAAACAGCAATTTAAGTCACCCACTATTACCACGTTAGTACATGGGTTAACAGAATCCAAAAACCCATCCAATTGTAAAAAGGTATTTGTACCTCTCCCGCCTGGGAGGCCCCTATTATATACATTAATAATCAGGAAGTCAGGTTCGTCATTAAGTTACATCAAGATAATCAATATGTCAGGGCTATCAATTGCCAATTCGGTAAGTCTGTACTTTAAAGTTTGCCTTACCCATATGCAGAGACCGCCCGATGGACGACCCCTTGACCCACCAGAGGCCCCTTTATAAAAGTTGACATAGCCAGAAAAAAGAATAGGGTCTACAGCCCACGTTTCCTGGAAAACAAGAATATCGTGGATGTTTGCCCAGCCAGACCATTCCTCCATTACTATTTTGCCTCGTAAGCCAGCAATGTTCCAGGAGGCCAATGTGAGAGGAAGAGAGCTAGTTGAGCCAACCAACTGGGGGGCAGGTAAGGAACCCAGTACGGCGGGGTGGGTTACAGTGATGCCTGGTCCCGTACGCGCGTTCTCAAAGGTGCAAGGATCCGAGTGTATGATTAATGGACTATCAATGTGCTGCATGTGAGTACGGGTTACCGTCTCGGTGGTGGAGGGATTGAAGTTAACACGATTTGTGGCCTGGGAAAAGTCTGGGCACTCCAGAGCTAGTAGGGGATCAGGATTTCTGAGGGGCACGTTTAGAGGAACCAGATGTACCCCCCTTGGCCCACCCCAACTTCCGGACCCCGAGCAGGCAGAACATTTGGGGCCAACAGGAGTCTTATTCGCACAGCCCAAATTGATTGGATTAGTTGACAGTCAATCAACCCCTTCCAAAGAATTCAAGGGTGCAAAGTGGTTAAACAATGGAAGATGAAAATCCGGTCTGGGCGGGCAACGAAAGCCTCTGGTGACCCTTTCCCAACCAGTAGACAAGACACAAGGAGTATCACATGGGTCTCAAGAGTAGAAATAGGACAAGTCCACGGTGTGTATTCCAGTGGCTCTCAAGGTGTTAGAAAGGGAACATATATGACTCACCACCCTGGGGTCCCGAAAGTTAGTAATTACACAATCTCCCTCCACATTCTTTACCCCAGTACCCAACCAACTCACCCTGCGTACAGTCAAAATCTCAGCACTTATTCTGGACGGCAAAGGCCTATTTCCATTTAGCCAGTGAATCACTTTGTTCTTCAACTCGCTATGAGATTCAATCTTTGCCTGGGGGAGCCTTGGAACGCCAACCAATATAACAGTATAGGGCAAGGACTCTGGGGGAAGATTAATACATGGGAGTTTTAGAAACGGACCTGCACCCTCAGAAGAAGGCTGTCTTGTTGCATTATTACTCTTATTATTAACAACGTTGCTGTCTGATTGGATAGACGTGACAGCACTGGCAGGTATATGGGTGACTTCCACAAGTTGTTCATTATGAACAGGAGGGAGGGAGGGAACACTAACCAAAGGGGTAAGGCCGTTCGAAACAATCCCTGTTTTGGCAGCTGTGGCAGAAGTTGGTAAAATCTTTGGGACAGGAGGAGTTGCTGTATTTTTCACCAATAGAGTCGTGTTAGTAAGCACCATACTCTCTAGTTTCCCAATGGAAGTAGAGAGTTGCTTGACTCTCTCATGTAGGGGTAAAAAGAAAGATTTAAGCGACTGCTCCAAAAGCTCAGAGAAGCCGAAAAGCAGAGAGTTGGCACTGGGCAAAGTAGCAGAGGAATGGGAGGACGAAAGACTCCCAACAGGAGGAGATGTACTACAAGACGGACGGGAATGGGAATCAGAACGTAGGATGGCAGGTTTAAATGTTTTAGACACTTTTGCACGTTTACCCTTAGGGGGCGCTCCCACACGTTTTCTTTTCCCATTAGTAGGCTGGGACTTACTACCCAAGGTCGAAATGGCTATACGTGGCTGCTCAATAGGGGGCAGAGTGGGAATAACACTAGAATTTGTAGGTAAGCCACTGGGTTCAGGGATAATTATGGTATCTGAAATATCTTCCAAAGAGCTATGTATTGATGTATCCGACATCCCAGGCACATTACTAAGCAACAAATCAGAAACAGATGGCAGTTGCCTACATTCAGGGGAAATGGCTGCCATGATGTTACCAAGGGACGATCTCTTTGCTGATATTTCTAAGGACAGTCGTTTTTCTGTTAAAATGATTTCTTGTTCAAGGACCCGTGCTGCTCTTGTGATAAAATTATCAAGGGTCCCTGATACACAGCCCCCAGTACTGCCCTGCACGATCTTCCTACCGGACCTTAGGGATGTCATCCTCGAGTATTACAAGCGTACAAAATAGGGGGGGCAACCAATAACAGTAACAATGGACCCTGGATGTGCAAACTATTTAAATAATCAGTAATCACATTTGATTTAAGAGCAGTAAAATAACGTGACAACTATAGTACACGGCTAGCAACCTAACTTAAATACAACAGGAACTCACAGTAAGGCAAACGTTTGTGCACATAAAATGTCAACCTTAGGGGGGTGGCCCATCCCGTCCACTCCCGGCCTCGAACGGCAACAAACGGCCCGCTCTTTGCCCGGTCTTCGCCCCGAGCTGCGTCCCGCACGCGTCCCGCTGACGCGTGTGCGCGGAACCTTCCTAATGAAGGGAAGAGGCGTGGTGGAGGAGGAGCCGGGAAGAGGAGCCAGGTGGGGCAGGTGAGTAATCGCCGAGCAGCCTGGTCCTCGCAGTCCCGCGTGAAACAACAGTCCAATTAAAAACACCAACTTCCCCTTTCAGCAGCGTTTCATCAACTGCGAGCGTGGAGATGAAGCAGAGTGTGAGCCCAATCGCTTTCGGTAAGTCCAAAACCTCCGAGCTTCAAGTGTTACAAAGTGAGACCCAACAAATAATTGATCGAAAATTCAGAAAAATCCACAACTGAGATTTTTTTAGAACTTCTTTACACATTTCCAGAGCTGTGACTACCACAATATTAATTACATACCGCCCCCAAAAAAAATTCGGAACCATTTGAAAAAAATACTTCATCACCATCCATGCATCTGGATTAACTCCCTATAGAAAGTGTTGATGGCACTTTAGTGTTAAAATCCTAAAACGTGCCAAAAACCGCAATGGAGATAACAAAGTTCTCACCGAACAAAAAGGGTCAGGGCTGCTACAGGATCAATGGAGGCAGTAAATCAAAAAAGGGGCAAATTCATTGCGATGTGCCATCCAGTTCTTTTGTGGCTGCCTTTAAATACTTCAGAAACCGTGCCGACAGCTGAGCTGACTCCGTCTTCATTAGTGTTCAGTAGCCTCATTTGAATGTTCAGGTGTCTAAAGATTGGTTGCAGGCAGAATTTCCTGAGTGGCAGCAATTTTTTACATATATACAAACTATGTGGCTCAATAATTTCTGCAAACGGCCGCACATCTACATCTACTGCTCATCAAGCAGCTTAGTGTCCCATACTAATAAGCTTTAAGGGGAATCAGTCCAAATCTCACCTGCACCAACTGCAGCTTCTGGACTCTTGCCGGTGATTGTTTTAGGTAGATGTGTAGAGTCATCTAGGCGTATAAGTGGGTTGCACATGTGTTTTTTGCTGAGCTCCCTGATATCTAAATCTGATGAAATCATCTTTGCTTGTTTCGCCACAGTTCTGCTACCTTTTTCATCTAAATATACTTCTAAATATTTATAGCTGGTCATACTCTCAAAATTTTCATTGTTCAAAAAACAAGAGACACTGTTGCATCCAAAAATCACAACCTTACTTTTGAATAAATTAATAAGGATTTTGTTTGCCTCACAATAGCATACTAGAAGCTCAAGAGAACTCTGCAGGCCAGTAGGCGTCTGGTCTACCTATTAATGTCAGAAAACATGCTAGGGCCTCAAGGGATCGCTGCCGGCCAATAGGTGTCCGGCCTACCTATTAATGTTAGAATGCCTCTACTTGCCTGGCCTTTCTTATTTTTTGTAGCTTAGATTTCAAATGCTGTAAAATTTATAAGTGACTGTTATGAGCTTGCCATACTTCCTGAAAACATATTATTTGATAGTTGTTTAAGAACAGAATCAAATATAAAAGTCTTAGCTTTAACTGTCTGTCAAGTCCCGCAATATTTCTAGACCAGATCTGAACATTATGTAATTGACTATTGCTTTGCAAATTGAATTTATCAGGGCTGCAGTTGCCACAGTTATTTTTTTTTCATGTTGGTCCTGATTAAATAAAAGAGATTGATCAATGATTGGTACTTCAAATGCAGGGAGGAATATTTGTCTTGAGATGTCCACATTCTTTCTTACTATGATTTTTAATTACAAACAGAGGAAAATATCAGGGATCGCCGTACCCTTGAGCTTTATAAGGTAATGTTTTCTATCTTGTCAGAAAAAAATGTGGACATTTTAAGACTACTTTGTATCCAACAAATCATCATCAGATTCAATAAAGGATATGTAGTTATCAGCAACAATAACAGGATTTTCTGAACCTGTAATTAGCATGATGCCCAACCTGGCTTAGTCTTGTCAGCCAATAATGTTTCTCCCTTTCACAGCTACATACATTTTTGTAAGGACAGTTTTACCCAAACAAGTGAGAACATCAACAAAATACCCTAACATGTCTATCTACTGTTCTCCAAAAGCCCTGGGGTTAACATCAGGACCAGAGAATGGAGTCTGGTTCCATATTTCCTGGTGCAATGAATATGATATGATCGTGATTGGTGGTCCTGAATCTGCCATCATGGTTACTGACATCACCAATGAGAGCCTGACAACAAGGCACTTTGGCTTTGCCTGTGGTACTATTCTCTGAAGCAACTGTTAAAACCACTTCAGATAAGTCCCTGGAGCATTGCTCAGTGTCCAATTCAATGCTATTAACCATAAATTGTGCTTTTGGATTTCTGCACACACCTTGGAAATGTACAATTTTACTACACCTATTCCACCGTTTGTTGACTGCTGGGCCTGTAGGACTATTAGCTAAATGTGTTTTGAAGCCACATATGTAGCACATACCAGAACTTTTCTTTTGAATAAATTACGCACCTTTGTTTTTTGCCTAAATGGTAGCAATGCTGTCTAGCCCACAGGGTAAATCCACCGTTGACACTCCTTGTGGAGAAGCATCAGCAGCGACGAGTCTGCTAGAGACAATTGACTTCTCAATGCTTTTTGCGATATCAATTACCTCAGACAAGCTTGGGTCTCTCCATCTTAAGAATCTTTCTTGGATTTTTTCGAGGCACAGCTGGAAACAAACTGATCCCTGGTTTAAGTGTCGGGTGAGTTGCCAAAATTGCAAGATGTGGCTAGCTTCCTCAGAGGTGAGATATACTCTTCTATCGATTCCTCCACACTGGGCATTAAAAAAAAAAGTATGACAGCCTCACTACTGCTTTCACATATTCATTCAAAGTGCCAAAGCTGTTTGTAGGAGAGTCAAGTTCAGGGAGGTTGTCAAATATGTGCTGCCCTTCACGTTCAGGTGACTGAACAGAAGTGCTATTTTCCTTTTCGCATTAAATTTTGTTAAAATCAATGAACATCATATTATTTTCTAAGTTGCAGAACCAGTGTTTCCATTCAATAGATGGTTCATCCGGCTTCTGTAGATATGGTGCATTTTGTGCATACTGGGGAGAATTGGCCATGGTAAAGCAGCAATATATGTACAAAACTCACAAAAACCACTGTAAATGAATTTCACTAGAGATATGTTATGCTATAAAACTTTTGTATGTCAGGTGAATTATTCTGAACAATAAGCAGAAAATTGTACAAACTGAACTGTATAATTTATTAAGGAAAGCACCTTACAAAAGTGTGTTTGTCACCGAAGATTCTGTCTTTGATTTTTGTGTTAAAACATTTAACAGTTTAAACGCTGTGACAGACTGAATGAGGTAAGGCGTGCCTGTAACCTGCTCCTTAAGTACAAGGGTCGGGACCCAAGATGGCGGTCATGTTGCAAGTAGACGCTGATGTAGACGGGATGAAGTAATTATGCTTTGCGATCCCTTTGCGATCGTAATATTTTTTGCGCTTGTGAAGCGTGATGTTGCAGGGCGGGGTTGCCAATGATGTCAAGTGTACTGGTGCACGCCGCAAGCTCTCCTGAAATCGTGACTAGTGATGTGGTGCTTGTAGTAAAGGGTGAGAGCCGCTCCACTCAAGGCAACAAATTCCACCGCATGGACACAGGAGCAGCCCATGGGCAGCCCCAAGAACGATCCCAAGTAAAGGGTGCATCGACAGGCAATTCAAAGAATGGGCCATAGAGAAAGTTGACAGTTGCAGGCAACTAACCCAAATTTAGTGTTGGTGGGCTCCAGAAATGAAAGTCGCTGGTTGCCAATATATGTTGAGGTGAATAAATGAGGAAGCGGCACTGGAAGTAATGTTGGAGACTTGAATGAGTTTCAAGTTAAAAAGAAGCTCACAACCAAGTCCTCGTTAGTCCAGAGCAGTAGGGTGACCAACTAGCATGGGTGCAAACCTAGGACGATAAGTGTAAAAATTCAGGACGAAGGGTCAAAATTCAGGACAAAAGTTTGGGACAAAAAGTATGTTTTACAGACACATTAGAGGAAGTTGCGCAATAGTATGAAAGTAAGTAAATAGAGAACCACTTAAGTACAAGTCGTGCATTTCACGGTTTTCAGTATGCCTGAGCTTTATGCAACTGTGCAGGTCTTTTTGTGGTATTTCATATGATAATGATCTATTTGTATGGTTACTGCACTGGGTTGTCCAGTCTGATATTTTGGTTACATCTCATGGACCTGAGCAGGCATGTTTGGTGAGAGAAGTGGTCAGAAAGATCTGCTCGGATAGACTTTGTTACTAACATCTCATATCTGAGTGCCATTGTGAGATGTAAAGCGGCACGCATAGGTGAACTAAAGGGAGGATTGCTGTGATGAACCCACGATAGGGAGCCCATTATGGGTGGTTCTGCAAGTGGAACTTAAAATATGGAATTTGACTTTGCTTATGGGGGCTTCGCAGAGCATTACACAAGCTGACGGAGGTCACAAAGGTGCTTTTACCTGCAGCTTTCTTAAAGAAGGCGCTGTCTATACACTATTACATGGTTTTGTTTTTGACACCTTGCCTATTGCTCCAAACAATATACATCTCAAGCACAGCTCATGGCACTATGAGGCTCTCCCAAAAACTTTACACCTAAAACAAAAAATGCAAGCATTTACAATTGCTAGTGTAACATTCAAGTAGCAGTTGGGTGTCACTCAAAATGTCATATGCATGATGTATAGATCCCACACATAAGCACAGAGCAAATTCAGAATACTAACACATAGGCAAGGGAGTAGCCCGAAAACTCAAATACCTCCCACTTTGAACTTAAGCTCTTATGACACCAAGAAAGCAAAGTATGTCATCAAAACGTCCCCAGAAGAGCTCTCTTGTCTAAGGATCTAGCCATTCATCCTTCCATCAAAACCCTGATGTCCACCATTTCAAATTTACATTCTGTCATCTATTAATTCTTTCATCCATCATTCAGTCTTTCACCATTCATTCTGTCCTTCCATCTGTGTTCCCATCCATAGCCAAACCTTTTCAGCTATTTGCAAACCTATCCATCATCTAGTCTTCCATCTATCATTTCACTCATCCATCCCTTCACCCAGCCTTTCACTCATCCATCCATCATCCATCCATCCATCCATCCATCCATCCATCCATCCATCCATCCATCCATCCATCCTTTCTTCCAAACCATCCTTTCACTCATCTATCCACCCATCCACCCAACCATTTAACCTTTCACCCAAGCCATCCTTTCACTCATCCATCCACTCTTCCACCCATCCATCCATTCACTCATCCATCCAACCATTTACCCTTTCACCCAGCCTTTCACTTACTCATCCATCCACCCAGTCACTCATCCGTCCACCCATTCAACCTTTCACTCATCCATCCATCCTTTCTTCCAGCTCACCAACCTCCCTTTCACTCATGTATGCATTCTTTCACTCATCCAGCTTTACATTCTTCTTTTCACTCATCCATGCACCCAGCAACTTAGTCTCTTCCTAGCCGAAACTCAAGCACTCGACCCCACACAATATGGTTTTAGGCCAGGTCATAGTACAGAGTCGGCCTTGATCAAAGCTACGGAAGAAATCAGAGAGGCGGTGGACCAGGGAGGGAAAGCAGCTCTGATCCTGCTTGACTTATCGGCAGCTTTCGACACCGTCCACCACTCTATTCTTCTGAATCGTCTAAAAATGTGCGGAATTGGTGGAAAAGCATGGGACCTTATTAGATCTTTTCTCACAGACAGGAAACAAGTGGTCACCTTGGGGGAATTCCATTCCAAACCTTTTTCCACACCCTGTGGCGTCCCTCAGGGATCGTCACTTAGCCCCACGCTATTCAATATTTATGTGAGCGCCTTAGCCCCTGTGATCAGCGCTTATGGATTTGGGATCACTTCTTACGCAGACGATACCCAAATCGTGGTCTCTTTGACCCCAGGGGGTGAGCTTGACACGGAAAAGCGCCTGCAGGACTGTATGCTTGCAGTGGGGAGTTGGATGGCAATGAATTGCCTCAAACTAAATTCCGATAAAACAGAGGTTATTCTGTTCGGAAATATTACTAATTTCTGGACCCCCGCTTGTTGGCCGGACTCTCTTGGCACGCTTCCAGTCCCGGTCGTCAAAGCAAAAAACCTCGGCATAATCCTGGATGATAGATTGACCCTGGATTCTCACATTAAAGAGGTGACATCCAAGACCATGTACACCATTAGGACGCTGAGGAAAGTGCTTCCTCTGCTTCCCCTGGACAGTAGACAAACAGTGGTCAGGGGGCTGGTACTTGCCAGATTGGACTACTGTAATGGTCTGTATTTAAATGCGCAAAGCAGAGCATTAAGCAAACTTCAGATCTTACAGAATGCTGCTGTCCGTCTCCTCACGGGCGCTTCAAGATTTGCCTCTGCGTCCATAGGAAGAAAAACCTTGCACTGGTTACCGGTTAATAGCCGCATTCAGTTCAAGGCCCTGACCCTGACCTTTAAGGCTCTGCATGGCCTAGGCCCAGATTTCCTAAAGAATAGATTACACTGGTACGTGCCAGGCAGAAACCTACGTTCTAAAGAAGCAAATCTGGCGCAGGGCCCGCGCATTAGGAAAGCTCGCTGGGGAGGCAGAAGTTTTATTTACGGGGCTGCCAAGGCCTGGAACGAACTTCCTTTGTACCTCAGGTCGGCAACGGACTTGCTGTCTTTTAGAAGGGAACTCAAGACTTGGCTTTTCCGTAATGAATAATCCCGTTCTCCTCCATCATTTGCCTTGACTCAGCTTCCTCAGGATCTTTCTAGACAGCGCCAGGACGCCTCCGGGTAATTGTCACGCTATACAAAAACCAATAACATAACATAACATTTGCCCATCTATTCTGCCAATCATTCATCCATGCTTTCACTCATCCATCCATCCATCAATCCATCCTCCCTTTCTATATGTATTCCTCTTTCACTTAGCCACCCATCCTTCCATCCACCCTTCACCCAACCACCCACCCATCCAGTTGCAGACAGAAGAGGCCAGTCAAGAATTTCACCCTTGCTGTAGTTCCTAAAGCAAGGGGTAGGGTGGGGGAGGGTTCACTATGCCCCTGCACCTAGGCAAACTAAAAACTTGGAAGTCATGAGTCATGCATGATGCACAGTGCCAGGACGTGAGATGACTGTGACATGGTGTTGTTTCTAGGGCTTTAAGTGGGATGAAAATACTGGGGGTCTCTCCAAGGGGCGTGTCTGATGTAATTAAGGACATGGCTTAAAACACCTAAGCTAATAAAATGTGCTGAGCATAATGTGCCACCGACTGGTATTTTGCTGTTTCTATCATTGCATCCAGTAACATTAGACCTACAGCAAGTCATGACTATTGGCTTTGTCAGTTAATGTTAGTTGCATAAAATGAATAAAAAAGCAGCAACTATGGCGTTGTTGTATATATTATTAAAAATGCTTCAGCTCTGAAATGATGAGACTGTGTAAGAACTATAAACTCTTCTTTTTAACTTTGCATATTTGTTTTGTACATTTCTTCCATCTAGCTCTAACAGAATGCCCTGCCCTAGACCGTGGCAGGAGGAGGCCCACCACATACTGTAACATCTCCCACTGGCCCATTGGCATTCTGTATGTTGCAATTAGTCTTCATACAGAATGACAATGGGCGGGGTGGGGCTGCTCTGAGGATGAGTGGGAGGCGGCCCCATCAGGGAGCTGAGGCCTCTCCCAGGGGAACAGCTCTGCTCCCTGCAAGGCCCAAAATTATGGACAAAAGGCGTCCGTAAAAGGGATCCTCACGGACAATGGGCGTGAGGTCCAAATTACGGACAGTCCATGAAATTTACGGATGGTTGGTCACCCTGCAGAGCAGCCATCAGAATAAACATTCTGATAGCAACTCCCAACGAGCAAGAACTCGGAACATCGACAAGCATTGAAATGAAAACACACTCTTACAACATCCCTGTGCATCTCGTGGAGCAGCACAAGATGCACAACCAGTTCATATGTATACACCACTACGTTATTACTTGATTATAACCTTCTCCTTTTACTTTTTTAATGAGATCTTTTAATGATGATACCTTATTGCTTAAGGTGTAAAACTGGGTAATGATGCTATTCCAGATTTTTGATAATGTGGTACTAACGTGTCCATTACTGCTAAGACTGGACACGTAGTGGAGTTTTGTCATATTTGTGCATCCAGTCCATACGTTCTGTGGGTATTTTAATTGGTGTTTTTATAGAAAGGTTTGTAACAGTGTTGTGCGATTCTAATATTGTTGTTGGCCCATCATCTTGTCCAGGCTCGCCAAAGCTATCAGTGGTATCATTAAGAGAGTGGATGCAATCTTTGTTAGTTATGACCAAGGGCACTGGGATTATGGGGCAGGGAAGGGCCAAATCATGTGGCCGGGTTGAGTAAAATATATTGATGGCACAACACCGCTGGGCCAAATTACACTACTAACACTACATCGCTGGATCACAACATCTGTGAAAATATCTTGGTATGACCACTTCATCAAGTGCCACTGCATTGTTCCGTGTCAGTATAACAAGCAAAATCGAGAGAAAGTTTTAATTTCATTTAAATTTAAAAAGTGTTAGAATTACTCATTTAATGCAAACTAATCTAATTGGAAATCACTAATAATTATTAACGCTAACTAATTTTACTAAAGGTAATTAGGTGCTAGGATTAATTAAATAAAGCAATTTAGCTTAAATTAAAGAGAAAATGTTATGGTTAACATTACTGTTTTCTCACTAATTTAAATAACTCTATCACACATTATTTATGGTAAGGGTATATTACTTAATGTTAGTTTATTCAATGTAAAGTAAATTACATTCATATAATGCTATTTAAGGGTAACAGTACAGAAGGAGATATTTAATTAAATGGCAATTATTATATATACATTAATTAAGTGTTAGCGGTACAGTTAACTAATTTAGAACCTTATTTTAATTTCAGATATTTAAAAGTGTGTATAAAGGTGCATAAAGGTAATGTTAACAATACTTTTTAATCTAATTTAGTTTAATATTAATTTTATACAAAATAAATTGAGGTTCATGGTAAATATTTTAACAAATTAAGCAGTTTTAGTTAAAATTAAGTAAAAGTCAAGTTGGTGGTTATGTATATCAATAAACCTAATTGAAAGGAAATAAGGGTTGGGTTTAATCATTTACTTTCATTTAATGTATCATAAATTAATGAATGGTTAAGGTTCCTATTATGGCTAGATTATGGTCACACTAAATTGTAATTAATTAAAATAATTTGGAATCATGAAAATAACTAGGGTCAGTATTGCGGTCAGCTGTGGATAATCAATTAATTTAATTTAATTAATTAGTTAAATAATAAATGTAGTTAAAATTAATTCAGACATAAATGTTCAACTTAATTTATTGTAAATTGTGTGTTATAATACAGAGTTCTTAATTTATTGTATTTACTTTAGAGTAGCTTAGAGCTATGTTACCTTTTATATTTTTTCTTTAAAAATTTAACATTACATTGAATGATGATGGTGAGGTTTGACATTAATGATTACATTAATTAAAATATCTGTATTGTAGTATAAAACAAAGTGAATATGTGAAGTGTTAGTGATGTGGTAGCGCAGGTCAATGGCAGATGATGCAGTCGCATCGACGTAGCTGTATTCTAGGTAGTAACATACATACATTTTAATGGCTCACTGCAAACAGACTGCCGCTGCTGCTTTGAACTCTCTTGCTCCAGCTCCATGGTAGCATCTGGGCCCCAGCAGTTTCCCAGCAGAGTGTATTGTTATCATGTTCCCATACCCTTTGCACTTCGTTGTAGGGAATTCACTCAGGTTTGCTTCAAGATCTACTTATAATACATGGGATCCTGTAATCCCTTTTTTTAAAGCCTGTCTCTAATTTTCCTATTAGAGCCGACTTGTGACACACCCTTTTGCCTGTAATAAAGTAAAAGCTTCCACTGTAATAACTTATTACAATTGACTTCTGACACCACAATGCTTGCTCCCAGAGCCAGCAACTGAAGGGAAAGGCAGTATATGGAGTTTAATTAAAGCTGCAAATGAAACCCGGCTTTTCCTTCTTCTGCTCTGTTTTTGTACATCAGCAGTTCTAAGCATAAAAGAGATATCTATGGGAACCTGTTTCTTTTTGGACACTTTAGGAAATTATAGGAAAGAGAGAATCTATTTGCATGCTTCCATGTCAGACCCGCCCATCAGATGTTGCCTGGATACCATCTATCACATCCCAACACTGGTCTGCATGCACCAAAACATTCACAGTTAGATAATCTGTAAACCCAAACTCATCAATACATAATATGTCTCTTAACATCCCCAACCTTAAACCTCCTTAGAGCCCCAAACCACCCAACAACCAAATCAGAGAACAAAGCAGCTAACATACGTCCTCAAACTGTCTCCTCATCCTCTCTAATCTGCTTCCTGCTGCCCCCCATAAATTGACTTCTTGATTCCGGACATCATTCATTCCTATAAACCATGTTATATGTATTCAACGCCCACTCTCAACCCCGCAGAGGTGGATTCACCTACTCAGTGACAATCCAACCCTTCTTCTGTGCTCAAAAGCAGAACTAAAATATGCATGTCTGAATAACACATAACTAAGCCCACAATGACCCACCGAAAGTATTTACAATCACCTTCCTAAGATCTTCCAAACACTACTCATTTTCCAGAAATGATGAATTGACTCACTCCACTTGATAAAAGTGATGATCCTTCCGATAATTGCTGGCATGTTTAATCACACCCATGCATAGCTTCTTGCAAAACCCCCTCATCTCCCCACCAAACTTGCCACTAAACCAATTCAGTCCATACCAAATGATTATCACCCACAGCCTTTACACCTGCTGTAAATCTATGTTCATTTCTTTTAAAACTGAAATACCCGACCATTCTCACTCAAAGGAAGCACAAGTAGATCAGGACATCCCTGGCCAGAAAGCAGCTATGCTAAAGTGGATAGTCGCTGAACCCATCTCATTCCATTCTTGCCCCACCAATAAACTCAAATTGTACTGCTAATCAAACCGAGGAAACATTGAAAAGGTCTGAGTTTTGCCTCCTAGGCAGGTTATTTACGAAAGAATGGCCAACAATCCAAATTGTGGTTCTACCATCCAGTGGCCCAATAACGAAACCTGAAATAACAGTTAAAAAATTAGAATAAAATCAACCATAGGTGCTAAACCTTATTAAAGAAAAAAATCCAGTCTAATATACCTCTTACAGCAATCTGACCTCAATATCCCATATCACAATCTCTACTCTAGAAACCCCCAACCTAACCTCCTTGGTTGCAGCACATAAAATAATACATTTAAAGATGGTCAGCAGGGAAATCCAGTTTCCACAAAGTTCTGCTTAAGACGCTCTAAACCTGAAATGCAGACATGTCACCATTCTCGTGACAAAACATCCCACTCTGAAAATCCCCTCTAGCCAATGCAAATCTCCTCCAAGCTGCTATTTGACAAAAGAGGTCTTGCTCCACTTAATGAAATTGCACCCAGGAGCCATTCTCAATCTGATTAGTATTTAAATGAATGAATAAAATTGCCAATGCCCTTTCATGCTCCTTGGCATCACATCAGAGCAATCTCTTCTTCATTACCTAACAAATAAGAATTCAGAATACCTCCAAAAAATATCCAAAACATGCCGAACCAAAATAACAAAACTTCAACATCTGAAAATTCGCATTTTGACAACCCAGAATTTGTCACAATGGATTACCAGTGATTACACCCATTTTCATTTTACCACCAACTAAAATATTATTCCGTACTTATCAGTTACCTCAAAAAATTTACCCGAAAATGCTGTGCCTGCCAACTTGCCAGGATTTATCACAGCTTACAGACTCTTCTCTATTGTTTGTCTTAATAAATTGTATGCACCACATCCACCATTCTCACCTGAAAATCACCCACTGAATTTCCTCTCCTCTGGCTATAAATTCCCTTTAAGCCTGCTGGTAACTGTTCCTATCAAAGGAGCAAATGAGTTTTCAAAAAGTTCCACAACCCTCATTCCTTTAATGCCCAAACTTCCAGTGGCATTCTGCAACAGCAACGAGATAGCTAACAAAATTATGAAAGAAGAAAGTAAGTTCAAACATTGGGGGATAAACCTGGAACCCGAATAAAAACCACCCTATCCAACACCTTTTCTGAATGCCCACATTAACACACCAACTAAAACCGATATCTCTGTATTAAAAGGAGCAAGGAGCAGCACTCCCGGCGCACACACTACTTGCACAAAGGTCTTCAACTTGAACAAAGGTCTTGGGCCACCAAGCACAGCTTTGACATCCGTAACGCAAAATTTTACGCAAATAAAACAAACAATAACAATAGAGCGACTTAATTGACAAGGGATGCGCAGCTCACTGGCAGCTCCAGTAGAGCAAGGCAAAACTAGAATGTGCATTTGGAACATCAACGGCCTAGCAAGTAAAACTGAGGATTCTGAGGTAGTAAATTATCTAAA
Source organism: Triturus cristatus (assembly GCF_964204655.1). Taxonomy (NCBI): domain Eukaryota; kingdom Metazoa; phylum Chordata; class Amphibia; order Caudata; family Salamandridae; genus Triturus; species Triturus cristatus. The sequence continues at coordinate 947,912,817 of NC_140593.1, forward strand.
AACATTCGACATGATATTGCTCCAGGAAACCTAGGAAGACAAGGCTTTTGACCTCCAGAGGTACACCTCCCACTTTGTTCCAGCCATAAAGGGATCTGATTTTGGTCATCGCTCAGGGGGACTAATGATACTAGCCTTAATAACTACAATAGGCAAAATATTACCTATAGAGGCCCAAACTGCAGCTCCAAGTGCCATTCAGACTGTGATGATAAAGCTCGAGTTTAACAAGGCAAACCAAGAAGTTATAATAATGAATACCTATGTGCACCCTAAACAAAAAACAAAAAGCAGCAAAAGAGCTGATTAAAGAGATAAAAAGGGTTATGGATGAGCAAGACACTGATAACATTATCCTGGCCGGTGACTTCAACTTACACCTTTTAGGGTCTGTACTAAATGACGACCCTGCGCAAGACCTTACTGCTGCATGGGGAATACCGAATCAGGGCTTAGCAAAAATTAAGAAACCAACAAGATGCTCAAAACACCTGCTTCAGGAACTTGAACATCTAAACCTAAGAACACTGAACAGCCGCTTTCCAGGGCATAATCCACCGGCAGCCACGTTTCACTTATCAAAAACCTCTTCTTATCTAGATTTTACATTAACAAGCCTAACCATGTTCAACAAAATCTCCACTTTTAGAATAGGCCATAATGAACACAGTGATCACCTACCCCAGGAAGTGACGTTAAAAGCGAGTACAACCCTCGTACTAGAGGCATGCAAATCTAATAACATAGAAAGAAGCTCAAACCTCAACCGAATAAGGTATAACCCTAACAACATCGAAGCAATATCAGTCACCGTTAAAACATTACACAACCAAGGAAAAGAATCAGCAACACAATCAGTGAAAGCATGAGAAAGCTTCACAACGACCCTTGGTGGGAAACTCGCGACTGGGACAGGGAAAAAATCAGGTCAATCAGTAGGCACTTTAAAATGGCTGACAACCAGCCCAGAATCAAAAATACTGAAACGTACCATAAATCAATCACTAAGGCAGCTTCGTAAAACTCCAGAGAACTTGGATCTACAATGTGACCTCCAGAAAGCGAAGGCACTACTAAAAAGAAAGAATTGGGAGAAAAAAAGATCAAAGAATGATGAACTATGGGTTAAGTTACTTCACGGTGCTAAACAAAACAACAGCTCTAAGTTTTGGCAAACAATCAACAGAATAGAGCGACCACACCATCCTGGCATAAGCTCTAACATAATAGAGGCCGTCTGATTAGATTACCTCTCCAATCATTTTAACAACAAAGCGCATAAGGACGTAGAAGTCGTCAAGGAAATGGAAAATACGAGAAAGGATAGAGGTGACCCTAACAGGGAAGAAGAGGCGCTTAACCACACTCTCGAATGACAACATGGTTCCCTCACGAAATCGCAAAATCATCAGAGGAGTGACCCGGGCAGCAGACTTAGACCTCATAGCATCTGTCAAAGAGGAATGCTGTGGTCTTACGGTAAACCAGATAAAGAGACAAATAACCATTGGCAGACCTGCGGGCTCCCCAAGCCCAAACGGCATTCCTCTAATGCTGTACAAATATGACGGTGAATACTGGAGTAAGGCATTATTACTGGTTGTTAAGGACATAAATTGTGCAGCAATAATCCCGGAATCCTGAAAAGGATCAATCATCAGTCCAATTTTTAAACAGGGCAACAGGAAAGATCTGAATAACTATCGATTAATCGCTCTCATGGAAGTAGACACAAAGTACTACATGGGCACAATCCTGGACGAACTGACATCTTGGGCATCAGAAAACTCTATTATCCCTATTAATTAAACCGGGTTCTGCCGGGGCCAAGGAACCACAACCAACATCATGGCACTAGCCTTGCTAATGGACGCAGCTAAAGAGGCAACAATTCCCTAGTTTCTTTGCTTTATCGACTATACAGTCGCCTTTGACCATGTCGAAAGACCCAAACTTTGGTAAAAACTGGAAAGTTGGGGGTTGCCAAAACCACTCCTGGATCGGCTCAAACTGTTACACACTGATACCTGGATCAGGATTACATTAGGTGCAAGAACACACCTCTCTAAACGAATCGCGACCTCCAAAGGGCTAAAATAGGGGTGTGTCCTAGCACCACTACTTTTTAACCTTTTCCTAGCCGATCTCCCAGGGGAACTGGACAGTTGCACATCACACGCTCCAAAATTGGGAAACATGTGACTGTCAAATCTGTTATGCGCGGATGACCTAGTGCTGATAAGCAGGACCCCCATCGGTCTTCAATATCTTCTGAATATGACAAATAGCTTCTCACAACGGAATGCCCTTCAAATAAATCTTAAGAAATCCAAAATCATGGCAGTAAATTCTCATAAAAAGAAAAAAATCAACTGGTATTTAGATGGGCAATGTCTGGACCAGGCATCCAGCTACAAATATCTTGGAATACTTCTGGATCACAAAAGTTCTTTTAAACCTCAGCTGGAGTCCCTGCAGAGAAAAGGAATAATGACTTACCTAGCGATGAAACCACTGAAGAAAATGCTGCCCGACTTCATGCTCTACCCTATGCTACAAGTACTGCATGTAAAACAGCAGCCGACATTAACATACGGGACCGAATTTCTTAATAGCAAAGACGCAGCAGCACTGGACATAGTAATAGCTAACTCGTACAGAGCAATATTCCATGTCCTAAAATATGTTTCACCGGCCCAAATACGCAAGAATTTGGGCTCCAAAATCAATCGGTGGAAAGAAGGGGTGCATACATAAAAAGTTGGCACAAGATCTGCAGCGACGAGGCTAGATCCTTCAACTCTCACCTCTGGATCGAGCTGCTCCGCCATGGAAAATGCCTAGCTAGGAAATATTTATTTGACTCCCTTAAGTTATTGGGACTGTCGGATCTCTGGGGAATCCCAAAAGATCACCTATCCTTCAAAATAAATGTGAAAAAAGCAACACATATGAAATCTGTCTTAGAAGACAAGGAAACGCTTGCTACAAAGGCACATGGCTGGATCGTGCTCAGTGACTATGAAGTGTTCTAAACCGCAATCTTACTTGAGAACAAGAATCAAAATAAGGACGAAGGAAAAAAAATTCAAGTTGGTAATAGGGGTCATTCCGATCAATCTCCATCGCCTTCCATGGGAAAAGAGAGGAGGTCTGTAGCCCTGTCACCTATGTGGAAGTGGGAAGGAGGATATCATTCATGTCATCTGTAATTGCCCAAACTTAAAAGACATAAGATGTACCTTGTTACGACCCTTTTTTAGGCGTCACAGCACCAGGACCTGCAGGCAGGCAGTTAGCTGTGCTTCAATCCAGCTTAGGTACAGCTAAACTGCCAGCTAACGCCACGTATAAAAATTAGCTGCACCAGGTACCTCCCAAAGTGGGTCCAAAAAAGCAAGTAATAGCACCTTACAGTTGCACCAGCACTTTATACTTACTATGACCATATCCTGTACAAGGAAATCTATTGTCAATCTAGCTTTTCCCGATGCACAAACACCTTAGACTTACTGGCAACCATAATGTCCAATTGTGTAACTACAAACATGTTTATCGATGGTTTTTTAACACTTTTTATTTATTTGATTGTGAATAAGAAATCTTTTATTATGTGTATGCAAAGATTTGAATTAATCAAGCATAGTAAAATTACTTACTTACTTACAGCGGCATTCTAGTTCTCACCACATCCCCTTCAAGTGGCAACGCAAAGATTCTTTACCCCTGTGAAGGAGACAAAGTATCAGCTTTCTTGAAAAGCCTCAGTCTCTCCCATACAGCCAACTTCACTCTGCTTCACTCCCCTTACATGTCCTCTCAGTCGCATACCATGCAGACTCTTTTGTGTCTCTGTTTTGCCTTCTGTCAGATCATCTGCAAACCTGCCCTAATTTCTGTCTGACTTATTTAATACCTTTTATGTTTAGCTGATTCACATCGCACCTAAAAAGCACCAACATTTCTCTTCCCATTATCATCACCAGTATAATTTGACTCTTCCATTGCTCACCACTAGTTTTTGCAAATCGCTGACTCTGTTACCCCCGATATTCAACAATCTTGCCCTCTTTAGCAGTGGTGGCTGGCATCCTAAATATTTGGTGAGGCAACCACTGACTAGCAGTGCCTGGTCAACGCCAAAGCTGTCAGTCATGGCCTGTTGTAAACAGAGCGCCTTATTCACAAAGGTAAACTGAGACGAAACTCTAACTTTACTACTTTCCATATTCACAAAGGGCATTTACAAGAAGTAAATTTAGACTTTTGTCTCAGTTAAACTTAATTTTTGGTCTTAAGTTTAACTGAGATGAAAGTATAAAGGCTTTTGGTCTCAGTTAAACTTAAGAACAAAACTTAAGTTTAACTGAGACAAAAGTCTAACTTTACTGCCCGTAAATGCCCTTTAAGAATACCAAAAGTCGTAAAGTTAGACATTCATCTCAGTTTACCTTTGTGAATCAGGCTCAGAGTTTATAACAAACCATGACTGAGAACTCTGGCATTGAGGCTGAAGACAGTGCGTGTCTTACAGTTCATCAGTGGGTGAAGAATGATAAAAAAATGTACTCACGCACTGCATGCGCTAGCTCGCCTCCGGTCCTCCTGCTTCAGTCCCTAGATGCTGGTCTGATCTGCAGGCTGCAGCAGTTCTCTACACCAATCTGAATGCTGATCTCATGCTGCTGATAATGTTAGCAGCATGAGAGCAGCAACAGGATTGGCTGGAGCAGGCTGCCTAGACACCCGCAGGCACTGGGGACTTGTGCCTGCTCTCTACCTAATGCCAGTCAGCAGCAGTGGCCCTGCCCCCTTACAAGGCTCAGACCAGGGAAAGGGAAAAATCAACCATTTTATTTTTCACCTTTTGCGGATCTGGCAGAAGGGGGGGGGAAGACGCTCCTCTGCCCTAATGGAGGGGCCGCTGCTGCTCTTTATATCATCCAAATCCTCAAAGGCGGGGAGCACCACGTGCTCCAGGTGGCCCCTCCGGCACTGTGAACGGGTGGGCCTGAGAGCTCCTGACTGCTTCCAGAGCATGCAGGGCCCCCTTCGTGTACTTTGCAGCTGGGGCCCCCTCAAGTTACATTACACCACGATCTCCATACCTACTCACCGGATGACTCCTTGAAATTAAATTTAGCTCATCTTCAAAGGTCTGATCTTTGAGAAAAGCTGCCCTAGGTACCAGGACTGCTATAGTTAGCCTTCAGGATCCCACTAAATGGACCCAGTTATCACCCTGGTTCCGCATTACCAACCCACTTGCCTTTCACAAAAAATTCCTGACTTTATCTCTTACCTGCAGCGGCGGGCAAACCAACAAAGCTTTGGCTCCTCTGCTGCAGTCTCCCCAGAGCCCCCCTCAAGACTGCTCTTCTACCCAGGGGAGAATTATATCCTCCCTAGTGGCCTCCTGCAGTGCACGAAGAGCTGCTGACCTTATCACGCCTCTCCATTGCCTAAAAAGTACCCTGCTATTAGAACCTCTCTATAAAAGATGTTAACCAACCTAAAGAATACCTAATAACCAGCGAGACCGCTTATACTCACCAGAAAAATAGGCCATTCTATACCCTTCACATAACCCTAAAATCCTTAAAGCCCTAGACTGCCCCCAACTGACCTATCACTGGCTGTACCCTGGGTGGTATGTATCACCTGCCTGCAGATCCCAGGGGAGATGTCATTCTGTTTCCACTCCCCCCAGTTGCCCACTGCAGGCATAGCCTTTATAATGGGGAGAGGAGTTGGCCTAATGGCTAGGGCGGCCAACCTCAAATCTGGGGAACTGGGTTGGAGTCTCGGCAATGACGCTGAACATCCTGTGTTTCTGGGCAAATCACTTAATCTCCCCGTGCCTAACAAAAATGAATGTGACCTCATGTTATGCAACTGGTGGTATGTAAAGTGCTCTGATACCCGATTCGGGTCAAGTTTGCGCTATATAAAACTCTGTAAAAAAAATATATATATATGCTATCATCTGTGAGGGCCTCCACTCCCTCTGTTCTCCCTCCCGTTGGTTGAGTCACAGTTCAGCTGGGGCAGGATGGACCATGTCTGCCCTTCACTTCTCCGCCCACCATCATCAACCAGCTCTTCTACAGCACACAGCTACCCAAAACGGGCTTCCCAGCGCTAACAAGAAGAGTGAGGAAGAAATGCTGCTTTAAATAAAAAGGACAGAATTTGGAGCCAGGGACGTTGCTTGTTAGTTATGCCTGTTACCACTTGTCCGCATGGTAAATGTCAATTATCTGAATAAGGTTTTGGTTTTAAGACTATTTTTTGTGTCCCCGCATTAGTTTCCTGATTTCATTTCTGCACTGTTGAGCTAGCCTTGGGGGTTCAGGTGTCCCTGGGCAGCACCGGACTCCGCCAGCAGCTGTGTCACTCCATGCTATCATGGACAGCGCTAGGGTTTTAGCCTACAAATTATTGCTTTTATGTGTCTTGATGCATTTACCTCAATGGAAGCAAAGCAAGATCACACCACCCATAATGCATTAGGTTAAAGATGACCCCTGAGCATAAGTGATGTTGTTCCTTTACTGTAAACCACCTGCAACTGAAATTCCAGGGTCAGCATTGAGCAAGAATTATAAAACTGAACGAAGAGCTCTGCATGAGCCCTGAACCCCACAATCTGCCATAGAAGTGAGGACACCGCAAGCCTGCATTGCGCCTGGATGTAGTTCTTGGGTGTGGCACCAGCAAAGCGAATGGAACGATTAAGGCTGCCTTAATCATAATCCACATTTGTAAAGCGCGAACAATCACCCGTAAGGGTCTCTAGGCGCTGGGGGCCGTCGGGAAGATTAAGCAAGCAATTGCCCAGAGTCACATGGTGCTGGGCTAATCTGCTGCCGGCGCCGGGGATCAAACCGTGATCCCCAGATTCCGGAGTCAGTCGCCCTGGCCGCGGCACCACACCTCTTCCTTTCTAGTAGGCAGAAGTGAGTCTTAGATTCAAATGGAAAGTAATATAGGCAGGAGGCATGTGTTACTTGTAAAGCTAAGCGCATGTCATTATCCATGCTATCACCAACTGGATCTGGAGGCCTTTGAAAGGCACGTGTCTTGATTTTGGCAGCAAAGGAACCAATCAAAAGCGACTAATTAAACTGAGGCAATTTTGTTCATTTCACAAATTGGCGTGCCTTAGATATTTATTGCATTGTATTACACCAATAAATTGTGTTATTTTGCAGAAATCAGGTTAACTTCCTGTGCTTCCATCTGCCAATGTTTAAGGTAAAAATATTTAATAAAAATATAATTTTAAAAAACTATCCATTAGCATGTTGCCAAGTACTGCCCAAATTACATATTTATCAATTTTCCTCCACCCAACCAGACAATTGTTTCTTTAATGTGGCCTCAGGCTGACTTTTCCAAGTACAGTATCTCTTGAGTTTGGTATCTACCGGTACAATAACACGTCCTCTGTAAAATGCTCCTCCACTCCTGGTGTCTAGGTCCACGTTAGACCCTGCACAGCTAGCATCCAAAAAGTTGTACATATAGTTCTATTTACTGAGGCATTCTCTTCTGCTTACTGAGTTTGTCCATGTCTTCAAATGGCATGGCTTTGTCAACAGGATCCCATGCCGCCTCAAGTCACCTGATCTCCCTGGTTGAGCCCCCACTCCAAATACCCTAAAGTAGCCTAAAAACTGCACCCTAGTGTTATAGAAAGGTGTCAACTGCCGTATATGGAAACCATTACTTACCAGTAGTCTTAATTACCCTGAATCATAGTCCTCCCTATCCCAGTCCTTACCAAATGAAGAGTCCCCGACTCACACACAGGTCGTCACATTTGCTAAGAGCAAGTTTCTATTCCTGGCTAGGAAGCCATAATAGCCTGTTTCTATCCTCCCACCTCCTGTATGTGTTCAAACCCATGCACGCAGGGTGAAGGTGCAAATTTGGGAGTGTAGGAGGCAAGTAGAATGGGACAGAGAGGACTATGATTTAGTGTAATGAGGATTTCTGGTAAGTAATGGTTTCCATATCCATCATGCATCCTCCCTGCCCCAGCTCCTACCAAATATGGAAATCATAAGTTCCGATTATACCAAAAAGTATCTGCACAAACCCATATCTATTTTACACCAATCACAAATTACTTCATTGCTGTATTAATGAAAACTGATCCAAAATCCTTGTCGGCAGACTGAGCTAGATCCAACCTGTAATGGTTCACAAACACCTGAGGGGTAGACTATGTTGCAGCCCTGCAAATGTCTCCCAATAAAGCACCTCCTGCTTCAGTCCATGAAGTTGAGATTCCCCTCGTTGATCGGCCCTTCAGTACTCAAAGAGGTTCAGTGTTTGTTGACCTATAAGCCTGCACAATAGCCTCCTTTATCCATCTACTCAGGGTAGTGTATGACACCATTTTTCCTCTCTTAGCTGAACCTAAAGACACAAGCAATACATTTGAAACTCTAAAGGTTAAGTGCAGTCAAGGTAAATTGACAAATTCCTGCTTACATCTAACATAGAAGGCATGATAGATCCTGGTGCTGATGCTAAGACTGGAAAATTATCTCTTGAGAACAATGGTATCATGAGCTGACGTTAGGTACAAACTTGGGGTCCAGACGCAGCACCACCCAATCTGGAAAACACCTAAGACATGGATGATAGCTGGCTAAAGCTGTTATCTCCCCCAATCTCCTCATTGAGGTTATAGTCAATGAAAAAAGCCACCTTTGATGGGAACCATTGCAATTTAGCCTTTTCCAAAGGCCCAATGGAGCCTCTTGAATACCTGTCAGAACCAAGGACCAGGTTGGAACAATATTATGAAGAGGATGTCTCTTGAGACAAAAACTCTGAAGGAGCTGTTTTACTCGAGGCACAGTACTGGAGAGATCAGGAGACTGCCCCCAAAAAGCCCTGCTAGGGGCCCACTGAGCAGACAAAGTTGTTTGAGACAACACTTTAATGAACCCATCTCTCAGAAATTCAAGAACTGGAAAAGGAGAAAGTGACTCTAAAGCTTCACCTTTTCCCATACACCAAGTCTGAAAATAATTCCAATGCCTTTTGTACGAATTAAGGGCAGAAGGCTTCCTTGACTCCTGAACATCCATAGCCACCTGCTTGGACCAGCCCAATCTCTCTAGACCTACCATTTTCATGCTGTCAGCTTCAAATGCTGAAAGAGTTGCCCCAAGAGAGGGGGAAATTGGAGAGGTGGAGGATCAAAAGGGAAAAAATATGGGTTCTACTCTGTAGAATGAGTGGAAACCATGGTCTTCTTGGCCAAAACAGGGCAATCAACAGCACTGAAATGATCTCTTCTAGAAACATTTGAAGTACTCTTGGAAAAAAGGGGATTGGCAGAAGAAAAGGAAGTTGGGCCACGGAATAGAAAGGGCATCTATGGCATATGCCTGTGCACATCATACCACTGCACAAAACATTGGAAGTATCGCATCTTTAGGCGATGCAAATAGATCCAGCTTAGGAAAGCCAAATCGAAGGCAAATCTGCTGGAAGTGCAGGTAAAATAGATGAAACCTCTCTGAGGAAGGCAGATTGCGGTTTAGAGCATCTTCTTGGTAATTGGATATTCCCTAAATCCACACTGCCCTTAGTGCTGTATTCAATCCTTGTCTAGATTTAGACGCCATTTACTTCATATGTAAACAGTGTAACCTCAGATGTTTAAACTTTAAAGCATATAGCCACAGCAGGCCAATTAGGCCAGATGGCCAGATGGCCCTGTTAAGGTTGCTTGTAAGGAGAGTGAGAGCTCCAGCATTCTCTGTGCTAGGTCTCTAGTAAAGCACACATTTGAACTTACAGAATTCGTGGATAGCAAACAGTTGGATCTGGTTTCCATAACTGATACATGGGCATATTCTACCTATGGCCCAGATATCGCAGTATCCACTCCTCCTGGCTATGTCATCTATAGCCTGGAATGAACTCATAAGAGAAGTGGAGGGCTAGCAATCATCCTTAGAAACACATTTGTTGCCTCCTTCTCACCAGCTGCCCTTAAAGAATGTGAAGCACTTATCTTTTCAGTTCAAAAGTAAGTTTGTTGAAGAAATAATCAAACATCAATGCTTAGTACAATAAAACAAGAAAGAGTACATAAGTAGTAGCATTAATTTAAGTATTCTATCTGGGAGAAATAAATAATATGCAGTAGAAAGTAAAGAGAGCTGGTTCATACAAGCAAAAATTGACATAGTATAAATGTGCAATTGCTGGAATGATAAAGAAGTAACATGGATTCGCTCTATTATCTAAAATCGTGTAATAGGAGACCATAAATGTAGACGTTTCACAGCAAGAGATAGAGGATATACATATGTAGTATCTAATGGATGGTTGTGACAGACAGTGTACCACCATGCTAGAAAAGATAATTTAGACATATCTTTCCAATGCTTTGTGATCTGCTGAAATGCAACTGCTAGCAATAAATCTTCAATTCGTGTCTGAGATTGACCTATATCCCAATTAGTAGATAAACTTCCCAGGAAAATATTAGTAAATGAAAAAGGGATTTCAATGTGAAAAATTGTGTTGATCTGAGTCCAAATTTGTTTCTAAAACGTGAGCACAAATGGGCATGTGAAGAGTAAATGTTTTAGGCCAGCATGTTCGGCGGAACACTAAGAACAAGTATCAGAAGTGTGAACTTTAGCATCAGTAAGCCCAAGCAAGGATACATTTTGTTCGACTGCTGTAAGTTGTGCGTCCATCTGAGACCAGTTGTCTGTAAGGAATTGCAACTTCGTGTTAGTCTCCTCCATAAAATGATGAAGAGCGCAAATCTTCTCCAGTACCAGGTCTAAGGAGACAGGAGAGGATGACTTTGGCGGGGAAGGTGGATCCTTCTTCAGTGGTTTTGTAGTCGCTTTCCCTGCAGCTGGAGAAATAGGACTTGAAGAAGAACCTTTGGCCAGAGATAACGGAGATTCCTCCATTTTGGAAAATTCCGTAAAAATATTTGAGTTTTTGAGGAAGGACTGTGCCAGGCTTGTTGCAGGAAACCCCAATGTGTTCAATCTTCCCATATGAGATAGTAAGAGATGAGGGTTAAGAATATAACTCCTTAGCTCATAAAAGCAGTCAACATGCAAGCAGAATGCGTTGATAAAACAAGCCTCATGGTATAAAATGCCAGGACATGGGAACAACCACCGCTTTTCCTTTCATATGGCTGCACTATGATAAAAAGTGAGCACATCTAAAACGGCGGTCAAATTCAACATCAACCTTAGGTAAAATAAGCTTTCAATTTGGTATGGACCACCAAGTAGATTAAATGGTCGCAAGGGCTCTCACCATTAACTACATGATGCTAGAAGTGAATGTTCCATGATGAGGAGAACAAAAAGAAAAGAGTAACCTCTATATTCTCTCTTACGAGGTTCCAATGCGGCAGGGTGATTTCTTCCTTCAAAATGGCGGCGTGGTCGAGCTGAGGCTGAATTTGCAATTGCTAAAACCTGGGTCACGGTCATAGAGGCAGTCACCAAACTTTTCTACCGCGGAATTATCTAAAAAGTCAGTCCTTTAATGGGCGCCTTGTCTATCGCTCTCCTGGGCCAAGGGCCATATTTTCCCAAGATATAAGTCTTTTTCTGGAACCCTTCTCTATGAAAACCGATTTTACGGTACTGGGAGATTTTATTTATCATCTGGAGGTAAATGTAGATAAAGACACAAAAGAGCTAATAGATACCATGTCCTGCTTTGTGTTATCCCAGATTATAGAGGGCCCCACTCACTCTGCGGGCCATACACTTGATGGAGTTTTAATGAATAACATTCTTCTGAAGAACACAGATATCCTCAATCTGACTTAGTCTGATCACCAAGCGGTGATCTTTGAGATAGAAATCTCCTCTAAAAATAAGTCAACACCCCCCTAGCAACAGAAAAATTTCACGTCCCTGGCATAAAAAACAAGCTTTGATCTTAATCTCCTTTTATCAGAAATTGAGCCAGCTCCGTCCTTAGACCTAGATTAAGCATCCATGGATTACGATACTTGGCTGCAGTCAGCAGTGAAAACTCTTGCTCCCGCTAGGCCAAAAATGTCAAAGAGAGGCAAAGATTCCACTCCTTGGTTCAGCGACAACCTGAGAGCCATCAAACAAAGCTGCCGCAGGCAGTAATGTGTATGGAGGAAGGATTACAATATAGAGGAACGACAAAGATCTGAACAATGTATCGCTGAATACAAAAATAAAATTATCATTAAAGCAAAGTTAGAGTATTTCACCAAAAAGTTTGAATCGGCTAAAAACTCCACTGAGGAGCTCGTTCTTAGGGCTACAAACCTTACCTCTGCTCCTGCTGCCACTTAGTAAGTGATAGTCAGGCTTTCTGTAATGCCCTTGCAATTTTTTTCCAGCATAAAGTGCAGGAGATCATTGATGGTTACTCCGCTAGCAGTCTGGCTACCGATTCGCTCCTTGATACTACTTCGCCAATTAGTGACAAGCAAGACACTTTCAGAGAATTTACCTATCAGCCAGCTGGATCTTACAACCAATTCAGGTTCTCTAAGCAGACCCCTGTCTACCTACAACATAGTTGTCATATACCTGACTAATATTTTTAACACCATGTTTAGTACAGGGCATTCCCCAAGCAACAGAAAAAGGCCTTTGTTTTGCCACTAATCGAAGCTTCCTTTTCTGGCTAAATTAGCCAAAAAAGCCATGAACTCCCAGCTGACTTTAATCATCGAATCAAACAACCTCCTGGATGATTCACGGTTTGGTTTCCGCAGGGGCCACAGTATGAGGATGGCACTTATTGTCCTACTTAGGAAATTAGATTAAAATTAGATAAGGGCAGCAGAGCACCCTTGTCTTATTAGAGCTGTCTGCAGCTTTCAACACAGTCACTCACATTTGTTTGATTGACCAGCTACGGAAGACTGGGTTCAAGGACACAGCCCTTTCCCTGCTCCATTCCTTCTTTTCAGATAGGATCCAATCAGTGACTCTTAGAGAATTTACATCTGAGCCCTATGACCTGCTCTGTGGGGTCACTTAGGTCCAATTCTTTTTAATGTATATGTCACCCCATAGCCACCTTAATCAAATCTTTTGGGTTCTCATTGGTGACCTATGCTGACGGCACCCGGATGGTGGCGTCTCTTTCCAATAGTAACCACAGCACAGGTGAGACCTGTTGAAACTGCATGACTGCAGTTAGAAATTGGATGAGTGATAATTGTCTCAAATTAAATTAATCTAAAATAAAAGTGATGATATTTGGAAACAATGTATTCTTTTGGTCCCCTTCTTGGTGGCCGCAAGAATTAGGGACACTCCCTGTACCTGCAAAGAAAGCAAACAATCTTCATGTCACTTTTGATGACAAAATCAGATTAATTTGGTCATCTCTTCCAATTTTTATATCCTGAGGACCCTCAAGGAAATAGCTCAGTTCATTCCAATTGATTAATTAAAGATGGTGGTCACAGCCTTAGTTCTCGCAAGATTAGATTATTGCAATGGACACTATCTAAACTTGCAAAAGAGATCCTTAAATAATCTGCAAACCATTCAGAACGTTGCTACCAGGATGTGCATTTCATTCATTAACTCAGGTCTTAAATGAGCCACACTGACTTCCCGTCAAATAATGCATTGTCTTTAAGGCACTATGTAAAGCATTCAAGGCTCTAAATGGCACAGGTCTGGATTACCTAAAGAAGAACCCCAAATGGTATTTTCCAGCCAGATCTCTACGTTCTAGCTCTGCCAGGTATTTGGTTGCCCCCTCCCACCACACTAGAGTCTCCTGGGGAGGCAGAAGCTTTATCAGATATACTGCTTAACTATGGAATCATATTCCTCAATCTGTAAAGTCTGCCACAACCCTTCTGGTTCTTAGAAAATCCTTAAAAACTTGATTATACTCCAACTAACTGGGTCTCTTTACTTGGGTCACAGGTATTGCCAAGAAGTCTCCGGGCATATGAGCACTCTATAAATCCTTTCATCATCATCAACGCCAACAGATGGTGCTCTGTTTAACTCTAATCTGTATTGTGAGTTTGTTGAGAGCCCAACTTCTTGTGCACACCTTGCGGTTTAGATAACATTCTGTTCACATGGTTGTCTGTCTGCACTAGTAGATTCAGGCCCTCCAATTCCAAATAGAACTGCTGTATGGCCTTCCATACAGATTCTAGCTCCCTCAAATTGGACGAGTAACCCCTCTCTGTGTCTGACCACTGACCATTCACCTCCCTATGGTGGCATACTGTTCCCCACTCCCAAAGACTTGCATCTGTTGTCCATATCTGTGGAGAAGGAAGGTGAAATGGAGTTCGTTTCACCAAGGTGGATTCCGAGAGCCATCAATGAAGATTTGACACAATCTAAGGAGTTACTGGAACCAACATTAACAAAATCCTGAGACGTATGATCCTAATGACTCAGGAGATGGTTGGTGAAACCCTGCACCTGTAGCCAAGCCCAAGCTGAAGCTGAAGCTTGCTGTTGGTTCAAGCGGCAACTTTCCTGTACTTCACCTCTAAACTAGTATATTGAGGCTTTCATTCTATCGTTCTTCAGATAATTTTGCCGGGTTTATGTAATTATTGTTGATTCCTTTAACCACATGTGTACTCACAGTGCTCGTTTGCTGTCCAGCTAGGTTTGCACTGTACAAGTACTACTGCATACATAGATGCATACAGATGCGTGGCTTAATTTTGTCTTTGACACATGGCCAGGTGTGAATAGAGTTGATAGAAGATTTGTCACTTCTTTGCTATTTTCTCATTTAGAAATGATGTGATAAGGAAGCCCCACAATGTGATAATGCATCAATAGCTTACTCGTAACCTTCATCTTCTGGAGGAAATTCAATTTGACCAGTTACAAATTGTTTCTATTCCATCCAGTTAACAGCCTATTGAGTTTAGGTATACCCTCTGAAATTCTGTGGAGAAAATTTAACTTTATGACAATTTTTTCTACTTGGAACTATTTTTTTTGTTGCCTAATATTGTGAATTGATTTTAGTTGGTATTTCACCAACCCATTAGAATGTTCTATACTACATCTGCTAGTCACTTAAAGATCCTATTCCCCTCCTTGCAATCATTTTCAACAGAATCAGGGATTAAACCACTACCGCTGGGTATCTTTTACTGGCCACCATCTAGTCCTAATTCGTCCCAATGATTTGTTGTGCATGAAGAGGGCTCTACCCTGGGCAAGAGACCCCTGACTTTAAGAAATCCATTTGCACCGTTGAGGAACCTGAATGATATAGACTGACTACAAGAAGGGGAGGGTACGGGTAGAGCTACTAACATTCGGGTTGAACCCCCTGTGAACCATGTGTGAGGGAGGAGACCGACTCTGGGATAATAACAGAAACCTGTTACAAGCGCAGGGATCAAAGTCAGTTGTGACTAGACAGTGTAATTAGGGCCACCATCTCCCCCTCCTGCTCCCAGGAGGGGCGTACTGTGGGTGCTTTAAAAATAGTTTCATGGAACGTGGCAGGTTTAGCAAGCAAGTTTTTGGATCAGCAGTGGCTCCATTACATCAGAGATTTACATATAAAATGCATCCAGGAAACGTAGGAGCAAGCTAATAACTTCTTTACAGAAGGTTATAAAACATTTTTCTGCCCAGCATTTTGGTCGAGTGCAGGGAGAGCAAGGGGGGTCTAATCATGTTTATAGACCTTGGGATTCACGGTAGGTGGAATATCCTGTTGTGGGACTAGGATGTTGCACAAGGGCTCACATTCTTAAGCAACCCTTACCGGTTAGTTTTAATTAACTTTTATAATGCGAAATCACATTCACAGGGATTGGCTAGCTTCTTTGAATTAAGTAGACGGCTGGAGCATATACAGAGTGAAGGTCTGTCACAGTCTCAACTAATTTTAGCCAAGGACTTTAATTGCCAAAAGTGCCCTAATTTGATGGTGACTCATCGTGACTGGTCAACCTGCACATTATGAGAGGGACCACATATGGAACATACTCAGAAAGGGCGGGATTTGAGTGTCCTCCTAAACACCTATGGTCTAACTAACACTGGACCTGATTGCTACCCACCCTAATACAGCTGTGCCCCGACTTACAAAGGTAGAGACTGCTCATCATTTATCGACTTTATATTTGTGACTCTTACATTAAGGAGGTTTATATCTTTTTTTAATAATAATCACAGTATTTTTAGCAACCATAATCCGGTGGCCATGTCACTTGTTACCCCTCGGAATCACCCAGCATCTCACAGAATAATTGGGGGAATGATCTCCGCAACTGACCATGGTAGGCGGCTACGTTGGGCACAGGTTGACACCGTTGCTTCTAATAATTCACTTTCCAACACAGGCACGCAGGGGATTCTGAAATGTCTAGACCCATAAGTGCAGGGGGATGAATTAGTTCAGGCATTCACTGCTATCGCAAAACTAGTGAATGGTTTACTATCAGTGCCGGCATACTCCCCCAGTACGGACGCCCCAAGATGGTTTGACGGGCAATGCTCTCGGGCCCTTAGAGCCCTAAAGATGACTCTTAAACAGTCACCGAGAGACAGGGGTCGGGTGGTGGCCTGCCGTAAAATGTATAAACAAGCTGTCAGGGGCGGAAGCGCCAACTGCAACAGAAGGCTTGGGAGGAGTTAACAGGCATCTGAGCTAAAGGACTCTACTTGTTTCTGGAGGGTTATTAATAACCCATGTTTTAAAGATTCGAATAACCCTGGGCGAAGCTACAACATTTTACCAGAGCCATGGCAGGCTCACTTCGAGGGACTGTATAATCATTCCCACTGGGAGGAGCAACTACAGACACCTACCCCTGAACAGAGAGCTGAGCCCATTGCCTTCACTTTAGAGGAGGTGAGATCAGGAATTGAGGGTATCTCGCGGAACAAGGTGCCGGGACCTGATGGGATTCCGCCAGACCTCTTCCGATGCAACACAGAGGTATGGGCGCCTCTCCTAGTGAGGGTTTTAAACGTATCAGTAGCATCGGTAATGCCAGTATCATGGTCCCGATTTTTAAGAAGGCAGATGGGGACAGTCCACATTGCTATCGCCCGATATCCCTTATTGATCTGAAAGTGAAGGTTCTGGGGCGAGTGGTACTAAACAGGTTGTCGGATGGGACAGTGGCCAATCAAATGATAATGGACTTACAATATGGGTTCCGAACCGGTAAATCCACGGCAGATGAATACCTCAACCTTTATCTCATTACTGCTAAATACACAATAGCCAAATCAGGGACATTGTATCTAGCTTTAATGGACTTCACTGCGGCTTTTGACCGAGTGAACCGCTGTAAACTCTGGAAAGTTATGGGAGAGCTTGGGGTGGACCCAGCAATAACTAACACCCAAATGGCCCTACACTTTAACACTACTGCAGTAGCTAGATACACACAGGAGGAGAAAACCATGGATCATTTTAACTGCTTTAGTGAGGTCAGAAAGGGCTGTAATTTAGCGCTGTTCCTGTTTACACTATATATTAATGGTCTCGATTCTGCCCTAACAGCCTTACAAGCAGACACCCTGAGGATAGGTACAAGATCGGTCCCTGGTCTGCTTTATGCGGATGACGCGGTACTCATTGCACGCACCCCTAAGGGCCTGCAGCTTTTACTAGGTGGGTTTGGGACTTTTATGAACAATGTGGACTTGGCCCCTAACTTAACTAAATCCTTTATAATGGAAATTGGGAAGAAGTGCAGGAAGCCCAACAATTAAACAGTAGCCACACATACTCTAGTGAAAGTACTGGCTTTCTCATATTTAGGTATTTTTTTCAACCAAAATCGAGTTTTAAACATTTACTAGAGGAGAAGTGACTTGGTTTGACAAGGCCCATTGGAGCAATTGAAAATGTTGCTCATAGGTTAGGCAGCTGGTCACCTGGGACGATTTCAAAGTTATATAACTCCTTTTGTAGCTCCACAGTTTTATATGGTAGCGAGGTGTGGGGATTTAAGGTGGCTAATAAATTACAAACCGTAGACACCAGATAATTTAGGCGCTTGCTGAAAGTCCCTAATAGCACCCCTGTGTACATTGTTCATGAGGAATTAGGGTCCAAGTACATCACTGATATGGTGGCTGTGAACCCCCTACTGTGTTGGGTGAAGATCTGATCCAACGACGAGGCAAGCTTTGATAGGCTAGTAATCCAGGACTGTCTCTCCCTCAATCATGCATTGGAAAGCCCATGGTTAAAATATGTAAAGGAAACCCTCACCACATTAGGACGAGTAGATCTGTTCACCAATCTTGATAAAGTGGGATCACTAGAAAAAGCGCTTATCAAAGATCTGTTTTTTAAACATGTCACTGCACAACGTGAGGAAAGGGAGCTCAAGAAACCCACGGTCAGAGAATACATTTTAGTAAAGTCAACACAGGGCATGGAACCCTATTTATCCCTTATAACCAGTGCACACAATAGATTTTTTAATTACACATTTTAGGCTGAATATATTTCATCACCTATTGACTGTACCCCCTGGCATTACGGTACACACAGAACAGAGAGGACCCTGTGGCTGTGACAATAGGTCTCCACAGGACACCTTACATTTTGTCCTCCTCTGTCTGCACTACTCACTCCAGAGAAGAGTGTTCCTTAAGGGGCTTTTAAGAAAGCTTCGATTCAGACAGGCACGTGTTGCCTTACTCTTTTTACAACTGTCATCAGATGTTTTTACACTTTTTTGTGTCCCTAACTTTTTAAGATCTGTTTTAAAGTTAAGAATCACTAGGGGTGTCTGAAGGCCATAAGAGTTTTTGTCAATTTTGCACTGTGTGAGGTTGCTATAATAGCCTTGAACTGTGGGTTACTTCTTAGGACCAGGCTCAGTTTTTTACATGTTAAATAAATGCCAATTGGGAATTTTACTGTTTATATTCTTTTTTAATCTGAAATTAAGTCTGCTTGCTGTATCATAAATTTAAAAGACCAAGGGGGTTAAGAACATTTCATGGATCTCGTGCTGCTTTAATGTACACTTGGCTGTTTTTATGAAAGAATTTCATATTTGATGTATATGTAGCTTAAAGATGTCTCTTTTATGGCCATATTTTTAATGCCGAATAAAGATTATTATTATTATTATTAGTTGTTGAATAGTGTGAATTGATTTTAGTTGATATTTCACCTAGCCAGTGGAATTGCCTATACTACATCTACTAGACACTTCAAAGTCAATATCCAAAAACCCTTATGCTGTAACTGGTTAGAATCACGTTCATCTGTAACCGGTGAACTCAAATTTGCACCAGAATACACTGGAGTTCTAATCATCCTTGTCACTGTTCTTGAATCTGTGTCGTCGACCAATGTTGGTGCTATGTGCATGAAGCATATGTGAGTTATAGACTTTCGACCGCCTATTAAGTGAAATTCAAACTTCAGGACATTGAGTAACTGCTGGAAAATGAGAACTATACCTCCCTTTCTGAGTTCAGTAAAGGTCCTGACTAAGCCATACAACAACCCACTATTCACGAGAAATAAAGAAATAATTCAACTAACTTAAATCCATATTTTTGGATACATTCAGGGTATCAAAGAGACAGTAAGTAGGTGAGTTTCAAGACTGAAAGCCAAGTTATGGGACTTGACAGTAAAGTGGCACATATTTAATGCTTACTGTGATGTGCAAGGGACCAGTGAGTTAAGAATTACATATAGGTTGGCTATAGAAAATACCAAGAAATATTATTTCTTAAATCGCAGAACAGGAGCAGGAAACTATACCTAAGGACTCTTCCAAATTCTGAATGAGTTGACTCTTTTTAACATTAATGCTTACCAAACAATTATTTGGCTCGTAGTAGGGACTCCCTTCTCTGCAAATATTTTAGAGAAATCTGCAGATCTGGAAACCAATGGCTTGACAAGTGCTGTGCCACTGGGTTTCTTGAGATCACATTTAATGGAAATTGCTCATTTAAGTATGATGAAGTGAAGTAGGAGCTAGGTGGATCATGGGTCAGTAGTACTGCTTATGTAGCTGGTCTGTCGGGGGGTGTTGAGGGTGGCAGGGAATACAAATATGCAGAGAGATTATACTAAATCAAAGATTGATAATTGTAGTTCCATTCAATAGCACCCTGCTTTAAATTATCTCCTTGTTAAATTAACAGATATAGACATGGCTGGACATTGAGTTTATCCAGTGACATTAACTGAATCCAATTTCTCATCCCATTACCACCTACTAGAGTTAGTCTTTCCTGTGGAACCTGAAGAAATGGCTATGACAATGCACAGGTTTCCGGTCCATGGCATGTGGGGGAACAGGCGCTTAACGGATATACTGATGATTTTGATACATTGTTATGAAGACAGGAGAAGTTACTGAATACCTGCAAGCTTTGTAGAGCTTGTAGGCTAGATAATTGTGGTTCATCCAGAAAGATGAGGGCATTGTATAGGGTGATCCTGCCCTCCACCCCCGGTGTCAATTAAACCTCACTTATTTGTACATCAATTTGCAACCATTTTGTGGAAATATGGATTTTCCTGGTCAGTTATGTCCCCTATCTTGGACCCCAACGGTTCTATGTGCATGTCGCAAGTACATGTATGTTCCCTCCAGTTCCAGTATTGATGACGCAAACACATGCGTGTCCACCGTCAACATGTCCTCTGCCAGATCCGCCATGAATAGGCCGGATATTCCACTCTTAAATATGAAAGGCCACCGGCTTTATATGGTTCACTTATGCCACTTTTCAGTCCAGGCAAGTAGGCCCTGATTCTGTCATCAAACTCTTCTTGCCTTCTGCCTCTAAAAGCTCCAGCCCGAGCCTGCATCTGTGACCATGAACTTTGTCTCATTCTCTGCGCTGCTCACGAAGCCTGACATCAGCTTACTCTCTGCCAAGAACTGTATTTCACCTTCGAATTATCTGCTTCCCCCTCAGCCGATGCATTCCTGCCTAGTAGTTTAAGTAAACATTCTTCCAGTTACCAAGCAAAAAGACCCATCTTCTCTGTCCTCATGCAAGTAATTCATAGCCTTGTTACCATGGAATATTCCTACCCCCTCGCATTCAGTGTAGACACTTAGACGCTTGTACACGCACAGTCAGTATAGAATAGATTCTGTCCGAGAGTCCTCCTTTTTGGATAACATAGTTCTTTAAACATAGGATGTTAGATATGATTTGGGATTAGGTTGACTTGACCTCCCAGACTTCTCGTCTCCACATATAGAGCTAAATGTCAAGTCCCCGTCATCCCCTAGTTACACGTCAATTACACGTCATACTGCTGCGCGCGCATCCATGCCAAGTATTATCTTATAGATCCTCCTATACATGACATCACAACCAATCATGTTCCTTTTTACTCATTATTACACCCATTTTCGGTTACGCAAACCAAACGTCAATGTCCTTATCAATTGTTACGCCTACTGTATTCACTTCATTATAATGTATGTATTATAAAAGTTACTGCTTGTCAATAAAGTATGTACTTCACTTCCTGAACCCCCGTGGTGATGGAACTTGAGGCATCCGATTATAATCGCTTATTGGAATAAAGCCCATTCCGAAACTCTAATATCACGGATTCTGCCTCTCATTTTACTGAGCTATTTTATAATGTTTCTGTACCAAATTCAGTCCCGGTAAAGGAGAAATATTTACCACATGATGGCGCCCGAACAGGGACACTTTCTCATCTCACGCGCCGGCGGTGTGTTGCAGGCCCGGTCTCCTGCCACAGCTGGACGGACAATAACGCGTACCAGCAGGATTTCCTGTATCTCCCTCCGGTCAAGCGGGGGCGACTGAGACTGCAATCAACACCCAGACGAGGCGGTGAGAAGTGCGAAGTATCCCGACCAGAGCCTAGCTGAGAGAGCAAGATCCGAGGTATACAGAGACCCACCAGTCCGAAGTCAAGCCCAGTGTCCGACGAGTCGAGTCGAGTCGAGTCCGGTCCGGTTCAAGTTCAAGTTACTGAGGCCTTCCGTTTCCGAAGCTACCCGGTGAGTACCATTGCTGGGGAGGCATTTCTGACGTGCACATAGGTTGTGCCGGTCAAGACGGGTTTGGGTACACAAATCCGGTCTGCACTGTTTTAGCAGTGTATCTGTACTGTTTAGCAGTATATCAAGTATTCCGAAGTATTCCGAAGTGTCTAGTTATTGTCTAGTTATTGTCGAGAATTAAGCTTGGTGATTAGTTATGCAGACGATCATCATTGTTGTTTCAGTTAACGGTTTAATGTTAAATGTTTAAAGTGTTTAAGTATGTTCTGAATATCGTGGTATGAATGACTGTTCATTATCGTGTTTATTGTATTAAGTCTGTTCAAATTCAAGTATCAGGTCAAAATCAAGTATAAGGTCAGTTCTCAATATGCCGCTCTTTTCGAAATTAAGACAGATCACTACCAGAAAAGGGGTTCTCGAAGAAGCCGTCCCTATTCCTCCTAGGGACACTCCAGGGCACTTTATGTATCACAAACATGGCTTAGACGCTATATTATTTCTTGATTTATGGGTAGACTATACCAAGGGATTACCAGAAAGTCAAAGGTGGCCCACAGCGGGGACCTGGGATGCAGAGTGCATCATGAAAGTCGAGGAAGAGTTATGGAAAAGAAAAGTCAGACAGTCACAGAAAGACGCCGTTGAATTATGGCGTAAAGAATCACATAGACGAACAGAAAAAGCACGTAGACAGGAGGAGAAGAGTAAAGAGAATTCCAATAAAGTTCGAGAGAATCTATTAATTGAGGAAGGTATCCGAGTAAAATCAGAACAAGTAGACAGACAAAGAAATGCCCTTATGAATGGTATGTATCCTCTCCTGGCCGAAGGATTACCTAAGGCTACTCCAGAGACACCAAAAGACTTGCCAACCCCATTGTTCCCAATAAAGGTACATCCTAAGGGGCATCCTAGAACCGCAGAAGATGTTTTTCTTTCCTCATATTTAGATGACGCAGCTCCCGAGTATGCTAACTCTGCCCTACATAGACCGCATACCAGGAAGGTTCAAGGCCAAGATCCAGTACCCGTATCCCTGCAGCAACAAATCGAGTCACAAGTTCCGGCAAGCACATCTGTTTCTGTATCCGCTCCTACAGCTACTTCTATGGCTGTGTCCACACCTGTAGTTGCTGTGTCACGTTCGACGAATCCTTTTACACCCGACGCCCCAGATGGGGCCGCGGGAGGAGCTACCAATGTCTTTTCTACGCCACCCAGAATAAATAAACTTACTTTTCAAGAGTCAGCGCATTCACGTACACCCAAACTCCTTAGTACCCGTACGCTTAAGGAACTTCTTATAGACTGTAGATATGACCCGGTGCCTGGAAAGGAGGACGAAATGACCCTAGCATCATTGCGTATCAGACGAGCCGCAGTGTATTTAGCGAAGTTACCAGGAATGACTGCGCATCTAGATAATATATATCATTTTGTCCAAACAGGGCGAGATCCAGAATGTATTTACAGAGCTATGGAATACCAGAAAGTAGAGATACAGGGGGAACTGTTACGTTTCCTCATAAACTGTGTGATCAGAAATCAAGACCGACCGGGGGTAGACCCGGAAGCCATGAAAATTCTTACAAGATGGAGCCAGAATATATCGGAAGGGAGACATGATAAACAAAACTGTATAATAGCCATGTGCCGAAAGATCCGTAAAGAAATAGAACGCCTACACGAAGAGCGATTAGAGGTAGACGAGTTCGAACAAAACGAGGAAGAAGGGTCAGGACTGCCCACAGGACAGTCGGACACCATAGCCTATGTAGGTAGAGGAAGATCTTGTAATAGGAGTAAGACTAGATATCACACTGACTCAATACATCCGATATGTCCAGATAATAACAGAAATTTTCAAATACCTATAATTAACATAAGGTCTAACGAGCATTCGTTCCAAACCGCCGACAAACTACTACAAGAACGAAGGGGTTATCATTTCCTCGATTCTATGGATGAACAAGATTTAGCCAGGGCAGCTGTCCATTGGGTGGACAGTCCCGGAAAATATAGTGATGATACAGTAGTACGCACATTTTTTAATCTTACCCCAGATGAACAAAGGTTAGCTGGGATTTATATGATTCAACAACTCATTATACTATATCGGAGTCAGCATTCGGACCCTGGTCCCTTGCCTGACATACTGACTGAATTACTTATGAATAAATGGAGAGGTCCAGGTACTGAATTAATTAAAGAAATTCTAGAATCAAGAAAGCAGTATATTCTTTTTGTATGTTCAGAACATGTTCCATTGTCTGTCAAGGAAAGAACTACGTATCACATAGATAGACAGAATCCCTTACGAGAAGTGCACCCAATAAAGGGTGAGGACAACGAGTTTAAACGCGTATTTGTATATACGCCTATATCGAAAATAGAATTGTTAGAAATGAAGAAAGTAGTACCCAGTCATGACAAGGACCCAGCGGGGTTTCACCGAGAAATTAAAGACATGTTACTCATGGGAGAATATACCTACCCCGACATTATGACAATATTAAAGGTGTTGATGCCTGCTGGCATTTATGAGAAACTCAAGGAAAAAGAGTGGGAGGTAGGTGATCAAAAGATAGAATGGTCAGCATTAGAAGCAGAAGAAAGGGCCCGAGGTCCAGGTTCGGGGCTTGGGGACAAAACTAAGGCATTACCAGGACTACTAGTACAGGTACTGCCACGTTTATTAACTACGAAAAAGGAAGATTGGGGTACAATTTCAGCCTGTAAACAGAAGCAAGACGAAGACACTAGTGATTACTATGCCCGTTTTGAAAAATGTTTTGGTATAAATAGTGGCATAAAAGCAAGTAGCGAATCATACCCACATCTGTTTGTAACAAAATTAGTAGAAAATGCTCTGCCCCCAGTAAAGAATAGAGTATTAAAATTCGAGAGTACCTGGCAAGGTAACACTCCAACACAAATGTTACAAATGTTACAGTACCACCACAATAGAATTAAAGAGGAACAAGAACATGAACACAGACGCATGAAAGACACGAAAATGAAAATGCTAGTTTCCCAGACAGTTCCAGCTGAAGGACATAAAAAGGGTATGACACATTCCGATTCAGCAGGACCTGTAAAGGGGACATGCAATTATTGTAAAAAGCCAGGCCATTACGTACACGATTGTCCAGTTTTAAAACATAATATCGCCATAGGTAAAACACAAGAAAGATCACGGCCACTAAGACAAGATCAGAATGAACAAGGAGCTATGCAGCATGCCCAGGCCATGCCAGCCTCACAACAGCCAATACAGTTTGTGCCAGCTGCACCACCGTTGCCTGCTGCTGCCACACAGACGACAACACGACAAATGTATCAGACCGCACAGTATGAATATCCCGAGTATCAGCGTTACGCATGAACAAGCCTAGAGAGGGAAGTTGACTTACCCCTTATCGAGATTCCTGTAGATCAAGAAGGACCTTATGTACATAGTAAATTATTAGGACAAGATAGAAAAATTTTACTCGATACAGGGGCAAGTCGAACAACTATAAAACGTAGTGAAGTTCCAGGGGCACCCCTCTCAGGCTCACAGAATATTTCCCTTGGTTTTTCAGGAAAACCTATTGTTAATGAAGTGTCACAGCCTTTGCCACTTACGATAGGACCTCTGACCCGAACTACAGATTTACTGCTTACTAAATCATGTCCAGAAAACTTGTTAGGAATAAAAACGTTGAAAGCCCTAGGAGCCATAATATGTTGTTCTCCGGAAGGAGTAAGGTTGTTTTTACGTGATTTTAAAGGTCACTATGTATCTAGAGACATGGATCCCCGACTGCAGACTTTACCTACACACCTATGGGCACAAGGCCCTACTGATGTTGGTTGCATGAATATTACACCATATCGAGTCACACTAAAGGCAGGAGTGGTGCTACCACGAATGCGACAATACAAGTTACCACCAGATGCTGTAGTGGCTTTACTACAAATCATTGACGAGCTCATTGCCCAAGGAGTAGTTGTGGAAACAGACTCCAATATATGTAATTCACCGATAATACCGATTCTTAAACGAACAGATCCTACAGCGCCGCCAGTATATCGATTGGTTATTGATCTGCGCGAATTAAACAAATGCATTGTGCCACAATTCCCTGTGGTCCCAGATATCTCGTCATTACTGACAGCCATTGATTCCGAAGCGACATTCTTTACTGTAATTGATCTCAAAAACGCCTTTTTCAGCGTCCCAATAGATCAGGAAAGCCAATATTTGTTCGGATTTAGTTTAAATGGGCGTAGCTTTAAATTCACACGCGCACCTCAAGGATTTACAGAAAGCCCCAGCATCTATAGCCAAGCACTGAAACGAGAACTTGACAGTATCCACATGCCAGTCAACACTGCTTTGCTTCAATATGTCGATGATCTGCTGATTACCGCAAGAAGCGAACCTGAATGTGAGAAAGCATCACTGACAGTTTTACAATTTCTGGCCGAAAAAGGGCACAAGGTGTCCCCTTCTAAGCTGCAATTCTGTGTCCAGCAAGTTGTTTATCTTGGACACTCGCTGGACAAGGAGGGAAGGCAGCTTACACCCGACCGTATTCAGTTAATAGCTAACATGCCAATACCCAAGACACAAAAGGAGGTACGGGCTTTCATAGGCCTCACTTCATATTGTAGGCAGTGGATCCCTCAGTATGCATTTCTAGCAAAACCACTCATTCAATTGACAACACAGGAGGCAGCCACATCGACTGTTCTCCCTTGGACTCAGGAACACACACAAGCTTTTGAAAGCCTAAAGAAAGCTTTATGTCAAGCACCCGTTTTAGCAACGCCATGTTACAAAAAACAGTTTACACTCTTTGTTACAGAACGCGAAGGTACTGCTTTGTCAGTACTCACACAGGATCAAGCAGGAGCACACAAACCATGTGCCTATTTCTCTAGTACATTAGATCCCGTAGCTCAGGCTCTGCCTGCGTGCCTGAAATCAGTAGCAGCGACAGCTTTAGCAATCAGACAAAGCGATGCCATAGTGTTAGGACATCCATTGACAGTTCAAGTACCCCACGCAGTAGAGGTTCTTGTAAATAGAACGCAAACACAACACTTGACTATAGCGCGACTTACAGGATATGAACTTACATTGTTTCAGCCACATATAGAAATAAGACGCTGTAACACATTGAATCCGGCCACACTTTTGCCAGTAACCGGAACAGACCCATTAGCCCATGACTGTATTGAAGTTATTACTGTAACGACAAAACCCAGACAAGACTTGACCGATGTTCCATTGTCAGATCCAGACTTGACATTTTATGTCGATGGTTCATGCATGAGAACAAGTACAGGAGAGTTAGTAGCCGCTTATGCAGTCACAACAGATACTGAAGTCATTGAAACTAATCGTATAAATACTTTGTCAGCTCAAGCCGCAGAGCTCATCGCTCTGACGCAAGCCTGTATTCAAGCCACGAATAAAAAAGTCAACATATACACTGATTCACGTTATGCATTCGGAGTTGTACATGACTTCGGCGTGCTGTGGCGAGAGAGAGGTTATTTAACTTCCCACGGTGCCCACATTCAGCACGGACCCCTCATTCACGCATTATTAAATGCAATACATCTACCCACTGAAATATCAATTATGAAATGTAAGGCCCATACGAAGGTTACTGATATCATTTCCCAAGGCAATGATCTAGCCGACAGAACAGCTAAACTGACTGCTCAAGCTCAGACCCCCGACATGACAAAGACAATAGTCCCGACACCGACACATTGTATGACCGTTAAAGATCCTACTCTTGACGTAATTGACATACAGACACATGCTACACCAGACGAAATAAAGAAATGGACCGAGTTAGGAGGGATCCAAACGGACCAAGGATGGATGATGAAGGAAAGGTCTGTATGGTTCCTTCCTGATTCAATGGTCCAAGTCGTAATTAACACTATACATAGTCCGGCACATCTAGGAGAAAAAGCTATGCTAGACAGCATTCAACACATTTGGTTCAATAAACATTTACGAGCAGCAGCAAAACAAAAGGTCCGTACCTGTATGATCTGTTGCCAGTTCAACCCAGGAAAAAGTGTTCCCGTAGACCAGGGTGGATTTCATCCTCCTGATCACCCTTTTGAAGTCTTACAGATGGATTATATCCAGATGGAACGATGTCGAGGATTCAAATATGTTCTCGTAGTTGTCTGCGCTCTGTCCCGTTGGACAGAGGCGTACCCGGTTTCAGATTACACTGCCCCGACTACTGCCAAACAGTTGGTTCGAGAATTCTTCCCACGATACGGTTTACCACGTGTTGTCTACTCAGATAACGGCCAGCCGTTCTCATCCGAATTAATGAAACACGTTTCACTTCTGCTAGGATATCAGTGGAAATTCCACTGTGTCCGACATCCCGAGGCAGCAGGTCTCGTAGAAAGACATAATCAGACACTGAAAATCAGACTGTCCAAAATATGCAGAGAGAAAGGGGTCGACTGGATAGTAGCATTACCAGTTGCACTTTTTTACATGAGAATGGTAGCACACTCTAGAACAGGGCTATCCCCGTATGAGGTGATCTTCGGTAGACCACCGAATATGTGGGGGACGCCTATACCACGCAAAATAACTGATATTGACTGTAATATGCTGACAGATTACTTGGCTTCCTTGATGTCTGCACTACAATCTTCTCGTTCACAGGTAGCTGCAGCCTTTCCCGACAACACTGAGGTGAAACCCCATGACGTGGTTCCGGGGGATCTTGTCTTTGTGAGAAATTTCGACCGAAAGACTCAACTGGAGCCCAGGTGGAAAGCACCCAAGTTGGTCCTGTTGACCACAAGAACAGCCGTGAAGATCGAGGGCCGCAAGGGCTGGATTCATTCAAGCCACATCAAGAAATTTCATGGACTATCTTCGGATATAGACATTGTGCCCTGCACTCCCTCACAGACTGATACAAAGCTTCCTTTTGTTGAACCGAACAAATCTGAAAATTACAAACTAAAGCTTAGGCCCACCAAGTCGAGCAATTTGATTGTTTAAGTCCTCTCCAAGGTGAAGCGGTTGAATTGTCTCTGACATGTATCCCTTGGACCTGAGTAGAGAAAATACCCGAAAAATGTTGAAACGACAGGCGTATTGTAAATCACTGCGTAGCCACTGCATAGTGACATTATTAATTTTGTTTTTATTGAGTCTTTTAATAATTATTACAAGTATGTTGTTGCACATATATTACCCTATTTCTAGACATGTTTATAATGTTGCTGCTGAACATTCTTTTAGTGACTTACCTCCGCATGAATTGTCTTATAGACTTGCGCTGCGCAATAACACTTTCATTAGTATGTTACATCATTCCCATCAGACTAGTAACGCCACCAATTGTTGGGTGTGTGGCCGACTCCCTCCCTACCAGAATTATGAAGGAGTCCTGCCTTTCTTTCCACATCCATTTACACATAATGGCTCCTGTGGAGCATGGTTTAGTTTAATTAATTCCATAGACTCAGACACAGCAGTTTACCAAGACCATTGGATATGGGGAAACCTGAACCTAGTTTTATTCAAAGTCTGTTACCCTGACAAGGAGGGTCGCCCCAAAAGAACAGGAACTGATCTAGAAAATGAAGTATATGGATTAGGTAATTTTACACCTAATCTCATGATTCTAAATGTCGTATCCGAAGTTGAGCTAGTCTTACCCACCATGTCAGTATTCCCAGCAAAAGGTGAATTATGTGTAAGAAAGGTTGGTTCCATACATATGGGCCACAGTCAATGCACTACTACCGTAGAATTCAGTGACCAAGGCAAATCTTCATTCAGAGCTTCTCGCCACTCCTACTTTATATGTGGTCAGACTGCATATATGCGTCTACCCCTAGATTGGGATGGTACCTGCTACATTGCATTCCTTTTGCCACCTGTTTTCCTAGCTCCTCCTGATTATTACAGAAATATTCATTTAGTACACAACAGAAAACGGAGAGATCTCCCCATTGTCGATTACACTGAGACGGCATGGGACAAGTATGTAGATTTTAATAAAGGCATCTTTCCCTATATAGGTACTGTTACTAATAGTAAGCTGATACGTAGATTAACTAGAACCCTTGAAGCAGTAGTGAATGAGACTATTTCCGCCTTAAGCAATTTAACGGAAGAGCAGTCTGCTATGCGGATTGTTGTGCTTCAAAATCGTCTTGTCCTTGACGTCATCCTGGCTGATAGGGGCGGAGCTTGTAGGGTCATCGGATCAAGCTGTTGCGTATTCATACCAGAAAATTCGCCATCTGTATATAAAGCCATCACTCGCCTTCATAAGATTGTAAGCCAGATACACCAGAACCCAGGCACTTGGACTTGGTCCAGTTGGTTTTGGAATGCGGTATCAGCCTGGGGATGGAGAGTTCTATCCTTCCTAGGTATTGGCCTTCTCATACTATTCAGTTGCTGTCTATGTCTACAATGTGGACCAGCGATTTGTGGTCTGTGTGCCACATCGTGTATCCCACATCAAGATTTTCATTCAAGATCCCGGAAGAAGAAAGAAGAACAAATGATGCTATATGAACAGATCAATGGATTGATGAAGATTGATATCTCTTGAAGGGCAAGTAGGGGACAAGGAGGGAATGTGGAAATATGGATTTTCCTGGTCAGTTATGTCCCCTATCTTGGACCCCAACGGTTCTATGTGCATGTCGCAAGTACATGTATGTTCCCTCCAGTTCCAGTATTGATGACGCAAACACATGCGTGTCCACCGTCAACATGTCCTCTGCCAGATCCGCCATGAATAGGCCGGATATTCCACTCTTAAATATGAAAGGCCACCGGCTTTATATGGTTCACTTATGCCACTTTTCAGTCCAGGCAAGTAGGCCCTGATTCTGTCATCAAACTCTTCTTGCCTTCTGCCTCTAAAAGCTCCAGCCCGAGCCTGCATCTGTGACCATGAACTTTGTCTCATTCTCTGCGCTGCTCACGAAGCCTGACATCAGCTTACTCTCTGCCAAGAACTGTATTTCACCTTCGAATTATCTGCTTCCCCCTCAGCCGATGCATTCCTGCCTAGTAGTTTAAGTAAACATTCTTCCAGTTACCAAGCAAAAAGACCCATCTTCTCTGTCCTCATGCAAGTAATTCATAGCCTTGTTACCATGGAATATTCCTACCCCCTCGCATTCAGTGTAGACACTTAGACGCTTGTACACGCACAGTCAGTATAGAATAGATTCTGTCCGAGAGTCCTCCTTTTTGGATAACATAGTTCTTTAAACATAGGATGTTAGATATGATTTGGGATTAGGTTGACTTGACCTCCCAGACTTCTCGTCTCCACATATAGAGCTAAATGTCAAGTCCCCGTCATCCCCTAGTTACACGTCAATTACACGTCATACTGCTGCGCGCGCATCCATGCCAAGTATTATCTTATAGATCCTCCTATACATGACATCACAACCAATCATGTTCCTTTTTACTCATTATTACACCCATTTTCGGTTACGCAAACCAAACGTCAATGTCCTTATCAATTGTTACGCCTACTGTATTCACTTCATTATAATGTATGTATTATAAAAGTTACTGCTTGTCAATAAAGTATGTACTTCACTTCCTGAACCCCCGTGGTGATGGAACTTGAGGCATCCGATTATAATCGCTTATTGGAATAAAGCCCATTCCGAAACTCTAATATCACGGATTCTGCCTCTCATTTTACTGAGCTATTTTATAATGTTTCTGTACCAAATTCAGTCCCGGTAAAGGAGAAATATTTACCACAATTTCGCAAATGGTTCAAAGGGAAGGGCAAAAACTAGGGGTGATAGCGGCCATCCCTGCTGTGTTACCCTGTGTCTGAGAGGGCTCTGACACTGCTTTCCCCATCTGAACCCGCACAGATAAGGCTGCGTATCACAGTCTCTTGTAACCTATGTACCAGGTTCCCAGGTACATCTTGACCAACAAAGCGAATAGGTATTCCCAACCCACTAAATCAAAAGCCTACCTAAAGTCCACCAGCAACAGCACCTGGTTGCCACGCAATCTGTCTGCCAGAGCCACGGAATTTTAGACTCTCTGAATATTGTGCCTGGTGGCTAGTTGGGGCACAACACCTGATTGATTGGTATTCAGATGGAAAAGTCCTCTGCATGGTAAAAGACGTCTATCCCTTTCCTGAGTGCCCAACTCTACTTTTAAATAGGTCCCTAATGCTGCTTTTTGTTTCATATGGAAACACAGATCATGCATGTGTGCCATAACATAGTCTCACAAACTGCGGACTTGTTGGACCGGGAAAGGAGCCCAAAGTGCAACCCTCATAGTGGTGCAACTCTTCCGCCTTCACCAGCAGTTAAGCAGTATGAGCGCACTGGTGGAAGCATACTGTGTAGTGATCAGCTGAAATGAACAGGTCCTTTCTACCCTGTTTCGCTAGAGTGAGGCCTACAGGCTCACTCACCTTTTGAAAATGCCCATGTTGTGTGCTTAACTCACCCTTGGCCTTCATCAGGTAGAAGTGGAGCACTGAGCAGCAGACAAGTTGTAACACTTCGCTGGATGTATTTGTGCCCGGAAAGGGTACCGTACAGCGATAGAGCAGTACATGTGGGATTAGTGAATGTGTGGAGTGTATGTATGCCCTCAGGGAATAGATTACATGAGAGATGTAGTGCTGTGCAGCGCACGCATGTGCAATTGAAGCATATGCTGGGCCTATGTGTGCTTGGGAGATGTAATATACATGAAGGGTGAAGCACTGTGCAGCGTACACATGGTGAGGGCGTGTGCTGACAGTGTGTGTGTTTACAAATAGAACTCCCCGATACAATACAGAAAGGCTACAGTACTGAACAGTGCACACAGATTGAATGTGTGTTCTGAATGTATGTGTGTCTGTCGTGGCACAATGTATGGAGGTAACAGTGCTGGACAGTATGGGTGCTGTAAAAGTACACTGAGTGCCAAAATGCCTGCAATGAGACATTGCATGGAAGACTATGGTTTCCATTTTGATAAGTCCAGGCCTGCCTGGTGAAGACATGACTAGAGGAATTGCCCACAACAGATTTGTGTAGTGGTGCATTTCTATGACCTGGGTGGGACACACACTGGAGGAAAGGAGGAATAGACTCCCCTTTACACTTCAAAAGGGTGCTCTGTGGTTCCGTGACAGATTATTGGGAAGGGGCATAGGATTGCCTTAACCTGAGCTGCCTGGCAATAGCGATGTGGAAAGCCCCAGGTCCACATCGCCTCATTTTGGTCACCCTGTACGCTGGAGGTGGCCACCGTTGAACTATTTGTTGCCAAGAACATCAAGACTTGTTATTGACTTAATGTGTGACCCAGCATGCCAGCAGGGGCTGCTGTCGTCAGGGTGAGCATAAGAGAGAAGTCTGAGTTTCAGTAGAGATTATATCTGCAAACCTGTATGCCAAAAGGGGCTGCCTGTACTCACATTTACAGAAGTTTGGATCAATTCCGATGAGACAATTCTGCACACCAAGAACTGCAGCTGACTGATTCCCTGAGGATCGTGAAGGGCTCTGCCTAAGATACAGCACCTTTGCTCTGCTTTAGTCAGGAATTGGAGGGTCGAAACCGCACCGTAAGGAGAAGAGTTCTCGTGTAGTTTCCATAAAGCTATATAGGATCTGCACCTTTAGACAACATAAACATCATGTTCAGACTGATTCCAGGCACCCCCAAAGGATATGTTGGTCTGTTAGACCAGCTAGCTCACAGTGCACCTATGAGCCCCTCTTACCAAGGAGCGAATAGCCTCTGGCAACTATCGAACATAACAAGCTTGATCCCTCAGGGATCGTGGAAACAGTACAGTACTTTTCGCTCAGTCACTCACGCTTACTTTGTCTCAGGGAGATATACAGAATAAACAGTGGGGACGTTTCCAATAAGCATTTATTGAACCAGCATCATTCTGGTATAAAATACGTGTGCTGCAAAAGCCATGAGACAGAAACACCTATATAGGGCTGTATTCACCAGCAGAGTAAAGAAAAGGTAGAATTCTACCATAGTGCTAAAACAATAAATATATGCAGGCATAAAGATGACAGTAATAATGTGCACTCCTACGAGGAAAAGCCTACCTATTGTAACTAAGTGTGCATGTATGTATGTGTATAGCCAAGAATTCCCTAAGGAGAGCCAACCTCATTACCTGATGTGGGAGAGCGAAGGACCCGTCTTGGTCCCGAGATGGGCACCCCGCAAGGGATGTCAGACCACTGTGTGCTGGAGTGTCTGCGTGCAGGGACCTCAGCGCCTAGCGTCAGTGTGTCAACATGGAAGTCTTTTCTCCTCTGGTTTGCCCAGCGAAGATGTGGTGCTTATATACCAAAAAAAGTACCGTGTGGGTTTCTACCTTGATGTGTACTATGATTATGTTGGCCAAGGATGACGATAGTGATGACCCTTATGCATAGTTATTATGCAGAAGATGGTAGTCCTGCTGTGATACTGAGAATCCTCATGCATAATAAATTAGGCTAGATTTTGGAGCAAACCACACAACATTTATTCAGCACCGAACTAGGTAAAAGGTCAGCGCCAAACCTGTTATGTAGAACAATGGTAGGACTAATGTAGGTAAAGGGTCGTGAAATTACCTAGTCCTATATTGGGGTACATTGGGGTTCATAACAGAGTGACTTATCTCATCTTTGAGGAGTGGGAGCAGCTCCGATCTCTGAGACAAGCTGACAATGTGGCTTCAGGGAAAGAGCCTGTGCCTGCCAGGTGCTGCTGCATTTACCACGGGCAGCCCAACTTCGCTGAACGAGATCTGGACTGGTGAGTGCCTGTGGAGAAACATTTCTCAACCTGCCGAGCAGGTTAAACTAGAATTGAGCTTGTGGGGCCCCCGGGCACTCGATGCCAATGGTGCATTTGCACCCTGGACACTTTTGACTAGTTCTTGAAGAGTCAAAGGGGAACTCTTGAGTACAGCCTATTAGTGAGCATTCCCTGGTTGCAACCACAAGTGATTGAGGAATAACACTGACCAGGAAAAGGGTGGGACAGGGATTTGCCTGACAAATACTAGAGCTCCAACCTCAAAGGGATCGCGTTACTGCTTCTGAATGTTGTGATTCGTTGGAATGTGTTGAGTTAGAAATAAAATACTTTGTTTTCTTATAAAAGTAAGTATTGCAGTGAACATTGATTTCTGTATTCATACTGTGTGCACTTTGAGTTATGAGTCATGTTCACTTACCTGCATCTAAACTCCTCCCCCCAGAGGAAGATTTTGACTGTTTATCCACAGCTACCAGTGTGAGTCAACTGCAGAAGGGGTACTTGGGCCAGTTGCTCAGGATCCATAGTAGGTCAGGCCCTGGGACATCAGAAGTAAAAGACCTCAACCACCACAGTTTGCCACAGCAACTCCTGCATGCTCCATGGCCCTCTGAACAGTTTTTTAGTTGCTTAATTTCAGCAATTGGTTTGCCAAAGCTTTAGCCCAGATTTTAATCTTAGTATTAAGGAGAGAGCTAGGCTGGTAGGAATCACATCGGGAGAAGGGATGGTTTGGCTTTGGTAAAACAACAATATCTGCCAGCCGCAATTCTGGCAGGTGTAATACCACTAAGCAAACACAAAGAGATGATGGACAGAGCACTGAAACTTTTCAGACACTCACCCCCAGTCACAGATCAGGGTTGAATCCAGCAACGTTCTTTAGCTCACTTCGCCACCCCAGTTCAGGCCCAGCAACATGCAAATCAGTCTTGACCCTGTCCCTCATGGGAACAGTCCAGCCCGAACTGCAAAGCCAGGTCTTCCTTGGACCAGAAACTAGCCTCCTGGGACTGATTTCGGGGTAACACCCCTCATCAGCCAGGCTAGCTTGAATCCAGTGATAAAGTGAGCAAAGGACCCATGTCTGGGCATATCCTGCCAACTTAGGGTGAACAAAGCAAACACAAAGAGATGATGGACGGAGCACTGAAATATTTCAGGTACTCACCCCCAGTCACAGATCTGATTTCAATCCATCATCGTTCTTTAGCTCACTTCGCTACCCCAGTTCAGACTCAGCCATATGCAAATCAGTCTTGACCCTGTCCCTCATGGGAACAGTTCATCCCAAACTGCCAAGCCAGGACCACTGGATTCAAACTAGCCTGACTGATGAGGGGTGTTACCCTGAAACCGGTCCCAGGATGCTTGTCTCCGGTCCAGGGAAGACCATCATCTCATTGTGTTTGAGGTGTAATTCCACTATCAAGGCTTCCTGAAACACAGTAATAAAAGGGGCTTGAGTCGCAACCATGAGGATGGGAGTTTTCCAGGATTGAACCTGAGCCAGAGCCTACCCCAATTCCTCCACTGTGGCTTTGGCCTCCAAAGAGACTATCTCTCTAGTGCTCAGTCTGCAGGTAGGAAGGTCTGCCATGAAGGAGCTCGAGTCGGCCATTTCAGGAGTACTGGAGTGGGCATACAAGGTGACATAATATGTTGCAAATCCGCGTGGTATGGGGAGATCCCCACAAATTTCATTTCTACCCTCTCGAGCTCCGGGTAAACATACCATGGAAAACTTGTGTGAAACCCATGAGTGCCAGGAAGGGACATCTATTGCCTACTAGGTGAGTCTCTTGAAGATCGAGGATGTCAGGTCCCAACCAACAAGCAGTCGTTAGCATTTCTCCCTGTTTTACTTTATCTAACAAG
Source organism: Triturus cristatus (assembly GCF_964204655.1). Taxonomy (NCBI): domain Eukaryota; kingdom Metazoa; phylum Chordata; class Amphibia; order Caudata; family Salamandridae; genus Triturus; species Triturus cristatus. The sequence goes on from NC_140593.1 coordinate 947,949,560, forward strand.
CCATTGACATTCCAAGCGACTAACTGTAGCTGGTCTTCAAGCCCTGAGGTACTGTGAGCAACCCTTCAAAAGAAGAAGTGAACCTAAACACGGATGCCCATGTGCACGGATGTCCTGGATCATAACATAGAGAATTAGCCAACACATGTAAAATCGTCCTTCTACATACTGCAAGCACACCCCCACCCTCCACTCTAAATACAAGAAGTACCTATTGTGGTATAAGCTGGGGCCCAACGCAAACTGGGCAAATGCACTGTCTAAACCTCCCATTATAGTGAACCACCCCAAACCCCTCCATAACTCGGCCCACAAACTAGAGAGATGGACTGCGAGCAGGCTCTACTAGTTAAATCCCCCCCACCTGCCTAAATGAAAAAAGAATGAGTAACATGTTGCAGGCATCTGGAAGTGAACCCCCAGAAAGTCGTAAATCCATGGACTAGCGAGTTCATTGTGTGCTAGGTCTTCCCCCTCAATGTTGTTGGCTCAATTGCTGGACTATCTCCCACTGTCTCTGCATACTAGCTCCTCTGCCTGTTTCTCTGGCTCCTTATTGGTTGTTGCCACCAGGTGCTCAGGCTACCTCCTCAGTTGTGAACCTTAGAAAGGGGGATCACTTTCCCCACCCAACCTCAACCCAGTCTGACTCACTCTTTGGATTGTCAAAGAAAAGTGTTTTATCCCAAAGAAGACTTTGGGGCAGATTGGGAAGAGCAATATGTACTTGGCTCTCATCTTCTGCTTTACTTCAAACAAAGAACGGAGTTGTTGTACTTTCAGCTTATAATCAGAGAACACCATTACTTGGGAGGAGCCATATGTCATGGTGTCGAGTTATTGGGAGGCTTGGAGGACCGTGTCCATATCTGCAAAGTTGAACATATTGGCAATGAATGGTCGCCCTTGGACCCCAGATGGCAGCCTAAGGGCTAAGGATCAGGTGGCTCTTTCCACTAAGAAGCATGCAGAAATGTCATCTGTGGAACCCAGGATTTCAGCCAGTTCGTGTTGGATGGAACCCTCTGAGAATATTTCACCAGGAATGCCCCTCAGCATCTTCTACGTGGGCCTCAATTTGCAGGACAGTCCTCTGGAGGGTTGCAATCTTGGATTGTAAAGTGTGCAGAGAGTCCTCAGCCTCTGAGATCCTAAGATCCTGACCTTGGTCTCCATGACCCTATCCGTGTTTTCTGCAAGTTTTGGTCAAGCATGGATAAAAACAATACTAACTTCTACAATTTTTCTTCCAAAGAGGATCAAGAATCTTGGATGCCCTGTAAAATTGACGATGTATTGTCTGCGGCAGGGTCCAGTGGGCGTGTTGGTGACTGGGAGGTATGGGGGTGGTGTCCCATACAGAGCCGAAGTTGGTGTCATGAATTTATCAATCTTCCTTGGTGGGGGTGGGGCCTGATGCTTGTCTTTCCCCATGGTAAGTACCAACCTGGGGTCAGAAGAAACTCAGTAGGGAATCAGAAGATCTCACAACTACCTAGACTGGCGTGAAGTGTCACTGAGTGTATCAAGAAGTGTAGACGAAATTTGCCTCCAAGTGCGCGGGGGGACCACAAGACCTCTTGTCACTGGCCCCGCAAATGTGTCCCTGTAGGATTCCCATGACAGGTCACCAGTCATCACTATGATGATATAGAAAAGTCCCCATGGGAATCTGGGCATTAATCACCAAAATGAAAGCCATTCCCTGTGGGTAATCCAAGAGACTGTGGTTGTAATTTCCCAACTTGGGAACGTGTTTTGCAGGGTGCGCCGGAAGGGCTATCCTCAACTATGGGTAGGCTAGTCATTGCTGAGATGATGCCAAATGAAGTCCACCCTCACTCCCCACGGCTCAACAAGGCCACAGAGCCAGCAGGCCCCATGACATGCGGGAGAAAAGCTACACAACAGCATTACATAAGCAGTGTCCGAAGGCTCTCGCCCAACCCCACAACCACTGTACTCCCAAGGTCGGGCACGCAGTTTGTTCCCACCATAGAGCAGTATATGTGCCTCGTACAGCTTCCAGGCCACACACACGGCTGCGGTCAGGGACGTGGGCTCCTAGATCAAGTTGGTTCACACAGCTAGCTTGCCAGGGCCTTTGACATAATCTTTTGTTCTCACCCCGGCAGCCTGACTCGGCTGTCGAAGCTCCCCGACTCAGGCAATCGGGACACCACTCGTCTCTATCTCTCAAGGAAGCCCCCACAGGGCATTGCATCCCAGACCAGGTCAACTGGCATTACACTGCCCCTCACCGGGAGCTCAGCAGCAGTCGTCCGCCCACGCCAGTTCCCAAAGAGGGAGCTCATGCCCCACTCCTCAGAGGTAAGAAAGCCAGAAGGGCTCAGTATGCCGGGCGTGCCTCCGGGCATTCTCCAGTGCTTGAGTGCAGTCAGTTGGGCCCAGGCGAGAGGCCACCCCTAGCTACTCATCTCCTCCACAATGTGGGCCACCGACTAGATTGTGTCTTTTTTCTAGAATGACTGCACAGATGGCGAGTTCATCCCCTCTAGTGGCTGCGCTGTGGCTATCTTGGTACTCACTTTGAAAAGGCCTGTCTGCGGATGGTGCCGAACAACAATGCGATGTGCGGAGGAGCTCAGCCCAATGTACTCGCCATTTTAAGTGGCTAAGCCACGTCCCCCTGGTTCTCCTACTTGACCAAATTTTTGATCTCTCCTTATACCTGTGTCCCTTGTTTGCATTATATAAATACTTTTAAATAGCCTCAGTACAGGAAATGAGCACCAAGGCCAATTTCCAAGAAAAGCCCCAAAACAGGATTCATTTGTACATCATTATGGTGTAATCATAACTTTGTATCTAAAGACAGGATAGTTGACAGGTGAAGACCACCTGGACCACCATTGTCTCTGATTTATTAAACACTTTAGGCAATTTAGCTGGCAAGATGACTCGGTGAGTTGAACACTCGCAAATTGTAAATGTGACGATCTAAATGTCACAAGTTGCAATACCAGCCAGACAAACTCAGCTGTTCATCCTTCAGAGGCAGTATATTGAGCACCACTAATTGAATAATTGCAACATCTGTTATTGATAATGCTTTGATGGAAAAAAAATGCTTTATGCAAAGCGCAAACCTACAAAATTATAATTTCTACTTAACCTAAAATTCTGTTTATTAATTTTACATGATGGTCACAATAGGCTATGGGGAAATAGGAAACTTTCAACACATCCGTTAGTGGTGAAAAATAGATTGCTGATATCACAACGGTATATTGTTCTTTTTTATGGGCTCCCTGTTATCTCAATTTGTTAAAGTAAGATCTGTAAGGCAGCCGCCTCATGCTTAGGGGCGCTCCCTTCCATTCATTGCCTATTCACTGTAAGCCCTGAAGAGCGCATCTCTTATTAGCTGCTATAAGGTAATTTTGTTTGTAAAGGCTTGTTGGCCTGGACCATCCATACTTCAACTCCTTTATCCACTTTACCATAATAATACTTTACTTTCACCTCCTGACAGGCGTCCCTCTACAGCTCTTGCTCACACCGCAAGAAATATCCTGCCAGGCAGTGGAGGTGCGTCCATTGGGGGCGTTGGGGCGTAGCCCCCCGCCCGTAGCTCCCTCGGCGTTTCTAAACTTAAGTAAACTGTATCAGTTTACTTAAATTCAAAGACGCCTAGGGAGAACCAACTGACAATCATGTCAGTCAGCATGACGTCGGACCGCCCACCCCCTTCAGAGTCTGAAGGAGGTGGGCGGTCCGCCGTCATGTTGACTGACATGATTGTCAGACCAGGGGCAACAGGCAGCAGCACAAGTGCGCATGAGTGGGGAAGGTGAGCGAATTTTCACCCGTGCCCAGTCATGCGCACTTGTGTTTGCACTGGCTTGCGCATGCCCATTAGGAGCCCATCGGTCTCCTAATGGGCAGGCGGCGGGCGTAGCGTAAGCTGTGCCCTCAGCCAATCCTGGCGCTGCTGGCAGCGCCAGGATTGGCTGAGAGGGGTTGGCAGGCCCCTCCAGTGCCGTTCGTGAAGGCGGCAAGGCGCCCAGGGGAACAGAGGTCTGTGAGGTGGCGTGGACCGGCTGTGAGGTAAGTTTTTAGTGTAATATTTCTTGTCTCTTGTTTCTGGAGACTTTTTTGTTCGTGGGGTTCTCTCTTGATTGTTTTTGTTCTGGAGTTTGATCGTGTTATCTGTGCCGTTTTATGTCATTGTGCTTGCTAATGTTTGTTGAGTTTTTTTATGAAGCCTTTTTTAAAATTAATATTTAATTTCCAACCGGGTGCTTGGACTGGCAGCCTTTTCTCTCTCAATTGGCCCGCAGAATAAGATACTAGATAGATGTGTCATCGTCCTTCTTTAGTCGAGCCAGTTACCAACGGAAGAGGGAGACATGCTGTCTGGGAAGTGCCGAATAACCGCAGCCATTAACAGCACTGGGTTGCGCTTACAGTGACACCTGGCTAGACCTCGAAGTGTGGCTGAAACATGAATATGATTAAAGTACTGGTTTACGGAAAAGCCTGTAACCAGACTTCGGAATTTTGTTGACATGACCGGCTCTGATTAGGGAAGTGGCGGATTGGCGGGGGGGGTGGTGCAAATACTGCTGAGCACAATTGGAATTGTCAAAAATGAATACCGCGCTAGTCGAGAAAGATCAAAATACCGCTCTAATAGGACACATCCTGGGGAGGGCCGAGAGTACTGCTGAGAAAACGCGGCTCCGTGAGGCAGAGGGTCGTGTACTGTTACACCTGCTGATCAGGCCTGGGAGTATTGCAGCAGCGGCTATTTATGAAAAGCCGATATTACAGCAGGTCTGAACAGGCGGGCACGTAGGAGCAGCCCAGTGAGGCAGGAGTATGCAGTGCAAAGGAGGCAGTGAGCAGTAAATATTCAATAACCTTAGGCCCCTAGACAAGAGGTAGGGAAGCCATCAAATTAAGAGCCGTGCCAAGGGTAAGGGTTGGCTGTAAGAGTCAAAACACAAGCCAAGTCATCAATGTATTTGGCCTGTAAATTATGCAACAAAGACCGTATGCAATATGAGACAGGCACTTAAAATGTGTTTCTTTAAAACATTGAAATTGTTCACTTTAGTGACAATTGGAAGTGATAGCTTCTAAAGATGAACTTAGAGACATTCATGAGATATCCTGGCCTTGATGATGAAGCTATTAGTGACCCTAGAAAGAGGTCAGTTGTCCTGTGGCCCCTGCATGCACCCTATGTTGTTGTTATAGATGGAACAACATTATAATACATTGCATGCATGCATCCACCACCAATCCACCCATCCACAACTGGGAAATTACTGATTTCTGAGCAATGAATGCATAAAACATTAAAGTATTCCATGTCAGTGATATAGTTTTTGTTTATGTTTCACATGTTTTACTTAATCTTGCATTCCTTAAGAGTGCCCACTATTTCCAGGCTGCTGTATTTCTGTATTTTGTTGTGTAGCATATTTCTTGTACAGTGCATACTTTGAACTGAGTTGCATTCAGGCATTTTTAATAGGCCACCATTGAGAGCTTTAGAGCAAAGGCTGAAGGCTGTGTCAATTTCTCACAGTGCCTGTCAGTGGGTCAAAAAGGTGTTCAGAAAACTTAGCCATCCAACCCCTTGCCTCTCTGCTGAACAATCAAAGCAAAGGTCACTTATTTAAGTTGCGATTGTGATTCTGTGCAACTGTGTGTGAAGGTGGTACACAGTTGCCAAAATATTGAGAAGGCAATTGTAAAGGAAAATACAGTGCCTACAAGTGAGTCAGTGTGTTGTGTTTTTGGGGGTTGATTAATGTTGGACTTTGAAATTTTGTGCTGTTTTTGGGGATCGAAAAGTGAAGTTCTCTGATTATACTGAACAAGCGGCTGGCTACCTACGCCAAATCTCTACTATTGATTTCATAACACTTTCGCAAGTGCTTTATCAACCTTCCTGCTTTCTCAAATTTGCTTGAAAATGCTCCATTTATCCACTCTTTTTATTTTTTTAAACCCCGGTAGGTTTTTCGGGCTCGCTCGCCTCAGTGCAGTACCACGATAACTTTCCGCTCACCACTTTCAAATGTCACCAGCCGCCACTGCTGCCAGGACCTCTCCAGCCTACCACAATATCTCTCAGATTCTTCAGGCTGTGGGTAGTAAGCCCCATAAATAACAGTAAAGTGCTCCTGCTTACTAGGGGCCCACTTGAAAAAGTCTGGGGGCTACACTACAAATACGGCGTATTTTCCTTCATTGAGCCTGACGCACCTTTAAAAATTGCACCCAGAGCAATGAGGAAAAATGCCCCGCATTATGGGGAATTTGCTACCCCCAGAACAGTGGCGAACTTGTGCTGCCCTGGAGGCAACGCATTCACATGAAATACGGAACGGCTGCCTTTAAGCCGCTCCATGTTTTATTGTGCATGCGATAACTTACCTGCAGTTTAAATGGGGACTAGAGATCCAATTACAGGCGGGTGCAGTCAATGACTGCTCCCGCCTGCAAGGGGATGTCTGGGGGTCCATAGGATCCCCTTTACCCCCTGCAGAGGGCTGCTCTCAGGGGGTGCACTGTCTGTGCGCCTCCTGAGTGCTTCTTTGTTTCTGTGTCCATGTTGGTAATACGGCGTGACTGCAGAGACAAAGGGATTCCCTAATTTGCATGGGGCATGCCCCCATGCAAATGGGGGAACGCCTCCTTGAAGATAGCTGGCGCTTTATGTGCACTTGTTATTACAGAAGGGGCCACACAAGTGTCTGCGCCCCTTCTGTAATCTGGGGGTGCGGAAATCGGGCTGAAACGCCCGTTGCCCTCTGGGGCACTTTATGTAATATGGCGCCTGGTAGCCACACACGGCCTGGCGTCTAGCAGTGGCTATACCATATAGTAGAAACCTTCTCCTCCTTAGGGTCTGAAATGGGATACCATATTAATGAATGCAGCATGATTGTATTACAGGTTTTGTATTGGGTATTTGGCCAACTAGAGGCATGGGTCGCACAAAAGCAATTGAACAAGTTATTGAAATGTCTCTAGGGCAGGGGTCTTCAAACTGGGGGGCATTAAGTGATGGGGAGGCCCAGGCTCTGGCCAAAAGAAGCCTTATGCTGATAACAGTGCTTTGTTTTCCACGTGGGTGGATAGCAGCAGTAAGCCATTCTGTAAGGGACAATCGTAACGTCTTTTGTCATTTATATCCTGACTTGGAGAAAGTGTCAAAAGGGAAGGGACTCCAAAAATTCGTCACACACCCCCAAAACCCACATTTCTAATAATCACACTGTGGATACTCCTACATGTTACTATGGCCTGCCTGACCAGAATAGTTTATTTGGCAATCATGTATGTGATTGCATTTTTAAAACGGTGCAGAAATTCCAATGTTTGAACAAGTGTAGACATATTTAAACATTGCCAGTTTAATAGAATAATTGTGAAACATTTTGAGGGGGGGGGGATTATTATTTTTTTTTCGGGGGGGGCGTGGCATTTAAAGGTTTGAAGATCATTACTCTCGGGTCTGGAGAACACCTTGATTCTCTTTCGTCAAACTCGTATTAAATCGAATTTTCTTACAACAGTTCTGTTTTTCTCTTCTATCTCCACCATGGGTTGATTTTTATAACTAATGTAGTAACTGCAGGGAATCTGCGGATCATGACATTTCATTTAATAAATAGGTCAATGGTAATGACAAAGACACCTACACTAAGAAGCCACTCATTTTGGAGTTTTAAGTGTGGCAAACCATGTTAAGTGTACACACAAAGCCGATACCAAGCATGTAACACGAATTTTCAATTGAGAGAAAAGTCATTTTACACATTAAGAAGTTAGGTTATGGCACTTCTATACCTAGAAAACACATACGCCCCTATAAGAGCAGATGTTTTTTAATTAAAGAGTGGGTCGTTTCATCTATTTTACTCTAAACACAGCTTGCGTTTCACTGAGGGAATATAAAAGTAAAATTGGTCACAGGGTAGAAATACATTTTGGGAACAATTGATTTTACCTATGTGTTCTTGCTACAGTGCATGATGGGAAGAGGTACCTTGCATATGACACTATAAATATCTGAAAGTCTCTTGAAGGTCAGAGGGGACATAACTTTGCATACAGTGCTTACCACTTATCTGCCGAACACATGAGAAAGGAAGACAGGATTTCGGTTGCAAGAGAATATTGATGGAGCAAGGTCTCGTAGAGAAGAGACTTGCTTGGAAGCAATCCACTCGTTTAACTGACTAACAAGTTATTAAAAAAGTTACGTGAAAACGCTAATATGCATTACATGAACACGCGGGCTAGTGAAGCTTGCATATGGATGTACTAACGTGAATAACATTGAAAAGGACTTATAGCGCTTTAAACGGGAAATCTGTTTTGCGCATGCGTCAACTACATCTACGTAGGATGACGAACTAATGCTTGGAGGGAAATTCTGGCGCATGAGCAGAATCTTTAAAAATGGAGTCTTGAAGGCACACTTGCATGGCAACTGCTTCGCTGAATTGAAACCAGCTATTTTATTAATGCTAATTCGGGGAAAAATATTAATAAATGGAATGGGATAGAGTAGAAGTGGGTGGTGTACAGTGCCAACACTCTATTTGAGAAATTATTATTTGTTTTTCTGACTTTATCATTAGTGCGTATTTGGGCCTCTCTCGCACATCTGAATTGAATGGAGTGACGTGAAGTCCACGCATGCCCACTGAAGTGAATCGTGGACAATGACAGAGTATTTGAACGGGAGCCAAGGTCAAGTAAAACGTCATGGGAACAGGATAGTGCAGAGTTCAACAATGAAGAGACGCATTCAAAGAAGAATTAAGTTGCAAATGTTGTCACACTTAGTGTATGGGAATAAAATGTATGAATAAAAGTAAGGGGATGGGTTTGCGAACAATGACTGAATTGATTTTTGTGACATGTAAGCATGGTGTGATGAAGATTCCCCCCTTGCCTGACCAATCAAATTTCGTATTTTAAGATATTGAAACTTTAGTGGGTGGAACATGGAGAAACGAAAGGTATAATTAAGATAGCTTTAGTTAGTTAGTCAGATGACAACGGAGTTGATAGAGCGTCATAAGATTCTGAAATTTGTAGGGGTGCATCATATTCACCGTTAGTCAGCACCCGCATATTAATCAATGTATGTTTAGAGGTGTCATAGAAATGTATTTGCTGTAATCGTTTAACTTAGAGGTGATTAGAAATGTAATAATGCTTTGTGAGGATCAACGTTGCAAGTTATCGTGAATGTATTCAATAAAACGAATAATCATTAGTTTTTGTACAATGCAATGTATTAGGCTAAACGTGTGTCATGTTAAAGTTCTACGTGTAGGTTGCTTATTTACGTACATAAAAATAATGAACTAATGCTTTGAGTGTGGTTTAATAGAGTGTTTAATGTGTAAAGGCCTGATCACACATATGTCAAAGAGAGGGCCTGTTCATTCCTTATGTTAGCTAATGCTGTAGGCCGAAAATGATTCCCTTGGTAAAGGCTTTGGGTTGCAGGGAAATGTAAAATCTTAAAGATGTGAAATGGTTTTTCTCGTTCCCATGTTTCTGTTGCAGGTGCAAGGACATTTAGCTCGTTAGAGAGAATAGATCTTTGTTTTAGGAGTTAGGATGCTGTGAGAAGCCAACAGGGGAGTGCATTGGAATGTGAGATAGATACTTTTGATGCGCAGGGTGCCTGGGACCCAAGGTCAAGCTAACCGTCGTTGGATGCAGGACAACTTTGTGGAAAACTACAGAGAGAAGACCTGGCTGAAGAGGTGTGCCGAAGGGCGTGTTCTATGATTTTGGGGTTTTGTATTAGGGACAGTGCCCCGTGGGTTGAGCAGATGAGATTTAGATGGGAAGCTCGAAGGAGCATCTTAGATCGAGCTCTGACTAAGTGAATGAACTTCTTAGGAAGTCTTCACTTCTGACACCTTTTTCTTGATTCTCTTGCCTGGGATGGGAATGCTAAGTAGGGATGTCACCTTAGAGTTAGTGTAGGGATAGAAATGTTTTTCCTTAATCGATGATTCCTAAAATTGACATCAGCCTAATGATAATCTTTTTGATGCTTTTAGAATCTGTAATTCTGTTTGTTTTAAGCCGAATGAGAATTTTGCGTTGGCTCGCATTTGTGCTAGTGCCCATTTACCTTTTGCACCTTGTACTGAGGTGTCTGTACGTTAAGATGTTTTTGATTGTAATAAAATCTTATACATTTTAGATTCAGAATCAGTGGTCCTTTCCAAATGAAGTCTAATTGCGGTAGATATATTTTGATTATTGTGTTCATTCCCTCCACACTATCTGGCAAATAAAAAGATCCTGGCGACCTGTGAGATAACCAGGTGGGCAAGAATCCGGCCTTATCAGTTGGTAGCAGAGTAGGATGGTTATTTCCGATAGTGAGGGGAGATTCAGATCAGGATAAGAGATCCTTGAGGCCCATAGAAGTCAAGTGATGGTGACTTATCGGATGGCGAGCAGCGGACAACGGCGGCTGATGGAGATTGACGGAGAGTAGCGGTGCGGCGGAAAGCAGCAGTTCGTGGAGGAGTGAGTATGAATAGGGTGAGATGTTTGTAGATTGCGGTGTTGTTTTGTTGTGTGATGTCTTGCGGAGTTGGAGTGAGTGTTGAGTGATTGTGAGATCAGGCTGTGAGCGCGCGCAGCCCGGGAAAGTCTTAGGCTCGACGAGTAGCTTAAGCGATTGTGGTGTAGAAGACACCCAAGGTAGATTTTGTTGACCACTGAAAGGGGATCGTGAGATGTCATCGATCACCTGGACCGAGATAGGGGGAGCGAATGTGTGAGTGCGTGAGAAACCGACACTGGTCGTGGGTTGTTGTACGTGGAATTTGAGTATTTGTAACCTATCAGAGGTGATTGTCTGGCCGGACGTGGACAGACAGTTGCCAACCGAGGTCGACAACTGCGAGAGACTGTGGACGGACAGTCAGAGAAGTAACTTGTTTGGGACAAACGGTTATTTCAGCGTATGAATGGGACGAATGCAAGGGTGAGACGTGAGCTGTGAAGGAAGGGAACTGCTGCAAGCGTAGGACGGGTGACGTCAGAAGGTGCCGCGCTGCGATAGGTCGGTTGGGGTGAGTCGTGCTGTTATTGGTGGGGTTTGACATCAGGAAGTAAATGAAAACATTGTGTGCGGTCAAAATTTGTTCATCATGAAGTGTTTTAAAGTTTTCAGAGAATTGTGCAGAGGTGACAAACATGTGGTTACTCGTGGGGGAGAAGAGGCCCCTCCTGAAGATACTCCAGCGCATTGCATGGCAAGAAATGTAGGGTTGCATACTATAATTTGGCTTGAAAATTGGCATAAAATGACCCAGAATGAAGGAGAGTTAGCTTTCCCGCGATATGGCTCATTTAGATTGGAAGTGCTGTATCAGTTGAAATCTGTGATGGCGGCTTTACGACCTTTGCAGAGACCAACTCAGTTTGAAGCATTGCATGCGTGGATTAGAGCAGCACATGACAGGAAAAGAGATCGAAGTCAGGAGAGGGTGAAAAAGTTGATTAAAGCATTTCAGGATGCAAGATGGGATGCAGAAGAGAAAAGGTGGAGAGTGCAAACGATAGAAGGAGACAGGTTGTATCCCCTACTGGTAAAAACGGATGGCTCGAGGATAAAGAAAGTAGAGGATGATGATGATAGTGACACAGACGATAGTCTACTAGAGAGGCTGTTGTCTGAGAGACCACCTCCATACAATCCCGATCTTTGCGAAGGAAAATCAGCTCAGTCAGAAGGGGATAGTGGAGTACCGACTCAGTCGGAAGTAAGAATAGAAGAGAAGATCTCAACAGGAGCTGAGAGTACTAGAAACCAGCCTGTAGCCAGCACAGAGGTTGGGCGAGGTGTGCGGTTACCAGAGGCTCTAAAGGTACCGGTCCCCATTGGACCTATTGTTTCTGTTTACGACCCAGATCAAGAGAAAGTTGGAAGCTCAGTGCAGTCAGTTGTAGGAACGAGGAGTGTGACTGAAGGAAATGGATCAGTGAGCGGAATGGAGCAAACTCCAAAGCCTATAGAATGGAGTACGCCATTGCCAGCTACAGCAGACTCCTCTAGGGGACAGACAGAGGCGAGACCAGTGAGGCCGAGGTCTTTGGCCGAGTCAAGATCAAATTTGCAGATGTGGGCACCACCAGTGAGGAACCAGAATCAGAGTGTGAGAACAGCAGAAAGTGAACGAGGCACAATAGTGAATCGTTCAGTTGCTATGAGTATGTCAGAAGAGAGTAGATCACAGGAACGGGAATGTGATTATGATGAAAAGGATGGTGCAGCTTGTAGGGAAGTACTGAAGGGAGCCCTGAAAGGGAAAATGTTAGATGTTGTGAGGCTAAAGGCAGAGGTAGATGAGATCATAAGTGGGAACTTGCCTCTTGAGAGAACATGCATGTACGAACAAGATGAGTTACTCTTTGTAGCGAAGGATGTGACTCGCAAGGCACGAACTGCACATGAGAAGTTGTCAGAATTGGCCAAAAAGTATGATGTGGATTTGTCCAAAACGAAATCATTGCAAGGAAGTCATAGATTGCAGTATAGTGATCAAGAATTGGAAGAAAAGAGAGTCATGGGTTTGAGAACTCATATCAAAGATTTGATCATAGCAATGTGTGCATGGCTCATGCTTGATAAGTGGGAAGAGAGATGGTCCAAGAAGAAAAGTTCTAGGAGAACAATAGGGGAGACGCCACCTCCAGGTGGGGGGATGACGGAGGTAGGGAATTACCCTTTGCGAGAGGTACAGAATGGAGGATATGTGCATGTGCCTTGGAGTAGGGGTGATTTGGCTGCATTTACAAATGATTTTCCCCGGTTAAGGGAAAAGCCCGTGGAATGGTACAAGCAAGTTGATCGGTTTGTCAAGATCTCGAAGGTGTTCTGGATTGATTTGAACACATTATTTGACATTGCGGTTCCAAGTGATTTATGGTCAGCATGTAAAATTGCTGTTGAGTGGCCAGTCTCAGAGCCTGACAGGGACCCAATCTCGAATGGTCCATCGCCCATAGTAATGAAGAAGTTTGAGCAGGTGATCACCTGGTTGAAGTCGAAAATTTCACCTCAGGAAATTGACTGGGTGAAGATAGATCGGACAGTGCAAGAGCCAAAAGAGACGGTGCATGAGTTTTATGAGAGACTTTTGCAGGCATTTAAACAGTACAGTGGACTGGACGTGTTAGACACGAAGGACATGGGACAGTTTGTTTCGAAGTTCGTACTGGGATTGAGGCCAGAGGTTAGTCTTATGATACAGCAGCATTTGATTTGTTGGCAGAATAAGCCAGTGGATGAGATTTTACGGTACGCTAGGTACTGTAGTAATAAGATAGAATCGAAGCACAGGAAGTTGAAAGACAAATTGATGCTTGTTCAGATGCAAACGGCTCAGGGACAGCATAATGGAGGGACTTTAGGAAGAAAACAGGGAAACAATCAAGGAGGAAATCAGAATGCTCAAGGTCAGGGAAGGCCAAAGTCAATTGATCGTAAGACAGGAATGGATGTGGCGACATTGAAAAAGACCACTGCGTGTCATCTTTGTCAACAGATCGGACACTGGAAACGCGAGTGTCCTTTGAACCCATTAAATCAGATACAGCAAGAAGGAGAGGTGGTTCAGGTTCCTGGGGCGGATATGGTCTCTACAGTGACTCAACCAAAGATGGTCAAAGGGGGGTCTGGTGTTCCGCAGATGCAGGTTTCTCAACCACCTAGGATACCGAATATGCAACAAGGAGTCCGAACTTACTTACAGATGCCCATGTTTAAAGGGAGTGAGGAATACAGCCCAGATCCGCTGGCACGACCGTGCTTGAGGGGGGAAGAGGACTGCGCGCTTGGAGCAGTCTTAGAGGTAGATCAGAGGGGACCCTTTGTGAAGCAGACATTGATGGTCACCCTACAACCTTTCTGGTTGACACCGGTACTACTCGGTCTACTGTACGATCTGCAGTAGCACCTGACCTACCCCTCTCGGGACAATCAATCCAAGTCGTTGGTGTAGCAAATAAGAAAATGACTAGCCCATTGACCGAGCCAATTCCAGTGAAGATAGTAAATTTCAGAGATCGGCACCAGTTTGTGGTGTGCGATTCCAGTCCAGTTTGCCTGTTAGGTAGAGACCTGTTGTGCAAGCTGAATTGCACAATTTATTGTACCCCAAAGGGAGTAGAAGTACAGATGAGGGATGATGATGCGACCTTCAAGGTTGCGAATCAGCGTGAGTGCATAGAGATGTATCCAGCATTGACAGTGGAAGAACTCCCACTAGACTTGAGGGATTCCGTGTCCATTGATGTTTGGGACCCAGGTGGAGAAGAGATCGGATTGGTCAAGGGTGTAGACCCAGTGAAAATACAGGTTAAGCCAAATGTAGAGTTTCCTAGGACGCCCCAATATAATTTGTCACCTGAAACGATTGCAGGGATCAAACCTGTAATCGAGTCGTTGATCAAGCAGGGAATTCTAAAGGAGATCATGGGTAGCCCATGCAATTCACCTATCATGGGACTGCAGAAACCAAGTGGGAAGTTCAGGATAGTACAAGACCTGCTAAAGATTAACAAGATAGTCGTTCCATGTTGTCCAGTGGTACCGAATCCTCTGTGATCCTGTTTCAGATCCCATGTGAAGCTGAATGGTTCACAGTGATTGACTTGTGTCAAGCCTTCTTCTCGATTCCTTTACATGAGGAAAGCCAATTTCTTTTTGCTTTTCGGCTGGAGAATCGTGTGTTAACGTGGTGTCGTATCCCACAGGGGTATACGGAGAACTCGTCTATCTTCAATCAGATCTTGAAGAGGAATCTTGAAGGTCTTGTTCTGGTGCAATACATCGACGATCTGCTTGTTGCATCGGCGACTGAAGATGCTTGCAGGATCGATACAATTGCCCTACTTAACTACTTGGCAGAGAATGGACACAAGGTGTCTCCGAGCAAACTGCAGTACTGCCTGAGTGAAGTGCAGTATTTGGGACATAGAATTGAGAAAGGCAGGAGAAAGGTGTCACCAGACCGTATTGAGGCTATTATGAACATGCCTGTACCTACCACTCAGAGAGAGGTCAGAATGTTCTTAGAGATGGTTGGCTACTGTCGCCAATGGATTCCAAATTTCTCCTTTGAAGCGAAGCTTTTACAACGGTTGACGCGTAAGGATGTGAGTGATCGGGTACCATGGGTCGAAGATTGTTTGAGATCATTTTTAAGGCTGAGAGAAGCCTTGTGCTGTGCTCCAGCTTTGGGGATGCCCGATTACAATAAGACATTTGTCCTATTCTGCTGTGAAAGGGAAGGTTGTGCATTGGCACTCTTGACTCAGAGTCATGGAGGTGTCCGTAGACCAGTTCCCTACTTTTCAGCTACTTTAGATCCAGTAGCTTCTGTGTTTGCCCGGATGTCTCAAATCCGTTGCTGCAACAGGTGTCAGTATTGAAAGATGTGAGAGCATTGTAATGGGTCACCCGCTTACAGTTTATGTACCACATTCTGTTGAACTGTTGATGACAAGGACTAAAGCACAGCACCTCACGAACAATCGATTGACTCGCTATGAGCAAGTCATACTTGCTGCAGAGAACGTGACTTTGAAGAGGTGTTCTGTTTTAAATCCTGCCACATTGTTGCCTATTCCAAATGTAGATGATGAAGATTGTGAGGACCATGATTGTCTCGATGTGACTGAATTGTGCACCAAACCGAGACCAGACATTGTTGATGAGTCGCTCACAGACCCTGATGAAATTTTCTTCGTGGACGGTTCATGTTTAAGAGACAGTGCTGGTCGACTGAGAGCAGCGTTTGCTGTATGTACCATCACAGGAGTGGTTGAAGCCGCTTGTCTAGAAGGAGTACACTCCGCACAGGTGGCTGAACTTATTGCTTTGACCCGTGCCTGTTTGGCCGCTGACCAGATTCGGGTAACGATCTACACCAATAGTCAGTATGGGTTTGGTGTCGTTCATGATTTTTGGCAGTTGTGGTCACAGAGAGGGTTCATGACATCTTCTGGTTCACCCATCAGAAATGGGGAATATGTTAGACAATTGTTGGAAGCATTGCAATGTCCAGAGGAGATCGCTGTTGTCAAATGTTCTGCACACAGCAAGGGGAACGATTTCGTGTCGCGGGGTAATAGCTACGCGGATGAAGTTGCCCGGTTTTTTGCAGAATATGAATGCATATTTACTGAAGGCCATGTAGAGAAGAGCCAAGAAAGAACCGATCTCAGCATGATGTTGACCATGGCTGATACATGGGAGGAGCTAAAACGGATGCAGGATGAAGTTACTGATCAGGAGCGAGACAGTTGGGTACGAGCTGGTTGTGAAAAGGGAGATGTGGATGTATGGATTTCGAATGATGGACGAGCTGCGTTGCCAGAATGTTTGTTGAACCTAATGGCACGACTGACACATGGTGCTGTACATCTTGGTAGAGACGCGATGATGCGAGTGTTTCGACAGACCTGGTATAATCTGAAGTTTCGGGCAGTAGCTGAAGCGGTGTGTCAAAGGTGTGTTACATGCCAGCAGATGAATGCAGGAAAGAGAACTGCTGTGACTCTGAGCTACATTGGGAGGTCAGGAGGGCCTGTCAATAGGATGCAGTTGGATTTCATTGAGATGCCAAAGTGCAATGGGTTGAGGTACATCTTAGTTGTGGTATGTGTCTTTTCAAGGTGGGTGGAGGCTTACCCAACACGTAGATGTGACACACTCACTGTAGCTAAACTGTTACTGAGAGAGCTTATCCCGAGGTTTGTTTTTCCGACCTCTTTGGAGTCAGACAGAGGGACACATTTCCATAGTGAGATCATGAAATTGCTTTGTGCTGCCTTAAATGTGGATCAGAGATTGCATTGCAGTTATCGACCAGAGGCTTCTGGGATTGTGGAACAAGTTAATGGGACTTTGAAAGCACGGATGGCAAAAGTGTGTTCTTCGACATCACTGAAATGGCCTGACGCACTACCCTTAGTTCTCATGAGTCTTCGTAGTGTTCCCGTTAGGAGGACTGGGTTGTCCCCCCATGATATACTTATGGGGAGAGCGATGCGATTGCCAGCGATACCTGCCACTGCTTTAATTAACATCACTGATGACTTGATTCTCGACTACTGTAAAGGTCTGGCTGACGTAGTCTGTTCTGTGTCTCAGCAGGTGCAAGCAGCAGTTGTTCCAGCTGCGAGTGACCTGTGCCACAACCTATGCCCAGGGGATTGGGTACTTGTGCGCAAACACGTAAGGAAGAGTTGCCTGGATGCTCGTTGGCGTGGTCCGTACCAGGTAATACTGGTTACGAACACGGCAGTGAAGTGTGGGGGACTGCCGAACTGGGTGCATGCCTCCCATACCCGCAGAGTTCCAGCACCCTTGAAAGATACAGCCCCTCTCGTGAATGAGGTGGCAGAGCCATCTGAGAGGGCAAGCCAAGCTGTGAGGGTTGCTGATGCAGTTGGTTGTGCACTAGACCGGGCTGAAAGGGGATGTGCAAGCCTGAGCCCCGAATTTGACTCAGACGGAGAAAGTGTTGCTGTGGGTGGAGTAGAGTCAAATTCTGCTGAAGAAGGAAGTAGTGCACAGGGTGCTCGACGGGAGAGCAGAAGTGCCACTGAAGCAGAGAGAGTTTGACCCGTGAACCCGGCTAAACTGGAGATTGGCACCTGGAAGAGATCTTGCCCCAGTTTCTGAAAAGTCTGAATCTGAGCAAAGTGACGAAGAGCAAGCTCGAGTTAATCTGAGAAGGTCAAGGAGAGCAAGAGTGCCGTGTCAAAGGTACGCCTCACCAGAGTGGACATACGCTGTGACTGATGCCAGGCATACCAAGCACAGGGAGGCTGAGATCCCTGACGTTGATCAGCAATTCTCCGAACTTGAAAATAGAAGTGTTGCTGAGAGTTCCAGGATTGGAAATCGAAGGAATACTGACCCTCAATATTCCGAATCCACCGCTTCTGAGTAAAGTTTGTGAGTTGATTCTGGAGACGCTGGTTTTTCCGACTTTTGCTATTGTACCACCAGATCAGGAGTTGGTGATCCTTCGTCTTGAAATTTTGCAGGGAGTTTTAGAGCTGTTGGGAGCAAATATCATTCTGGACTAAAGTAAAACCCTTTGGTGTACATAAAGGTCCAGAAGAAGAAGATAACCTAGGCCCGAGTGGAAGAAGAATAAAGTTAGGGACTTTCTGTCAGGACACTGAAAGAGGGCTAAGGAAGTCTTTTTGTGGTCTGTGTAAATAAGGAACTGAAAATTGCTAGGGGACTTCCAGCTTCAAGGCGTTGTGTGAACTGGTTTGACAAGCAATACTCGGATGAGAAAGAGACTTTTACATGTTGTTGTTGAACTGAAAATCTGAGAATTTTTCCAAAGATGGCAGATGCTGGAAATACCCATCGTAGAGCTAAACTAGTGATAGGTACACTTTTAGGGGTAGTGATAGCTGGTATAGTTGCGATAGTGGTAGCCTCATATATCGTTTCCCATGAGCAGGAGGGGGAGGTACAGGGGACACCTACACCTACCACCTCTAGCCAGAAAGAGGTTACTATAGGAGCTCGAGGACTTGAAGAGAGTCGTAGGTTTCATATAGATCTGTCTAGAAGTGACTTTAAGCTTAATGCTTATGCGAAGCTCTTGTATGAGTACGTTGATGCAATTGATGCGAAAGATTGCTATGTGTGCATGCAGCTACCTTCTTCCGTGGATGAGGGTATTAGATACCATCATCTTCCATTAACCTATGGGATTTCTTGCAGCTTATTGCTTAGCATCTTTTATGAGAGAAGACAATTTGAGTATTTATTTTCCAATTATGATGCAATACTTCCTGAAGTGCCGGCATATAAGCATTTGAATAAGAACGACTATTATAAGTCAGAAGACAGACTTCAGAAGTATTTCATACCGACTTTGAGTTTGGATACGGTTCATGCTCACCGACATAATCTAACGTGTTTATTGTCGGCACGGAAAAGAAGTTCTTTGGCCAGATAGAGGATAGATATGGAAAACTAACCCAGACACGGAATACAGGAGAGAGTCCAGTAGATTGGACTGATGAGGAGAGATCGCACAGATCTAAGGGGAGTTATGGACCCATAGCGCTAGATCAGACGCAGAAGGGGAAGTTGTGTGTGAGACGTCCTCAGACTTATTATGAAAAAGTCTCGGTAGGACAGAGTACGTGCGATCATACCTTTACCATAGAGGACTCTGCTAAGAACTTTTTGCAAAGTCCGGTGACAGCGATTCCAACTGTGTATTTTGTGTGTGGAAGGAATGCCTATGTGAGGTTGCCTGCGAATTGGTATGGTACATGTTACTTGGCTATTATCTTTCCGAATATTTATCATACAGAGGACTTAAATCTTTTGGAGACTTGACATCATTCTAAAGTGCGGAGAGCTGCAAGTGCAGGAGCAGTGATTGGTGATATCTTTGGAGCAATTATACCAAGTTTGGGTGTCGTTTTGAACGATGTGAAGATAAGAAGGTTGGCGACTGTGGTTGATGAGTTGTCAATGAATACGGCGAGGTCTTTGTTGTTGGTAGATGGAGAGATGTTGTCGATAAGAACAATGGTTTTGCAAAATCGTCTTGGTCTAGACGTGTTATTGGCAAAAGAGGGTGGAGTATGTAAATTGTTGAAAGTTCAGGAATGTTGTGCGTATATTCCAGATAACAGCAAGGATTTGGAGAAATATAAAGACAACATTACCACGAGTCATCAAGAGATTGCGGATTTGACTGAAGAGGGTGTGTGGGAGAAGATTGGTAAAGGATTCGGTCGTGTGGGAAGTTGGTTTGCGAGTTTGGGAAAAGGATTCCTTGGATTTGTGTTGAAGCCTCTCATTATTGTTGTGGTTTGTGTGATCTGCTTGTGGGGTCTCATCAGGGCCTGTAAGTGGTACAGAGGAAACAGAGTTGAAAGAGCTCTTAGAGCGAGTGAGAGGCGAATGGCTAGACTGCAGGACAGTCAATATCAGAATCTTAAGAGAATGGAGAGGTTCCGACAGAGTAGAATGGCAACAAGCACTGTTTAGGTCGGTTCTTTCTCCAAGGGAATATGGTTGTGATGGTGTGATGACAATTGTCATCAAAGGGGGGAACTGATAGAGCATCATAAGATTCTGAAATTTGTAGGGGTGCATCATATTCACCATTAGTCAGCACCCGCATATTAATCAATGTATGTTTAGAGGTGTCATAGAAATGTATTTGCTGTAATCGTTTAACTTAGAGGTGATTAGAAATGTAATAATGCTTTGTGAGGATCAACGTTGCAAGTTATCATGAATGTATTCAATAAAACGAATAATCATTAGTTTTCGTACAATGCAATGTATTAGGCTAAACGTGTGTCATGTTAAAGTTCTACGTGTAGGTTGCTTATTTACGTACAAGAAAATAATGAACTAATGCTTAAAGTGTGGTTTAATAGAGTGCTTAATGTGTAAAGGCCTGATCACACATATGTCAAAGAGAGGGCCTGTTCATTCCTTATGTTAGTTAATGCTGTAGGCCGAAAATGATTCCCTTGGTAAAGGCTTTGGGTTGCAGGGAAATGTAAAATCTTAAAGATGTGAAATGGCTTTTCTCATTCTCATGTTTCTGTTGCAGGTGCAAGGACATTTAGCTCGTTTGAGAGAATAGATCTTAGGAGTTAGGATGCTGTGAGAAGCCAACAGGGGAGTGCATTGGAATGTGAGATAGATACTTTTGCTGCGCAAGGTGCCTGGAACCCAAGGTCAAGCTAACCGTCGTTGGATGCAGGACAACTTTGTGGAAAACTACAGAGAGAAGACCTGGCTGAAGAGGTGTGCCGAAGGGCGTGTTCTATGATTTTGGGGTTTTGTATTAGGGACAGTGCCCCGTGGGTTGAGCAGATGAGATTTAGATGGGAAGCTAGAAGGAGCATCTTAGATCGAGCTCTGAATAAGTGAATTAACTTCTTAGGAAGTCTTCACTTCTGACACCTTTTTCTTGATTCTCTTGCCTGGGATGGGAATGCTAAGTAGGGATGTCACCTTAGAGTTAGTGTAGGGATAGAAATGTTTTTCCTTAATCGATGATGCCTAAAATTGACATCAGCCTAATGATAATCTTTTTGAAGCTTTTAGAATCTGTAATTCTGTTTGTTTTAAGCCGAATGAGAATTTTGAGTAGGCTTGCATTTGTGCTAGTGCCCATTTACCTTTTGCACCTTGTACTGAGGTGTCTGTACGTTCAGATGTTTTTGATTGTAATAAAATCTTATAAATTTTAGATTCGGAGTCAGTGGTCCTTTCCAAATGGACTCTAATTGCGGTAGATATATTTTGATTATTGTGTTCATCCCCTCCACACTATCTGGCAGATAAAAAGATCCTGGCGACCTGTGAGGATTCTTGGAGATAACCAGGTAGGCAAGAATCCGGCCTTATCAGTGTTGTTGGGGGAGATGCTGAGAGAGTTGATAATGAACGGTGATGACGGAGGTGCTGATGAAAAGCTGACTGCAGAACTTGAAGCAGAACTTTCTATCCTAATTTAATTGGGTTAGATCAGAAGATCGCTGAAGAATCTCGAGGGGGAAGAGAGTGTCAGAGAGGGGTGCAGCACAACCGTCGGTATTCTAGAGAAGTCAACTATCCTGTCCTGATTCCTGTCCTGAAGTCTTTGTCTCCTGATCTATCCCAGGGGACCCTTACCAGCCCTTTGGCCAGGAGGTTGGTCTGCCACACCATCCTTGGTAACTATAATTTCTCGTTATTTGCAAATATTCTTTTCTCTCTGTCTTCTCCCTTTCTGAGCATTGATTATTGTATGAGTCCGAGGTAAATGGATGGTGTTTTGAATTGGATTTTCTCTCCTATGAATGATGGTGACTGCACTGTGCTCTTGAAATGGTTCACATACATTTAATTTAGATAAAGATTTAAAACTTTCCTGAGTCTGTGGTTATTTTACTATGAAAATAAATGAATAGTTAGCTATGTTAATTATCACCATCAAGTTCACACAGTTCTACTAATGGTACATCGACCAGAGGAAAGAACTTTTTGATCAGTGAAGGGTTAGTTAGAGATGAACGGAGGTACTGAATAACTAATCTTGATATATGGTGAAAAAAATTAAAAAGTTGACACCAGCGGTTTACGCAACTGTGAGTTTATGGGCCCAGGTGAGTATAAGGTAGTGGAGTATCTGTTGTTAGTGTACCGCTGGATCAGTTTTCTGGTAGCAGAGCTATAGTTATTATTGATTAGTTTGGTGATAAATATTGATTACTGATTATTGATTTATGTTTAACAAAAGAGTTAGTGTCTTGTTTTATGTCGTCTAGAAGTACAGGTACAGTGGATACCTGGGCATCCCGGGAATGGAATTTGAATAGTGGGTGGTGACAGAAGCCACACTGCAGAAGGTTACTCATCTGTTGTCCTAATACTGAGAAGCTACAGAGGGCTGGCAGTGTTATATTAGGGACTATATCGTGTAAAAGCAGAGTGCAAGTGATAGCAGAGGGTTCGCTGGTGAAACTTTGGTATTATTTCCCAAAAGGGGTAACACTGAAGAAGTAACAGGTTCTCCCATACTTGAATGAAGGGTAAACAGGGGTTTTACTCGTAGTGAAAAGGAGTAATTCTTAACTCTGGAATAAGTTGTAATCTATCCTTTGTTTGGTGGAACAGATTGGCGCTGTTTTTATGTTGTTACTAACAGATTTTTAATAAAATTAAAAGAAATAAAAGTTAATGTATTACCTTGTGAAGGGAGGGTCAGTCGCAGGAGTTATACTGACGTCACAAAGAGCCACGCTGGGATTGGTTGAAACAGCGGGCATCAGAAGAAAGCAGATTGTAAAGGGAGGGTCAGTAGTGAGGAGCAATACGGACGTCACAAAAGGCAGTGCTGGTATTGGACAATCAACAAGCGCGAGTCTGAGTCTGATTGGTTGATAGATAGAAGCTGCGTTAGGATTGGTTGAAAAGAAATTGTATGTTGAGTTCTGATTTGACTGCTGGTGTGAGTCGTGCTGACAAAGGACGGGACGTAGGTATTAGAGTTCGAAGGTATACAAAAGACTCTTTTATATATCGTTCTTCTGAAATGACTGGAGAAAGGAAGAAAATGACGTTAATAAAGAAAATTAAGAATTTCTTTAAGAAAGACAAGGCTGTGATAACTAGAGAGGGAATTCCCATTCCGCCACCTAAAATGCCTGCTTCATTTATGATGATGGAAAGAGGATATCATACTTGTGTATGGTTGGAAAATTGGGTGGAGTACACAAAAGGAGATGGTGTTTTGGCTTTTCCCGATCATGGTACTTTTATTGTAAAGATACTTCAGAATTTGAGAGATAGAATGAAAATCTTAGAAGCAAATCCTAGATTTGCACAGTATGAAGCTTTAGAAGAATGGGAGATTGAGGCATATGAACGAGAAAAATTCAGAAGTGGTCAGAGATTTCGAGGATTTTTGCCTAGACATCCATATTAATCACGTGGAGATCCAATGAAGCATTGGAGAAGAGCTGTAGTGACAGAGGGTAGTATTAATGGCTGAAGAGCAATCAGGAAGCAAGTGTAAAGAGAAAACAAAACACATGAATACAACAGGATATGGTGATTCAGATTATGAATTATTGGAGGATATTCTGATTAAAAATCTTCCACCGTACCAAGAAGAACCTAGTAGGGTCACCCCAAGTGCACCGGTGATAGGAACGCCCTTAATTCCACACATTTTACATGATACGTCAGTTAATAGGGTGTTGCAAGATAATGAGAGAGAAGCCTTAATTCAAATGAGGGAAGAATTAGTTCAGAAAATAAGCCAATTGAATTTAAATGCCGAAGCTTTGACAGTACCAGTGATAATTGGCCCTGTTACCCCATTATATGGAGATAAAAGGGTTTGCCCGAAACCTCAAGCTGTGACAATTCCTTTGAGTAATCACAGAAAAGAAGTAGTGATGTCTGATGATCAGGCCAGTGAAAGTGAGTCAGTCATTTCATTAATGGATCTCCCAATAATGGAACCTTTAGCCGAAACTCCAAAAAGAGTTTCACCCGAACATTTGAGAGAAAAAGGGTCTATGGTCCCTATAAGAACAGGAGGTTTAACAACAGTTACACCTGAGAATTTAGAGAGATGGGCACAGGGAATAGAGAAACGAAATTCACAAACAAAGATTCTAGATATCAGCAGATTGAAAGTAGATTTGGAAGAAATGATAGCTGGTAATGTGAGCACAGAAAGATTGAACATTTACAATGATGAGGAGTTGTTATTCTTATGCAAGAGCATAACTAGAAGAGCAAAAATATTTCATGAGAAATTAACAGAGGTTGCCTCAGAGATTGGAATAGATATAGGGAAGTCAAAATTATTGCAAAAACCATATCGAGTGGAAGTTACTGAAAAGGGTTTAGAAAGTGTAAATGCTTCTGGTAAAAGACTACTGATAAAAGAGTAGATGAACATTTTGTGAAAATGGGGAGACATTGACAAATGGAGGGTCAGGTGGACAAGAAAGAAAGAGGAAGTACAAGTGAGAGAAGCATCATCTACATTTCGGGTGAGGGAATCAGATAAGATTGAGAGAATATGTCCAATGAGAGAAGTCCCTGGTGGTGGATATGTTCATGTTCATTGGAGCAGACAGGATATTTCGTCATTTACAAATGATTTCCCTAGGTTGAGAGAAAAACCAGTTGAATGGTACAAACAGGTGGGAAGATTTGTGAAAGTTTCAAAGGATTTTTTGAAGGATCTGGATGGTTTATTTGATATAGTAGTACCCGCAGATTTATGGACAGAGTGTAAAATCACAGTTGATTGGCCAAGTGAGGAATATGCAAGAGATTCTAAAACAGGAGCGCCATCAGAGGAGGTGATGAAGAAATATCACCAGGTGATTACTTTCTTGAAAGCGAAAGAGACGGATTGGGTAAAAATAGACAGAACAACTCAGGAACCAAAAGAATCTGTACACGCGCATTATGAGAGATTGTTGCAGGTATTCAAGCAGTATAGTAGATTTGAGAACATTGGTGATAAGGATATGGGACATTTTGTGTATCGGTTTGTGTATGGTCTGAAATCAGAGATTAGTCAGATGGTTCAACAGCACATGTTGTGCTGGCAGAGCAAGACAATAGATGAAATATTGAAATATGCAAAGTATTGTGACGACGACATTGAGGCAAAACATAGAAAGCTAAAAGAGAAAATGATGTGGGCACAGGTGAAATTGGCAGAGCAGCAGGAAACCAAATTAATTACCCAAAATAATAGTCAGACAAAAGAACAGAGTCAAAGTGAACAAGTGTCGAATGGTGCTAAAGGACGAGGACGAATGAGTAGAGAGGAAGCAATGAAGACATTTCCTTGTCATGCGTGCGGAAAGTATGGACATTGTAAGAATGAGTGTACAAATGTCTAGAATAATAATTGGGCAAATCAAAATTTAAATCCACAGATGCAGAATGAAGTAGTTGTGAATCAGCAACAGCAGCGGCAGATAGTTACTCCACAGTATCAGGTGCCACAACCTCCTATGCCAAACCATGTGAACATTCAAAAACATAGTGTGAACACCGGATTTTACGGAGAAAGTGGTAAGAATACCTCTGTGGTTCCACAATATTTTTTGCAGAATGATGAAGATGAGTCAGACTTTTCACAATGACGGTGCCTGAGGTGGGAGGAAGAGGAGTGCGTGCTTGGCGCATCCTTGTCGGTAGATCAGACAGGTCCAGTTATTGATGGGAAAGTAGAAGGTAGTGACATCACTTTTCTATTGGACACTGGTGCTACCCGGTCTACTGTGAGAACAGCAGACATCCCAAACCTACCCCTTTTGGGAGAAACTATCAAGTTGTAGGAGTGTCAAACAAACAGATTAGAACCCCAGTTACAAAACCAATAGAAGTGCATATTAGAATTTTTAAAGACATGCATCGGTTTGTAGTATGCGATTCAAGCCCAGTAAATCTGTTGGGAAGAGATCTATTGTGTAAAATGAATTGCACAATCTACCGTACGCCTGATGGTGTTGCTTTTTAAACCCCTGATGAGGATGTTATTTATAAGATGATGTTAGCTAAGCAAGGTACAGAAGTGGATGAAATGTTTTCATTATTGACTGAAAATGAATTACCAGAAGAATTGAGAACCACAGTGAATACAGAGGTGTGGGATTTTTCAGGAAAAGATATAGGGCTAATGGCAAATGTAGATCCATTAAAAATAGTGCTAAAAGAAGGTGCAGTTTATCCAAACACACAACAGTACAAAATGAGTCCAGAAGTAAAAGCAGGAGTTGCTCCAGTAATTGATCAGATGATTGAACAAGGAATTCTGAAAGAAATAATGGGTAGTCCTTGTAATTCGCCAATTATGGGACTCAAAAATCCTAGTGGTAAGTACAGGATAGTGCATGATTTGCGAAAAATTTATAAAACTGCAGTGCCTTGTTGCCCAGTGGTGCCAAATCCATCAGTGATCCTTTATCAAATACCCTGGAATGCAAGTTGGTATACAGTAATTGATGTGTGCCAAGCATTCTTTTCCATTCCTTTACACCCGGACAGCCAGTATCTTTTTGATTTCCGGTTTGGAGATCGTGTTTTGGCATGGTTCCGAGTTCCTCAAGAGTATACGGAGAGTCCCTCAATTTTCAATCAAATTCTGAAAAAGTGTCTAGAGTCATTAGTTATGCCTGGGAAATCAGTTCTGGTTCAGTACATTGATGAACTATTGGTGGCATCAAAGACACGAGAAGACTGTGTCACTGACACAATTGCATTACTGAACCATTTGGCTGAAGGAGGACACAAGGTGTCTCTGGGGAAATTGCAGTTTTGTCAACAAGAAGTTTAGATACTTAGGGCATGAAATAGAATGAGGAGGTAGAAAAGTGACCCCGGAAAGAATAAAAATAATCAAACAAATACAACTACCTCAGAAACAGAAGGAGATGAGAATGTATTTGTGAGTGGTTGGGCATTGTAGGCAGGGGATAAATAGCTTCTCCCTGCTAGCGAAACCATTGATACAATTGACTCGGAAAAGAGCGAAAGATCCAATTGACTGGAATGATGAATGCTTGGAAGCATTTGCAAAATTACAAAATTGTCTGTGTGAGGCCCCTGTCTTGGGCATGCCTGACCATTTAAAGGAATTGGCACTGTTTTGTTGTGAGAGAGAAAATTGTGCACTTTCAGTTTTAACACAGAGACATGGAATAAGCCGACATCCAGTGGCATATTTCTGTGCCACCTTGGATCCAGTGGCTTCAGCCTTACCAGGGTGTTTAAAAGCAGTAGCTGCTACCTGTATGAGTCTGGAGTCCTGTAAAAGTATATGTTCCACACTCAGTTGAAATTCTTTTAACAAGAACGCGAACACAGCACCTCAGTCCTAGTCGGATGACTAAGTATGAAAGAGTGATTTTGGGAGCAGAAAATGTGACGGTGATAAGGTGTACCATGAAGAATCCTGCCACATTATTGCCAGATCCATGTTGTGAAGAAGTGAAAGATGAGGCTGATCATGATTGTTTGGATGTGACTGAATTGTGCTCGTATCCCCGTGCAGACATAAAAGAAGCACCATTGACGGAATCAGATCATGTATTATTCGTGGAGGGGTCATGTCTGAGAACAGAAGGAGGAGGGTTAAGTGCTGCATACGCTGTATGTAAGATATCAGGAGTCTTTGAAGCATCCTGTATACCGGGAGTCAAATCTGCACAAGTAGCCAAATTGGTGGCCTTAACAAAAGCATGCAACATTGGGAGGAATTAGAGAATAAACATATTCACGAATAGTCAATATAGTTTTGGGGTTGTGCATGATTTTGGCCAGCTCTGGATGCAGAGGGGATTTCTGACTTCTTTAGAATCCCCCATTAGAAATAGCAAAAATATAAAGGAGTTGTTGGAAGCATTAAAATTGCCAAAAGAAGTAGCTGTTGTTAAATGTGCTGCACATCAGTCAGGAAATGACTATGTAACGGCAGGTAATAGATATGCAGACCAAATTGCTTACTACTGAGCAAGAAATACAATGGCAATCAACAGGAAAATGGAAACAGATGAAACCAGCTGCCAACTTATGTTTTTCTCAGTTCTAGAAACATGGGATGAGGTCAGACAGTTACAGGAAGAAGTGGAGGAAAAGGAAAAGGAAATCTGGATAAAGTCAGGTTGTACAAAGAGGACAGAAGATGAGGTGTGTGTATACTCAGATGGCGGACCAGTCATGCCAGATTGTTTACTCTCTCAAATGGCAAGGGTATATCACGGAAAAACACATATTGGTAGGGACTCGATCAGATTATTCAGACAAAATTGGAATAATCCAAAGTTTAGGGTAGTTGCAGAGAGCCTTTGCCAAAGATCCTTAATTTGCCAGCAGAAAAATCCAGGTAGAAAGACTATGGTTAGTTGGGAAAAAATTGGAAAGGCTGAAGGACCATTCACCAGGCTGCAATTAGACTTTCTTGAGTTGCCCCCGTGCAATGGATTGAAGTATGTCCTTGTCATAGTGTGCCTGGTCTCAAGATCGGTAGAGGCATACCCCACTAGAAGAAATGACAGTCTAACAGTTGCTAAATTACTGTTGAGAAAGTTGATACCGTGATTCGGTTTTCCAGTCACTTTGGAATCAGATAGAGGACCTCATTTTAATAATGAGATAATTCGATTAATCTGTGCTGCATTTGACATTGAACAAAAATTGCACTGTGCTTATCGCCCAGAGTCTTCTAGAGTAGTTAAACAGCTTAACGGCACAATCAAGTCAAGATCAGCAAAGTGTGTGAATCCACAATGCTAAAATGGCCAGATGCATTCCTCTTGTACTGATGGGTCTCAGAATCATTCCTGACAGAAAAACAGGATTGAGTCCTCATGAAGTAATCATGGGAAGGGCAATGAGACAAGCATTTATTCCTGGAAATAAACTGATGAATATAACTGATGATCTGGTATTGGACTATTGCAAAGGATTGGCTGATCTGGTGCGTTGTTTCTCTCATCAGGTTAGAGAAGATGCAGTTGCAAGGCAGCCAGACTAGGCGCATGATTTGAATCCTGGAGACTGGGTGTTAGTGAAGAAACACGCGAGGAAATCGTGCCTAGCACCCAGGTGGGATAAACCACGTCAAGTCATACTGATCACTACCATAGCAGTGAAGTGTGCAGGTTTACCCAATTGGATTTATTCTAGTCATACCAGAAGAGTTCCAAGCCCACCTGAACAACAAGAGAAGCAACTGACTGAAGAAGCTGAAACGTCAGAAGCTGAAGGTTGTGAAGTCGAAGAATCTAGAGAGATAGACTCTAAAAGATAAATAGATGATGAACAGCCAAGTACAAGTCAGGAAGATTGGATACCAGTGATTGAAATACCTGAAGTTGTTAATAAACAAGAAGAAGAAATAAATTAGGGAGACAGGAAGGTAGAAAGGAAAAGACAGGGAAAGAAGAACACTCTCAGGTAGAAGTGAACAAAGCTAGTCAGAAACCTGAGCAGGACCAGATAGAAGAAGAAAAACAAGTTCAGGCAGAAGAAGAACACACAGTGATAAGATCTGAACAGGACCAGATAGGAGTAGAAGAACAGGTTCATGCAGAAAAAGAACAAATTATAATAAGACCTGAACAGGTACAGACAGAAGAAGATCCAAATACAGAAGGAACAGAACAAAGACAATTAGTAAGGGAAAAAGAACAAGAACAGATTGTGCAAAGACAAAAATAAAATAAAAGAACCTTAGAAAAAGACGGAGAAGGTGAAAGTGCATTTCAGGTCAAAAGAGTTAGAAAAGGTGATAATTGGCCAGGTGAAGTGAAAAGATTAAGATTCTACTTAAGAAAGTCAGAGAAACAACCAGAGCAAGTAAATGAAGTTTCAAGTCAAACTAAATTCAAACAGCCAATAGTAAAGTTCACGCAAAGAACTCCAAGACTGAGGATTCTGAACGGGAAATACACTGGCCCCGGAGTGGACCTATGTAATTCTAGAGGAATTTGAAAATTTAGATTTACGGGAAGAATCCGAAAAAGTTCATGTTGCACAGATTGATGAAAACAAATTAAGACCACATTAAAATAAAAGACTGTAATTAAAGAAAATTTAATAAAGAAAGAAAAAGAGAAAATAAATGTTCTCAGATTGAAAAAGGCAGAAGTTGAAATCACTGAAAAACCGAAACGAAGTTTAAAACGAAAATGTTGTAGAGTTTGCTTATGTAGTATTTTACTATTAATATCAGTGTGGTTATTTCTAACAGTGGTGGTACCTTTGCTAACAGTAACAAGTAACAGGAATAATACAGTTACAAATGAGAAAATAGATAGAGTAAAAGGGACTAAAACAGAATTAAGGAAAGTAGATGAGACAAACTATCATCATAATGAATCAGATGATGATTCATCTTTAAATGTGTTTACTAAATTGTTATTTCAGTACGTTAATACAATGTAAATTAGTGATTTTTATGTCTGTATGAAATTACACTCATCCGTGTCAGAAGGGGTAACTTACCACCATATACCATTGACATATGGTGTATCATGTAGTTTACTATCAAGTTTATTTTCTGTAACCGGGAAGCTACAGTATTTTTATTCAAACTAAGATGCAGTATTTTCAGAACTACCCATTCGAAAGAATGTGAATCCAGTACTTAGTGGTAAAGATGCACAGTTCATGGGTGAATTGTTCCTAACAATGAGTCAAATAGATATAGGACAGGCACACAAGGATAACCTAACATGGATATTACATGAAGAAGAAAAAGAGTTTTTAAATTTAGTAGAAGAAAGGAGACAGGATTTAACAAAGAAAGCTGCTGAACAGAAATCTCATGTACCTCCATGGGCTGAGAAAGAGGAAATGTATGCAAAGGGCGAGGCTCATGCTGCAATGTCCATAGACTTTGTGAAGAAGGGAAAATTCTGCCTCCATAGGTTGAAGACTGATTACAATACCATTTCATTGGTTCCAGTGAATGTGAACAAAGCTTCCTAATTATAGGGGGATGGGGACTAAACTGGGGAACTGATCCTGTATTTCCAGGAGTTTACTATGTGTGCCGAAATAGCGCCTAATATAGGTTACCTCCCCGGTGGTATGGTAGTTGTTATTTTGGAATAGTATTTCCAAATATCTACCATGTGGACAGAATCAATGAAATCAATGAAATATCTAATGGACTAACACGGAAAAGAAGAGCTAGTTTTTCTGAAATAGTGGGTGATATATTTGGTGCATTGATACCATCAATTTGGAGTCATTCTAAATTCACGCAAAATTTGCAAATTGTCAACAGTAGTTGATCGTCTTTCGACTGATACTGCTGGAGGATTCTTAATGATTAATACAGAAATGGTTGCAATAAGGTCTATGGTTTTACAAAATCGTCTTGTTCTTGGTATCTTACTAGCAAAAGAGGGCGGAGTCTGTGGTATGTTGAAAATTCAACATTGTTGCACTTACATACCTGACAAAAGTAAGGAAATTAAAGGGTATATTGAAAATATTACAAGAATGGATGAAGATTTAGCCCGACTGGAGGTTGACAGTGTATGGGAGAGACTAACAAAAAGCATAACATCAATAGGGAAATGGTCTGTCAATTTCGGAAAGAGTTTTCTAGGTCAAATAATATTACCAGTAGTTGTGATAATGACAATAGTATTGATAATAATGATTACATGCAAGTGTTGCAGGAGCAAGGGAAAAAGAATACATACAGAAAGGGAAGGGAAAGGAAAGAAACAAAAAAGGGAAGATGAAGAAATAAAACTTGAAGCGATGAAAGAAAAACTATACAAAAAGATGAAAGACTTAGAAAGGAAAGAAGTAACTGATGAAATTCAGAGAGGAGAAGAGGTAACTGAGAATTGCTGAAGTTGGCATCTGGAAGGGATGGGTAATTTTGTGATGGCTCAAAATGCCATCAGAGAGGGGATTGATGGAGCAAGGTCTCGCAGAAAAGAGACTTGCTCGGAAGCAATCCACTTGTTTAACTCACTAACAAGTTATTAAAAAAGTTACGTAAAAAAAAAATATGCATTACATGAACACGCACGCCAGTGAAGCTTGCATATGCATGTACTAACGTGAATAACATTGAAAAGGACTGCTATCGCTTTAAACAGGAAATCTGGTTGGCGCATGCGTCAACTACATCTACGTAGGATGATGAACTAATGCTTGTAGGGAAATTCTGGCGCATGAGCAGAAGCTTTAACAAGCATTGGCATAGCCAATAGGTCTCGCCTTTGGGACCTTATAAGTGTTTAGCCATGCAACAGTTGATGTTGTTGCACCAAGGATATTGTACTGCATAACTAAACACTTATAAGGTTCCAAAGGGGAGACCTATTGGCTATGCCAATGCTTGTTTCTTTTTATTTGCTGATCCAAACTGGATTGGCAAATAAAAAGAAAACAATGCACAAACGTTTTTTTTAATGAGGGTGGGGGAAGCAACATGAGTGGGTTATGCGAAAGGAGGGCAAGCAGGTGAAGGAAAGAAAATGTGTGGGAGTCACGGAGGCAACATGAGGTTTTCTGCAGGCTGAAGTAACGCCAGGGTCCTGAAGCAACAAGTAGGGTGTATGGGAGTAAATGGCCAAGAGGGAGAACAACATGGATCGCAGGGGCAGAAAAGCAAATAGGTGATAGAGATTGCATTTGGAGCTGGGAGGGGAGAGAAGCACATGTGCAAGAAAGCAATGTGGGCGGTGGAAGCACATGAGCTCAAGCACATCAAGGAGCGCAGGGGAGAAGCGTGTGGTCCATCCTACAGGGGGGAAAGAAACACAAGAATAGGAAGGAAACCTCACACAAGCTAATATGAGTGTGACAATGAAGTCAACCAATGTCGAGCAATGTGCGGGATCTACGCCTTTAAACGTTTGTTTAAAAGTGTCTTTAAATCCCAACCTGCCTTACCTGATGTTTGGGAGTCATATACAGTTTTAAATACTCATCAGTAAGATAAATCCCACCATCTCTCCACCCTCGTAAAACTGCATTTACATTTGTAAGGAATGTTTTAATTGGCCACACAAATGCAGATTCAGATGGTAGAACAGTATAACCAACTTAAATGACCTTGGGAAGATGAAAAATAGTCGAAATCAAACGTGTCTGATTTTGCAGCAGGCATTCACCCCAGTGAGCGATAGTGCCAGATTTTTATGTAAACAATGTATTACAGTGGTGGAATCAGAGTTGTGCATAGACAATTATTTGGCAATAATGAAGCTCAAACACTAAACATCCTCTTCTTTCGGTAGCAAGCTTTTCCTAACAGGGCGAGTGGTTAGACTTGCATTATTACTGAAATATAAACGCCAGGTGGTGCGGTGTGTTTGTTGTTTGTCCAGGGTCCAAAATGGTATGAATCATGTACCTCTTTTCAAATCTGCATCATTTGTTCTTTAAAATGGGACAATGTAAATCAGAATATTGGCTCAAATAGCAAAAAGCATAATTCTATCATCTGTTATTCATAGCTCATCTGGTGCTATCTATAATCCTCTTTATGCACCGTGTTTACTGAGGCTGCGTTTGTTGCCAAAATACCACAAACTGCTTGCGTGTTTCAATTCGTGATCTTTATATAAACAAGCATTGGCCGCGCGGCCGTAAAAGTAATGGCCGCGCGGCCGTGAAAGCGAAAGTAATCGTGATCAAAGTTGAAAGTGATCACGATCGCGAGGACGGGCGCGCTGTATGGTAAGCACGCAAGTGGTGCGCGCGCAGCCATGATTGGCGGCTGCGCGCATGCACGCTCGCGTGAACGTAAGCGTTAGGCCAGCGCTAGTAGCACTTTGAAATCCCGTATACAAAATGTCTCGCCTGAGACAGCGCATGCGCTGGCTCAGGCGAGAGCTAAAAATTGAGTCTTGAAGGCACACGTGCATGGCACCTGCTTAGCTAAATTGAAACAAGCTGTTTTACTAATGCTAATGCGGGGAAAAATATTAATAAATGAAATGGGATGGAGTAGAAGTGGGTGGTCTACAGTGCAAACACTCTATTTGAGAAATTAATATTTGTTTTTCTGACTTTATCATTGATGCGTATTTGGGCCTCTCTTGCATAACTGAATTGAATGGAGTGACATGAAGTCTGCGCATGCCCACTGAAGTGAATCGGGGACAATGACAGAGTATTTGAACGGGAGCCAAGGTCAAGTAAAACCTCATGGAAACAGGATGGTGTAGAGTTCAACAATGAAGAGACGCATTCAAAGAAGAATTATATGTTGCAAATGTTGTCACACTTAGTGTATGGGAATAAAATGTATGAATAAAAGTAAGGGGAGGGGTTTGCGAACAATGACTGAATTGATTTTTGTGACATGTAAGCATGATGTGATGAAGATTCCCCCCTTGCCTGACCAATCAACTTTCGTATTTTACGATATTGAAACTTTAGTGGGTGGAACATGGAGAAATGAAAGTTATAATTAAGATAGCTTTGGAGATGCTGAGAGAGTTGATACTGAACGGTGATGCCGGAGTTGCTGATGAAGAGCTGACTGCAGAACTTGAAGCAGAACTTTCTATCCTAATTTAATTGGGTTAGATCAGAAGTTCACGGAAGAATCTCGAGGAGGAAGAGAGTGTCAGAGAGGGGTGCCGCGCAACCGTCGGTATTCTAGAGAGGTCAACTATCCTGTCCTGATTCCTGTCGTGAAGTCTTTGTCTCGTGAGCTATCCCAGGGGACACGTACCAGCCCTTTGGCCAGGGGGTTGGTCTTCCACACCATCCTTGGTAACTATAATTTCTCGTTATTTGCAAATGTTCTTTTCTCTCTGTCCTCTTCCTTTCTGAGCATTGATTATTGTATGAGTCTGAGGTAAATGGATGGTGTTTATGAATTGAATTTTCTCTCCTATGAATGATGGTGACTGCACTGTATTCTTGAACTGGTTCACATACATTTAATTTAGATAAATATTTAAGACTTTCCTGAGTCTGTGTTTATTTTAAATCGAAAATAATTAAATAGTTAGAGTTATGTTAATTATCACCACCAACTAGTTCAACTAATGGTCCATCGACCAGAGGAAAGACCTTTTTGATCAGTGAAGGGTTAGTTAGAACAGAGGTACTGAATAACTAATCCTGATATATGGTGAAAAATGTATAAACTTGACACCAGCGGTTTACGCAACTGTGAGTTTATCGCCCCAGGTGAGTATTTGGTAGTGGAGTATCTGTTCTTAGTGTACCGTTGGATCAATATCACATATGTTTCCTAAGACACACTGCAAATCCTTCCTTTACTTGTGTTGCATGCATAGGCATACATATCTAGGCACGCTGACAACAGTCCTAGAGAAAGGCAGCTACATGATTCCTTTTATATAATGCTGCAGTGGAAGGGACACCAAAGTCATGCACAAACACCCCTGTATGCATGAAGTCATGCTCCCTATTAGAAGCAAGCAGAGGAGTCAGCAGTGGGCAGCACAAAGCACCACTACAATGTATGCTGTCCTTAAAGTTGCACGCACCAACACCTCTCATGGTACTTTTTATCATCATCATATATCTTTATTTCGATCAGAGAGATCTTAAAAAGTACATAGAAAAAACACAGATTAATGTGAATATAAGGATAAAAACCATGGTTAAAAGGAGAAAATTCCTCCATATATTCAGGTTAAAAGGTACATAAATGGGAATTCCTACAATATTTTTGAGCGTTTGATCCATAATGCATGGCAGTTTTTGGCCAGGCCAAAGACTATTAACCTGCAAGTATCGGTGGATAAAATTCTCAAAACATCGAGATAGTGGCCAGCACCAATTTGCTTGCACGGGGGGATTATCCACTTGCCCCTCAGAGACTTGTAATGGAGACAAAAGAATATCAAATGGACTAGGGATTCAGGACTTTCATTACAAGTTGGACAGATGTCATCAAAGAAAACATTTAGACGCCACTTATTGCAAAACAGCCAGATGGGGAACAATTTTATCAATAGTTTCCTCATACAATGGAACAGATTTAAACTTCATGAAATCCTGGGACAAGATACCCACTGGTTTGGTCACCTCCTTCTCCGCTATTGGCACTTTTCACAAGATGGCAGACAGAGAAAAAGCAGGAACTGAGCAGGTCACCATAAAGCATAAGCAAAGCTCAAAACAGCGGGCCTGTACACAGGAGTACTGGATCAAACAATAGAATCATGCAGCACTTAATTTGTAAAAAAAAAAACAATTGGTGGTGTATAGTGTTTTTCTTAGCAGGCGGCTGTCCAATGCCGGAGTTGGGGTTCCAGAATACCAACGCTGTCTACTCTTGATTTAACCTCATATCTAGTTCTTCCACCACGCTACATCTCTTGTCTCTTTAACTCACTACTGCAGGATCTTGTTCACCTCTGCTCACTGTTTGCTGACTTTCTCTTCCTACTTTACTCTCACTTTTTTGCCGGTCACTCTCGTGCTTTGGATTAGTCTGTTGATAACAAATAAGTCCTGTCTCCTAAAATTAATGGTGTTGCGCACTACCTGCAACCATACTCACAAAGTAAGAACCGCAGATTTGATTCACAAAGATAACTTACACTTTTGAGTAATTTACACTTTTGAGTAAGTTTACTATATTTTGCTTATCCACAAAATCTAAGTGTAAATTGCTGCTAAAAGTAGTAAGTCCAGCACCACACATGGCGAGCCACTTGTACTGCAATATCCTGCCATGGAAAATAATAGAGATAGGACATTAAAATAAAACCCCATCGAAAATCATATAATTTAATGGTAAAATATATACAAATAATACGTGTTATATTTAATTCAAAAAATATTTTACAACCCTAATTTGAATTTAAAATTTAATGGAATTAATTTTGATTAAAACACAACCAATTTAATTGTTATTATTATTAACGCGGTTTATAAAGCGCACAGCTACCCATTTAGAGTTTCCCGGCGCTAGCTGCATCAGATCTTGTACAGTTAGAACTAGATGCCTCAGAACAACCAGGAGCCCTATGATGGAAGTGCCCCTTTGCGCACCCCCAGGACACTTTGGTATTACAAAAGGGGCGTAGACGCTTGTGCACCCCCTTCTGTAATACCAATAGCGCTGGTGCAGATAGAGCACCAGCGCTATCTTCAGAGGACATCCCCTCAATTGCATGGGGGTGTGGCCCCATGCAAATGAGGGAATCCCTTTGCCTCTGTGCCCTCGCCATATTATAGATGCAGCAGGCACAGATGTAAAGAAGCTGTCAAGAGGCGCCCTGATAGTGCTCTGAAGGGGTTGTAGGCATCCCATGGACCCCCCCAGACATTCCATGGCAGGTGGGTTAAGACACTCATTGAACCCACTTGGAAGGGGATCTCTAATACCACTTAAAAGTGCAGGCGGGTTTCCGCCAGAACTGTGAAACACTGAGCGTCTTCAAAGCAGCCGCTCTGTTTTTTACATGAAGCGCTGCCCTGGGGCAGCACAAGTTCACGACTGCCTTGGAGGTATCGCATTCCATGTAATAGGGTGCACTTTGCCTGTTTACGCCCTTCGCACCTGTTATAACCAGTGCAAACGGGGAAAGTGTGCCCTTTACATAATAGGAACCAAGGTCTTCAAATTTCTTTCCAAAAATTGCCAACGAGGGAACTGACTCAGCTGTTCTGGTAGGGCATTCCATAATGTACGGCCCTGATAGACAAACAATTGTCCACTCATGAGGACTCGTTTTACAGGTGATAATGTATACAGTGACAATGCTCCAGGTACAGCACATTACCATAGTCTAGTCTTGACATAATAAGTGTCTGCGCTACTGTCCCTTTGAGCCGGAAATGGTAATAACCAAATGATCTACACAACCATTAAAGAAATGCAAAACAGGTGGCAGCCACCTTCATCACCTAATACATTTTATATATCACTTTTAGTAATTATCAGTGCATAATAATAAAAAACATTTTGGTGAGAATTTATTTTTCAAACATAATTTCAGGAAAAAATGATATATATTTCCATTAATTGAAGATTTATTTCAAAATTACATTAATAGTGCTGTAGCATTTTTAATTTTTTTTCTGCATTTAAAAATAAAAACGGCACATACTGCTAGAACACATGCAGATTCAGACAAGGAAGGGAAGCTATAAGTCATTGTTAATCTGACAGGACCAACCTAGAGACGGTCTATACCACAGCCCTCGGGAGATCGAGTGTGCTTGCAATCGGACGTACATAAGAAAATGTACGCAATACTACACGCTGCAATACCAATCCACACTGGCAACTACAAAAGCAGAAATCCATGCATTCCTGGAGCCAGTGACATTTCCCTGCATCTCTTTCAATAAACGAGAGGAACTAAATGGGGAGATTACCCTACATGAGGTTCAGGATGCCATCAGGGCACTGGGCACGGGGAAAAACTCCATGCCCAAATAGACTGCCACTTGACTTTGATAAATTGTACACCATGATATAGGCCCCAAAATTGAAATTTCTATATGTTGAGTACCTGGCGGCCTCTTCTCTGCCACCCTCCCTGCGCAAGGCTCTTCCTACAACTCTGCCAAAACCAGGTAGGGATGCTGAAGAATAATCCTCTTATAGGCCACTATCACTCCTTAATACAGACTATAAGGTACTGGCTAAGCTACTACCTAAAGCTACAAATGTAAAGGTGCACCCAGAAAGAATTGTAGTCCGTAGAGATCAAGGATATGTTTCAATATACATATTTCATTTCTTCTTTACTTTATATCCATTTATATATTTTTCCATTTGTACAAAGAACATCCAGCCAACGCGTTTTGTTTAGACAACATTTTAGAACTTCATCAGGGCTGTAAGTGACATACAAAAATCAAGAATAAGACATTTCCAACTAGCACATTAGGACTATACAACACCATGAACACATGCAAGAGGGGAAACATAACATGAAATAAATGTACTTACATACAGTGTATATATCAAAGTGTACAATGCAAAAAGTGACACAAAGTTTAACACAACAGTCCTTAAGGGCGAGACTCAACTTTAGAGAACAAGAATAACAGAAACACATCCAAGTCCCACCACATTACACAGTTGATATAGACCTATACACTTCAATAGGCCAAGAGAATTGCAATATATCATACATAGAAGAAGCAAAACATGTGAATAGTTGTTACCTCACTACCAACAGACAATGGTAGATTTTTAATGGCTCTAATGGAGTGGTAAATTAATAAGGCATGTTGTGCAAAGAAATATTTGAATGATCCGTACTAGGTGAATAAATCCCCAATCATCATGTTGCGGATTCATTCATTACACAGTGTTGCTAACCACAGAGTGATCGCTTACATTGTACATACTTATCACCATAGAATAAATAAACGGAACATATCTCATATGTGCTTCTTTTTTTTTTTTTAAACCGTTTTTATTGCAGAACAATAGGATAGTCAGCTCACATACATAAGGATCCTGCACCGCAAATGCCAGTGCCGCGTTCTTTTCTGGCCCTAAGGCTCCCATACACAGCTTGAAAGCCCACATCCCAGAGGCCGGGCAGCGATAACATGTAGGTCCTGATACGTAACCCTGTGCCCCCGTACAGTTGTTCATCTCATTATGGGATGCCTATATTCCGCTTTTAAATTTTCACCCCCCCTTCTCCCCCACCCAACCATTTCCCCTCCCCAGGCCTATCCCCCTGTCTCCCCCCCACCCCACCCGCCAGTGCCCTCGCCTACAACTGGTCTCGGCCGTGACCTGTGGTCTTGGGTACGTATCAGAAATAAATGCCTACTGTGTTTGTGTGGGTGGAACTGTCTGGGGACCATCATTAGGATCAGAGGGCTCCACTTCCTCCTCAACCGCGCTGTTGCGCAGGGCCTGCACTAACATTTCCCACTCCGTGGCCGTCTCTAGCGCCCTATCATCAGCCCTACGACTCGCCAGTTGATATCTGAGCGTACTTTCACTCGCCGCCCATTTCTGCAATTCCTTAAACCACCTCCTATGTGTGGGACCCACCTTCGACTTCCAGAGTCTCGTCACCTCCCGTTTTGCCAGGAGGAGGCCCATGTCTATAAATTTACTTGTGGTCTTGTTTTTGGGCGTGTGGGGGAACCAGTGCAGGACACAGACCGCCTTATCATACTGCAAGTCTCTGTCCGTCGCTTCAGCCAGTGTCTCGCCCACTTCCCTCCAGTATTCTCGCAGGTGAGGGCAGTCCCAAAGCATGTGCCCCAGCTCTGCACCTATAGCGCCGCATCTAGGGCACGCCGCAACTTCCGCTCCGAAATATTTCCCAAGTTTACCTGGTGTGAGGTAGGCCCTGTGGAGGATGTAAAAGTGTATCAACTGGAAGCGTGCGTTTCGTGTGCTCTTCCTGGCTCTTCTTACTATACCCGCCCACGTAGTATCTGGGATCTCGGTTTGCAAGTCCAGTTCCCATTTCGCCTTCAGCGCCGTCATCGGTTGTAAGGTTTCGCGCAGCATTCTAGAGTACAGACAAGCCACTGCTCTGTAGGTGCCAGCAGACATCATGGTGTATTGGCAAGCCGCAGATGTGGTGGGCTCGATGAGCCCTTCTCCCCAGTGCTCCTGTATCGCTCCAGTCACTGCCGCGTGCATCAGATAGTCTCCCCTCGGAAGATCAAACCGCTCCTGCAGGGTTTGGTAAGGGAGCAACGCTCCCTCCTCATATAAGTCGCCCAACATTTGTAGACCCGCCTCCTCCCACGCCTGCAATCCCGACCAATCCCCCCCGTGCGGGAGCGCCGTCACCATACCCAGCGGGATCTCCGGCGCATATGGGCGCCGCACTCCCGCGCGACGCTGCGATCGGTTCCAGCATTGCCTGAACGTTTGTTCCTCCATTGACAAGTCGCCAATGACCAGCCTCTGCTGCAGCGTGATATACGCCAGCACATGCCGGGGGGTGCCTCTCTCCCTGTCCTGCTCCGGTCCCCGGTACACCCTGGCCACCTCTTGTGTGAAAATCTGCAGCTGCGCCGCCAGATAGTAAAGCTCGAAGTCCGGGACCGCTAGGCCCCCTTCGTCCTTAGGCCGGGTCAGAGTCGCCATCGCAACTCTGCGCCTTCCCGTGCCCCAGAGGAAAGAGATTAAGAGTGATCGCAGCTGCCGAAAAACAGAGCCCGGTATCCACACCGGTAGCGTGCGGAAGTAATATAGGAGACGCGGCAAAGCTATCATTTTTACTAATGAGATTCGGCCTGTCACCGAAAGCGGGAGTGTGGCCCAAAAGGACATACTGCCCTTCAGTGCTCTTATGCAGCGTCCCACATTACCCTCCAGCATATCCGCCGCAGAATGGTAAATATATACCCCCAAGTATTTAAGGCAACGAGGCTCCCAATTGAGCAGCGGTCGGATGTCAGGTCTCGGTTCGCCCCGGCGCAGTGGGAACAAACAGGTCTTGGACCAATTTACTTGCAACCCAGATATCCTGCCAAATTTCGCAAGAAGTCTCTCTGCCCCGGTTAGCGCGTCTGCGGCGTCCTCCAAGAACAACAGCAGATCATCTGCGTACAGGGAGATAAGTTGCGGGGTCCCTCTGTAGGTCAACCCCCTGTAGTAATGGCCTGTTCTGGCCTCCGACGCGAGGGGCTCTATTGCCAGCACAAACAGCAGCAGGGAAAGCGAGCACCCCTGTCTGGTGCCTCGACACACTTGGTACCGGTCCGATATAAGGGATCCTACCCGCACCCTCGCCACCGCTGATGCATATAGGACCTTTGTCCAACCTATGTATCCATCCCCAAGGCCAAAACGCTTCATGGCGCTGTATAGATAGTCCCATTCTAGGCTATCGAATGCCTTTTCCATATCGATTGATAAGACGAGTGGCGCGTGAACTCCCGCCTGCGGGTCCCCCAGCAATCGGATTAGTCGGCGAATGTTAGCGGTGGTGTTCCTCGTAGGGATGAACCCCGACTGGTCGCTATGAACCAGTCTCGGCATGTGCTGCAGCAATCTGGTCGCCAAGATGGTGCTTAGGATTTTATAGTCCGTCGTCAGCATTGACAGCGGCCTGTACGAAGCCAGGTCAGTACTCTCCCTTCCCGGCTTCAGTAGTGGGATCATCAACGCCTCGCACATGGATTGAGGCAGCCTACCTCTATTCTTGGCCTCTTTGTACACCTCCTGGAGCCTCGGGCCAGTTGATCTAAGTATCTACCATAAAATTCTATGGGCAAGCCGTCCAGGCCCGGCGTTTTGTTCCGCGCCATCCGTTTCACCGCCCCTTTGATTTCCTCTAGGCCTATATCTCAGCCTAAGGCCTCCGCTTCTTCCCAGTCAATTTGTGGCAGCTGCAGCCCCTCCAAAAAAGCGTCGATGTCCCCCTCCAGCCCCTCCAGCGCGCTCTTGTAGAGTGTACCATAGTACGAGCGGAAACTCTCCAGTATGTCCATCTGGGCTGCGACCATGCCGCTTCCCCCCCTCTCTATGTCCAAGATCGGTTGGCTACGTCTAGTGGGGCTAGCCAGCCAAGCCAGCAGCGTTCCCGCTTTGTCCCCCTCCGCGTGTGCTCTCACCAAGTAGTTTTTGTAGTCGAAGCTGCGGAGCCTCTCCACTTCAACCGCCACCGCCTCCCTAGCCTCGCAAACCGCCTCCTGAAGCTCAGGGTGATCAGGCCGCGTCACCTCAACCTCCCGTAACCTCCCCTCCGCCTTGTCCAAATACTCCAACAGGGTCCTGCGCACCCCGGCATACTTCCCTATACAATGTCCCCTAACCACTATCTTGAACGCGTCCCACTCCATTACTCTGGTCGTCGTGGATCCGCTATTCTCGGTAAAGTATTGCGTTATCCTCTCTCCCAGTGCTTCCCGGTATGGTGGGTCATCCAGTGTGTCAGGCCGCAGCTGCCACATTGGTACCCTCGAAACCTCGGTCATCCAATCTAGCGTCAATAATAAAGGGTTGTGGTCAGACAACGTGCGGTTTAAATACTCTGTGTGCGCCACTGATTGAAGCACGGCTGGGGAGCACAAAAAGGCATCTAGTCTAACGTGTAGATCGTGTAGCGCTGAGTAATATGAGTAATCCCTCTCCGTGGGATGTTGCGCCCTCCAGGCATCTTCCAGACCCCACCTCCCCTGCCACTCAAGCCTGCGCTTCGCTAGCCGTTGTACCGGGGACGTCCCCAATGGTGGATGGGACCTGTCCAGTGTAGGGTCCGCTATTGAGTTAAAGTCCCCTCCCAGCAGGACAGGACCTGTCAGGTACCCGGCCAGTGCGCCTGAAAGTTTCGTGAGGTAGGGCCCCTGGTCTATATTAGGTGCGTATACACTGCAGAGCACTATGTCCCGGCCCCTGAGTTTGCCCTCAATAGCCACAAATCTACCCTCCAGATCTATTATGTGCCTAACTACTTGGAAGGGGGTCCCCGCTTGTACCCAAATCAGAGTTCCCCTCGCAAAGGCGGAGTACGTGGTGTTAAATAACTGCCCTCTCCACCTACGCTGCAGCGCAATGCCCTCTTGCTTCGTTAAGTGCGTCTCCTGTAGGAGCGCAATCTGAACTCCCCTACACACTAGATAAGCGTGAACCTTATGTCTCCTCGCCATGGTGTGGAGTCCCCGCACATTCCATGTCACACATTTCACCATGCCAGCATTAGCCATAGTCCCACGTCAGGGGCCAGAATGTAACACCCTTCCATGTCCAGTCGCGCTCGGTGACACTGTCCCACCCCTCCCCGAAAAAGAAAACTATTGCCCCCCCTCCACCTCCCCCGCCTGGAGCCCCCCCAACTACTCTCGGCCCCCGCCCCCCCAGAACAGGACCTAACTTCGCAAAAGCAGCCCCCATCCAAACTTAAGGAAGAGCAAACTTGCTCAACCACCCACCAAAACCGCAGTCTACACTGCGGTGGCCTTACGGGCCTCTAGGGTGAAACTCGGTACCGAAGGCGGCAACCACAATCCCGTCCCCCCGCCCCCCAAACCCCCAACGTCACTCACGAAAATCCGAACAGTTCTGCTGCACTCGTCAACTTCGGTAGGGGCCGGCTCCGCAGCCCCCCTGCGCTGTGTGCCCGGCAGGACCCCACCATCAGCCTTCAATAATTTCTCCCGATGTCTGCGGGGTCACCACTGGGCCGGTGGCTCCATTAAGTTCTGACTGGTCCGTTTCCGAGCTCGTAACGCGGCTGTCCGAGCCCGAACCGCGGGTTGACTGGGTCGCTACAGTTCCTGATATTTCCACCACCGCTTGTAGTGCCGCCCTCCGCTCCTCCTCTGTTTGTGATTCTGTGGGTTTACCAGCTCTCTGCCTCCACTGCCGGAGTCTCCGCGATTTCCTCACTGGTCGCAGTCCATGCTCCTCTGCAGCCCTGAGTCTCGCTCCGTCCGTTCCCGCCTTGTAAGTGTCCCACCACGTCCAGGCTTCCGCCGCCGTTGGGAAGAAGACCGTCTTGTTGCCCACAACTACACGCAGCTTGGCCGGGAAGAGGAGAGAGTATTGTACACCCTCAGTTCTCAGTTCTCGTGTGAGTGACAAGAAGGAGGCCCGCAGTTTCTGGGTTTCAAACGTGTAGTCCGGAAACATTGTGACGTTATTGTTATCCACTTGGAATCGACCCGCATCCCGGGCTCGCTGCAGTAGCCAGTCCCTGTCCTTATAGTGCAGCAGCCTCATCACCACCGGACGCGGTGGTTGGCCCTGCCTGGGGGGCCGCGCCGGCACTCGGTGCGCCCGCTCCAGTGTGAAGAAGGGCGATAGTCCCTCCGGCGCCACTTCTGACCGCAGCCAAGCGTCCAGGTATCCCACCATGTCGTCACCTTCTTTTTTTTCTGGCAAA
The DNA here is from genome assembly GCF_964204655.1 of Triturus cristatus. NCBI lineage: Eukaryota > Metazoa > Chordata > Amphibia > Caudata > Salamandridae > Triturus > Triturus cristatus. Next base: position 947,994,431 of record NC_140593.1, read on the forward strand.
CCCACTAAGCGGACATTGTTACGCCTACTGCGGTTTTCGGCATCCTCCGCTCTCCGCTCCAGGACCTGTATTCAATCTAACGCATTGGCCAGCCACCCCTCCAGGGACTTGTGTGCCGGCAGCAGTTCCTGCAACGTGCCTTCTGTAGTTTTGACCCTGTCTTTTAGTTTCCCATGGTCCGCTCGCAGGATCCCCAGACCCGACGCCACTTGGGCAATGTCCTGCTGTAGTGTGTCCTTCATGGCCGCTATGGCTTCCAGGATACAGTCCCGCATCTGCTGCAAGTCTGCGGAGCTCTGGGCGGCTCCATCCTGCGCCTCCACGCCAGGCGCCACCTCCCCTCCTTTAGTCCTGGGCTTGCCCATCTTTCAGCCGTACCAGTTGTGCGCGGTCGCCTCGTGGCCCCAGCGGGGGCTCCTCCAGCTCCTCCCCCACCGAGGGGGCGCAGCGGCACCTTTCCCAAAGGCGGCAGTCCCCAAGGCCAGAGCCCCAATCCTCCGCTAGCGGACCCGGCGCCGTCGGGCCCCAGGGCCTATCGGCGTCAGTGCGCCCACTCCTGGGCTCCAATGCCCCCACTCCAGGGCTCTCAACTTCCGGACAGTCTCTCTCCGCGGCCGAGCGCTGGGCACGGCCAGCCTCCTCGTGCCACCCAGCAATCACTTCCCACTCTTAGGCCTCTTCGCATGCCCGTGTGGCGTGACCTCCAAGCGCGTAGGCAGCCCCAGCGGCTCACCGCCGTCAGAGCCCGCTCCCCACTGGATGTGTCCTCTCTCTCCCCCAGTGTGGGCCTCGCAGCGACAGCCAACCGTCCATGCAGGGGCTTGAGGCCGTGGATCCCAGCCGTCAGGGCGCTCTCCCTCTCCCCGACAGGACGCCCTCGTCACTCGTAGCTCGGTCCTCCCCAGGGAACTCCGCCGCTCGCGGCAGGCGCATTCCGGCGCCCCCGCGCCTGTCGCTGCCCGGCCCAGTATCTGCAGCGCTGGCAGGGCCTCAAGTTCTTCCCCCGCACAGGCCTCCGGCAGCCGATGTGCTCGCAAACCTCGTGAGCACTCCCAGGGGGCACAAGCAGCCTCCACGGGGCCCCGGACCTCTCACCTCCTTCCTGCCGCCATCACCGCAGGTCGCTCCTCTCGCCGTCTGTTCCACAGGGCCTGCCTCCAGCCCCCGTAGGGGGCCCCACTGCCCGGGCTGTGGGTCTCGGGTCCCGTTCTGCGTCACGCAGCCGGGGGAGGTGCTAGCTCCCCCTCTGAGCCTCGGCTAGGGCCCACCGATCGCCGCTCCCCCAGGCTATCTCCCCGCTGTCTCGTCCTGCAGCGCCGTCAGCCACCGGACGCCAGGGCGGCCGCCAGTGTAGTCTTCGCTCCTCCCGACGGCCAAACAGCCGCCCGTGCAGTCTCTGCCCGCAGCGTCCAAGAGCGCGGCGCGACCCACCGCCCGCAGTCAGGGCACCCCCGGCAGGGTCCTCTCACTCTCCGCTTCGCTCCCTCAAGGGCTCCGCAGTCCAGCTCCCCTTCAGGCGCGCTGGCCCTCCGTTGCGGGCGCCATTTTAGGCCGCGGCACTCGCCAGGCACACTGCCCTCGTCAGCGAGCCGGTCGTCATCACGGGGGTGTTAGTTTGCTTCCCGTGTGGTGCCGCCACCCGTCCCACACACCGCGCCGTTGCAGAGATACCGTTCACGCTGGATTCCGTGGATTAAATCAGGATTCTTGTGGGGGTCGGGTGCGGAGCTCCGAGCTCACGCCGCCGTTCCCCTCGGCATCCAAGCCACTCCCCCTCATCTCATATGTGCGTCTTTACTCAAAAAAATCTTCCTGCGATCCCCATCACCGGTGATAGTGCCCCACTTTTCTCCAATGTCAATCTATGCGCTAGATAACAAAACAGAATAAATTATATATAACAATAAGAAACATTAATAAATATAATTATTAATGCTATATATAATTTGTTCGAATCAGTTCTTGTATATATTGAATCCGTTTTTACCAATATATAATTTATTCTGTCTTGTTATTATTTATTCAACCCTTTTTTACCATCATGGTAGTCTCCTTTTCCCACCTTTCATCCTGTAGTATTGTTCACGATGCATGTATCTTAGTTCGAGTCTCGGCAATGACGCTCAACCAACATCTGGGCAAATCCCTTAACCTCCCCGTGCCTAACAAAAATGAATGTGTACTTGTTTAACGCAAATGGTGCTCCTATAAAGCGCTATGTTATCTCTTTCGGTATATTGCTTTTGTGCTCATTTTTCAAATATTTATCTACCACTTCCTCCACATATGCGGACATGTAAATTATCTTCCTCACCATGTATTTAACATTTTCTACACATGTGCCAGCATTGAACTCACCCCAGTTCCAACAATAACAATTCAGTTCCCAATATATCTCTTCCTAATGAGCTGTGATATATTATTTATCTACTGTCTACATCTTTGTTGATTTTTTACGTGTTTCAACTTAAATCTCATAAATGAGTCCCTTGATGTAGCCCAAGCGCTGTGTATAGTAATCACAAGTCTTTATTCACCACCACATCATCATTGTTTCATAGTTGGTTGCAGTCTTTCAAGTACTTGCCTTCAATTCAAGCTGATTTTTTATGTATGAAAAGGTTATCGATCGTCTTTCAATCAAAACATATCATCAATAATTTCATTTATACCTCTGGGGTGGATTGAACATGTGCATTTGGGGACAAAATTAAGATCTTCTGCATCACCTTTCATCCCTCCTCAAAGGGACCATAGTGATAGGGATGCCTTGCTCTGGTTGGTATTGGGCGCTCCTTGGAATCAGAGAGGGGAGTCCAGCCTCCTGGGGAGTTCAGACAGCTCGGCCCTTTAACATCTGCCTTGCACCCAGTGTCAATTCATTTTGAAAACATTAGCCTCGTCAGCACTTCCTCTCCTGCTGCTTAGAATGGATCCCATATCTGAAGGCTCATTCATACACTTTCATACACCTTCATGTGGTGACTACTAATCACCTGCCCCTTACTTTAGGTGATCAGTGTTCCATTTTGTTTAAGTTCATCAGCACAGGATGCTCTCTCGTTGCTGATCTCCATTTTGATCACTTAAGTACACTCCCGGAGGTCTTTATTTAACTACTCATTTGTGTTACAATGTGTCCTTCACAGTTCACATTCACTACAGCCCACTGGGGAAAATGAACATAACTGGTCAATCCGCACCCTTGTAAAACTTTGCAATACAAAAATAGTACTACAGTATTCCAGCCCCAGCCACTTGGCCTTTCTTCAATAATATGTTATTCTGTTAATTTTTTAGTAATGACTTAGGAGTTTATTTACAAGTGCCTTGCGCCGCATCACTTTGTTTGACACCGCCGCGGCGCAACCAGTGCGCCACACTGCTTCATATCTACAAACTGGCACATTGGGTCCAATGCGTCAGCTTGAAGAGCCCTGCGTCACATTATACCTGAGCCGGGTATAATGTGTGCAGGGTCGGCGTTCCCATGCAAAAAGCCACGTAGAAGTAATGCAGTGAAATTTACATCTCACTGCGTCACTCTACGACTTGACTGATTCACAATCCTTATGCCTGCTCAGACCAGAAGTAAGGATTGACGCTGGGCTTTTACAATGGGTCTAGCCTATATGTTCTGATGGGTTGCTTGAGTTGCCACTTTTGCGGCAACAGGTACGCCAGAATTTCTGATGCATCTGCTAAATACTTGCGCCATGTAGCCCTGTGTTGTAAATACTGCGCAACCATGGTGTTGCAAGGACATTTGGCACAAAGAAACTGACACATCGATGCCAATGCGTCATTTTCTTGTAAATGAGGTGCTTAGTTTATGTCACCAAGCACTTTATCAGATTGTTCAACCTGACAAACACTGCCCTGGTTGTGTCTCAGCCATTATCAACAAGCTGGGCTCTCTTGGATGTAATTCTCCTTTATAGCCTTGTAAGGTTATTACTCTGATCTCCAGCTCCCCTCGTACACTCTCTGTGGTGGTATTTATCTCTTCACACTTTCTCTGTGATTTAGATGTGGGTAGTAACTAAAAAACATCAACTTTGTCTCCACGAATTGGTACATCTTCTGCTGTCAGCCTCTCCGTCCTTGGAACGTCCTCTAGTGGAATGTCCTTCTTCCTGGGATAGTTGTTGTTGTCAAGCAAAGTAGCTTAAGAGCCAAGCACAGCAGCTTAAGAGCCAAGCACAGCAGCTTAAGAGCCAAGCCCAGCAGCTCTGTCAACATTCCAGCACAGCATCCAATGAGAGCTCACAACTCTTAGACACTGCACACGCTCCTCCCACTCGCCCAGTCCAGTCTGGAGAGTTTAAAGAATGAACGCAATCTCCTAATTTATAATTAAAAAACCCACACAATGTCACTGATAACATATGTGATTTCAAGCATCAAGCTTTTATTTTGTAGAATAACATCAGTGCACATAGAACAGCTACTATTCAGTGCCGACTAGAGACATTTTTAGGCATGGGGAAAGTGGGCTCTGTACCAGGGCCCCAGCCTTTCAGGGAGGGCCCGATAGAGCCAGCTCTGTTCTGCAGAAAGTGTTGCCCTGATGACCTTGAATATTTTTAAAAATATATATATTTTTTTTCATCGTAACACAGCATAGACAAATAGTAGACCACAGTTGTGCTAATTATTACCATTATGTGCATGTCTATACCAGCAACAGCTCACAACTCACAACTGGACTTTACATTATTTTTAAACAGATTGTTTTAAATAGCATTTTCCCACAACTTATTTTTAATGTGGGGGATTTGTGAGAGCGCATTACAGACATTTTGCAGAGAAATATGTTTATGTTTCATCCAACGTCCATAAAAAAGTTATTTTAGGTCAAACAGGACCTCACATATATGAAATGGGAGGGTATCACTGGGATTATTTGTAGTAATATTACTGAGCTGCTGCTGTGTTACAATATTGAAAACATACATCACTGTCTGAGAACACATTTAGAATTTGGGCGAGTGTGTATGTGCCCTGTCAGTGACCCAGCAGAGAAGGGCATGAAAGAGCTTCAAATGGATCATTAGTTCAAAGCCGTTTCGAACAGGGCCCCTAAAACCCGTTTGGCCCAGGGCCCCCAAAATCCTTAAGCTGTCCCTGGTGCCGACATGACTCGACATGTCATGGGGCCTACACTGATAGACGTGTCATAATGAGTCAGGTGCTCTTTTGTGATGTGTAGAGCTGCACCTGACGAGTTTGAATCCCGGTAACTCCCACCCCTCTGAAGACGGTAAACTAAGTGTAATTAGATTGGGTGATAGTAACACCTGAACAGGAGCTTCGTATGAAGCACCACAGAAAAGTTAGTATACAGACCATCACTCTATTGTTTAAAACAAGTCCTGGGCCTTCTCAAATCTCCTAAGATGAGATGACATGATCCATTCTACGTCATTCACATTCTAGAACAGTTGCCTGGATACTGACTAACACTCTAAAAACACCCAAGCTCTAGCGACTCTTGTTACCAGCTTGAATCTGATGCGGGAGGCATGGGCAATCAGTGGAGAGAGCAGAAGGATGGAGCCATATACCCGAAGGAACAGGTTCATCTCAGCAAATGGCCAGCAGAGTTTGCCAAGATTTAGAGTCATCTTATCAGCCACCAGGTAATCGAACAGTTTCAACATAAACTCATGTAGGCCATTGTTGCTAGGCCCAAAAGCTGACTCCTTGATTCAGGTGGCAGTGAATGAAACCTCTACAGTAAAAACACGCGGGGTACTTTCTCCTCATAGGAGGCGCACTTCAGGCGGGCTAGTTGCCCAGTGGCTCTAACACTCTTTAAGATAGCATGTGCTTCGTACTCCATGCCCGGCCTACCCCTCGCAGTGGGCCCACTTGTCATGGGTAACCACCTACATCCAGGTTCATAATGGACATTGGTTCCTGTCAGGAACTTTCATGTGATAGCCTAATGCATCTTGGGTGTTGTAGTCTTGTTTTCTTTCGACGGAACTGATTAAACACACATGAAAACAGTGATTTCTCAGTAAAAAGTTCAGGACTGGAGACAGTGTCCATAATGACCTGGGATGAGGTGCAGATAGAGAGGGGTGGACCTAAATATATTCCTCATGCATGATTTAGAGAGGCACAGAGCTTGGCAGGTACCTGTAGTATGGAGGGGGCAGCTGCTCTAGGGCGAGAGCTCCTTACCACATGGGAGAACCAGCTAGTGTGTTACCCTTAGCCCTACAGACAGGCAACATGGCTTCGGCCCACCTCCAAGTCAGTGCCATGCCCTGGTGATACTTGCACAGTGGAATCAATGGAAAATATGCAGTGTGTACATACTGAGGCATCAAGGAGACTACAATGAATACATATTGGACAAATATGGGAAATCTGAGAGTATTCTAAGACATCCGAATTGGGTAATGTTTGCATAACATGGTATTATGGAAACTTGCACTTTGTGAATAATGAGGCATTCTGCAAACCTTTCAATGTGTGCAAGCTGGGCAATTAGGAAAACTGGGAACATTTGCTGAACTGGCTAAAGTATGTTAATTTGGTCACTCAGGGAACTTGTCAATGTGTGGTACATTAGCATTGGTTAGAATGAAATATATTGTCCTTTGAGAGGGCAACTAGGTAAGTGTACTGTTCCTTATTCTTAAAATGAGTGGTGGCTTCCACATGAAGATAATCACATCTTCTGAAAAGGCAAGACCTACGACCCATTATGAATCATTCATTGAACCTGGGCAGTCTCATACTCGCCAACTGGTTTACTTGCCATCAGTTGACACAACCTAGCTGAGCCCAGTGAACAGACCTTATTTTGCCTGAGGGTTTGTTCCTTGAAAAACTGATTCTGCACAACACTATTTGCCCAGGACACGAACAGTCATTTGCTGGTTTTATCCTGGGTATTTGTACACTTGAAGGTCTCCTAGAGCCCCGCCGGGGTGTGGACGGCAGTCCCTGGAAACCCCTTTCCTGGAGCAATACCTTCAGCTCCTTCCATTGTCTTCTGAGCAGATCCATTTTTGCCTCTGATCCTTTGTGGTGGGTTTACACTACAGCAAACAGACTAGGTTCCATTGCATTACCTGGAGATTTGCACTGTGTAACTGACTCTAAATCACTGACTTAGGCCCCTGTACATGTGACAATTTTTCAACACAGGACACCATTCATTTTATTATGTCTTGCGAGCACTTTAGCTCCATGAGGAGAAAGTTTTTAAGTCCTATTTTAAAGGGGAGGGGTTCTGTGCAAGTTAGACTTGCATTATTATATTTGCAGTTGTTAAATAACCCCTGGGAGATTTTTAATGTGGCAAATTTCATGGTTGCAGCAGTTAGACATAGGAAGAAAGGGTGCTTGAAACCGTACAATGTTTGATTTTATATATTGCTATAACTGTTTTTATTGCCTGATCAATGATTGATAAGACACTTTTTATCGGTATGTTTTATTGTATGTATTTGGCATATTCTACTGAACCCAAAATGTAGTTAAATGACTGTATGTATTCTTTGTATGATAATTGTTGTTTGTACTTTATGGCTTTTGTTAGCCGAATAAAGTGGTTTGATTGACTATAAATCATAGACCCAGCCCTACTGATCTGATCCTGGTCGTTTGCTACTTGTAGATATATACACCGTGATTCACAACCCTTGCATTACTGTGTGATCACGTGGGCGCACCAAGCACTTATTTGCCACTTCATGAATATTTTATTTGTTGCAAAGATGTTATGAAGATTTATTAAAATAATTTGACTTCGATTGACGGGGCTAGTGTTGTACTTCATAATTTAGTTTTGCCTCAAACTTTGTAACATCTTGTGAAACCAGTCCTTAGTGAACCACTGTCTAGGTTATACATTTATAAAGGGTAGGGTATGCACAGAGCTCCACTTCCTTTAGGTTTTCACTACCCAAATACCTAGTCTGTCCTGTTTTCAGTATTTTCTTTCAGTAAATTTCGGTAGTGCGTTCTCAATGTTTTCCAACCTTTTTTAAATCAGTGTTTCAAATCAAGTCGAGCCAAAATTATCTTTATTCGGCCAATGCATATGGCCGTAAAAGCACAGTTTTAAAAACAGTTCAGATTAACATTGAAATGTATGTAATTTACATCAGTTTTTAAAACATATGGCATCATAATAAAATGCAATCTCGAAAAACAATTAAAATGCATAATTCTTTTCTCAATTTAATAGCAGCAATAATGTAGCTGAGTACAGCAGTGCGTATGTCAGGTGAAGCTAGACTTTGTAGATGTAATCATCCTTCTTTATAGGAAGTAAAGTGCTTATGCAGAAGTATTGGGCACAAAAAGTGCAGTGTAAAAGTACAGTACAGGGCTCAAAGAAGCAAAAAGTGCACTGTGGATTGGGCAAAGATAGTGTCACATGGGCAACATGGAAGAGAGGCCTACCAGGTGCCTACTGGGGGAAAGGCCACTAAAAAGTGGATCATGTTCAGTCTCAGCCTAGTCAAATAGAATCTATATTCTGGGTTGGCAATCCAGGATAGATAAGGTTCCATGCCTGTGGGTGTAACAATGCGCATGTACCTAATGACTGAACTAGTATCAAGTGATCTTTCAAGCCTGAGTTCCTCTCTATACTATTCAAAACTTTGTTTGACTATTTCTTTAGATTTAGAAGTAATACTTTCAGGCGAGTTGAAAAGGTGTCTGTGTCCCAGAGTATAAAATGTATTTCTAACATAAGCCAACCATGGCATAGCAGACATGTTATCTAAACTAAGTCAGCCTGCCAGCATCAGCCTTACAAACACTGCCCTAGGAGTATACCATAGCTTTAACCACAGTAAGAAAGGGGCCATATTGACTTGGTCCTCCACAAAACCCATGTCCAGTTCAAGATGGGAAATAAAACTCGATGTAGCTTTTAGAATGGCTAAAAGCCTACACAAAATCTGTTTTGGCTACTTGTAGTTTTATGGGGACTCCATAGCCTCAGACTACAGCTTTATATGTGCCAACTGAATGGTCCTAGCATTTATTGAACTGGATAATCTCCTTAATTGGAAATAGGTATCCTCCTAGGTATTTGAGGGATTATGTTTGTAATTGAACATTTGTTTCATTTGTTACACATGCCTCTTGCCATTTTACTTTTGTATTTTAGTTTTCAAAGATTAAGTTAAAGTTTGTTATGGTTTCCATTGTTTTATGTGTTTAGGGAAGAGGACGTGTTCTAATTTGCTTCGTACCTTTAAATGCTTTGATGCTATGATGTTCTTTATTGGAACACTCCTTTAGAGTTATGTTGAATGTTCCTTTTCCAGTCAATTGATTGCTGGCTGGAAGGGGAGCATCACCTGAAGTTATTTTCTACAAAAATAAATATTCTTAATTCAAGAAGACTACATGCCTACTTTACAAAATGGCCTAGTCTTTTGGCGGATCTATTGATTGTGTCACAGGTTGCTCCCACCTTTTGCCCTCTCTTCTTTATTAACTCAACCCATGTCCCATTCGCATCCAACAGTAGGTAAGTTGATAAGGTAGGCATAATTAAAAACAAGGACTTTTTCTATGCGTGTATCCCCTATATAAATGCTTTTAGACTTTGGGCCACAGGTCATAATGAAAGATTTTTGCTGGTTCACCTAGTCAGAAGCATTAGTCATAAAATCATAAAACCTATTTCAAAGACTTTGAAGACCATTGGCAGTTAATGCTAAAAGAACTGTGTTGTCCGCATAGAGCAGTGCCGGGACTGCATGGGGACCAATTCTAGCGATGTCCTTGCTGTATGATCTTAAAACAATTCCCAAAGAATTATTATAGAATAAAAAGAGAAAGGGGGCTAATATACAGCTCTGCCTGACCCCCAACAACATTTATTGGACCAGTGCATTTCCCATTCTGCACATAACGGACCTTTGTTGTGGAGTACCAATATAAACGCTTTACAAGGTCTAGGAGAGGAGCACCAGCACCTGCCCTGGCCATCGGCTCCCACAACTTACCCCTTTCTACTAGGTCAAAAGCACATGAGAGGTCCATGAAAGCCATAGGTAAGGCAACGCCCTGGCTTTGACATATTTGCCCTAAATAAGTGCGAGATTTAGGATTTGCTCTACGGTTCCTAACACGGGTTGGAAACCATATTGGTCTAGTGATAAAAAGGAGTTTGCCTCTGCCCAGACCTCTAATTTACCCAATATTACCCATCCCAATATCTATGCTGTAGAATCAATCAATGAGTTTGGGTGGTAACATGTAGGTGAATTTCGGTCACCTTTCTTGTACATAGGCACTATAACTGCTTCTCTCCGGGAGTCAATAAGTTTGCACCTCACTAGTGTCCTCAATACATTTGTGTCCAAAGGAGCCCAGAACTCCATGTGGTGTTTAAATAAATCTATAGGGACCCATCAGGGCCCGGTGCCTTCCCGTTAGCAACACTCATGATAGCTTTAGTGACAGGCGTGAGGTCTGCAAAGTTTATTAGCCAATTCTCAGTAAAAAGATAGGGATTGGCCCCATTTCCCTTAATACCCCTTATCTGGATTAAATATGAGGTCAATCCATTCTTGTTCTGAAATGTGGCACTCAGTGCTGGCGACTGGGTTGTCTGAAATAAAGGGCCGATTCGCTATGTCCCAAAAAAGTCTAGTGTCTTTCAGATGGGCAGCTTTATTCGAATCCTCCAATGCTTTAGTTCTAATTTCTTGCTTCCTTTTAGAATGGCTTGCTTGTAAGTATTTCTTGCTTCCCTAATATCAGCAATGTTGCGGGGTGTCGTATTAGTGGCCAGCTTAACGGCTTTAAGTGCTGCAGTGTATTCAGGGCTAAACCATGGCTGTAAGGCTCGCTCTTTTGGTGGTTTCGTTGACAGGAGGCCATGAGAAATGACTCCAGAAATCCCCACAAAACTGTCTAACATTTTTGCGGAATCTGCCCTTTCACAAAGGCAGCATGAAATGTCACGGGAAGCCTCTGTAACCGTTTCGGTGAATCAGTGTTTATTTAGCTGCCTAACCCCCAAAAAAGACAAAAACTGTATTTCTTTCAGTGTTTACAAAACATTACTTTTGCAGTAAAAAACACATATTTAATTTAAAGGAATAATGCAGGGCATGTAGTGTCTTCCCATTGGCAGTGTTTTCAATGGACTTATGTTAGACTGTTGTAAGCATAGAAAGTCATTGTATTGCACTCTCACTCCAATTCACATCTCGTTACCCTCTCTCACATCTCAATACCTCTCACACCCACTCTGTTAGGATTCTGTCTGGTTTACAGGGCTATTAATGGATTAAAAAATTAAAAGTGTCTGCTTCGGGATATTGCCCTGCCCGGCTTATTCGTCGAGGACCGCGAGCTGATGGATGCCCCTTTGTCTGTCGAAGAGATAGCTACTGCGATTCGCTCCCTCCGCTCGGGCAAGGCTATGGGCCCCAACGGTCTGCCGATTGAACTATATAAGTTGCGCCCGGATAAAATCGCGCCTTTCCTCCGTCATATGTTTCAGGAATCGCTCGAGAGGAGTTCCCTTCCTGACGACCAGCGTCTGGCTACTATAGTGGTGATTCCCAAGGAGGGTAAGCCACGTGACCGCTGTGCCTCCTATAGGCCTATTTCCCTGCTAAATGCCGAACCCAAAATCCTTGCTAAGGTCCTCGCCAATCGCCTGCTGAGCGTTATATGTGACTTGATACATCCGGATCAATGTGGCTTCATCCCGCATCGTAATACCGCTCTCAACTTACGACGTCTGCACGGCGTCCTCGCTAGGGCTGAGTACTTCGCTGAACCGGCCATATTGGTTTCCCTAGACGCCACGATGGCCTTTGATACCATTGAATGGCCATTTCTTTGGGCCGTCTTGGCGAAGTTTGGTTTTGGGGAGGGGTTCCTTAGCTGGGTGAAGCTCCTTTATGCTGGACCAATGGCTCAGGTGGTTGTCAATGGGCGGGTTTCTCGGCCTTTCGCTCTCGGGAGGGGAACTAGGCAGGGGTGCCCGTTGTCCCCGCTGCTCTTTGCTCTCGCCCTGGAACCGCTCGCTGCCTGGCTCCGTTGGGAGCCCTCGATTAGAGGGCTCCGGTGGGCCCCGGGCTTCGAGGATCGGGTTTCATTGTACGCGGATGATATTCTCTTGTATCTCTCCTCACCGCGGAAGTCGCTCAATGTTCTCTTTGATGTCCTTACTTCCTTCGGGAAAAACTCGGGTCTGATAATCAATTGGTCCAAATCTTGTGTGTATCCTATCTCTGGTGGTCTTCCTCTCTTGCCGCCTCGGCTTCCGCTCCAAATATCTCAGTCCGGCTTTAAATACCTGGGGGTGTACGTTTCGTTGGATCCGGCGGTCCGCTATGAGCAGAATCTCCTGTCTCCACTCCGGCGTTTGAGGGCAGATACGGCTCGGTGGTGTAAGCTGCCCTTGTCTCCGCTTGGTCGCGCGGCGCTGTTTAAAATGATGTCCCTTCCCAGATTCCTTTATGCACTCCAGAACTCCTTCGATGTCATTCCTGCGGCCTACTTTAGGGAGGTGGAGGGTTTGCAGAGGAGACTGGTTTGGGACGGGCGATCGCGTATCGCTTTGGCCAAGCTGACTCTTTCCTGGTATGACGGGGGCATCGCGCTTCCTGATATTCGACGGTACTATTGGGCCTCCCAGCTGTCTGCCATTAATCATGCTACGTACGCTCCTGGTTCGAACCCGGCATATGAGATGGATAAATTCCTGCTCCCCGGCGGTAACTATAACAGAGCGCTTTACTCGCGGTCTGCTGGTAGGGCCCTCACGGGCCCTACCAGGATTGCGGTCCGTGTATGGAAGGCGGCTAACGTAGCGATGGGCTGGAGTGAGCGTTTAACGTGCGCCACTCCTCTATTCGACTCAGACCGCTTGGGAAGCCTCTGGACAACGAAAGGCTTCGAGCGCTGGGATACGATCGGCATCAGCAGAGTGGGGGACCTGTGGGTTAAAGGTGCGGTTAAATCCTTTGCGGCGCTTCAGCGCGAGTATGAGCTTAGTGACAGAGAGTTCTTCCGTTATGCACAGGTTCGGCACGCCCTGCTTTCGGTCTTTGGGGAGGGGACCACAGTCCCTTCTTCTTCGCCTCTCGAGGACCGCATACTCGATGGTCACGTCCCCGACAGTACTATCTCCCTGATTTACAAAAAACTGATAAACAATCGGGCTGACCGCTTGGTGCGTCTTCGGGAGGCATGGACGGGAGATGGGGTGGAGCTGGACGATGAGGACTGGCAGACTGCACTGTCATCCCCTAAGGAGGTGGCCATCCCGGCCCGTCTCCGCCTGGTCCAGCTTAAGATTCTCCATCGTGTATATGTGACGGGCCCCCGCCTGGTCTCGATGGGGTTTTCAGGCGACGGACTCTGTAAGCGTGGCTGCGGGCTCAGTGCTACCTTTCTCCATATCCTATGGGAATGCCGCGAGGTGGCGGAATACTGGCGCCGGGTGCATGCTATTATGAGACGAGTCACCGGGGTCGCTCTGCTGCCGGAGGTGCGTCGTTGTGTGCTGAATGTATGGGAGCCCAATGACTGCAATGCGGCTCAGGCTCGGTGGGCGGCCTTGGGGAACATGATTGCAAAGAGAGATATTGCACAGCTTTGGGGTTCCCGGCGGCCTCCCACCGTGTCCGTCTGGAAGGAGAACATGGACTGGTGCATGTTCAGGGAGAAAACGGTGTATATGGCTCGTGGTAAACCGGGGGCTTGGGGTAGAATTTGGGGGCAGTGGAACGCGTATCGTGGGTCTATCTGTGCTCCCCCTTTGGTGGATACGTCTGGGGTTGCCTCGTCCCCCTGATCCTTGAGGGTTCCTTGTGTATCTCGTACTTTGGAGTACAGATTTGGTTCTCTCGTGGCCCCCCCTCCCTCTCAGGTCTTCTTTTATTGACCGCCCTCGGGTGGTTCGGTGTTGACTCCCCCGGCTGGTGTTCGCCGCCCTTCATAAGTCGTTTCGCCTTGTTTGTTGTATTTTTGTATTTTTCTTTTTTGTTGTTATTTATACTAAAAGTGTGTATTCTGATCTCCCTTATGTGCAGTCTGATCTACTGTGATAGTGCGGAGCCCCTGTGGGCCAGTCATTGTTTTCTGATATGCTGGAACACTTCGACTACTAGCGGCCGGCCCTGGTGGTTGTAGGCCCGTGTTTGTAACCCCTTTTTATGCACAATAAAATCTTTTCAAAAAAAAAAAAAATTAAAAGTGCTATATTCAAATGTTTTATTAAACAAAATTCTGGTCACAGTTGGGGGTCATTTACCTACTCTTTACTGAATATTATGGTATTGTTGGAGTGACTAACCCTGCTGTGAGAAAACTGGTTTATTATGTGGTGTGGTTGTGCGACCTCATGATGTAATAAACTCACAAACCCATACTGGGTCCAGTCAGGTTTGTTTGAAAAATATTAGATCAACCTGGGTAGTTGTGGCTCTGAGCAGTCAGGCGTTATCAATGAAACAAGTGTAAAGCATTGAGAAGTAACAAAACAATTGAATGAGAAAAAACACAACACAATAAAAAATCAGACACCAATTTAATATTTTTATCTTTAAATAGACACTTCAATGAAAGGAAATCCACTGGAGGGTTCTCGATATATGAATTTTTAAAGGTTTTCACTGACCGCAAAACATATATATATTAGGGTATTTACGTCTAGCTGGGTGGGAATAGATGGTGATAAATGTCGTAAATGTAAGGATAAGGTAGAGACGATGAGCCATTTCTTGTTTTTCTGTCCATTGTATGCAGCCCCAAGAAATAAATGGCTCAAACCAATATGTCGTCTTATTGGGGTTCGGAAACATGATGAGGCATTACGAATATTACGTTCTGATCCCAGCCTCCCAATTGCATTGGCTATGGCAAAATTCTTGAAATGGGCATGGGTAATGAGAGCCAACGAAGATTGCTAGGTATATGAAATCCAATAAATTTTAAGATGGAGGTTCGCTCTAGTTACTAATTATTGAACTACGGTCACCTTATGTACATCCCCTTTTTAAGAAATCTATTCAACACTAAATATGTGAGTTTAATTGTTTTTTATCCATTTTAATTATTTATCAAATTGTTTTTATGACTTGTATAATGTTTTATGTATTCTTGTGACACTTTTATGACTTATTGTCGAAGAAAGTTATAAATTCGTAAATTCATATATATTTTATTTCGATCAAATGTATGATCATTTACATCGTAAAATCAAAAAACATCATATGAGTAAAACAATTAAATTTACAGTACAATACATCATTTTTAAAATAAAATTGATTTAAAACATCCCGTAACATAGATAGCAGCATTGTAGCTTTTTAAAAAAAAACAGTGAATATTTTGCCATATTTAAAACAATTCATAGGACAATTCAATAAAAATCGTTTGTTAAGGTTGTAAGTTGATCACAGATGCATTTTTGATTAGTTTGGATCTTTTCCACCAAGCAAATAATAAGTATCTTGAGATTGCAAAGACCAACCAACTAGTGGAGTCAGACACAAAAATTCTTAGTGCATCATTTGGCCGTGTGAAGCTTAAGGAGCAACATACAGGCAAAATCAATTTTTTCCGATGATCAACATAAGACGAACAAAAGAATAAAAAATGTATAAGGGTCTCAGGGGAATCTTGGCAGGTGGGACATACTGGCAATATGGATGCGTTTTCCCAGATACTTCTTCTTGAATTTAGAGGCAGTGAACCATACCTAAATTGGATATATAAGGCTCTTGCCTGGGGTGGTTCAATGACATCCATAAATGGCTCAAAACCAACATATCCTTTAAAATCAAGAATACTAGAGGTTAAAATGCCATGTGTGTGACTTTCTAAACTTTGAGAATCTGTGTACTTCCAGAACCTTTTTTTAAGTAGAGGAACCATTGATTTTCTAATGGACCCCGGACCGCAAAATATCATCGTAATGGACCGCAAAAGCGGTAAACTTTCTGAACTTTTATAAAGTTGTAAACAACTGCTTCAGCACCCTTTAAGCAACCAACTCTGGCAGGGAGCTAATCACAGTTACCAACAAGGTCCAGATGAACAATTATTTTGCACTCAACACAGTCTCCAGTCCAGTAGACTTTAATGGAGTGGTCCTGATGCGGGTGATATCTCATGCTGAAGATGTTGACGAGAGCTGGTGATGGTTGTCTTTCTGGAGTTACCCCGAGGTTCATGAACACAGTTGGGCAACTTTGGCCACAGGGGTCCCTCAAAGACCAGGTGAAGGCCAGCCAAAAACCAGTTTCTACTAGTTACAGCGAAACCAGTGATAACCTTGAATTGGTGGCAACTTCTTTGCTGGGTGACCAAACTGCACTTCAACAACTCTACCGGGTCCAGCAGACACGGGTGCAATATTTGAAGGATGCATTTTTTATATCCAGTTGTGTCTTCAGGGGATGCAGTGACTACTAGACAATGGCCTACTGAGTATTCACTCACCTAGTAATGACTTCCTGTAAAGTGTGGTATCTAGCTAGCCCTCCTAAAGAAACCCTCCGCTGATCCCAGCGATCTAAAAAATTACCGACTGATCTCCCTGCTTCCCTACCCGGCAATAGAACTTGAGAAAATCATCAACCAACATATCACCAAATACCTGGAACAAAACATCCTACTCGATGCCTCACAATCTAGTTTCCGTGTCAACTACAGCACTAAGACCATGCTGATCATTGACACAGATGACATTAGAATGCCCTGTCTGCTGCATTTGACATCGTCTCCCACCACACCCTCATCAGCAGACTCTACAACATTGGCATACAGAAAAACGCCCTCAAATGGATCTCCAATTTCCTTACAGGATGAACATAAAGCATCTGGCTGCTCCCCTTCACCTCCAAGCCTAAACACATCATATGTGGTGTACCCCAAGGATCATCCTTTAGCCCCACCCTGTTCAACACCTACATGACTCCCCACAGAAGTCGTCAAATCCCATGGCCTCAACATAATCATCTACAGAGACAATACTCCACTAATCTTTTCACTCACTGAGGACCCCACCAAAGCCAAAACCAGCTGCTGCGAAGCCATGACCAATGTAGCCAACTGGATGCCAGACAACTGTCTCAAACTCAACTCCGATAAGACAGAAGTACTGATCTTTGGGAAGAACACTTTCATCTGGGACCACAGCTGGTTGTCAGCGGAACTCAGACCAACACCCACACCAACAGACCATGCACGCAACCTAGGCATCATCTTCAAAAGGGAACTAACTATGAAATGACACGTCAACACAGTTGCCTCCTCCTACCTCCAAACCCTACGCATGCTCCGCAGAATCTTCAGATGGATCCCAGTCAACACCAGAAAGACCATCATTCTGGCCCTCGTCGCCAGCTGTCTCAACTACAGCAATGCTGTCTTTGTTGGCATCTCAAACCAGCTCCTCAGAAGACTTCAGACCATGCAGAATGTTGCAGCCAGAGTCATCCTTGACCTCCCTAAATGGACCCACATCATCCCCTACCTCCACTGGCTCCCTTTCCAGAAGAGACGCCAGTTCAAGATCCTCACGCTCACCTACAATGCTCTACACTATCAAGGACCATCCCACATCCTACATCAACCATTGACTGAACTTCCATTTACCCACAAAACACCTGCACTCCTCCTCACTTGCCCACACACCCCCCGCATCCGTCGCAGCCGAAGCGGGGCTGATCCTTCTCCTACATCGCCTCTAAGACCTGGAACGACCTGTCCCTCCACCTCCGCACAGCACCCTCCCTGACAGACTTCAGGAAGAAGCTCAAGACCAGGCGATGGAGACATGGCACCCTTACTGCCCAGATACTCCTAGGGGTGACAGTAATCGGCTATACAAATGATGATTGATTGATTGACAAGGAAGCAGCCAAAACACTTTTGCTAGCACCCCTCAATTCTGACTATGTGTAGATTACTCATCCGCACTGGAAGCATATCAATTCTATGTAATAGGCACCATTACGTTTTAGCCTTCACAATACGTGGTGTTATGATTTTGTGTTTGCTGGCTTTTTCATTTATTACCAGTATAGGGGAATTAAAGTTATCAGGTGCAGAAGGGGGTAAGATTTGGAGCTATTATGTAATGGTATGAGACGTTGTTGGAGTATAACTTATTTGGGTGATCACTTTAGGACTTCCATTGACCAGTCAGTGTGGGTCTCAGGGCAGTCCTCATGGGGCACCACAAGTGATAAGGCAGCCCACTCTGAAGAACTCATACTAAGGGAATCAATTACTAACATTCAACATTTATGATCAACCACTAATTGGAATTCCCTTATAAAACCTATCCAGTTGTTATCAATAATTATAGGTCAACGTGCTTCAAAATGCACATTCTGCCAAAAGGTTGCCTGAGAGCAAGAACACTCAGACTTCCTGATTAACTGATCTATTGACAACATTTCTTGTTTAATGATCTTTAAAAGGTGTTACTTGCAACTACATTTCATACAGGTTCCTTGGGGCAAACCCAAACCCTCTGTAAAGTAGTCTTTACATCCTATCATGTTTCTGCCAATGCTACAAATCCAATATGATTTAACAAACAACATCTAAGACCAAAGTTCCCCTTGATGTTGTTGAAGAGAACTTACAAATTCCACTCCATGGAGAAATTAAACATATCTTTTTGAAAGTAACAAGAACCCTCTGATAGTTCTAATTCCTAGGACAGGGTAATGCACATTAGACGGTAACAACCTAGGCAATCATCAAGGCTAGAAACAATTGCTAAACGTGTCTATTAGTCTAAACAACCTAAATCAACAATGAATAAGATGTAAAATATAGAAAATATGAAGTATTTTTTTATTTAATTATCCTTAATTCCTACATTCATAACATACAAGTTGCATGAAATTACAGTTTTATTTTACATCAACATATAATAAAATCATTACAATCATAAAAATCAATTTTTGTATAAAAAAACAAGTAAACAATGCTGTGGTAAGACTGTATACTTCTCGACGCGCGTTTCGGCGTGAATTATGCCTTTGTCAGGAAAATGCCACAATTCCTGTACTCCAAGATGGAATAGTTGGAGGTCGGAAGTTAAAATATGTTCAGTGGGTAAATACCTTATTGATTATGTATTCATCCAGCTAGTGATAAGGGATCAATCGGAGTAATGCATAGCACTTCTTTTTTAGGTTGTATATTTACCCACTGAAAATATTTTAATCTTCCGAAAGTATACAGTCTTGCCACAGCATTGTTTACTTGTTTTTTTATACAAAAAATGATTTTTATGATTGTAATGATTTTATTATATGTTGATGTAAAATACAACTGTAATTTCATGCAACTTGTATGTTATGAATGTATGAATTAAGGATAATTAAATACAAAAATACTTCATATTTTCTATATTTTACATCTTATTCATTGTTGATTTAGGTTGTTTAGACTAATAGACACGTTTAGCAATTGTTTCTAGCCTTGATGATTGCCTAGGTTGTTACCTTCTAATGTCGAAATTAAACATATCCCCACCCACCCTATAGGAGAATGTAAATACAAAATGTGCTAATCGTGACAGGAGTGGGTGAAACCCATTGCCATTGTCAGAAAAAGGTGGACTTGACCATACTCATCGGTCTGTGTGCTACACATTACACTACATAACACATTTCACCTTGCAACTCTTACATACTCCCTGTAACTAACTGAAGTAATCCAGAGGTGGCTGGTGATCTTTGAAAGTGGAGTATTGTAATACTTTCACTAAAAGAACGCAAGCAAGCCTGAGTTCCTCGGGGACGAGTTGCAAGTAACAGCACAATTTTCACATACATTTTTTAAAAAGCCATATGCTTCGAAAGGGCAGTTATGAAACATTATAGTACTTTCATGTCAAGCATGCCTGACACCACTGTTGAGTGCTGCAGGTTCAGCTGTTATAACAGAATTTGTAGAGAATAGTGGCAAAATATTGCCTTTTCAGCACATTATCCCTTCAGAACACTTGTTATAAAATGCAATTACATCTTGCCTCACATTTAACTACTCGTCTTCATTTCACTTCAGTTTATTTTTCCATCCTACTCCTTTCAAGTAGATTCTCAATCATATGTCATGAATGAGAATCTCCTTGGAAGAGTTAGTGTAGAAAAATTAAACTATTGCACAAGCTTTCAATATCCGGCAGTAGAGATTTCACAGGTTCATACTGCAGTGCAGGTTATGGAGACCATACAGTTAAAATGGATCACACTAATTTTACAGATTAGTGTTTCAGACAGTGGTAGTGATTATCATTCACATACCTGCTTCAAATATCTGTATGTAATTGGAAATGCAAATATTTTGTCATTGAACACCACTTCAGTTTAGGAAAATGCATGCGTTATGCTCTCAAATACATTTTTTTTATGAAAACAGCACTATTTATCCTAACATGCCAGATATTCGTTTTTACTATTTGTTTTGTGCCCAAACATCAGTGTATTTTGCCCATCAAAGATTCACATGTAATATGGCCACACTGTATAGGCTGCACAAAACGTACCTATGTATCACCCTCTCATAAGACCGATGTCTACAATGTGCCACGAATTTCAGCTATTATGCTAGGGGCAGCAGCATGCCAAAGGTGGGCATGATCATGCTGTGGGTTTACACCGAAGGTCAGGAATTACAGGGTGCATTATACCAAGGCCAGCTTTTTGATAGGGGCAGACATACTGTAGTACTTAAACAAGTCCAGTAGTCCAAGATCGATTAAGATTGAAGTTTATTAGGTAGTTATGATGAATAGCCCCACCTCGAGCAGCCTTCCTGCTGCTCAGCCCATTCTACAACTCGCTCTCTCACTCACCCAACATTCCACAGCATCACCACATACCAACATTCCACAACCCCAGTCACACTGGCTGAGCAGTAGGTATAACACATACCCATACACATTGCAGATAGTATACCTTTAAAATCCAAATAAGATTGTTCTCTGCAATGGAAATCTTGGGATCAACAGGGACATCACCGTTAGACGACCATATGCACTCAAGTGCCATACCAGCTTGTGTGCTATACTAAAGGCAATAATTTGACACTGTTATTACTGGATTGGCTGTAGTATACAGTAACATTTCTGGGTTCACTGTTGCCTGGGGGCCTCCTTTACTCAATGTATGTCACTTATGATTTTCTGTTTCATGTTTGGGTAATTTCAATCTCAGTTTCACTTTAGCTTTGTTTTCAAATTATCCAGATTGGGATATATGCAGCTGCAAGTGGGAAGCTGCGGTGATTTGGTTTTGGCTGCATCCTGGATCTATAGCCTACTCTCTGATAAGTTCCATTGCATATGAGATAAGATTCAGTATTTGGTCAAGAGTCATAAGGATTCATATGATATAGATGTTAGGATTGGTATGGCTGGACAATCTTGCTTAACCTATGGTAGACATCGGTAGAGTGTGATTTATGGAAAGGAATGTGAGTCTGTGCTTGAACTAATACACATCTCCCTGGTTTTTGATGAAATTGCAGTTGGCCAGAGAACAGAAATACTTTCATTAATTAAAGTCATGGATTTCTTATTCAATCATCATCCAGTGTGACGGATTAGTAGATTGAGCAGGGTTCTGGATCTCTTAGGTGGAAGCCAATGACTCTCAAGCAATTTACCATTCTGGCTCTTGCTGTGTTTGGAGCATTTTTTCCATTTCTGGAGAGATTTTCTGCCCCTCATTCTGGTCTAACAGAAACAGACTGGGCCCTACTGCCCCCTCTGTAAGTAATGTATCTTGTTTTGAACTTCCTGTGGAGTTTCTCAAAAGGAACCACCTTACACCTGAGCTCCTGACCTGGTACCTTCAAGGAGCATGTAAGCGAAAGTGCCTTTCAAAACCAGAGGGGATGGGGCAAGGGCCTTCTGTAACTGCATCCGGCTTCTTTCATTGCACTCCACTGACCTTTTCACTACTGCATCCAGCATAAAGGTGAACTCTAAGTACGTGCACTAGGATTCATGTTCCTCTGCCACAGAGTCTGCTTGCTTGTGATATCTGTGGTCCTCTGTCATGATACGTTGGTCAATATCAATATATGTGTAGGTATTACAGACTTTAAACAAGCAACTGTGTCTACATCAAAGCTATCTATCTGAAAGCTGCACCCAAAGCACTTACAGGTTTGCTAGCCCGAGGTACCTAAACTGCTGTTTGCCAAAACTAAGGCACAGTCAGTTGGTCCCTAGCTATCCAAATGCTCTCACATCAAACTCTGAGGGCCAGATTCACAAAGGGCCTCTGCACTCATGGCGAAGGCCCCGGAGTCGTGGCAGGGGTCCCGCACTCAGGACGGGACCTCTGCAATGAGAAACTGCAGTCTGGCACCCCCGCCACGACTGCTGGACCTCCGTCATGAGTGCGGAGTCCCTTTGTTAATCAGGCTCTCAGTTCTTTTAGTTTATATCTGCATGCTGCAGCTGATTCTAAAATGGCTGGTTGCACAGTGTCCAGGAGTAAAGATGGAGAAACTACTGCCCGTGCATGCCTCCTGAGTAGTCCTTGAGGGCAGAGGCAGTCTTCTCACCTCATGTGAGGCCAAAATGTGCGGCCAGACACATTCCCCATGTGCTGCCCCAAACTGGTTCGCGTGAGTCCCCCACTACTCATCAGCCTCTGCCACCCCACATACCACACCCCAACCCCCTCCTCCCGCAGGGTGCTGCTCAACTTACACCGACCTAGCACCCTGATAACGAAAAACAAACAAATACACTCAAACAGTGAAATACACTCTTTAAACAGTACTAAATACATAATTAAAACCGAAAAATGCACTTTAATTAATTAGTACACAACTACTTGAAATCATTCTAAGCATGTAGAACAAGGGAACACTTGTCTATTATGCCACAGACAACAACAACATTTTTTGAAGCTATCTTATGAGGTTAATGTTATTTTGTCGACAACACAGAACTGTTTCATGTCTTTCTTTTGGCATAATGTGACTGTCCGCCACAAAAGATTCTACTAGCCCCAAAAGATATTAATATGGCTGTCTGGGAATGAATAACACCATGGGACTGTAAGGATACACAATGTTAGGTACACAGCTACTGCGTGCACCATTTACCATGTTCACCATCAGGTAGAACCACAACACTTGGGGGCAATCTGGCAACGTCACAACAAATTTTACTGAACATCTGGTCGACTTTACCTCCCCATATAAACAAGCAATTCGAACCATCTTGAAAAAGATACGGCATAATGGAGCACCTGGCCCTAATGGCCTGCCTGGTTCTCTCTTCAGGGAGGACTTGGACTTCTGGGATGACAATTTGGCCCAGCTGTATGCCGAGTGCAGGTTTCTGGAGGACGTTCCAGACTTCTGGAGGGGGTCACTGCTTCATCCAATATACAAAAAAGGGCCAAGCACTGACCCTAGAAATTATCGTATGATTGCCTTATTGAACATTGAGGGCAAGGCTTATGCAAGCACCCTTTTGGCAGAACTAGCGGATTGTGTTAGCAGGGAAGGTCTCCTGCCCTTCTACCAGACCGGGTTCCGATCAGGTGGTTCCACCATTGATAATATCATTGCCCTATCATACATAGTACACCAAGCGGTGGCTCATGGCTTGCTTCATCGATTATACAGCAGCTTTTGATGGGGTAGACCGCACCATCCTATGGCAGAAATTGGCACGTTGGAACATCAGCCCGTCTCTGCTACAAGCCATTAGATCCCTGTATTCGCGAACCTGGGTGAGAGTTACATTCTCCAGTGACTCCGCTACAGAAAAAATCGCCACGGGCTAAAGCAGGGCTGCGTCCTCGCCCAGTTGCTTTTCAACTTATACACAGCGGATATGGGCAGTGCTCTGCATGGAGCCACTTTAGCGACCCCCAGGATCGGGCAAAATAAGATCCAGCTGATGCAATATGCTGATGACCTGGTATTCTTGGATCATACCAAGATTGGTCTCCAAAAAGCATTGACAGCTCTTTCAGAGTATAATGCCAAAAATAAGCTGGTCGCCAACCCAACTAAATCCAAGATAGTGACCTTTGGCTACTATCCGGAAAAAAAAGTGGCAAAGTGGAAGTTGGGCCCGTCAATCTTGAATTGTGCACAATCGTATAACTATCTGGGGGTCTGGATCTGTGAAACTGGCCATTCATGGGTCCACCATCATAAACTCTAGCAGAAAGGGAAAATGGTCATCTACGCTCTCTGCAAACTTTATGCCGTCTTAGAAAGCATAACAACAACGGCTATTCAAAGAGTCTTGAGGGCAAAACTACTACCTTCCCTCAACTATGCTCAACAGGCGTTTCCAGGCAAATTCGCACAGGACCTGGAAAGATACATTGTGCTGCTTATAAAAAGTTATTTAGTCTACCAGCTTGCACCAGGAATACTTCAATTTGTCTGGAATTCGATCTCAATTGACAAACTTTAGAAGAACAAGCAGCTCTAGCGAAATACTTTCATTTAACAACGGCGGCACTGGAGCACTCGATGAAGGCTGTTATAAACCATATCTTTGCCGGCCTCACCTCTGCCAAAGAACTTTTGCAACTAGCCACAGAGAATTGGGACTCCAACATAATTAAGTATACTACCATAAAAACAGTGATAAAAAAGCAAGTACGATCATGCTCTCATATGTTGGACATTGAAACTCTGGTAGCCAGGGGCTTCCACGAGACCCAAAGCTCCCCCACATATCACTCGGCCTTAAACCACATCTTCCGCAGCCAGTGGGGAGACTAGCCCTACACAGGATTCTTGCAGTTAGATGACATCCTCTCCCCCTAAAAGAACTGTATCCAACAGTGAAAGTAAGGCCGTTCATCACGGAGTGTCGCCTCTGCAACTATAAACTGGCTCATATCCTACTTTGCTGTCCCGCCTTGCGGCTAGTCCGCCAAATCCACCTCAAGCCCATTCTCCTTCAACTAGGCACGCGCACTGCAAACGCGGCAGTCCAACAGCTATATTCATTGGTCACTGTGAAGCATATGGCCAACTTTGCTAAATGTATGTATTATTATACCCGCACAGCCCTTATGGATAAGTCTCTACAAGTTGTTTGTGGCAATCATCCGGGTGAGGGTCCTACCCAGTTTGGCCACCACTGAAAGACTGACTTGCTGTGCCTAAAAGACTGTTACTATTTCCATTGTTTTAAACTAAAAACAGCAAAGGAGGTTTTAAGAATATGTTGTGGATATATTTATTCACTTTTATTTCTTTTTATATATTGGTTGTTTTTGTATTGGATTTTATTACCCACACAAATAAGAGAATTCATCATTCATTCATTCATTCATACCATGTTCACCATTTCTTGGTTGAATAGTTCAGCATGTTGATCCCACCGAACTCTGAACATTGTGATCCCAAACCAAGTCTTCTTGGGTATTTCTGGGGAATTCCCTTAGAAAGAGAGACTCTGAAACCACAATAGAGACAATAAATGTTCACTAGTCACCTAGCCTTCTCCTCTTTGCCTAGTAGGGTCTACACGTCATTGAGCTACATGGTTTGTGGGACAGTGAGTCACTTCCTGTTTCAAAAGTGAAAGGTCCTAGGTGAATAACAATGCTCACAATGTTGCCTCGCTTCTTCATGTTATCTCACTCTTTGAGGTAGCTGAAGAACTAGCACATCATAAACACAACAATTATATGCCTGTTCTAGCATCTCTTTTTCTTTCCCGTAATACTCATGAATTTTCAACTAAATGCAGGTGAGTAAATGACTTTCAATCAGTTATTCTCTAAAGATTTGCCTTAAGTACTCTTTATTTTCTGAACAATCAATTGTTTTGCTTTTCTCAATTCTTTCTACTATGGTAGGTTGTAGCACTGTACTTCTCCTCTTTACAGTGCGTAGAGATCTACATAGCCAGGTCTATGTCGATAAAAGATAGGTATTAACTTGTCCAGAAGCACCAGTGGTCCCTTGCACTGCTAGAGGTAAAGGCTAAGGTTTTCTCTTATCTGTACTTTCTTCTGCAGGAGTTTCCAAGGATGTCAAAGGATCACTGGTGGCTGTCCGCACAATGTGGGTCCTGCAGAAGAAGGCTGCATAAGGGCCACAGCATCACAGGTGATCACTTTCTTAAGCAGGAGGAGCACCAAACTCAGCTCTCCACCTGATCACACCTCTGTAAGAAACCAGTTGTTATATATGGGTTTGGTTTTCTAAGCAGGTGTTCCCAAAGTAGCACCTTAATTACAGAAGAACTGGATTTAAACCTGTTCTTTACATGGGTTGCACATTATAGACCTGTTGGCTGGACTTATTTACTTTACTGGGTCCGTCTGGTTCTGGAAGGGTTTGGACAGTAAGTAGAGTAGAGTCTTAAGGATACTTTGTTGGAGTGGGCTTCTGTTTGCTTCCGGAGCATCTTCTTTTCTCACATATGCACTAAGTTTGTCTCTGTTCCTGGCAATGTGCAGTCATGATTACTTGTTCTAAGGTGTGGGAGCATCTTCTGTTAACATGGTTTGTAGATTCCTGACATGGCAATGTATCTATATTTCATGATTGTAGTAAAATCTTGGGGCCTCCTTGCTGGTCATGGCCCTAGTGGCTTCATAGAAATATATTCCTTGCTTTGACACCCATAGTGGTCATAACACTGCAAGGAAATGGGGTTGTACAGGCAAGTGAAATTCTACAATGCCCTGAGTGAGAAAACTATTTTATGCATGATCATATCGTCTGTAACATGGAGAAGAAGTAATGTTTGTTGCAACCTCCAATAATTTTTCAAGAGAGACCAATACAATGCTAAGGTTCCTCTTAAATAAAGCCCCTATCTTGTCCCATCAATAGGTCTGGCCTTCAGCAAGGCCTTTCGCCCAGCCCCCCAGTGGGTACCCTACCCTCCACAGGCAGCCAACCCCCCACAAGTGCCCAGCCTCTCACCTGTGCACTGCCTTCAGCAATTTGTAGCAGTGGTTTGGCCCTGCGCTTGCTGGGCAACCACTACATGTGGCCAACCCACATTGCGCATAGCCTGCAAATGATGGCTGACTGCAGAGTTTGGTCTGGTTTTTGATACCAATGTACCGGTGTCACAGTACCACAAGCAGTGCTGCAATACCAGGTGCTGGTCCCGCACTACCATCACCCCAATTAGCTTCTGTCTTAGACCAAACTCCGTAATCCAATGGGAAGGCAACTGTCCATATCTTACACGGAACAACATTCTAATCTTAATTGGGTACCACAATCATTCAGTAATTTAGGAAAAGGTGGTCATGAAATATTTAGAATAACTTCTAAATATTTTATTCCTAACAATGGATAAGGTAGAAATTCTCGAAAGTTTCAAAATGTTGGAATTAATCTCGCCTTTAATCTTGGCAAACTAGTGGAATAGTCTTTGAAAGCAAGAAAATGAATCCACCTCAAGCAAAAATGTATATGACCGCTGAACCCTTTCTTAGTACAATTATGTAATTCAAACACCCAGACAACTTGCAGGGGTTCTGCTCAATTTAAAAAGCCAGCATAACTTCAATGGTAACTCTATGGTCCATACTGACCAAATTCCCATCTTAAGTCTCACAATTCATGTTGGGTTTGAAGATCTTAACGGGAGCGGCTTCCCTCAGATCATAATTTCTGTATTGTTGTTGGCTTTTGGGGAACTTCTTGAACCAAAGTTCAGCACTAAGTCTGGACTGGTCAACACTTGGCTTCACAGCCATTTCCAAAGGATGTCTAGAAAAAACACTATACCTGTATTTAAAGCCCGCAAATACATTCTTAATCATAATTAATTATTTTGTATTAATCATCTAAACTAAGCTCCATGAAACATCTGTACCTACGGATATTTATAATTGTCTATGCCAGAAATAATGTTTTAACCCATAACCCATTTCCCACTGTATCTTCATATCTAAACAGCATAAATAATATGTGTTTTAGCATGAAAACATTTAAGCCATTTTCAGATGGATAGCCTACAAGAACTGTCATTGGTAATGTAGCCTTTGGCGTTAAAACCAAAATGAGTACATCCTATGCTGATCCATGTTTTTGTGGAAAATAATTTATAGTAGCTCGTGGAGGCGCTAGATTATGTTAGTGTTAATAATGTGAGAGCCAGCACAAAGCCCTTGCACACACCAGAGTTTTTGGGTATGTGATGACAATTGGTGATAGCATTTAGAGCCGACATAAAATCCAGTTATCTGATTATAAATGGCTTAATATATTCAACAATAGTGAGGGAATGCCAAACATCAGCATCTTCTCTCAAACCTTGGAATGGTCAATGGTATCAAATGATTTTGAAAAATCCACGAATGCACAGGAAACTGGAACCACGCCAAGGGCCCACAGCAATGGTAGCCAGTAATGCCTTGGCCAACACACTGTGTACCATGGATATTCCATTACAGAAAGCTATTTAGGTTATATGCGATAAAGTTTAGAATCAACCCAGTAGGTAATTTAATCCAATAATGCTTTTTGTGAATTTCTTAGCTGGTGAGCTCAGCACGGCTAAGGTATGATAATCACCTTGTTCTTTTGGACCACCCCTCCACAATATGGGGACAAACAATGATCCTTTGCAGTCTTTAAGTATCATACATGAATCTAATACAACATGAAATGCCAGTGTCAGTATTGATGCACACCAAATTGGGTTTTCCTTGATTATGTTGTGTCAGGCTACTTTTAACCATATAATTACATTCTTTTCCCACCGAGAGTGATGATTTCAGCTTTGATTTTAAGACAACATTTGATACTGCATATACGCCTGTTAGGGCTTTAGTAAGATTATCAACATATGTGTTGCACTTTGCAATATTAATATACTCTAATGGGAATATGTATGAGGTGAACCTTATTTCCTTTGAAACACTTGCCAGAATAATCTATGCTGCAAAGTCTGTAGTTTTTAATTTTTTTAAACCTTAATTACATATTGAGTATATATTCTGGAAATGTGTATCTCTGTACTGTGGCATGTGCCTAACATATGAGAGTTTAATTCTCAGTAAGAATTTTCCTGGCCCTATGGAGAAGCAATCTTTTATAATGTTCTATTGAAAATGTTGACTGATCACTATGTTAATCTGTTGAAGAAATATAGTTCAGAAGGTTTGCTATGAGCGCATTCTGATATCCCTGCCTCAGTTCTCAACTATGATTTCCATAATTAGGTATATAGGTTAGTCCCTTGTATTATAAATATCCAAATTGCAATGTAAAAATAAGTATTAGAGTCCATAGGTCATCATTTTCTTGTATACTGGTTTATTCTCATGGGCCTTAATGATCTCAAAACTCAAATTTTAATGATTGACAAAGTATTCCAAATAGTTCCCTGCCAATGCGTGTTTCGCCCCATGTGGCGCGTATGACTGGGGCATTTTCATGTCTGCTTATGCCTTTAAATAGAACCCACATTACAGAGATATAAATAGAAATAAAATTTCAAATAACATAGAAATGAAACATTCAGAAAATTAATTGTATCCAATAAATAATGCAGTTCAAGACCTTTCAGGGAACGATAAGCGTAAATCATAAGAAAGACACACAACATGAAATCAAACAGTAAAGATAAACATAAAAATAGACAAACAACAAAAATTAATATGTAAGGTAATTTCATCGGTCTGTTCTTACATCATAGTGCCTATACAGGTTCCATATAAGGTTACACTTCTTAATTGCTCCCACAGGTGGACACTGAATAGATATCAAGCCAATATTGTAAACAAACAATGCCCATGTGCTGGTGTGCTTGCAGAATGCTTTCACAATATATATGTCTAAATTTATATTATGTAATTGGTGTTTATCAGACTTAAGAATATAGTTAGGAGAATTAGAAGTGTCATTGTGATGCTCAAAAAAGTTTCCAAAATCAGGGGCTACCGAACACACTGGTACCTATTGTTGAACAATCCATCTATCAATGAAGAAATTACAGAATATCCACAAATGGGATTTCACAGAGTGAAAACCCTTAAACAAATACTTTGTACTTTGTTGATAAAAGACAAATTAAAACTACCTTTTTGACAAAACCATGTGAAGTCTACACATTCCAGGCCTCGAAAAATCATAAAAATGATACTAGACCTGCAGGTCCAGTAACTTGAATGATCTACTCAGCCTAACTGTAATGTACTTGACCCGTAAACTGGTCTTAAATTGTGTGATCCAAGGCAAATATTTTATTTTATGAAGCTACATTTTTCTTCATTATCAGATATAAGAGCACCTTCAAATATGTGAGTTCAGCATTTCTGATGTACAAAAAAACTCTTTTTTTATTTTATACATTAAAAC
Organism: Triturus cristatus; assembly: GCF_964204655.1. Lineage (NCBI taxonomy): Eukaryota > Metazoa > Chordata > Amphibia > Caudata > Salamandridae > Triturus > Triturus cristatus. Next base: position 948,024,752 of record NC_140593.1, read on the forward strand.
TTTACTCCATGTGTAATACAAATGTAACCACATATAGGGTACACATGACCCCTGACTTGCTTCTTAGTTCACTAATAGCATTGTCACCAGGGTGGGGGCAGGAATATTTCTCAGTTAATGTTTAAAAACTCACTTTTAATAAATATATTACTAAAGAATGATGTAGTAATGCAGTCATTTATAGACAGCACATTTTCCATTGAAATGTCCACAAATATTCCCACTAACATGCAGTTTTACCAATAAAACTAATAGCGTACAAACAATGTATGGAAATCGGGTTCCAGCAAAAATATTTATCATTTGCACATCACCAAGTAAAGTGTTCTGATTTGTTTTCGTCCTATAAAAAAAACTTTCACCGGGCAGAAATACAAAAATGTGTTTTCATAACTACTGAAATATATTTTGAAATGCTTGTACTGTTCACTTATTAGCTATTTCAATGATGTGTTGGAAAAAAAGTCTGACATCCTACAGCCTTTCATTTCCCACATTTTGCACAGCACGATTGCCACACAGTTCACTTTACAAAATACTCTAACTTCACAACCCGAAAATGAAAGGCAAATGTAAGAAGACAAACTGACTTTTGACCTCTATCTCTGAATGCAGAGCAAATGTGGCAAAACAAAAACAAGATTTAAAAGCATCTTTATTGCTTATTGACTTTTGAGTGAACAGCACAGCTGTTATTTGTCAACATGCCAGAACGGGTAAGTAGAACCTAAAAATAGATCGCCCTGATAAAATCTGACTCGCCATAGCGAGTGGGCGAGTAGATTTCTCGAGGCCTGCATGCGATAACTGTGGAGCCTGTAATTTTGGACTTAATGAAAAGAAAGTCTTCTCCCCAAAATCAGAAATCATGTTACAGATTAAAGACTGGGTCAACTGCAACAGCAGCTATGCGATCTTCATTATTATATGTCCATGTAACCAGCTTTATGTAGGGAGCACTATCAGACCATTACGACCCTGAATTTTGAAACATTATTGAAATATTAACAAACCAGAGGTTGGTCACTCACTAACGGAACTTTAACACCTGTACCATCTCAATTATAAAACCTTTACCTTTTTCTGACTGGAACAAATCAAAACACACTCTAGAGGTAGTAACAGAGAACTTACAATGAGGAGAAGAGAAAGTGAAATTATATTGAAATTGGGCTAAAAATTGACTGAATGAAGATGCAGAAGTCCACTGTTGATTGTAAAAATGTATATATTTATGTTCTGTGAATATGGTTAAGGGAATCAAATGGCTGTTATTTACTCACTATTTTATATTGTAATATATGTTGCATTACACTAGCGTATTCACTACTTGTATATTAGATATTACTCTTGAATATAAATGCCTATGAGAACCCAGTGTTTTGACTTCCTTCTATGACAGATGACCTTAGGTAATCCCATCTTGGAGAGTCATATTTCTCAAGATCATAAATTCTTCATTACTTTAGTACCGATTACAAAAGAGTATTAGATAAAGGTTTTCTGACAAGCATTTCAATATTGAGTTTGTTTTTGGGAACGCCACTTAAAAAAAATATATATATATATATATATGATATATTATCTACTGGCGGTCGCCAGTAGATAGTTATAGTTAGGACCGTGTTTCCATAGGAAATCTCAAAATTCTATTTTGAATAACTTTGGCGCCGGTTGACGAATCTTCGCGAAATTTTCAAAACTAATGGGGCGCTCTGCTCAGCTCCTACCCTGAAAGTCTCGGGGGGATTCATCAAGCGGGGGCCGAGAAAAAAGGGGGGTCCCAAAACGCGTTTTCCCCATGCATTTTCCCATAGGACCTTTAGTCGAAGGTACAGCCCGAACGGCTGAACAGAATTACTTGAAATTTGGCAGAGAGGTAGTCCTCAGGTCAGGGATGTGCCTTTTGCATATATGGAGTCAATCTGTTCAGTAGTTCCTGAGAAAATTGCATTTAAAAGCACATACATATCTATAGCCGCGCACACTAACGTGCGCGAGCGTAATTCTGATTGGTTGTTACATGTCAGTCAACGTTCGAATCGGTCGAAATCAGGAAGTGTCAGCCGCCATTTTGGTTGTTTTCAGTGCGAGAGTGGAAAAGGAAGGTGGCGAACGTGAAAAGGGGGCAGGGTAGAGAGTTCCTGACCCCCTAGCCTTTGTCAGTGGGTCCCTGAAGGACCCCGAAGGCAGAAAAAAACATTTACATTTTTTTAAAAAAAATTCGCGGGGGTGCGCGCACCGTGCGCGCACGGTGAAAAACCATTAAAAAACTTTTTTTTTAAAATTTAATACGTAGTTTATTGAAAAATAAATATATAAAAAAAATAATAATACATACATAACTTAGCATTTAAAAAAACGTACGAATTCACTGAAAAAACCATAGGTTTCACACACGTTATAGTTAGGAATTAGCATTTAAAAAACCTTGCAAATTCACTTAAAAAAACATAGGTTTCACACATGTTATAGTTAGGTGGATATTTCACTCGTAAAAAACCAATGAAATTCCACCGTTATAGTTAGTTCAGATAACTATAACTCGCGCGACCGCCACTCTATCACAAGGATGATGTCATCAGTGATGTCAAGAGTGATGCCACTGACCATGTCATGAGTGATGTAATATGTGACGTCATGAGCAGAGGATTGCGGGCGCGCGAGTTATAGTTATATGAACTAACTATAACGGTGGAATTTCATTTTTTTTTTTACGAGTGAAATATCCACCTAACTATAACATGTGTGAAACCTATGGTTTTTTAAGTGAATATATATATATATATCCACAGCGTAACTCCCAAGTGCAGTCTGCACACACAGGAACATAGACACACTATATAGCTGGTGCCAGATTTTTAATTTAGCGTGCATTTCAACGGTGCTGTCTCTGACGCGTTTCGGACACAAGACGGTGTCCTTGATCATATATATAAATATATACACACACACACACACACATTTTTATAACAGTATTTTACTGTTGCACTTTCATCTTTAACGGAGCGAGCTCTTTTGCCACAACCTTTCCAGTTTTATAGATTAAACTATAACTACTTATAGATGGCCACCATGTTATAAACATGTGAATATTGCTGCCATTCACGCAGTAAAAACAAATCTTGGCCTCCCCGAACTGACTAACTATGTTACTTTTCTCGTATCATAAATATGGTACTTAGTCTCTTCACTATTTATTTATTTATTTTGATCATTTGACATCGTGTGACTCACTTCCAAAGGAGCATTTCAGCGTTGTACTGCACAAGAAGCGAAAAAGAGTAAGTCTAAAACAGCCACATCTTAAGCCCCTTCTTGAAGAAAGGGAAGTCTGGGCAAGAGCGAAGGCTAAGAGGAAGTTTGTTCCAGTGATAGGAGGCAGTGTAGCCTCCCGTATTTTGATGTGTGAATGCAAGGAATCACCAAAAGCGCCTTTAGCAACGATCTCAGGCATTTTGAAGGAAGGTAAGGATTTAGCTGAGATGACAGATAAGCTGGCTGTGACTTAAAAAGAGCTTTGTGTGTCAAACAACATAGTTTGAAGATGACATGCTTCCTAATAGCCAACCAATGAATCTTTCTAAGGATTGGAGAGGAGGGCGAGTGAGAAGGACGGTTACAGATTAGTTACGCTGCAGTAGTCTGGACCACCTGCAGTTTCGAACAGCAGAGTATCATTTACTGAGATCAGCAGGGCGTTCCTAAATTCCAGGTGACTGGTGATACCAGCCTGAATGAAAGTCTTCCTGTCGGTGTCTGAAAGTTATGGCAGGGCTTTGTTTAAAAGCCTCAAGGTAGCAAAACATATGCCGCATGTGGAGTTGCCATGAACTTTCATGGCAAGAGATTGGTCCAGCTTCATGCCAAGATTTTTTACTACCTGCTTAGGTGTAGGAGCTGAGCCAAGTTTTACAGGCCACCTATCGGCTGATCATATCTCGGTGGCCTTACTAAAAAGCATGATCTTTGTATTGTCGTTGTTTGATTGGAGACAGTTTTTACTCATCCAAACAGCGACTTCCATCATGCAGTTTATGAATTTACTCTTCAGTTTGTCAGCATCAGGACCAAAGGAGATCAGTAGTTCCATGTCATCTGCATATGACATGATCTCCACACCGCAGGTTCTAACGATTCGGGCTAATGGTGCCACTTAGATGTTAAACAATGTAGGGGCCAGGCACGATCCCTGGGGGACTCTCTTGTCCATATACATCAGTCAAGACTTGAAAGAATCCAAGCAGACTTGCTGTGTTCGGTGGGCAAGAAAGTCCATGAGCCAATGTAGCATCCGGCCATATAGCCCTACCTCATTAAGCCTGCAGATAACAATAGGGTGGGAGACTGTGTCAAATGCTGCAGATAAATCCAACAATACCATCATGACCAGAGTTCCAATTTCAAGGGAGTGCCTGATATTATCTGACACAGACAATAGAACAGTCTCAGTGCTGTGAAGCTCTCTAAAGCCCGATTGCAAGATATCCAAGTTGCACTTAGCTTTAAGAAAGGCTGAAAGTGGTTTATTAATAAACCTTTCTAAAGTTTTTGCAAGTAAAGGTAATAGGGAAATTGGTCTATAGTTGGAATAACTATAAAGTCTTTTTGGAATCCTGACGATTAGCATGGATTCACACTCCCTTGATTGGCGCCATATTAGTCCATTGTAACTTTCTGGGTGCCCATATTTACTTCTGACTCCCAAAATTCTTTTTCTCTGGGTTATTTATAAACATAATTACTTGTTTCTTTTGGTTAACTGTGACAGGAATGTAGTGACTCTAGATTCTAGACTTTATTTACTCTTCTTTGCATGGCATTATAAAAATTAACAATTAATTTAGTTTAATATACTAATATTTTTGCTGTTTTTCACTCATAGACCAAACTTGAAGATCCACATCCGTAATATTTCTTCAGTGGGCACTGATTTTGGAAACTTTGTTGAGCATCACCCTATATAAATTGCCCGTTGCCTTAATCTTCTTTAACTAAGTGGCACTGGTGTCCTCATTTCTGATACTGCTAAATATATTCTTTAGTGTAACGAACACCGATTACACAATATAAAATTACACATAGGTATTTGCAAAGCCTTCTGCATGAACACCAACTCTGCTTCCTTACAATTTGGGTTTGATATCTATACTGTGTTACATCCGTTGGAGCAATAAAGATGATAACCTTATATGGAACCTGTATACACACTATGATGTAAGAACAGACCAATGAAATGTCCGTACTTATTAATCTTTGTTGTTTCTCTATTTCCACATTTGTCTTTACTGTTTGTTTTCATGTTGTATGTCTTTATTATGATTTACGCCTTTTGTTCATTGAAAATGTTTGAAACGCATTATTTGTCGGATACAATGCATGTCCTGAATGCTTATTTTCCATTTAATTTGAAATCTTATTACTATTTATATCTCTGTCTTGTGGGTTCTATGAAGTAGCCTTGAAAAATTGCCAGGCATACGCGCTGCATGGGGTGAAACACGTGTTGGCTGGGAACTATTTGGAATACCATGTAATCATTAAAATTTGAATTTTTAGATCATTAAGGACCACATGATTAATAAACCATTATATAAGAATATGATGACCTATGTACTCTAATACGTATCTTTAAATTGAAAATTATATATATATAATACAAGGGACTAACCTAAATACCTAATTATTAATCTGCAGAGATCCCCTAGACTATTGCTTCTATGCCTCTTGGAAATTAGTCAACCAAGATTTCCATCCACTGTGTCTCTGTGTCCTTCGAGGATCTCAATCCTCAGTGACCCATTTGCCAACCCCCCCACTATGCCCCTAGGTATACTCATCCAGTCCACTAGCTTCTCCCCTCATTTTTTACCACCACACAGTTGCATCATGTGTGCCCGCAAGCCCTTTCCCTCTGTGCACTCCAGTTTCCCAATTTCTTTACCCCAATGTATCTCTATTCTTTACCAATACCTCTTCGATTCCGCTCAGATGCTCAATTTGTCTCTGCCTAACACACTGTTCCATTTCCCTGTTGCCTCCTCACGGGACATATTAACAGTCCTCCTTTTGCATTGAATCTCAAATTGCCCTTCTCTATGTCTCCAAGGTCGGCTATCCTTCTATCACCAAGGATCCGCAATGTACCATTGCTTTCATGTGGCAACTCCTAATTACCTGCTCTTAGGAACCATGGACGGTTTGTCCAGCCTCCACAACACCATCACACAAGTCAACCATTTCAGGGCCGAGTGCAGCATCCCAAACATTGCACCCTTCCCTCTGTAATGCAGTTTTTGATATTAAATAAAAGACTACTAGCAAAGATGCTGTTTATGGCATAAATAAAATCTGAAAGTGTGCTTTTCTGCTTTAGCTTTGTTTGCTTTAACGTTGGAGCAAATTGCAGAAGTATACAGTCTGCAGCTGGATTGCACTTACTTACATGTCCCACTTAAAGTCTGTAGTAAGAGCAAAAACTCAGTGGGTGCTCCATGCACTCGCTGTTTTACATATATATTTATTTTCCTTGGGATGCTGTGTCTTCCCTCAACCAGATTTGAAAAAGTTAGTAAAAGCAACTGATACTAACATAAGGCCAAGTGATTTCCTTCCTTACACTGTACTTCAACTATGGAGAACAGCGCAGACCAATTTTAATATATGCAGTTTGCCTAATTTTCCAAATAGTCATTGAGTATGCTTTAGCTTTAATTTGAACCCAGTGCACCAGTTTAGCCATCGAAGACACATACAGGGAATAATTTGGAGAGAAAAGATCATTCAGTGACTGAAGTGTACCCTGCGTGACCAGGAAACCAAGGATGAAATCCCAGCTTCCCCTCTTGACCAAACTGCATGACCCAAAGCCACTTTATTCATTTGCATTATTTTACAGTATATAATTTTCTTTAAATGCTAGATTTTGGAGCACTTCTAAGTTATTAATTTCAGAGCATGCATTATAGAAAAATGTTTTCATTTCTACATGGTTTACTAAAATATAACGCTACTCTATTTGATAATATTATCAATGGCATATAGTGTTCATGACGCTGTTCGAGCATGTGGATGGCCCTTGAATCCCTCGAAGTTTAGAAACGTACTTATTATTAAATGTCATCCACATACAGTTGTGAGTAACCCTAACACACACATACGTAACATGCAGAATCAAAATCTTTATTGGTAACTATTTACAAAGCCGTTTGTAGTTGCATATGGCCGCTCTTCTTGATGCTGTCAAGAGATTATTATTAAAGCATCACTGCTCTTCTAGGTGCCTCATTCCAGTCTGCCCTGGGCCATGCCCTGTACCTTCCAACTGACCCTCGCCGTAGTCGGCAGCAGTATTACCCCCTTCACCTAGATGAATGCTTATGGCACTCAGTTCATTACTGCAATAAGTCTCTCTGCAGGTCTAAATTTGCCTTAGGGCTAGCAGGCAATAGCGCAGTGACAGGCTAGATTAAGTAGTAAGTTGTTGAACTGGGAGAAGTGCAAGCAAACTTGGAAAACTGTTCTTTCAACAGTTGGAAGTAAAATCAAGTCTCGTTTGGTGGATTTTAATTGTCAGTGTCTGGATCATCAGAAGCCAAAACACAAAGGACTTCATTGAGCAAAGGAATGCAGAATTTCTTGGCACTCTCTGAACACAGTGATCAGATATAGACTAGGGTCAAAAGCAGGATACTTTTGTGTGACCTCCTGCAATTTGGACATTGCCATGTACCTTTGGTATATATCCTGTCCACATATTCCTTCATGTACCTCTTTTGTGAGCATCTTTCTGGAAAACCTCGTCACGGCTCCAGGGAGTGTCAGCTCATGTCTGAGGAATTCTTGTTACAAACAGGAGTCCAGTGAAAAACTGGGTGGGTCTTGCTAGTCTCTCAGGGTCTAACAAAAAAACTCTTCGTATGAGGCCTTTATTAATTTTGACAATTTGCATTGTCTCTTGAGCGTGGCCATAAAACATTTCACCATGCTGTTACCTTCAGACACCCAGTTGTACTTGTGGGTGACAAAAAATAATATAGCCAGCAAAATCAATTGAGTCTTTGCTTCTAAACGGGTGCCCCTTTCCTTACTTGATGATATTGGGTAACATGTACTGACTACCTTGCCTGTTGTGCTAGGAACAGATCTGATTTCAGGAAATCAGGAATATTTGTCCAAGTCACCAATAGATACTGACTGGAGTGAATGCAAACCAAGAAAATATTTGCAACTTCTTCCCAGATATGGTAGGGCAGCAGAGGCATTTGAAGTAGTTCAGGGAAGCTCTCTTTCCAAGACTCTGGCAGCTTTGGCATGTGGCAGGACTCACTTATCCAGAAAAAGGATCCGCACTTGCTGTCTGTGCAACCTCTTTGTGGCCAGTGTGCCTTGTGGCTCTTGTGTGCTAGGCCAAGAACTTGTTCTCATAGTGATTTCGGGATGACTTGAGTTTCCACTCACAAGTGGACCCTTAATATGTTGTGCCAGCTTACATAATGAAATGCTATTAGTTTCATGAGGTTCATATTTCATTACCTCAGGACAAGATTTAACTGTGTATTTGAGATAATGTTCAACAATGAAGGGGCTGATTAGCTTTTTGCCAAAGGAAAAAGGAAAAATATAGAAAGTGTCAGCTAGCGGCCAGATGCACTAAGGTTTGATTCCCAAAAAGTGGTTGCTAGTTGCGCACCAACTTTTTGCAAATACAGTCAGATTAATGTACTAATAGATTGGTTCGCAAATTAGAGAGTCACATAGGACATATAAATATTCGTTAGACAGTTAACAATTTGCAACTCCCGGTCATTGGCTGAAATCACAGGGATGTTGGTCTACAAAGGACAGCAGACCGAATCCCTGTGATTGCGTTCAAAAATTGAAAACTTGTTTTTTCCGTAAAAGGATCTAGGGCTGCTTAAAAAAACGTTTTCCATTTTGGAGAACTTCAGGGGGAGAAGGCACTGATTCCATGGAACACTGCCTATCTCAGAGACTGCCATCTCAATTCCCAAAGTGGAAGGGGAATTGTGGTTATAATCCATTGAAATATAAGTTACCAAATAGTAGTTTGGAAGGTTCTTTCATGCTCCTTACCAATTGCAATTTAGTGGGGATCACAGAACCCATTTCACAAATCTCTAGGTTGTTTTTGTTTCCTGTCCTATCCACGACGCGTAAACGGGAAGTCAGCCACGGCCCTTGCAGGTAAGAGCGGTGAGGCTGGGTTGGGGGGATACGACAGACGACCAGGAGGGAAAATGAAATCAATAATTACTTTTCCCTCATTGTCATCTGTTGAACCTTCGCCCCCCCCCCCCCCCCCCCACCTAGCCCCACTGCCCCATCGCTCTTACCTACACGGGCCGCAGCTGCCAGAAGTGTAGAATTATGGGCTTGGTTGTTCTTTCCATAGAGTCCCATTCGCCATTGGATTGCCGAAAATGGTGATGATGGCATGGTGATCTGTAAGAGCAGAGAAAGCTTTCTAGTGTAAGAACAGCTGAAAACTCGTCAGAAGTTTATTTTTAGCTTGTGAGTATGCTGTCTTAGGTTTGAGCAGGATGCTGTTTCTGAGGTAGGTGAATGCATTTTTCTGGGTCAGGTTTCATGCCTTCACAAGAAAATATGTGCCCAGAGAATTTGGCTGACAGAAGTCACATTTTTCGTTGAAAAAAAAAACTCTAGGGATCTGCATAAATGGATCCCTAGAGTTTTTTCAAAAACATTATTTTTGCACTCCACCCTGTATTTTGGCCAGCAGCAGGGTGTAGAAGCGGCCCTATGATGAAGCATGCCACTAACTAGTGGGTGAGGACAGTATATATAAACCCTAAGGGTTTCCTAACACAGATTGGGAAAAATTAAATGAACATAGAGGCTTTCCCTTTTTTGCGTGTGTGTATATGTAACACTTGGGGAGGACTAGGGAAAGCTTTATCCTCTCGTCCCTTGCCTTTTAGAGTGTGATGGAAGAAACCACATACAAACACAGGTGGGTGGCAATCATAGTTACATAGTATAACTACTCCTTAATCTCTAGCTGGTGACACACTTTTTAAGATAAAACTTTGTTAACATTTTCATTCTTTTAAGCTGATGTGTTATGTCTTTAACACTGGTAGCCGGATGGTGCTTTTTCACTTAACCACTGAACAATAGATGATACCCATGGCTGGGACCCGTCTACGCCTTTATAATGTCTTATGTAAAAGGTTGTCTATGTGAACCTTGACCTGCTTCTGGATGTTAAAAACGACGCTCCTATGTCTTTGATCTACAGTTTTTACTATATCATGGGTTTGCTTTCAAATTTGCCTGTTCTTCACCATGATGAGTCCTTGATTGGCAAAGACTTCTGTGACATTATGGGCCTTAAGTTTCCTTCTAGCAATAAGATGGCAAAGTACTTGTAACAGACCCAGTTTTACTGAGCTTCAGAAATTTAGCAAGCACCCTGAACAACCAGTGACCTCCATGACATGTATGTGAAACTTGCCTTAATGGATGTCATGTGAAGGAGTATCTCAGAGGCAGCCCATAAATGGCCAAAAGGGTATGTGGCCCATATGCGTGTCTTGACGTTAGTGTTTGAATGTGATATCACCTGGTATGTTTGATAAATTCTGTCAGTCATCAAATTGACCGTGGCCCATGTATCAACCATAAGGGGGGATTTTGACTTAACTAATAATATCCAGCTCAAGTTCAGTGATGTCATCGTTAGTTAATATGCTAACGCCCTAGGACTGCCCTTTCTGACTTTCTAGAAACAGCATACCGAATGGAATGGTCCTTCTGCAAGTGTTGCATTTCCCTAGAAGTACAAAACAATGCTATGCATGCGAGAGACAGCATTCCCATTGTGTACAGTACTTCCTATCTTCTGGGTAAGTGTGCAGGTTTCACTTACCCATGACAGTTCAATATGGGCATTCCCAACATGTTTTTGACTTCCCTTCCCCCTTTGCCTAAACATCAGTGGAGAGAGCGGCAAGCCCCAGGGCCAAAATACCATCTAGCTGCATAGGTTTCTTTAGCAAGATTATGCTGAAAATTGACAACTGACTGACAGGAAGGATTCAGAGTTTTGAACCCTGTCCACCACTGGAGTTTTAAAAATCTCACTTATTAATATGCAACTTCAAGTGGCCATCTACTCACCAGTTTCGGATGCGTAGTGTCAAACATTAAGCTTTAATAAGAACATTTTCTTAGTAGAAAGTACTTCATTAAGATGTCTTTAATTTCATCATGTGTCAGTGTCTGATTTGGAAAGTTCAAAAACTATTGGCCGTATTAGAGTTTGGCGTTCAGGGGACTTAATCAAAAACATAGCACTTCTCCAGTCCACCAAACTCTTGTTTTCCAATCAATTTAATATTGGGGGGAGTGTCATGTTTGCGACAGCAGAGACTATGCTGGGTCTACCGGACAATGGGCCTTTTTTCAAAGTACCTTAGAGCCTCATACTATTTATGTTGGACATTCTGATGTATTTTTTTCTGTTTGGGCCTGCCAGGGGAAAGCGTGATGGTCTTGATCAAGAAACCAGAAAAATTAACACCACGTGCTTGGTTTATTTTTTAATAACAAACTCCAGCTTTTGGGGGGGGGATTAATTTTCAAGAACAAACATTTAACGGAGGATGTGCATTAAACATAGCACCCACTCAGCAAAGAGTCAATCCCTTTAATATAGCCATCGTGACAGATGCTCTGATATAGGCAGAGAGATCGCCGTCTTCCTGCTAGAGATCTCTAAGTATGGCCCGCCACCATACTCTATATCAAGCATTGTCTTCAAATTCAGGTTCAGCACTAAGCAGCAAAAGACCTTTCTTGCACTCCATGTCTTTGATGCCCATGGGGTGGTGTTGACATCGAAGTGCTTGATCCGCCATGCCCAGGTCAACCCAGGTTTCTGGTCTCACCGCTCTTGAATTGTAGAGGCCTTGCCAATGCCAAGGAATCTGTTCAGGCAGGAGAGCTGATGACACAGGATCTCCACAATTCACATTGATTTTCTGCGATGCTTGCTCATCCTTCATTTGAAAATGTAGCACTTCTTCTAGACCACTGATACTTATGTACGGCCCGGGCAACACATGTGGCCCACTAGGCCCTTTTCTTGTGGCCCTACTTGTCAGTATTCCATTGATATTTGAAGCCTCAACCAGTGAAAGCAGCCACTTTCATGTCAGAGTGCTTCCCTGCTTAATTATCGAAAAGTAAACATACAGTTCAATACAGGGCACTGCAGAACCGCAGAGAAGAGGAAATTAACATATTTATAGGAAGGCACTTTAGCATATCATATTAGCATTTTAAAATGCAAATCATGTACTTATTTCAGGATTGCTTTTCTAGGTGAATTTTTCTCAACTTATTTTCTCTGGTAAACACATGACGAAGAGGAAATAAATTATACAGTATTGTACGTTTTAAGTAGATTTCAGAAGAAAGCATACATTTGTTGTTTTCAATCTTACTTTGCATCTATGATTGCTATCTCAACCCTCCTCCACCGACGCCCCACCAATGTGGCCCCAAGTTAAACCCTGAAACTTTACAGGTGGCCCCTTAGTAAATATTTGTGAGTGCCCTGTCCTAGATGATAACTCAAACCACAGTTTAGAAAACCAGTTAGAGAGCTTTCTTCAGCTACATAAGTATGACCCAACAGACTGGCTACCACTGCGACAGACTCTGTTGCTCATGTTGCAGGGCAATGCAAAAACAGCACTTTACTTACAGGGAGAGCTACCGTCTTCACACAAGCAAACAGCTGGTCTCAATTTGCTGCTTCACAGCCACCCATTTTTAGGCACACAAACAATGCTAGTTGAAAAAGTTCATACAATGAATTACTAGGCAGTTACGCATTTTTACACATTAGTCATGGAAAAACATGAGGTCGCGTGTGACCCTAGTCTTTAACCTAATTCTCTACGCATCCTTTATTGCTGTTCTAACAATACTTGACGAACTTTAATGAGTCCTTTCACAATGGAATATTGCCCCCTTCGATGCGCGTGGCTGACATTTGTATGATCGCAGAGCTGGGTGACGATTCAGGATCCGGCAGCATATCAACCTTTGACAATGATCAACACAGACGTTAAAATGTTATGCAAAGTGCTGGCTAAACGGCTGGGACCGCACATGGGCTATTTAGTTCAGGAGGACCAGTGCAGGTTTATCCCGGGCTGTAGACAGTCTATGAACATACGATGGCTGGCGTATATATTGCATGAGACGCAGACGGCCACTGAGGAGATGGCGTTGGTGTCTATCGGCCTTGAAAAAGTGTTTGACACGGTGGACTGGGGGTCTTTGTTGGAAATTCTTGGAAAGTTGGGGATTGGACTGCACTTTCGTAGATGGGTTAAAATATTCTATATGAACCCTGCGGTACGTGTGCGGTTGGGTCAAACCAGGTCAGTGCAGTGGTTGTTGGGACGTGGCACACGGCAGGAGTGCCCGCTGCTGCTGTTTACTCTGGCTATTGAGCCCATGGCGTTATGGGCAAGGCAGGATCTATGCCACTGGGGCATACAAATTGGGCATAGCACACACCTTATCTCACTGTATACAAGCAATGCGTTGTTTTATGTCACGTCTCCGCGTGAGGCTATACCGAAGCTGCTGAGGCTGATGGACCAGTTTGCGGTTTATTCTGGACTGCACATAAACAGGCGTAAATCCCTGGTGTTCCCCCTGACAGGATTGAGAGACAGTGGGGCTGATGAGCTGCCTAGCCTGGGACTGAGATGGTCGATGGACCACTTTAGACACCTGGGGGTGCAGGTGGCACACGGCGACGCTAAGCTGCTCCAGCTGAATATGATCTGGGTGGTTGAGTCACTGAGGAACTCTGTGGATTTTTGGAATACGCTGCCACTGTCCCAAATGGGTAGAATAGCTGTGGCAAAGATTGTGATGCTGCGGAGATGTTTGTATGCCCTGCAGAATGCACTGTGCCCGATCCCTGCGAAGGTGTTTTGGCAGTTGAACTCCCTTCTGGTGACCCTGTTTTAGGCGGGGAAGCACTGTAGAGTTGCACTGCAGGTACTCCTGAAGTGGTATGAGGAGGGGGGCTACGGGTGCCCAGGTTTGATTTCTATTAGTACGCAGCGCACCTTCAGCATGCTGTGCAATGGTTGGATGAGGGTGATCATTGGGAAAAGCGTTTACTTGGCGGTCGAGTGCAACAAGGGGACCTACCTGTGATCTTGATGGAGGGTGCCGGGGTGAGTGTGTACCAACCATATGTGGTTAGACAAATGGCCTGTCTGTGGCAGAAAGTTGTGGAACAAGTGTTGGGGCGGGCTTCCTTTCACCCGGAATTGCCCATCTGGCAGTTAGTCCCTGTGCGGAGGATGGTGGAAAGCATGTCTTTCCAGACATGGAGAGAGGGTGGCTGCATGGCTTTGACAGACTTATATGTCAATTACATTTTCCTTACTTTTGAGCATGCGTGTGAAGGGTTTGACCTGGGACAGGGGCAATATCTTCAATACGCTGGCCTGATGGAACTGGCCATGGATACATGGCCCACTTACCCAGACATGCCTCGGACCACTGAGACCTTAGACATATTGCTAACGTGTGGCGGTAAGAGAAGACTGGTGTCTTTGTTGTACAAGGCCATGAGGGTGAACGCTGGATCTCTGGCCCTTAGGGCATGGGACGCTTGGAACGAGGATTTGCAGGTGCTGTTGTCGGAGAGGGACTGGGTGAGAGTATGTACCGTAAAGTGTAAGGTGTCTTGCAATGCCGGGCTGAAGTTGCTGCACTATAACAGAGTTCATGCATTTGGCATGGGAATGTCCAGAAGTTCATCAGTATTGGCTTGATGAAGTAGCACGGCTCCGTGGTGGGGTGGGAATTGCACTAGCAGCTATGCCTGAACAGTGCCTCCTGGGGCCGGTACCACAAAGCAAAAAAAAGGAAAATGGCTAATAAGCTACAACAGCTAGCATTAGTGTTAGCTAAACGGAGGGTGGCTATTTGCAGGATGGATGAGCGGGCTCCTTCTTTTGCGAGCTGGATGAGAGATGTGGGAGAGTGGTCTCTGGGGGAGGAACTACACATGAAAGCCTGCCACAGGGATGAAAAGTTGGACGAGGACATAGTAAGTTAGAGAGAGTTATGCAGGAAATTGTTGAACCCAGTGGGAACAAGCTGTGGAATTCACTAGAAAATGCGCTACTTTAACATGTGTTAATTGCATTTGGGCCTTAATCCTACACAAGTATAGATGCAATAGACATAGAGCTGTGCTTGAGGGTACTTTGTTAGTTGAATGTAGCCTATCAGATCCTGTAGCATGAGGAACTAGAGAGCAAACACAACATGTTTCATTGGTACTTTCTGAACCTATGTCTGACATATGCTAATACCACATATTATTTAATAATCTGGTATGAACATTATGGGGCACATTAGCAAGAACAGAAAGTTCTCTTCATAGGTGTGTGAGGTTAGAGCTAGAAGATACGTTGCTATAAAAGAGTAACAATAAAAAATATAGTATGAAGAGACAAAAAAGAAAAAGGAAAACAAAAATATATAACCTTTGTGCCGTTAATCCAAATACTTGTCCCAAGGTAGAGGTGCAGGGGGTATTTTTATGATGACAATCTTCTTTCCCCCTCTTGTTCCATTTACATTGTCTATGATGCTTGGTGTGATGCTGGACTCAGAGGGATATCGGCCTGTTGGATCCATGGTTTCCTGCCACCTACCTTGAGGACAGTAGGGGTCAATGTATATGGTCGGTCAAATCTTGCCTCTAGCTATTTCTGGGTAAAATTGCATATATAAACCTTATCGCCTATGTGCACAGCTTGGAGACTGACCTTGTCGATGGGGCACTTCTCCTTCCTTTTGGTTACCTGTTTAGAAACATACTTTGCAACCTTGATTAGTTCATAAAGGTAAACACACGTTTCATCATTTAGGATTTTCGCTGAACTTTCTGCCTGTAAATTACTTCCAGTGGCAGGTACTTGCACATTCATGGGTCTCCCGGACACTGTCTGATGGGGTGTCAGGTGACGATCAGGTGTGATTCTGAGGGACAGGAGTGCCAGTGGTAGGCAATACAACCACTTCTTATGCAACATAGCACATAGCTTGCTGATCATATTCTTAAATAGGCCATTCAGACACTCAACGATGCCATTACTTTGGTGATCGTAAACAGAGGATAGTTTATGTTATTATTCCTAACATTGTCATAGGATATATATACATTGCATTAACAAAGTGTGTGCCGTTGTCAGCTCGTATCCCTTAGGGAATTCCTCAGCGTGAAATCACCTCACAAATCAGAAATGTAGCAACTGACTTAGCATCACAATGGACGCACGGCCCTGCTTTAATACATTGAGGAAAAGGACAAAGTACAACTAAGAGATACCAGTAGTTGTTGCACCTGTCTGGAATGTCCACAAATTGGATATGAAGAGTTTTAAAAGGACCTTATGGTTGTGGAATGGAATAATTGATCACTTGCAATTCGAGATTGAGGTAGGATTGTTGGCAGACAATACAGTTGTGAAGGTACATGGTAAGCATATGATGCAAATTGGGAACCAACCGGTCTTGTTGTGTTTGCATAGACAAATGCTGTCTTGAAACATGAGCTGGTAAATGCAACTGATCAAGAGCTATCATAAGTAAAGCCTGAGTAATCAATGGCTTACCTGTGGATATTTGTCTATATATTAGGTCATCCCCTGACTGGGAGCATCCTCTAGCCTCCCATTACTGTTTTTTATGGGGTGGAACAGCCTCCTGCAAATCTCGAAGATGTAAACATGCTGTCTCAGCATAATGAGGCGTGACATTGTGGAAGGGTTAGACTCAGATTCAGATGATGAGGCAGTCTGGACCACCAAACAGGGACATGTGAACCCGATGGCACAGGCCGGGGTACGCCTAGCTGCATCTTTAGCTTCCCAATGTGCTAGTGTATTACCCAGTGACACAAACTCCTGCCCGTTTGTATGTGCCACACATTTCACAACTGCCACTGCGTGTGGTAACGCAAGTGCCTCTATTGGAGCCTCTAGGGAATTGATATGCAGTACAGGAGTCTGATTTGATGAAACCTCTCCTAATCCATCTCATAACTCTGGGAAGTACAGTGGTTGTCACATAAGCTGATTCTGAATAAATCATGATGCCATTTCCTGCTCCTTGCTTAAGAGCCGCCATCACAGCTATTAATTCTGATGCTTGTGCAGAATAGTGTGCTGGTAGTGTTAACTGCTCTTCTATGTGAAGTTTATCTAAAGAATCATGATGTTGTGCTCCAACTACTGCTGCACCTGTGTGTCTTACTCCTGTATCCTGGTCAATAGTAGAAGAACCATCAACAAAATAGACAATGCTACCTAGTGTAGGATCCTTTGTTGCTTGACTAGATTCATTAGTAAGGTAAGTTTAACAGGCATGCGCATCATCCTCAGATTCTAATATAGGATAAGCAAATAATGTCACAGGATTCACTGTATGACACTTCACAGCCTTAAAAGATGGTAGTGACAGTATCACCTCATACCCTAACACTTTCTGTGTAGTCAGAGCAGTCTTAGTCTTCTGAATGACAGCAAACACTGCATGCCCTGCATAGAGCGTTAAAGGTGCCCCCATAGCAATGGGGGTGCTCTTCTGCACTGCAAAGTCTGCAGTGGCAAGAGCTTGCTCTCAAGGATAATGTCCTCTCATCACTGAATCCAACAGTCTACTGAAAAATGCAATGGATTTGTGTCCTAGAGGATATTTCTGCGTACGGAGAGCTGTCATCACTTGACCATTGCAATGTCAAACGAGATAAACCTCCTTGGTACAATCAGGAGGTCCCAAAACTGTAGCATTTGTTATTTCAGTCTTCAGTTTCTGAAGAGTCTCCCTCATTTCTGGTATGCATGGTATCTTGTCATTTCTGTCTTTTGCTTGTTTGGTAGAAGCTAGCAAAGACGCTATTAATGTGCTGTAATCAAAGTCCTGTTTGTTAGACCTGCCAGCCCTTTGGCTGTCCCCTCCGCATTTTTTCTTCCTTTACCCTCTAATTTTTCTGTCCACTAGTTTTTTTTGTGTTGACTTAGAGGCTCTGGGTGCCCCATCATCACTAATTGATGGTGTGGCGCAGGGCGCTTCCCTAAAATGGAGGGAGGGAGAGAGCTCCTCCACAAAATGGTGGCCTAAACTGTCACCTTAGAACCTGGGCCATAGGCTGGCATGAGGAGTTCCAGAACCTTCTGGGCCACTCTAGCCAGTCAGGGCCCAGGCTATATATAGAGGTGAGGTGCGACGGCCATTTTGAGTGAACTGAGGTAGTCAGAAGTAAGGCACCTGAGTGTGGAGGTAGGAGCGCCAGAGGGGGGGAACTGACTGTTCTTAGGGCCTGCTTTTTCTCCCCCCTCGGTTGACACCACCCCCTACCTCGTGACCTAGCCCTGCCTTCAGCCTCTGACCCTGGGATCACGTCAACTTTTTGTGCTCCCCGCCTAGTCAGGACCCCTAAAGAGAACTGGGGAAGAGAGTGACCATTTCTGACCTTATCCACCATTTTCCTGAATGTGCCTGGGTCCCCCCTATCTTGTTCTTCCATTGGCGTGTGGCCTGCCGCATTCCAACCAACCTGTCCTGAGCCTGGGCGTCGCTGTGAGGAGACAGGGGGCGCTAGGCGCCGAACACTTCGCCACCCCCGAACTGCAGGCCACCCCTTAATTTGTGCCACCCCCGTCGGGGCTGTCCCAGAGAATAGCTCACCGCTGCGGCCCAGGGCCGGAAAGATCGCCCCCATAGTCATCGGGGCCCGTGGAGAAGCCCAGGGCCCCATCGCTGCAGTCAGAAGGCAGGAAAGCCCACTGGAACCCTGCGAAGGCCTCACCAGGCCTGGAGCCATCCTGTGAGGGCCGCGCAAGGCCGTGAAGCGGATTCCCCCCATCACGTGACGGGGGCGGACTGCAAGACGCCGCCCCCGCCGCCGGGTGATTTTCCGACTGGGCCATGCCCCGCAGGTCGCGCTGCATCGGCGGCTGCGGGCGCGGGCCCTGGAAGTCTGAGGGAAACTCCGGAGCCGTCTGGAGTCCTGCGGAGCCCCCACCACCTCGCCGGACCGCGCCGGGTGGAGTGCTGACTGAGAGGAGGCCCGTGAGGGGCGAAAACCAGCGCAAGGGCCGAGAGAAGGCTGAGGAGAAAGGTAACCCCTGGGGGAGGCGGGCGGAAGGCCGTAAAGAGGCCCAGAGTTCGCCCCTCCCCTGGGGAGGCCCAGTGAGCCACAACATTTCCCCCTGACCTGGGACCCACCTCACCAGCATCTCCTGCCTCTGTAGGGCTCCAGGACAAGGGAGTTTGGGGCCCGAGGACCTCGCCTCAGACGGAGAGTCCCGTTAAGGCCTTAGGTACTTGCCGGGGATAGCACTAATGAGGTACTGAGTACACCGCTAAGCGAAAGGGCCACTTTTAAGGCGCTATGAAGTTACCAAGTGCAGTGCTATGTTAATGACTCTATTTAAGGCGCTATGAAATGAAATTGCTATGTGCAGCGCTATGTTAATGACTCTATTTAAGGCGCTATGAAATTGCTATGTGCAGCGCTATGTTTAATGACTCTATTTAAAGCGTTATTGAATTTGCTGTGCTGGGTTTGACCACCAGGTGGCGCGCTTGATTTCACATCAGGGCTAAGGTACTTAAGTACTGCCAATTTAACCACAACGAAATGTTTTGACCCTAATGTGGTGTAGATAACAACTGATTGGTTTCATTTGAAAGAAAAGAGAAACCTGATAAAAGGAAAGATAAAGCTTTTCTAACTTTTATAATACCTTGGTGTAGTGTCGTTTTTAGTGGTGATACGCTGGAGTGCTGAGGTGAGTGTGATGCAAGCACGACATGTTACTCCGGAATGAAGCCTTTCCACCTGAGCCAAGCTACCCTAGGACTTTAGGTCCAACACTGTTGTCCACGAATCTTGTCCATGTTGTTGCAAAAAGGAATTCATTGGGTAACTGAAACTGCCTTTCCAGTAACTCTGTCTCTGGTATGAAGGTATATACTGCTGTGGTAAATGCTTCCATATCAGCAGGTCGTGCTCTAATTTGATCTTTAGTAGACGAATCTACAGTTACTGCCATAATCCTGGAGGTGACACTCCAGTGGTAGAACAAATCAGACCATCAGACTAAAAATGAATGGTCATATTTAACTTGGCCATAAGATCTCTCCCTAAGAGATTAGCTGGGGCAGCTGGGGAAAACAGAAAACAGCCATCAATGTATCTCACTCCCATTTCCATCTCCACTGGTTTTCTAAATAGAACCCTCATCACTTCCCCAGGGAATCCTTTTGTGTCCATGGATCTATTAGAAATTGGAACGTCTCCCTCTCCAAAACAAGATTGAGTTGCTCCTGTATCTATGAGGAATGCATACCTCTTGTTATTGATAGCTAACGTCACAGTGGGTTCTTCATCTGGCCTGTTCGTCACTGACAATACTGGACACATGGAAATCAGCTGCGGCCCGCGCAGGTAAGAGCGGTGAGGCCGGGTTGTGGGTGGGATTCGACAGATGACCACAAGGGAACATCAATTATTTATTTAATCTTCCCTCGTTGTCATCTGTCGAATCCCCCTCCTCCCCCCCCCCCCCCCCCCCCACTCGGCCCCACTGTTCTTACCTTCCCGGCCGCGGCTAATGGAAATACTCTGTGGGTACCTTCATTGTGTATATCCTCCCACATAAATGGTTAGGAAAGGATTTCCTCCTCTCACAATTCCACCTCCCTGTCCACTTTGAGGTGGAGACGCCATTGGGAGTGCTTGGTTATTTTGCTGTGGCAGCAGTAGTTGTGCTTGAGGCATTACAGTTTGCTGCACATTTTGTGGTGGCGTTTGAGGCACATATATTACTTGTGGGTTTGACTGTCGCTGTACTGCAGTATTCCATGGCTGATTCCAAACTTTTGTCCTTCCATTTTGTTCATCCCATCTCTTAGCTCTACAATCTCTGTTAAAATGTCCATATCTGTGACAGTAATGACATACTTGATCTATCCTTTGGGAACCTATCTGGCCTCTTTCTATTTCTCCTCGACTACTTCCTTGTGCCCTTATATTATCCTGCTGTTGTGGGTAGTTTTGTTGGGTGGTCCCTGGGACCGATCCCACAGACCTTGCAGTCATCTGAGTAGTGGCTGCTACTACAGCTCCTTCCATTGCCCCTTTATTTGCCAATGTTTGCTGCACTAACTATGCTGCTGCTTTCTCTGTCACTTCCTGCTCCTTTCCCTCTTTTGCCTGCTTTTTCTTACAAAAATCAATTATATGTGCGTGTATCTCTGTCCAAGGATTGACTTCCAATGCCACTATGTTATCAAGTTTATCCTATACATCAGAGGGTAACCCTTTCTTCACTATGTTGTAAAATAACACAGATTTACTCCTGTTACTTCCCAATACTGAACTACTTCTTGGGTCCATTTTTCTTTCACACAGCTGAGCAACTAAGTGTGGTCCTCATTTGACTGCACCGATTGAGCCATGAGGGACCCAATCTCCGGCCTGTCAGAATACATTTTCCTCAGCTGATTCCAAGCTACTGTCCTAACTAAGTTAAATGGAGATCCATCAGATCAAGTCTCAGTGAGAGTAATAATTCTCACTACAGATTTCTGAAAAACAGTGTCTATTTCATCTCCTATAAGAGGGTTAAGCAAAATGTTATGTCTCCTACTGCCAAGGTGATGCCTGCAGTCTGCTTTTCAAAAGCTCTAATTCATTTCCATGCTCTTTCTGTAATCGGCGGTAATGATTTCTTAAGATTCTCCTTCTCCGTCTGTGGCCAAGGAACATGGTGGGGTGCCCCAGGTCCCTTGCGTATTAGGGGCATCTGACAAACGAACTGGCAAAATGTTGGGGATTGTGCTGCCTGACATATTTTTGCAACACGTGCAAACATTTCCGCATGTAGGGATAATCTCAGTCTGGATCTCCTTCACCATAAAAAATGCAATCCTCAGCATCTCTGCCGCCTAGGACACACATTGGAGGAAGGCATTATGAACCGCTGCTAGTAAGCGGCAGATTGAAGCTGTAATTCACGGTAAGACTGCTACTGGGGAGCGGGTGTTGGTGACTGATTAGTTAGAGGGCATGCATGGCTTACTTTATGGAGAAAAGGGAGGACAACGAACGAAAATCCGATGTTGCCACGGGGGAGCCAATGCGGTAAAAAGACTTCGGGTGAGTCTGAAATTAAGGTAAAGGATAGAAAAGTGAAAATTGCCCTGTATTATAATTGTAACAGAGTACACGGGACGGGAGGTCCAGCTTACCGAGTAGGTCGGGGGAGACAGAGGAAGGCGCAAGGGAGGGCGCCGTGAGGAATTGAGATCCAGGATAGAGATCAAGTGCTTCGGGTTGGCGACTTGCGATGGTCGAATCACAATCCAGCGAAAGTGAGCTGTAAATGGAGAGCTGCATTTAAGGAGCTATAACAGGAGTGAGGAAGGTTATGGTAGAAAACTAGCGCCCGTGTGCGGGTCACTCACCGGAGAGGGTTGGGTCCAGCAGATGCGTTCCAGGAACAGACTGAGTCAATGCTCATGGTCTGACGGGGGAGCGAGAGGAACACGGGAGTAAAATAGAAGCGATCATGTGATCGCGGTCATGTGATGGGGAATGGTGGCGGACATTTTGAGAAGGGAAGAAAAGGTTTCAGAGTGAAACAAGAGGCCCAGTGTGGGAGAAACTTACAGTGGCCATCTTGGTGTAAATGAAAATAAAGTGAAATGAAGGTATTTCAGAATCAGAGGAGAGGAGAACCAGATATAATTCATGGACAGCAAGGAACAGTTAAGATTTAAAAAAACATGTTATTTGTGACAATTAAAAAGGGAATGCGTGCGCTATATTCAACAATCAAGATGGGCTAATAATTTTGAAACATTGCAATGATTCAATTACAATAAAGAGGTCCAATCCTCAAGTCAATTAAGGCCATCGTGGATACTGTTAGTTTTCAGTATCCATTTAAGTTCTTCTTTATTCATCAACTGGTGCATGTCACCCCCTCTTGGTGGTATTTTGATCACAGTTATAATTGTCCATTTTAGATCCATTTCAGAGTGTTCAGTAGCAATAAAGTGATCAACCAGTGGTGCGTTGGGGTTCTGCAGCGTATTCTGCTGCAATGTTGACTGATCCGAATGCGGGCCTTTTGTGTTGTCTGTCCAACATATATTTTGTTGCAAGGGCAGAAAACTGCGTATATAACATTGCTGGTGTTACAGTTAGTGAAATTTTTCCTTTCAAACTTGACTTCATTGAACAAAAAGTCTTTACCTTCAATAGTGGTCTCACATGCAATACATTCCCCATATTTTACATGGCCTGTGAGGCGCGGTAACCCCCAAAGGTCATTAATAGTTCCCCTGGTTTCGTTGGTGGGCAGTGCTGCATGAACCAAATGGTCTTTGACATTTTTGGCTTTTTTGAAAGCAAAGAAAGGGCGTTCTAGGCTCAGTGCCCCTGCATTGATTACTTTCCAGTGTTTCATGATACTTTTTCTTATGGCATGTGAGACTTGTGAAAAGGTCCTAACGCAGACCAGCCGGTCTTGCGTCTTTTTGGGCTTGGGCTCCAGAAGTACATCTCTAGGATAATACCAAGCCCTTTTGAGAGAGTTTCTTACAAGTCTGCGGGGGTAACCTCGACTGCAGAGTTTGTCACTTAGAGTTTTTGCTTCAGTACGGTAGCAGTTTCTCCTTATACGTAAGAACTGAGAATAAGGGAGTGAGTCCCGAAGGGCACGGGGGTGATGACTGTCATATCTGAGGAGTGTATTGCGTTCAGTGGGTTTGCAATGCAAACTGGTTATCATCATCATCAGTCTTTATTCGATTTAAAATGAATCATAAAAGACACAAACATGAAACAAAGAACACAGTTTTTTGTGTCCAGAGAAGTACAAGACATCAATAAATACATTAAAAAGTATTAAAAAAAAAACATTAAACAAGTCGAGATACTGATGAATGGATATACATGGTTAAAAAAAAACTCGCGAACTACTACAACATATTAATCACTAGGTTATAAAACAAGTCATAATACATAAAAAGAAACCCGAGCCCCAATTTTGATTAAGGGACTTCTAGGGTGTGCTTGATCGCTTTTTTTCCGTAGAGACCACGCCCATCCCAGATATTTAGCTAGGGCCACAGAAATAATTGTTAAGGAGCTAGTGCGCAAAATTCGTAGTGCCACAGCACTGCTCCTGGTACCTAAGATCTTACACATGGGGGAGAGCCAAACACGCCTTGGGGTAATGAATGCCGGACAGACAAACAAAAAGTGGGCAGTTGTTTCTGCTTGTGCCCCACAAACAAGGCATGATTCCTCCTGCGCCCTAGCCCACCTTCCAGTCAAAGACCGAAGGGGCAGAGAACCAGCTCTGAACTGGAAGTAAAGTTTCCTGTCACCGACATTAGCAACTAGATCCCAATATGGTTATAGCGCAGGTATAATTTTAGCCTCTAGGTAACAACCAGACATCCCAGAAGCTCGTCTCCATACCTGGAGTTCAACTCTTTCCCAGTATGCCACTTAGAGTTTTTGCTTCAGTACGGTAGCAGTTTCTCCTTATACGTAAGAACTGAGAATAAGGGAGTGAGTCCCGAAGGGCACGGGGGTGATGACTGTCATATCTGAGGAGTGTATTGCGTTCAGTGGGTTTGCGATGCAAACTGGTTATCAACATCCATTCCTCATGTTGTATTTTTAAATCTAGAAAGGATATGGTTTCTTTATCGCTGGATAGGGTAAATGTGAGGCCACTGCAATTATTGTTCAGCCAGTGGAGGAAATGCGTCATAGAGTCATAGGAGTCATGCCTGATCATGAAAACGTCATCTATATACCTCTTCCACAGTGCTATGCCACTGTGGAAGGGGTTGGTGGGGGTAAGAATGCGACCTGTTTCTAGGTTGTCCATGTACAAAATAGCTAAGTTAGGAGCGAAAACTGCTCCCATGGAAGTGCCTCTAACTTGTCCGTAGTATTGTTCATCAAAGAGGAAGAAGTTCTTTGTTAAACAGATTTCTAGAAGTTGTAGGATAAAGAGTGTAGGGACAGCATGTGTGCGTGGACGGGTATTGAGGACTTTTCCAATGACCAACAAGGAGTTAACTTGAGGAATGTTTGTGTACAGTGACTCCACATCCAACGTACATAGTGTGTCGGTTGTGGGGTCAAACGGGTAGTCTTCAATCAGATTTATCATCACCATACTGTCGCGTATGTAGCACTCGGTGCGGGGTATGAAGTCTTTAATAAAATGATCGACGTACTGGCCCAATGGTTCAAGGATTGAGCCGCAACCTGAAACTATTGGACGGCCTGGAGGAGTTTCTAAATTTTTATGAATTTTGGGTAACGTGTATATCACTGGTGTCCTAGGCGACTTGGTGTTAAGGTATAGGTGTTCTTTTTTACTTAGAAACCCGGCCTTCATTGGTGACCTAGGTAATAAGTTTCTGTATTTCCTTAGTAGGATTGTTTGAGAGTCAGCAATAATGGTCAGTATTGCTCAATTGTCTTAGAATTTCATTTTTGTATATTTCTGTTTCTTGCATGACAATCCCACCTCCCTTGTCAGCAGGTTTAATGACAAAAGAGGTGTTTGTTTTAAGGGCAGAGGGTGCATTTTTCTCATCTAATGAGATATTGTAGGGTATGAAAGTTCTGCGGTTTTCAAGCAGAGTGATATCATTGAGGACTAGTTTCTCAAAGGTCAAGATTTCCCTTGGAACCATATTGGCCGATGGTGAAAAGGTGGAAGGTGGTTTAAGGAGCGTATTGGTATTAGTTTTAGGTTTGGGATTTAGCAGGAAGTAACTATGCAGACGTATTTTTCGAAAAAATCTGAGAATTTCTGTTTGGATGTCCAGAAAATTGGGACAAATAGTGGGTACAAAGGACAAGCCTTTACTTAATATGGATTGTTCACATATTGAAAGTTGGTGCTTAGACAGATTAAAAATAGGGAGCGTGGTGTTGGATGAAATTCCTGTTACCATTGATAATGCTGGCGGAGTGTATAGCGCTCGCCTGGGGGATTCGGCCGTCGTTGCTGTTGTTTTCCTCGTCCTCTCTTGGGAGGTTCCCCTTGGCCACGGCCTAGAAAAGGTGTCCTGTTATAGGTACTGGGTCTGTCTCCTTGATCTGAGCTGTCCGAGGATTCTGCAGAGGTATCTGAGAATCCAACCAAATGATGGCGTCGATTGAAACGTCCCCACGGTCGTTGATTCTGTGGGGCACTATATGTCCGGTTTGTCTAGTAATCTTTAGCCAAATAGGGGTATGCCCGTTCTTGTGTGAAAGCTTTAATGTCCTTTCGCACTTTGTTTGATTTTTTATTTTGCTCTAGTCTGTGAAATTCATCTATGGTTTTTTGTACCTCTTCTAAAAGTTTTTTACTCTCACTGATGGGGGTATTGTCTTTAATCAGTTTCTCCAGATATTTCAATAGTCAGTTTTTTAAGTTCCTCAGTTGCTATGTCAATTCCTAACACCATCCAGTGTCTGAAGCATGTGGTGTCGATATAGTTGAAACCTGTGGTGTATACGGTTAGCTGTAACACGCCAGGCATTCTTAATTCCTTTGTGCAATGCTATCAGGCTATGTATGACAGTAGGAAAACAGCAACAGAAGATGAAATAGCGCAATATTTAGAGGACATAGCTTTGGTATGGTTGTCACGACCGCAGCAAGATTTACTAATGCATCCGCTGACAGTAGATGAGATTCGAGACGCTATTACTGCGCTACCAAATGGAAAGTCTACGGGCACGGATGGCCTACCCGCAGAATTTTATAAAGAATACATTGATATACTGGTCCCTTACCTCCATAATATGTATGAAGAGGCATATGAGCAACAAAGGCTTCCGGATACACTCCGGGAAGCGCTGATTATAGCTCTATTGAAACCGGGGAAAACGCTGGATAGATGTGACTCATATAGACCTCTTTCCCTAATGAACACGGATGTAAAAATATTGGCGAAGGTCCTGGCAGCCCGACTGCGGTTGCTGCTACCGGTCATGGTGCTCCCTGATCAGTCAGGGTTTATCCCAACTCGCTCTACCGCACATAATTTGAGGACACTCTATGCAGTGTTACATCTCCTTGAACCAACACTGCCGGCAGCGGCGGTTCTCCTTGACGCCGCTAAGGCATTTGACTCTATCTCTTGGAGATATATGTTTGCAGTGTTGCACCGCATGGGGGTGCCCTTCATCTACACGAACTGGATCAAGTTGTTATATACAGACCCCGTGGCACATGTCCTAGTTAATGGCCAGACGTCCGACACGTTCCGAATCAGCCGTGGTACGCGGCAGGGCTGCCCCCTGTCGCCTTTATTATTTGTGGTGATCTTGCAGCCATTGGCCTGTGTGCTGCGGCAACGACATGCACAAGCAGCGCTGCGTTTATAATAAGTGACCGCTGGCGGTATCCATGTATGCCGACGATATGATGCTATATGTACGTGAACCAGCGGTACACTTAGAGCGGCTAATTAGAGAATATATTCGTTTTGAATGGCACTCAGGCCTGGGAATAAATTGGAGTAAGTCAGTTGTTCTCTCCTTGACAGACTGCATGACACGGGTTGAATTGGGCTATCCACTAGAATGGAGAACGGACCCAGTTAAGTATTTGGGTGTTTGGATTCATAAAGATCCGCAAGTGTGTATACGGACCAACTATGGACCGGCAATCACGCAGCTTATGGAGCAGGTCTCTAGATGGATCAAATTGCCATTAACATTTGCAGATAGAATTGCATTAATCAAAATGGTAGTGCTCCCGAAGTTTTTATATCTCTTCGTAAATATCCCTATTAAGTTAACGCAGCATTTCTTTAACACACTTTGCTCCTTACTAATTACGCTAGCTTGGGGCAGTAAGAAACCGCAAATTAAATGGGAAATGCTAACGCTACCATATGAAATTGGTGGCTTTACGGTGCCAGATATGTGACTGTGGGAGCACAGGCTGGATAATCAGACGAGGAGGCTGTATATAGTGAGATACTTGATGTGTTTTATTTGAGGTGATAAAGTTTGGACTGGGTAAAGTCTTTGTAGGGCTGTCAGCTTTCTCCCCGGTCGTCTCTGCTTTTCGTAGCTCGTCTTTTTCTGTGGAGCTCTCTTCCGGCTGTTCTTCCCCTGGGCTGATGGGTTTCCAACGGAGGCTCATAAGAGAGGGAAAATAAGGAGCCATCAGTCACCTTCGAAATAATAAGCCCTAGGGCTTATGCAACCGTCATCACACCACCGTGGTTTAATGTGTGAAACCCTACTTCGAGGCAGGTGTCAATAGTGGGGTACCGGGTAATGGAGATAGGGTCAGGGTAGGGTGGTTTTTTTACTCCCGGGGCCGATTGTATGTTCTGGCCAGTCTTAAGCCAAGACTGTTCCTCCTCCCCTCCTGCCCGTCCAAAGTGATCGCAAACAAAACAAATAGGCGTGCGGAAATGGGTGCATGCAGAAAGAAAGCCCTGTGTCTGAATTCAAGTTCCACCCTTCACTCTCCGTCGTTCACTTCCCGCCTCCCAATGCACTCTTTCTCCTGCTTGTGGTTACTCACCGGCTCCGCCGCAACTCTCCTGAGTTGCGGCCGCTCTCCAGCCTCCTCCGGTGAGGACCACCACTCTTCGTACCACTTCTCGTCCTCTTCTCTGTATTCCTCGCCTTCCGTCTTCGTTCCATCGTCTTCTACTCCGACGTCCTCTTTTGCTGCTTCTTCTCCGCTTCCCGACTCTTCCCGTCCTCCGTCTGCTTCGCGCCCCTCTCTGTGGGTTCCGGCCCTTTTTACTTCCGGGACTGTATCACTTCCGGTTTTAATCCCTCCTCCCTTCGCGATCTCGGCGCCGACGTCACGTTCCTGTGGGGCAGAGGACAAGGGGGGAAAGTTATCCTTTCAGCAGACGCCGCGATAGACATCCGAGGTCGTGCGGAGGTTCCCGCAGGTTCCGTATTCCCGTGTCCATGGTGGGCCACTCCGGGTAAGTGGTAACGTGGGATCGGTACCCTCTCACAGTGACTATATTATCTTTGTGCGCAGTACGCCTACTATTGGCAGCAAGAGCCACAATTCATCCCACATGTGGCGGTGGAGGCTGGAGCAGTCCACCCAATCCCACTCAAAGCAATGATTGTAAATACCACTACAGTATTTGAAAAAGGCGAAGTAGATGCAGTGAGCTGTACAACTCGTGCATGGCAAGAGCTGGGGAAGAGGGTATGGCGATTGCCGCTGTACGCACCGGCAATGCCGCTGTTACATCATACAGCACTCTCAGTCACAGGTGAGACGGGTTTAATATGGGCCATGCAAGACGCAGGTATATGTAAAATGGGTGATTTATTTCCAGAAGGAAAATTTATTGAGCTCCCACGATTTGTAGGCGAAAATGAGGGGTCAACCATGCTAACGTTCATTTATAATAGACTACGAGCGGCACTGCGGGCTTTATATCCATGTTTTCCGGAGGAACCACTGGCATTGGGGGTATTGCAATTAATATACACTACGCAGACACGGGTCAAACTTGTTACTTGATTATACAGTATGTCACAAGCAGATGAGATGGAGGTTAAACAGGGTCCCATGGAGAAATGGAATACTATTTTGCGCAGTCCTTAGTAGAAGAAGAATGGCTAGAATGTTGTAAGCTAACCAGCCAACTAACCGCAAATGGGAATCTCAGGCTCATACATTACAAATATATACACAAAATGTATTATACGCCTGCGCAACTCTATAAGTATGGTCTGAGGGATTCACATTGCTGTATAAGGTGTGATGCGGAGTATGCTGACGTCCAGCATTTGGCGTGGAGCTGCTCAAAGGTACAGGCATTTTGGGGAAGGGTCACATGCACATTGACAGAAATGGTAGGTGAACGGATAGAATGTAATATGAAAGTATGTTTATTGGGAATGGTGCTCAAGCTTAAAGGAATCCCTCGACGACTGGCGACAGTAGCTCTGCTTCTGGCGAAACGTAGAGTCTCAATTCATTGGGGTGGTAGGCCGGCGCCCAAGCATGAGCATTGGTTAAAAGATATAGCATATTGTCGTGACCAACTTACATGTTATGTTGAAGAATTGCTAAGTGCATCTAGGCCACGGGACATTTGGACTTTATTCACCGAGTATATGATGACTAGAACAGAGGACTAAGAGCGTTCCATGTGATGATACCCTAAATACTATATGTTAATGTCATGCACTATGTACTGCTGTCACTATCACACTATAAAGCAATGTATCCACAAACAAAGATGTTTGTGTTCTGTAACCATATATTCAAAGTGATGTATGTAATGGATGTTATACTATGAAAATCAATAAATAAATAAAAATAAATCCAAAAAAACAATGCTAGTTGCAAAAGTTCAAACAATTAATTACTAGGCAGTTACATATTATTACACATTAGTTATGGAAAAACATGAGGTCACCTGTAACCCTAGACTTTAACCTAATTCTCTACACATCCTTTATTGCAGTTCTAACAATGCTTAAAAACTAAGTATTCTACTTTTGAATGCATGTGTATCTGGGTTGAATGCATGTTCATTTTTTCATGTGCTTTATCATTATGCTCCTAAGACCACTTATCAGATTTCGTGTGTTCTAGGCTAGTTCAATCTCCTGTTCACATTGTCTAATCATTTTCCAATCTATTGAAAACATAGAATGCAGGCTGGTGTGCCTGTGTGCTAAGGTCATAAATTCCTTTAAGGTTGTCAAACACAGGTTTTCCTTTAACTATGACCCTACAGGTCATGCACTCTGTTCTCTAGCAAACTCTTCATCTCGTTTTCATCAGCACAAGTTTTTGGACTGTAGTGCTCTTTCACCACGTATAGCTATGTGACACTCTGCTGTTGTCTACTGTTGAGCCGTGTTTTCATATTTTATTTCTTCCATAACACCCATCATTTCCAAGGTGTATAATATGGCCATAAATCTCAGTATAGATTTCTTATCAGGGTCCTTACATTTTCTGAACCCACGCCCAATACACACTCATTTAAAGGGAGGCCCAAAGAAGGTGCTTTGTGAAATTATCTCAGTACAGACTCAGAAGAGCTACTCTGCAAATCCTCTACTGAGAATCCCATATTCATTTTAATTCTGCCTAATATTTTAGGTAATAGATTATAGTTTATATATTTTCCTCTGAGAAAGCAAAATCATATAGTTGTGTTTAGATATTAGTGCTTTGTTATGAACATGCCATTACACATGTAAGCCTCAATATGCATGTTATGTGGTGTAATTTTAACATTGTTTTTATATTAATCAGAAGTCCATATAACGTGTGTAATGTTTCATATATTTCTGAGATCTAAAAGGCATTTTATCCATTGTTGTACACCTGCACATTTTCTTCACTGTGTAGTAAGCATAGCTTCATTATGAAATTTGGCAGCAAAAGGGGAGACATCCTTTACATCGAATGCGCTACAACGCATTCCATTCCAACGCGGTTGTTACAACAACTACGTTGATACAACGCGAACCATCACATCTCAAGTCATTACAACGACTTGCTGTAGGGAGCAGAAGGTGTTGGATTTACAATGTTGGATTTACAATCTAACACCTACCCTGCTGTTGCACAAACTGGAATAGGAATAGTAAATTATACTATTCCTAAGTCCAGCATGCCCCCTACAGCAAGTCGTTGTAATGACTTGCGATGTAATGGTTTGCGTTCTAACAACGCAGTCGTTGTAACGTCCTCGTTGCAAGAGAAATCAGCATTTGTTTATGTAGTTTTATCCCTCCTTTATGATGTGAAGATCCTGCCTCCTCTTTATTAGTTAGTTTCGTTGAAATAAGTTTCTATCACATATCCACATTTCTATCCAGTTGTGTTGAAAGACAAGGGTACAAAAAGGTGTGAAAATGTGTGGATTTTAGCTTTTTATGTTCCAATTGCCTTTTTTAGTGTATGCTGTATGTAGCCCATTGAAATGACAATTGTTGCCTAATATTTTGCTTGCATGTTGGCTATTTTGCTATTAAACATATTAGACTTTAAGTCAAAGAAGAGTTGTATTTTACACATCTTTGCTCTAAGGAAACGCTTTCCAAAACTTCTTTCTCCAAAGTCGCTGACGTAAATGTTATATAGGATTTGTAAGAAATTGGAATATTAGTTGAAGGGAGTGGGAAACCCCTTCAAACAAGAATAACAATCCTTGTAACGATGAACTACTGAAGTCAATCAATCAATCAAATAAGCTTTATTCGATTTCATTTTAAAATCATAAAAGCCTCATACAATATTACAAAACATTGCATAGCAACAAAAACTTTATCCAAACATATATACATGATTCTTAAAAAACACTTTGAATGCACGGGAATAAAAATAAGCACATATAATCTAATATCCATGAAAACAGTATGCAAGCTGTTAGAGGATCTTCCTGCGATTAATCGTCGCCCACAAGAAATTTGACATAACAATGCATATTTGCAGAGTGGGAAAGGTTTGTAAAAAAAGATATGCACGTCGACATTGCAAAAAATTATAAGAGTTTGACAATGGTATAAGAAAGCATTTCCTCTGGCTATTATACAATTTACAAAAAAGCCAATGTACATAGTACTCTGAGTTGACACAATCACAGGGCCAGTGTACTAAGGTCAAAGACCAGTCGTTTATAAAGGGAAAGCTGGTTAAGCGGTTAAATATGTCCATGCTGAAACAAATAAGGACAAACAGATGCCTAGAGTTTGGTATTAGCTTAAGATAAGACTGCATATTCTACGTAACTAACATTGTTTGATTCTTAAGAACACTAGGCTTCGTCAGTTCTGTGGATAGCCTGAGATCGTCGAAGTGTGCCAAACACTACACTTTTAATTTTTTCTACTGATCCCTTCCAGGGATTCGGACTGTTTAAAAGGATTCTGGGCGTCCAAGGTCACCTGAGAGGTGTTTAATGTAGTTCACCCATGGGATGCATAGGGAATAACAAAAATTAAGCTAGTGAACTCTGATGTCCAGATTTTATGCCAGAGCATAATAGGTGGAGTCTTCATTGTATCCACTAAGAAGGGTAACCCTAGTTCAGTATTACATACAGAGGAAGAAGAACTATTGGAAACAACAAGGCGGTGCTTCAAGAAGATGTTCTTCACCAATTTGCAATGCTTGGTAAGTGGTTCATCCCACACGACCGGCCCATAAGTGGCAGTGGGCAAACATTTGGCCTTATAGATGGTTAACATTTTCTTGGGGGATTTATGCCAAGTTTCCTTGCAAAATCGGACAAGGCCATAGTTGTTTTCATGAATTGAAGCTTCCTATTGTTAATGGCATGAGCCCACGAGCCCTCCATAAAATACCCAAATATAACAAGGTAGCTATAAAGCAGATCTTTGCGCCTGTCAGGCTGTGCGGTCCGTGGCAGCCGTTCTGAACCCGCCCGATGCCTTTGACGGAGGCCCCGCCTGCCGCCTCCCACCAGCTACTGAAGGCGGCGTGTGAAGCCTTCATAGGAAGGGGTCCACAATGGAAACACGATTCTGGTTCCTGATCTGACCCCGCCAGGCCTCCCGTGCATTTCCCCAGTTCTTGCAAACTTACCTGCCGTATTCCTGATTCCATGCCAGGGAGGAGTGTTGATCCTGTGTTCTTCTCCGTGCGTCCTTCTGCTTCTGTTTTTTTTTTTATTTTGTTATTCTTCCGGGGTTAGGAGATTCTTAGGTGCTGCTGCATTGGCTCGCAATATTGTTTCCTCCTAGCATTGCAGTGAATCTTAACTCTTTGTTTTCCAGTGTTCTGCCACTGAAAGAAGGGAAAATAGGTATTTTAAGGAATCTTTGTTTGAGTGATTGTAGGTTATGCTGCATATTGTTTCCTGTAACCCCTCCTATACTTATCCGATTGCTAGGCTCCTTTGTGGAGTAGTGTTGTTTCCGCCTGGTATTTGCTTAATTTTTCTTTTATTGTCACGCGCTCCTACCGGTAGAATTATATAAAAAAGACTTACATTAGTTTTATAGTTTGATCCAGCATTTTTTGCCACACATTATTTTTTTGCATTCTGTTTCCTCCTGACTAGGGAAATTAGTTTTGGGTTTTTTTCCTGGTTCAATCAGACAGGATGATATTTGTATGGGTCTATTGATGTTTGAAGGTGGTTCCTATTAGGATACCTTATGTTGGTTCTACGTTCTAGTTGTATATGTCCTCTACTATGATTAGACGGATCCTTTAACAGGCGTCTTGGTGATACCTCATCAGACGATCCAGTGGATTCAACCCCTTCTCTCTTTCCTTGTTTTGTCTCCCCTTCATCCCCACCTTCACTCTTTTGCTTTGGCTGTGTTGGGCGAAGGAGGTGGGTGAGGGAAGTGGGGACCTACCATCTGTTCCATCCATTTTGCTCCTGCAGAAAACCCAGGTGAGCCTCACAGCGCCATTAATAGTTAGCTCTCGACACTTCGTAGACCTCCTGCCGCATTTCAAAATGAATGTTTTGCTTTGAGTAACAAATAACCCTAAATCCTGCATGTAGATAACGAAATTAGTAAGTGGATCTGGAGACCCCATGGAGCATTGGCCATAAGAACTGCATCAGCTGCATAGAGGAGGGCCTGGATCGAGCAGTGACCAATTTGAAGAAGATCCCTACATTTGTTAACTAACTCACTCCCTAAACTGTTTATTTATAGTCAGAAAAGGAAGGGTGCAAGTAAGCAACACTGCCTAGCCCCTCCCTCTATATGGAATGACTGGGTGCACTCTCCCCTGATCCCGTATCGAACCCGGGAACTTATTAACTGAGTAGAACTCCCTCAGGGACTGGACAATTGATATCTCCACCCCAAGTTCTGACAATCTAGAAAACTGAGGTTTAACCCCTGCTTGATTCTCCCTATGCCAGAATGAAAACTATATTGTAGGTCTGAAAGAATTTCATTAGATTCTGGCAAGTCCTGTGGTCTATTCAGGTTACTACGGCTGTCTACCTTCACTTTTTAATCTAATAGGGAGATTGGCCAGTAACACGCAGGATTAATTCAGTCGCCCTCTTATAGTTAGGGACAATAATTGACTCTGACCAGGTTTGCAAAAAATGTACCCTACAGCATGCACATAGTACCAGAGTCAGTACAGGGCCCCACAATGGAATATTTGTCTTATGTAAATCCACAGGATACCATCTGGGCCTCTATTTTTCCCCCTTTACGTGCATGTATTGCCCTAATAACCTCCTCTAAATTATAAAAAAAAACTAGTTGTGCAATAGGATGGTACATCAACTAAAGCGTCAGCAGTAGATTGACCTAATGCGGGTTTTGAGTAAATACTAGAAAACTGAGCAAATTCACCCATCTCCATAATCGTAACCTTCAGCCTGGGGCACTCCTCTTCTCTCAACAAGGGGGAGTTGATTGCAAGCTAAAATGCGCTATTATCGGTGCTAATGTTTGATTTGTGCAAAGATTCCCTGGCTTTGTCTTTTAGTCCTTTCTTCATCTGTTTCACAGCTGCCTTGTAATCCCGTCTGAAACTCTGAACCTCATGCCTGCATCTAGGAGATTTATGTAGGATATATTTTAGTCTTTTATGGGCTTTAGAGCAGGCTGAGTCAAACCACCCTTTCCTCTTACATGTTGTATGCCTCCTGAAAGGAGATAGGCCCTCCTTAATCCCTCGCATGGCCACCAAGACAACCTTAATAACTTTGCCTGGGTCTGCAGAGTCATCTAAAAAGTCTTAAAAGGCTCTCTATGATTGCTAATTAACTCTTCTATGAAACGGTCAGGCTCAATTTGTGACTATAGCTGGGAGTATCCATTTAGGGTAGACAGTTCGGGAAACAGCATTTACAACGCTGCTGATACCACGCAGGTAGGTAACAACGAGGTCGTTACAACGACCATGTTGTTACCACGCATGGCTTTACATCGCAAGTCGTGTCTACGACTTGCGCTAGGTGGCGTGCAACACCAGGGAATGTGATGGATTTTAAGTCCAACACATTCTCTGCTGTTGCGCTAACTGGCGCAGGAATAGTAATTTATACTATTCCTAAGTCCAGCATGCCATCTAGTGCAAGTCGTAGAAACGACTTGCGATGTAAAGCCACGCGTGGTAACAACGCGCTCGTTGTAACGACCGCGTTGTAACCTACCGCATGGTATTTGCTTGCGGTGTAGCGTCATACATTCAGCCAGTTCAATGGTATAAACCACAAAAGGAATATGGCTTCTTGACTGATTAGAGGCAACATTTAGAAAAAACTGAACACTGTGGGGAAAATGATCACTTATCAAGATGTTGCGGGTAATAAAATTGAGGGCCCTGGAAGAATGATGTTCAGAAAGTAACTCGTAGTCTATTACGCTATTGTCACCTCTACCATTGAAGCTACATTTAAATGGAGCTATATGGAATACAAATTTTCATTGAAGAATGTCATGTCATATTTAAACATCAAATCATTCAATTTGTCCCCATAACAATTATGCAAAAAGTGAGTTTGTGCCGAATTATCAGAGTTTGTAAAACCACATACCATTTGGAGGGCATTTTACGCAAATACATATTAAAATCTCCACCCTACAGTATGATCGGTTCCTTGTAGTTGCCTTCATGAAGAAACTCCAAGTCGTTGTCTAGCCAGCCAACGTAGTGTTGTTTGTTATAAAAGTTTATCACCTCCAACATTATTGAAGTTGAGACTACACTGTCAATAATCTGGTAATACGGGTTATGAGCCACCATGGTTATTTTGGGGAAGTACAAGTAAGTAGAATTATATGTTCAAAACCCCCCCTTCAGTCTACCAGAACTGGACGCAACAGCTGGGACATGATACGTTGTATAGCCGTTAACATGCAGAGGATCCACGAGCCAAGTCTCCTGTAAACAAAGAATTTTTAAACCTGCTGTAAAATCTAAACATTCTGGATTATTGATCTTTTTATGAAGAACCGCCACATTCCAACATAAAATCCCCATGGGGGTGTGTGTGGACCTTGCAATGATGCAGTTAAATGGTTCAAGTACTACAGATATATTGCTTCAAGACAGAGTGGTTAGAATAGGGGGAGAACGTGGATCATCATCAGAATGCAATGGAATTTCTATGTCAGACCTACCTGATTTGAGGGACCCCGTTTCCTCAATCTCAAAATACCTTGATGGTTTAACATTGAGTCACTCTATTCCATATAATGTTGCCAGGTTGTCAAAACGATTTGGGGTCAGATCAGAATAATGAGAATCCACAGTGCCTCCAAATTTCGGTCATGCCCAAAGTCAAAAGGCATCAATTTTATTTACAGGTTGGAAGAAATAGCCTAGTGGTAATGGTGTTATATTGTGGGGAGATATGGTTTTGGGCCGTGTTCTTCATAAAAGGGTTTCAACCAAGCGCTGTGATTTAAAAGTCATCCGGTAAAACTCCTTCTGACCCATTTTACTCTCCTGTCCATCTTTATGTCTGCAAGAGGGCCCCTGTTGGTCCTGTTTTTATGCCTACACAATTCAGGGTTTTATTTCCCAGTGAGTCCCATGTTTCGTTTTCTGAAGGTGATAGGGTGGAAACGTTAGCCAGAACTATTACATATGGGGCTGCGGCTGGAGGCAGGTCCAGAATTATTAGCTGGT
This sequence comes from Triturus cristatus, assembly GCF_964204655.1. NCBI lineage: Eukaryota > Metazoa > Chordata > Amphibia > Caudata > Salamandridae > Triturus > Triturus cristatus. Next base: position 948,062,497 of record NC_140593.1, read on the forward strand.
ATGCCTAAATTTGGCTCACTACGAGGAATGATGTTTGTTATCGGATATGGAGGTCTTTCATAGTTAGATTGGCATGCAGTCACAGGGAGCCTGTGCATTTGGAAAATTTGAGGATCCCTGAGCGCAGCTTGAGTGTGTGATATCGGGGTCAAGATTTAGTAAGCCCTCCCAGGGGATGGTAGTACAGAAGGGGGAAACTGCCTATCGTTAGTGGGCACAGTAACTGCTTGGAGAGAAAACGCAATTGCTTCGGGGTGAGGTGGCACGACGGTTTTGGTCTTTAATAAATCCAGGCAAGTTGTTGTGAGACTTTGCACTTTTTTTTAGACTTTTGGTCAAAGTAGATCTGACAAATGAATCTAAAGATTTAACCATAGCACATAAAGATCTTCAGAGGGAGTGTTGAGAAGTTGTTTTTGTTATGGCTCTAGTAGCCGCTTATCTAGAGGGAAGTTTATGTTTGGACTTGGTATTAATGTCCTGTTCCTTATCTAGGATTGGATCGGAATTTTTTCAAAGAGGTCCAGGAGTTCTAGGGCATTTAGGTGATGGTTGGGAGTCAAGGTCACATAAGGAAATAGGGTCTGATAAGGTTTGTACACAGCCGTTGCTTCCTTTGCCTATTACATTTATGTCAGTTACACAAGGAGATATATCAGGATCTAGGTTAACGGGTTGCGATTGGTCCTTCATAGAGGGTACTGACAACCCCTTGGTGCAAGTAGACAAGCTTTCTTCAACGCGATTTGATTTTCGATCACCCCCATAGCAGTTGTAATATATTTCATTATTGATGTGTGTGTTTTTTCTGGGGACATGCATTTATCTGTAGTGATGGGATGCTTTCTCTTACACATCCTCTATGCCTGAGCAGGTCAGAGAGACTTTATCAACAGCGTATAATATACATAAACTATAAACCCGCCCAAATGCCAAGATACCAAATTAGTCAATCACACAGGAAGGGCGCCTCCTAATTGCCAATAAATGCCAATATCAAAGACTCAGATAGGAAGGTAGGATGCCTTAGGTGCCAGGCAGAATATGTCAATGAATACCAATATACCGCGCCTGAAAATAATAGATTGTATAAATTAGAAATGGGCCGCGTGGTCCCCTTTAACCAGTTCCAAGTACAAGCCTGAAAAAGGCTATCTTCAGTTAAATACCTGCCATGACAAATCTGTAATGACAAAAAAATCACAACAGTCACAAACATACATCGCGAGAACACGCGCACACAGCGTCTGCGTATGAGCAGAGACAACCGAAGAGCTGCAGTGGAGCTGGAGGGTTGCCGCTCGAATAGCCTACCGGGGGCCAACAAGTGGCTGGGGAAACGGTGTGCTAGATCCTGGGAGTCACAACGTCAAGAGAGAGAAGGAGAAGGCGTGCATGACTCGTGTAATGAGGTGGTTGGAGGGAAAGAGAAGTGATCTCGCCCCTAGAGCCCCCAGAGATTGCGTAACCCAGAAAACCCCACAACAATCACAACTCAACTGCCATTAAAGGTAGAAAAGGCCAAAAACACACAGTTTCAGAAGAATTAAACAAAGGAGGGATACGAGGCCAAGGAACTAGCTACTGCCTGAGAAAAAGACACTTTGATATAGAAAACACAGGACTTGGTACAACACGAAAAAGCCCAGTCATACTCCCGACAACCAGTAAGGCAGGAGAAAAACAGGGAGTAAATCAGAACTGGGAGGTGACCATCACCACCTCTTCATTCTCTAACTCTGCACAAAGCAAACAAGGAGCGAAAATTAAAATGAACCCCTCCCTACGCTCCTTTTTCAAAATCCAAGACAAACAAGCTACCATTAGTACTATAGCTAGGTGATTGAAAGAGGAGTGTGGAAACAAGCTTTGCAAAGACACGAACATGCAAGGAGACGCCCAAAGCTCTAGGAGTGGAGGGATGGACACAAGCAATAGATTTCAAGTATTAGCCATGGAAGGGCCAGAGGTAGAAATATCACCATCATCAAAACCAGCAAACCAGAATACCCCTCGTAATGAGAGCACTGTGCATGAAAATCCACTCCAAGGGAAAATGCCAAATCAACTCGCACAACCAGAGATGGTGAAGTTAATGGAAACCCTAATCGTAGAAATAAGAGCATATTTCGCAAAATCAGAAAAAAACAAGAAAAAATACAGGCAACATGCAAAGATCTTGAAATAAAAGTAAACACACTAATGGACCGAGTATTAGTGGTAGAAACAACGGTAGAGAAACTCAGGAGAAAAGTAATGGATAGTCAGGAGAAATTCAGACTTTAAAAGCAAACAAGAAGGACCTAAGGGACAAGATTGAGTCACTAGAAAACAATGCGAGACGAAATAACCTCAAAATTTTCACTATACCAGAGGGGGTGAAAGGAGAGAATATAAAGAACTTTGTGATCAATCTTCTAAAATATTTCATCCCAGAATAGACAATAAGGCATTAGAGGACGATATTCAAAGAGATCATAGAGACCCCTTCAAAAAAAGGAAACTAAAGAAAAATGCGCAGAGAATTCTAATCAATTTTAAAACTTAAGCTCTGAAAGAAAAAATCCTGAGCGAAGCCCTGAAGGCTGGTACTTTTACGAAAGAAGACTGTAATTTCAGAATTCGATCTGACATATCAAGAGCCACACGGGATAGGCAATGGGAGCTTCTGCAGCACTTATTGTGCCACCCTTAGAGGTCCTGTACCTTGACACACACACACACTGCCTTTGCAGGCTGCGTGTCTTGGTGCAGAACAAAGTGAAGAGTCGACATGGCACACATCTCTGTGTGCCATGCCCACAAACCACTGCCCTGGCATAGATCAGCTACCCCTCTGGCAGGGTGCACTATACCAGTGGTGAGGGTCCAGAGGCATGAGCCCTGTACCCCTACAGTGCCCAAGTCCATTCTTGGGCTTTGTAAGTGCAGTGCTGCCATTAAGAGTATATGGTGCTGGGAGTTTGTCATTAAGAACTCCACAACACCGTAATGGCTACACTGAAGACTGGGATGTTTGGTATCAAACTCCTCAGCACATTAAACCCACACTGATGCTAGTGTGGGATTTAATGTAAAATGCACAACAAAGGGCATCTTAGAGATGCCCCCTGAAACTCGACCAACTTCTAGTGAACAAACTGAGTGGCTGCTTAGGCTGCCACTAACCGACATGTTTCTGGACCCCTGGGTCGAGAGCCGTCTACTCTCGGAGGCCTGAAACAATGCACATCCTGGAACGAGGTGCCAAGCCTCCTCCCTCAGGATGGGCAGGGTTCACGAAGGGGAAGCTTCAAAGGAATGCTGCCTTTGTGAGCCTCCCCAGACCATTTGCTGCTTTCAGCAACTGGTCCCTACTGGTTCTACCCCCACTTTAGGCAGGAGAATCGGCGGGAAAAACAAGTGAGGAAAAGAGGTGTGCCCACCTCTGCCAACTCCATCCCTCAGGTGGGGGAGGCAAGGTGAAGCACAACTCTGAGTCCCTGCCATCTTGAGGATGGGGGGACCTAACCAACCAGGGACAGGCTCCTGCCCCCCTCCCACTGGAGGGTGGCACGATAGGGGGTGTACCCACCACAGGGAAGGTACCAATTGGTCCCTGCCCTTTACCTACCTGTAACGCCCCTAAATCGAGTATTTAAGGGGCACCCTGAACCTTGCTTCCTCAGATCCAGAAACGACAAGAAGAAAAGAAGAAGAAGGACCGAACAGCCGTGCAGCCAGCTAACAAGAGGAAGACACCCACTGACTTGGCCCCAGCCCTACAGGCCTGTCTATCCTCGAACCTGCTCCTGCGAAATCCCGGTGTGTCCTGCAGCCAGCAACCTCAGAAAACCCGGAGGACCTGCCTGCCTTCACTTCCAAAGACCTGCCTCAAGCCTCCAGCTGACGCCTGCAGTCTAAATCCAGAAGACTCCCCTGACCGTGACTCGGAGCTGGTAAGAAGATCTGACCCCAAAAGGCACCCCTGCACCCGACGCCCCACGGCCGTGTGTGCCCAAACCAATGGTGCCTAACCAACCCTTAACTTCCCAACTTACCTCTCGAAGTGGTGGTCGCACCCAGAAGTCCTTTGTCTCCCTGTCTGCAGTGCTTTTGCAAACCGGAGGTTCTCCATAGAAAACAACAGGGCACCCGACGTCGAAACAGCACTCTGCACCCGGCTGCCTCAGTGCCGCTGAGGGTGCACCTTTTGTGCTACTTTGTTTCCCCATTTGCCCTGACCTAAACCCTAGGAGCTTTGCTCCCAGAACCCAGTGGCCTGCTTGCCAACAGGCACCAACCGGAGGCCCCCTATCCTCCATTGGATAACATTGGGCCTCAACACTCTGCAACCGGCTGCCCTAGTGCCGCTGAGGGTATAACAAGAGTGCATCACTGACCCTGGTGGACCCCTGAGTCTAACCCCAGAACTTTAACTTCCACATTCGATAACTTACCTATGAACCGTTAACCTGCTTTTCCTCCATAGGATAACATTGACAATTTTCTAAGTGTGGAGTTTTGAAATCTAAAAATATTCTTTAAAAATCGCACAAATAACCAAAACGTATTTACTTACCTGTTTGCAGGAAATGTCCTAGTGCTGAATCCAGGTATCCAGCACTGAGTTAGAAAAGTAATGTAAAAAGTAACTTACCTGTAATGTACTGAAAAAGCCTATTCATTTCAATGTACTGTATTTGCTAAGTGTTGCAACTTACTGCATCCCCTGTAAATCAAACAATGTACAATTTCTATTGCACTTTCAAACTGTTCTACATACAGCAACTTAATATTGCAAAGTATGTTATGCTTACCCGTGCCAGGCTTGCTTGGTTCTAAAATAAAACAACTGTATATTTTTTATACAAAAACAATTGGCCTGGAGTTCAGTTCTTGTGTGTGTGAATTCATTTGCTGACTGAGTGTGTACATCAAATGCTTAACACTGTCCTCTGATACTGCCTTACTACTCGACCACTCTACCACAAATAGAGAGTAAGGTTCTATCTACCTTTAACCTCTGCTTACCTCTGGGGTCACCTGGACTCTATACACACTTTACCTCATTTTGGTGTAGTATATATAGAGCCAGTTTCCTACAATATTGAATCTGAATATAGTTCTTGCACAAATGATGAAAGCACCATTTAAACCACTACACAAAGCAATGCCACAAATGCTCACATTAAAGACTGCCTTTTTAGTGCCAATTACATCTCTACGTAGAGTTAGTGAACTAAAAGCGCTTACACTATAGGAACCCTACTTCCAGATACATAATAACAGGATTGTCATGAGAACAGATCCACGATTCATACCAAAGGTGGTATCAAGATTTCACTTAAACCAAAGTATACAAATACCAAATTTCTTTCAAAACCCAAAGACCAATGCAGAAAAAGTTTTCACACGCTTGACGCTAGAAGGGCGGTCATGTATTACATCGAAAGAACCAAGGAATACAGAAAAACAAAACAGTTCTTTGTATCCTTTGCTAATAGCTTTTTGGGAAGACCTGTAACCAAAAACACCATTGCAAGATGGATAGCGCAATCCATACAGTTATGCCACAAGCAAGCAGGACAGCATTACAAGGTGTCCCTCAGGCACACTCAACAAGAAATAAAGGAGCTACTATCGTTTTGCTAGCAAATACTCCAATGTACACATTTGCATGGCTGCTACATGGTCTTCAGTGCCCACATTCACAAGACATTATAGTGTGGACATTCAAATAAATAAAGAAGCACAAGTAGGACAAAAAGTCTTACAACATCTATTCACAAACCAAAGCTCATCTTCCACCCAGTCACCACAAGGCTAACAAACCGCTACAAAGTCTATACACAGCATGTGAATCCAGAAAAGATTCACGCTGCAAAGCTAATAGTTTCTTACCTGTCGGTGTAGTTTTGCAGCTTGAAGAATTTTCTGGATTCACTAGCGAACCCACCCTCCTCCACCAGGAAAGATGTGAAGAGGTAAAAAAAAGAATCCGAAGATGGCGACCAAAGGTGGGAGCTTCCGGAGGAAGCCCGTCAACGTCACAAGAGGACACCAAATGGTGGTATGTCGACGCCCACCATCAACAACAACAAAAAGAGAAATACAACAATTTCGGACCCAACCACTAGATGGCGGAATAATGCACAGCATGTGAATCCAGAAAATTCTTCAAGCTGCAAAACTACACCGACAGGTAAGAAACTATTTGTGTCCACATGTCATAAATACAACACATTGTTGTATCTTGTTCCTGCCGATGGCATGGAACTCTGTTGATGTCACGCTGCCTGGAGTGAAAACATCATAGGATTCCATGTCGGACGTTAGGGCAGTTTGTGCCTGACAGAAATGGGCAGGTTGTGTGATTTTACCCCCCTTTTTTTCTTGTTTATCTTATGTTTTAATACATATCTGTCATTTGCTTGCCGGAATATGTATGATGAATATGGCAGACGTCTCTGGAGTGCAGAGCCCTGCGCTGTGATATTCAAATTGACACAATAAAATATGTTTTAAAAAAAAAAAAAGAAATGGGCAGGTTGCTATGTCAATAATCTCGAAGAGCTTTCTTACCTTTCAGCGGAGTGTCTTCTTTATCGCCACATTATTTGGCGACAGGTGGGATTTCCATGGTCATGCACTGGTTTTATGTCCTGGCAGAGGAGCATGCATCTTCTGAGGAGATTGGCTGCAGCGAAGGTTCTACCGAGGTCTGCAGAGCTTCTCCAGTGTATCTGCGTCCTGAGTCTATGGTGGAAAGGCTGGTTCCTGTGTCCTACAAAGCGGCACCCAGCGGAGCGGCACATTTTTTTGGGGTGTGAAGGGAATTGTCGGCTATCACACCTGCTTCCTCTTTGCTTCCGGTGGAGTGGTGCCAGCTTCACGACGTCCTGGGCTTGACTGCCACGGTGTGGTGAAGCCTTCAATATTCCTGCAAAAGTGATTCGGGAGAAATCAGATGTGGATTCTTAATTTATTTTCATCGTTCTTCTGCTGAAGTTTTGAGACGCCTAGTGAGTACTCAAACACGTTTTTTTTTCTTGACTTACTCACTTTAACAGGGTTGTGACATTTGGAACATTTGTACCTCTGTTCCCTGGGTTTATTCATTAATACCAGAGACAGCGTGAGCTCAATTGTGACTGTGCCAGACCTTATCTACTGAGAGGCAAAGTGAACTACTTACACCCCTGACCAGCTCAGCTCCCCAGGTCTATACCATACTGACATCCTACATTATCGTTCTCTTTGTTTTATTCACTCACCACACCATCTATTTCATCTTGGCAGCAAGAGTTTTCTTTATCAACATCAATAACAGTGCGTTGATCACTGTTCCACCATCATTTCTGTCGCAACAAGGGGAACCTCCCATCAAATGGGAAGATTGGTCTGAAATTTATGACAATTATATTTTGGCACTGGGAGGTACCAACTTCTCACCTGCATGGAAGAAGGCAATCTTGGTGGGTTGTTGGAGCACTGAATGACATTATAGAGGATGTTTTTAAGGAAGCCAAATTGAGGGTAGAAAACTCACTTTGCTAAAACTGTCAATACTGTAATGAGACGTCACAAATTCTATACACAACCGCAGAAACCTGGGGAAACTATTGATGAGTTTGTAGCTTGGATACATGCATTGGCAGCTAAATGTAAGTTTGGCCCCATGACTGAGGACATGATCAGTGATCAACTCATCGTTTAATGTAGTAGAAAAAAGATCCAGGAACGATTGTGGGCCATGTGTGACCCAACCCTTAAAGATGCAATAAAAATAGCCAAGACTGTGGAGGAGTCGGAGAGATGCGCGAAAGAAATGCAGAAACCAGATTTTAAATCCGACGGTGCTGTAGCTATGTTAAATGATGAAGATCAACTGGTTAATGCTGTAAGGAAAAAACTCGATTTAAAAAACGTGAGTGCATCCAAATCCACAGGGAAAGGTACTGTGGAGAAATCTTGGCCACTCTGAAAAGTCAAGTCACCCAGTCCTGCCATAGGTGTGGCAGTTTCCCGCACTTGGCAGATTCCAAGAACTGCTTTGCCATTGGAAGAGACTGTCATAAATGTGGGGAAAAGGGTCATTTCTTACGAGTTTGCATGCCTCGAGCAAAAGAGTTGCTTTTCTGGAGGAACTGAGTGACGATACAGAACACACGATGTTGATGGTGGATGATGATGACAACCAAATTGAGAAAAGGAAAGTATGCCTAAGGATGAATTTAAGATTAACTACAAAGTGTCCACGTTGATGGTAAATTCAGGCTACTTATATCCCATCGTTCCAAGGGCACATGTTTGATGAATTGTGGTCAAAAGAAAAATTGGAAATTTCAGATGTAGTCCTGAAAGGGTATCAGGGAGCTGATATTGGTGTCATGGGGTACTTCACTGCAGAGATAGTGTTCAAAGGTCGCACGGCGAAGGGTAGAGTTTATGTGGCAGTATCTGGACCTCCAAAATTAGGGTGGTCTTACCAGTACGATCTGCACATTGTCGTAAATCCCAGAGTCAGAGAATAAGTGATGGTGGTTGAAGAAGAAGAGCTGGTGAGTTACTCAAGGGGTTTGAAAGTTTGTTTAAGGATCATATTGGCGAAATCAAAAAGACTACCAATATAAGATAGTTTTGATGCCCTTCCCATAAATTACCGTCTTAGGAAGGTTCCCCTAGCTGCTTGTGCTGAAGTCAAATCCATCATCAATCAATTGCTCAGCGTCAAAATCATTGAACCGATAGAAACATCTCAATGGATATCACGGTTTGTGGTCACCAAGAAGGTGGATTGCTCTCTTAGGCTCTGTGTGGACTTGCGCAGCCTAAACAAAGAGATAGTGATGGACTGTTTTCCACTGCCTAATATCAACAAATTGCTATCTCTGGTATCCGATTGTACGTTTTTTTCTAAAATAGACCTTAGAAGTGCCTACCATAAGGTGAAACTAGATCGTGACTCAAAGCACTTGACGGCTTTCATTACCACTGACGGCATATTTTGGTTCAAAAGATTACCTTTTTGGACTATCATCAGCTGCCAGTGTGTTTCAGATGCTCATGACACGTGTTGGCTGATATCACTAATGTAGTCTTCTTTCAAGACGACATATTCCTTTTTGGCAAGGGTGTCTCTGAGCACAACAGGTTTTTGCAGCAAGTACTAAGTCGTCTTGCGGTTGAAGGCATGATCCTGCACAAGGACAAATGCAAGTTTCTACTTAAGGAGGTGGAGTATCTAGGCCATTTGATTACTGGGGAAGGTATAAAGCCTGTTTAATTTGATCAGCGCAATTGTTAATGCTCAAGTTCCCAGAGACAAAGACATGTTAAGATCGTTCATGGGACTCCCTGAGTATTGCTCGATGTTTGTGAGGGACTTTGCTGAAAGTCCATTCCGTTGAGCAACATACTTAAACAAGCATTGGCATAGCCAATAGGTCTCGCCTTTGGGACCTTATAAGTGTTTGGTTATCCAGCACAATATCCTTGGTGCAACAACATCAACTGTTGCATGGCTAAACACTTATAAGGTCCCACATTTAAGGCTAGACCAAAATCTTGTTTCTGTTCATTATTTGATGCATTGACCCTATTGTCCTCAAAAGAATGAATTATTTTAATGAGTTCCAGGTGAACCACTGTTCTCTTTACAGAATACATGCCCGAGTTCCCACTGCTGAAAGGGTGGCTCTTGTTTTTCTTTATTGGACTCCTACTCATTTAAGCAAGCAAGTGTGGACCGAGCACACCAATATGATGAGTGTTTGTCATTTTGTTGCGTGCTATCTAGGTTATCACCCTCTGGTCAAAGGGTGTAAAAAAACTGAGAGAACAGCGCCACCTGGGTAGGGGGCGTCACCCAGAGCACAGCTGTGTCCCACAAGCAGTGTGGGTAGAAAACAATGTATCTAGTTCTGGTCAAAAAGATGATTAGCACAGAAGGTCTGGGTCAACGAATGGAACCAACTGAAACAGAAACATATGCGCTGGATGGAAGCGGAGGAGCAGGAGGTGAGCCCGCGAGTGGTGCGCGCGCGCTCGCGCATGGGAGAACAGTCTTCACTTTTCAAGCACTGCAGTTGTGCTTGTGGCACGCCGCTGCTCGCTCCTGCAAGGTGGATGCCGCCACAAGCACGAGTGCAGTGCTTGAAAAGTGAAGACCGATGGCTAAAGGTCCTCCTAGTGCGGCGCATGCACGCTGCCTAGGTGAGACCTAAAAAGGAAAGAAGTTTGAGTGGGGCAAGATCCAACAGATGGCGTTTGAGCAACTCAGAACGGACATTGTAAAAGCTAATTTGTTGGTTCCTTTTCAATGTGGTTTAAGAACGTTTCTAAGCGTTGATGCCAGTGCGAATGGTATAGGTGCCATTTTGTCCCAGGTGCACGGACGTTCTGAGAAAACTGTGGTTTTCGTGTTGCGCTTGTGACTGAAGCGGTGAAAAACTACTCAGTTACTGAGCACGAATCGCTAGTAGTAGCATGGGCTACCAACCATTTCCATGTGTTTTTGCGGGGTGGGAAATTTGTTCAGAGAACTGACTATAAACCGCTATTACAAGTGTTGGTACCCAATGGATCTACCAGGTATTCAGGTCATTTAGCTAGGTTGGCTGTGAAGTTACTGGAGTACGATTGCACAATTGAATACCTACCAGGTTGGAAGAATGGTGTAGCAGACTTTTTATCTCATTTGCCTGATAAGTCGGCTGATGAGCACACTTTTGAAACAGAAGAAGTAGTAGCTGACGTGGAGGATACGATTGAGAGTCTACACGGGTGTGTCTCCATGAGTGAGTGGAAGGTAGCCATTGAATCTGATGAGGTCCTTAGGGCAGTGATTCGAGAAGAGAAAGCACATTACCACCGGCAGTTAGACCATTTCACATCGCATTGAAAGACCTATTCCTAGTGAAGAATGGTCTTATCATGCTTAACAAAAGATTTGTGCGGCCTACAGCTGTGAGGGAAAAACTCAGGAGGCTAGCTCACGAAGGACATTTGGGCCACATTTTTACCATTAAGAGTCTCAAGGACCAAATTTGGTGGCCTGGAATGGCTGCTTAGACCAAGGCGTGGGTGGAGAGATGTGAGACATGCATGAACTCAGGAAAAAGGCTTAGAGTTGGCTTGAGGGTGACAGAGCACAATCAGCATGTAAATGTGGGAAAAACTGTGCTTGGATTTCATTGGCCCATTCGTCATGCGTCAGGAGCATGAAAGGTATGCAACAGTTTTGGTAGATGTTAAATAGCGGTGGCCAGAGGTTGTTTTCATGAGGTCTATCAACACAAGAGCAACCATTTCTGTGATGGGGAAATATTCAGAAGGGAAGGCAACCCTCCAGCCTAATCACAGATAATTGTACACAGTTGACCTCCATGGAGAAGCAACATTTTTTAATGGTTTGGCCATTAAGCATATAACCCACAGAGCAATGGCCAAGTCAAGAGACTCAACCGATTAGTCAAAGAAACTATGGAACTGGCGGTTAGAGTGACCACTGACATGCAGAAAGAGATCAAGTAATGTTGTGGGGATACCGTACCATAGTAAATTCCGGGACGGGAAAGACACCCTTTGAACTTATAAGAGGCAGGAAACCAGGTACCAAATTAGTTCCATCGTGGATACCAAGGCCATCAAAAATCTCAAAACGTCTTACAAAGGCCCTGGTTTGATTAGTGTTGACAATTGGGCAAAAGTCAAGCCGGGTGGAGTCAGTGGAGGTTTATCCAAATTTCGTGACTCATATAGAGTGAAGGAGGTGGGAGGCAATTGGGTCAGACTGGAGAATGGACAAACTTGGAATCTCAGAAGAGTAGCTTTCTTTGGAAAGAAAGAGCGAGGTTTCATTGTTCCCTTGTCTGAGGAGCAAGGTGATAATCCTGGCTGGTCCCTCATAGATTTGAGTTTGTGAGATGTCAAGACATAGACACCAGGAAGGCTGTGAATGCAGGTGCAAGCGGTGAGGATTCTAGCATGCGTGGTGTGTGGGTAAGCAGACGTCCTGCCTGGTTGGATGATTATGTTCTCTGTTAGTTCTTCCCCCTAGTGTTCACTCATCCCTGGTGGGATAATTATGTGTTGTGTGTTTGCCGTATTGTGTCTTGTTTGCGTGGTGTCTGTTATGTTTAGTGGGCTTCCCGACCAAGAAAACATGAGGGGTGTGCCGCCGTTAGGACGCTCACCCAGTAAGGAGGTGGTAGGCACCTGAAAGGGGAGTGGCCGTCTTGTGACCTTAATAAAAGTGACCGGAACCCGGACCTCGGGATTCCGGTAACCACACTAGCAAAAGGGAGTGTGTGAGTCAATTCATTGCAATGACCTGGCCCATTCATAGTGCCCCCCCCCCAGCCATATTCAGTAGCTGCCCCCACATAACAGACTGGTGACAAAGGTGGGATGAACTCTGGTGCCTGCAGCTATTGATACCTGCATCCTGCGGGTTTGATCCTGGCCAGCGGTTTGCGTTTTGCTTGAGGCCACCGTTCTTGATTTGGTGTGGAGGTGATGTGGTCTCGGAGCATTGTGTGCGCCGTGAACATCAGGTGAGACTGTTTGATAGCCTGTTTTGTTGCCCGCTCTTGCCCGTGTAGCATCTTCCTGCGGCCCACCAACACCAGCGGCCCCGTGTGGTGAACACCGCTGCGGTATGATCGAGAGGTTATGCCCAGCCCTGCATTGTGCAGCCGCACCGCACATCACTACGGCTGCCCAGAGACTGTTTGCTTGTGGCCACGGGGCGCCTTGCATGCCGCTGGAGCAGTATTATATTTATCTGGGCTCCATTGGAGTGCACAGCAGCTGGGGACGCTAGGAACAGCAGATAAACACCCGTTTACAAGAGACATAACAGACCTAGTACCACAGAGCTGCATAAACAGAAAGAGGAAAGGCAAGCTGTATCATTGGCTGAGGGGGCATTCTCACGAGCCTGGCAGTCAGCACAGGCCTCCTTCTGGTTGCACTGAGAGTGGGCCTCTCCCTCTCCAGTGTCAGAGGTCTGTACATCATTGTCCTGCATATGTGAATGCGTTTGGGTCATCTGCACTTTAACATCTGTACTTCACATGTCCACTGTGCCACCCATCGAACCGTTCATGCTCGATGGCCCACCATCGGCGCAGGCAGCCAACTGGAGAGACGGGTAGAGCACCTTGAGACTTACTTTGAGGCGGTGGGACTACAAGCCGAACGCCAACGCCCCATGTTACTGCACTTGGGTGGTGCTGCACTACACAAGCTTGGGAAATCAGTATTGGAAGCTGGACCCTTGCATACTTATGCTACGCTGAACGCAGCCCTGACCGCCCATTTTGGACATCTTACTAACCCTGACTACGAACGCTTCCTACTGCAACAGGCGAGACAGCTCCCAGATGAGTCCGTGGATGGTTTCTACGCCCGTCTCAAAGAGCTGGCAAGTACGTGCACACTGCCGGATGCCAACCATGAGATACGAGAGTAATTCATCCAAGGGTGTGCGTCTGCTAAATTGAGGGAACACATACTCCAAGTCCCGGAGATGGCAATGGTGGACATACTGACGATGAGAAGGTCAGAGGAGCTGTCGAAGGTGAGAGTGGCGCACATGGAAGCAGCATTAAAACATCAGGTGAAGACAGAGCCAGGCAACGCCGTGGTATCTGGTACTTCTGCCAGAAATTTGGTGCGCAGCAAGGCACCTACATCCAACAGAACGTGCTATGGATGTGGTAGGCCTTTTCCCCACCAAGGCCCATGCCCTGCCCAAGGAAAAAGGTGCTCTGCCTGCAATAAACTTCCCCATTTCACAAAGGTGTGTCGCTCTGCCGCCCGTAGGGGACAGCAAAACACAGAAGTTAACATCTTGGACACTCCTCAATCTATGGAAGTTGATGAGGACATGGATGACGACGACGTGGAGGGCAGTGGCGTAACGAAACTTGAGGGGGCCCCCCTGCAAAGTACATGGAGGGGGCCCCCCATTCTCCTCGCCAGTCAAGAGCCCTCAGGCCAGCGACCCGCCATACTGCAGGGGCTCACCCCAGCCATAAAAAAAGGATTCTGGTTCCTCTATTGGTCACATCCGCCCTCTCATCGAGCGATTTACATACATAAGTAAATGCTGCTGCGCCCTCCAGCAAAGTTACATAACACTGCCTCCAGCCGGCCCACCAAACACATCCTCCTACTTGATGAGCCACCTTCAAGCGAAGCCCTCTCAGTTAACCACCTCCAAACTCAGATCACTTCCGTCGTGCCTGCTACTAACTCATCCATTACACTCTACCCTCACCCCTATGAAACCCGCAATTATGCTTTTCTGCCCGCCTTTAAAACCACCCCTCGGATGTCACTGCAAACCTGTGACCGCCGCCTACTGCTCCCCTGTCCATCACCCACAGAAAGACTGATGACCGGTCACCATCTAACCACTGCCTACCAGTAAAGACAGAGCCTTTCAGCTGCTGGCCTCCCCAATGCCACTATGGAAGTTTAAAAATGTTGAAAAATCTCTGCAACTGACCACCTCAAAACATTTCTTCCTGCTAGCCTATACGGCATCAAAGCCGTTCCTGCTACTTTTCATCCTCTGCATGATGCACACAATAATATCAAATGTACAAAAGGTCAGATTTTTGTTTCCTCACGCCAACATTAATTTACACTATGTACCCCACTAAACCATACCTCCTGTCAAAGGCAAACCAGATCCCATATGTAGCACCAGTCAACAAGTACCCCAAGGACAAACACCAGAGAGAATGAGCGATTCATGAATTAAACCTACAATGACAACGTAGCATTTCCCCACCAACTGTCAGCCCAGCGAAGTCTGCAACCGCACAGTAGCCATCAATACCAGCAACGTCTAAAGCGCATTTCCACTTCCTTTCTTTGGCAGCTCCTGATACATATACGTATGCCTTCTGGGCGCCATCTACCACAGACCACAGCATTCTTTGTGTCCCTAAGACTAACCGAATGCTGTCGGTGAACGCTTCTCTTCCCCCTTCCTTACTAATAACTAATGGAGGATAACGAAAAAAAAATATAGTATTTTCTTATGCAAATAGCGTATCAAGCACTTGCTGCCCGCAGTCCTCGCCAGATCCACCCAAATCAATATTCTGCTATCGCACCATCCTGTCACCCCTATTATTATCTGAAGATATTTTTTTATCCCTTCCTTGAACTGGGAAAAGCAATACTTTGCACAAAAACAAGTCCCTTTAAAACCTTTGCTACTTACAGACTCGCAAAGCACTTCCTTGTTTTACTAACTGTTGTAAAGCAAACGGATAACTCATTCTAGGATTGGGATTATTGTTTAGAGGTGTGGAAGTTAATACTGAGACATAGGATGATTTTTTGCATACACTCGTTCTTCCCTGCATGCGCACACAAAGCAACATTACAATTTAGCTAAACAAATTGTTCAGAAATGTACCGGAAGGTAAAGAAACAGCTCAAATAATTTTTACAAAGAAAAATAGACAATCGTCAACTTTATACCCCATGACATAAAAGCCTTAGCATGCACAGCTTGCTCAAATCCACGCTACCTAATTCTACCAAACTCAGCACATTTGAACATCTCATAATTCAATGCCACACAATTCAACTATAAATAATTTAACCCTACATTCCATACCACATAATCACAATCCTAAAAATGAAAAAACATATATTTCTACTTCACTCCATACCACATAATTCCACATCACATAATAACATTCCACACAACTTAATAGCACTCCAAACAACATACTTACACTCCACACAACAAAATTTAAGTATACATAATTCCACTTCAACCTATATAATTATACGTCACACAACATATTTACACTCAACTTTAAAACACAGAATTACCCTCCACAAAATACAACTCTGCAACATGCTACATAATTCCACTCCGCACAATTATACACCACACCATGCCACATAATTCCACACGTCTCACAATTCCACAATTCATCCCCACACAATTCATCACACATAATTACTCCACATAATACCACTCAGCACCACATAATTAACCTCCACATAATTATGCTCTCATCCATATTGCATAAATACACTCCACATAAATCTAGTCTATGCCACTTAGCAACATTCCACATACACTCGTTCTTTCCTGCATACGCACAACATCACTATTTAGCTTAACAAATTGTTCAGAAATGTACCGGAAGGTAAAGAAACAGCCCAAATTATTTTTACAAAGAAAAATAGACAATCGTCAACTTTATACCCCATGACATAAAAGCCTTAGCGTGCACAGCTTGCTCAAATCCACGCTACCTAATTCTACCAAACTCAGCACATTTGAACCTCTCATAATTCCATGCCACACAATTCAACTATAAATAATTTAACCCTACATTCCATACCACATAATTACAATCCTAAAAATGAAAAAACATATATTTCTACTTCACTCCATACCTCATAATTCCACATCACATAATAACATTCCACACAACTTAATAGCACTCCAAACCACATAATTACACTCCACACTACACAATTCAAGTACACATAATTCCACTTCAACCTATATAATTATACGTCACACAACATATTTACACGCAACTCCAAAACACAGAATTACCCTCCACAAAATACAACTCTGCAAAATGCTACATAATTCCACTCCGCACAATTATACACCACACCATGCCACATAATTCCACACGTCACAATTCCACAATTCATCCCCACACAATTCATCACACATAATTACTCCACATAATACCACTCAGCACCACATAATTAACCTCCACATAATTATGCTCTCATCCATATTGCATAAATACACTCCACATAAATCCAGTCTGTCACGTAGCAACATTCCACATAACTACACTTCACACCATGCCTCATAATACCACTCAACATAATTTTCACCCAGCAGCGAACACTTCCACGTCACACATTTCAACTCTACACATTTCCATTCCACACCACATAATTCAACAACAAACTACATAATTCAAGCCAACAACAGAATTACATAACACACCACATACATCCAATCTACACCACAAAATTCCACATCATGCTATAATATTTAACAGCACACCACATAAGTAAATTCCACTACATACTACTCCACAACGCAAAATACCATTCCAGATAATCTCATTCCAAGACACACAATCCCACTCCATGACACACAATCCCACTCCACATAATTCCAGTACACTCAATACCACACAATTACTATCCACATAATTACATTATTTCGCTACACAGATCCAATCCACACAATACAATTCCACAACTAACAATTCCAATCCAAACCACATATATGTCCACTTGACACCACACACATTCACTCCACTCCAAGCAGAAAACACATAGGTAAAATACACTGTCCTTTACAATGTCAATAGCTCTAACTCTCACAAATGCGAGACCAATTGCATTGGAATTGCTTGTTTACCTTCCAATGCGACCGAGCAGATCCTGTTCATTTTTTTTATTTATTTTATGGAGTTTTATATAGCTCGAACTTGACCCGTATCGGGTATCATAGCGCTTTACATGAGCACCAGTTGCGTTACATGAGGACACATTCATATTTGTTAGGCACAGGTAGATTAAGTGATTTGCCCAGAATCACAGGATGTTCAGCGTCATTGTTGAAACTCGAACCCAGTTCCCCAGATTCGAGGTCGACCGCCCTAGCCGTTAGGCCAACTCCTCTCCCAAGTATGAGTAAGAATAGGCATAAGAAGGGCTAAGCAGAAGAGCTGAAGTATTTAGATGTAAAAGTAGTGGAAGGTAGGTTCAAGTAGGAGTATGCAGGAGTAAGAGTGCAAGTAGGAGTAGGTAGGACTAAGTTAATGGTAATAAGGGCATTGGTAAATACGGTAGCAAAAGTAAGTATAGCAGTTAGAAGACGTAATAGGAGTAAGAGGAGAAATGAGTAAGAGCAGGAGGAAATAGGCGTAATAAATTGTAAGTGGAAGCAAGAGTATGTTGGAATAATAAAACGTAAGAGTGGGAACAAATATGAGGTGTAAGAGAAAGGTAAAATTAAGAGGTTACGTAGCACAGTAAGAGGAAGTATGCAACATATGAGTAGAAACAAAAATAAGCAGTAGGCATAAGTAGGAAAAGTTAGTAACTTAAGTGCAAGATTAATGAAAGTAAGATTGAAAGAGACCAAGATGAGAAAAGAAAGACGAAGACAGCAAATCCTTCCATATTCTTCTACAACTCCAGTGCTAACAAAGCATGACATGCTTTTCAATTTATGCACACATCAGATGAAGAGCAAGGACCTTCCATTAAGCACTATTGTAACACGCTTCAGTTGGTAACTTGCGTGCAGCTGAAATAGGTACAATTTATGTGTTTTATAGCGCTCACAAACAGCATAAGCGTGCTTCTTGGCACTATTTCAACAAAAGTTAACGCTATGCCACTGGCAGAGGTGCAATTTGTTTTATTAATGGGTTGCACACAGACCGGTCTCTGTGACGTGCTGTTCGACGAAAAAGTGCAAGAAAAGACTTCTTAATACCACGTGAGCAGTACTTCAGAACTGTTTGGATAAAGCTTAGCAGATGCCCGGGAGCCGAATAGTGATTTTTGTGTGTCTCTGGCACCCAGTAGCAGTGCGTTTACCCCGAGGGCCACATTTGGCATGTTCTGATTTGAACTCACCATTATAGAGAGAATGTAATACTAGGTCATTTATTGTCACATGCAACAAGGGTTGTCAATCCCGGCCCCCTTTCTCTGTAGTCCCCGGCACCTGTTTAGAGGTGAACAGGAAGGAGCCCTCTCTCCTTCCAGCACAGCAACCAATACCACAGAACAGCGCCAAGGCCAACACAAACGGCTCCCGGTAGCTCAGCTCATGTGCCCCGGTAGATGTGAGGCTGTGAGCTGATGAGTTAGAGGTTTAGGAGCAGGGTGAAGAGCTGGCAGCCTACACCAGGGTGGAGCAACAGCACCGAGGCGTCTACAGCAACAGGGGACGGGTCTCCTCAGCTCCGAAGTGTGAGGCCAGCACGTGGGAGCCATGCAGCGGCAGCCAATGCTTGTGAAGCAAGTAATCAAGCATTGGCAAAGGTAAAATAAAACCAAGCTAGTGCCAACTAACACGAAGGGTGGGACGGGGAATGGTAAAATTGGGGGCAGGAGGCAGGCCCGGCTCCAGGAATTTTTATTTGGGTGGGCCAAGGGTACATTCGGGTGGGCCACTGCTGGCCCAATTTATCGCTTATATATCTAGCCAGGCCTGCTTCTGGGCCCTCCTTTATCTCTCCTTACTCTTACAAGGCACAGTAAAACGCACTCTTTTCAAAGTCTCTCTCTAAATGTTATCACTCTCAAAAAGTGCTTTTCTTCCATGCAATGTCCCTTTGATGGGAGGAGGAGGTTTCTAAGGTGGGAGTATCAAGCAAGTGACACTACCCGGGCTTCCTCTGTGCGAGCCTTCAGGAAGAAACCCTCTTCATTACTACCTCCACCTGACCTCTGACTCTGCAGCGCACTCTCTTACAGGCTTGATTATCCACTTTTCTACCACCCTTCTACATTACACCTTATCTCACACCTGACCTTGGGCCCTAGCCCCATATCAGCCACCATTCAGTTCCACTTTCACTATTCCCAGTAAAAAACAATAGTAAAATCACCTTCAAACTTGAAACATTGAATATAGCAGTAAAAATAATTAGCATGCATGTTAAAGTATGCTCCACAGTTGTCCTAATCACCTGACTGTTAATTAAATAAATGAAAACAGAAAGGCCATGACAGGGCCGGCTTTAGTGCTGGTGCAAACGTCTTTTTGACCTCTTTTTTGACCTCTTTCTCTGTAGATAGCTTAACTACCACCCTCCAACAGTACCCTTCATCTCGCCATAGCCACTCCCCCTCATGGCCTCCTCCTCAGACTCCCTAACTACCACCCTCCACCAGTGTCCCCCATCTTTCTGTAGCTCCCCCACACCCCATGACCTCCTCCTCAGATTCCCTCAATGCCACCCTCCACCAGCGCCCCTCATAGCTTCGTATTTCCCCCCACTCCATGACCTCCTCCTCGGATTCCCTGCCACCCTCCACCAGTGCCCCTCATCTCTCTGTAGTCCCACCCCCCATGACCCCCTCATCAGATTCCTTCACTGCCACCCTCCACTAGTGCCCCTCATCTCTCTATAGTTCCCCCCACCCCATGACCTCCTCCTCGGCTTCCCTCACTGCCATCCTTCACTAGTGCCTCTCATTTCTCTGTAGCCCCCCCACCCCATGACCTCCTCCTCAGATTCCCTCACTGCTCCCTCAACCAGCACCCCTCATCTCTCTGTAATTCCCCCGAGCCCCATGACCTCCTCCTCGGATTACCTCACTGCCACCCTCCACCAGTGCCCCTCATCTCTCTGTAGTTCCCCCCCACCCCTGACCTCCTTCTCAGATTCCCTCACTGCCACCCTCCACCAGTGCCCCTCATTTCTCCATTATTCCCCCCACCCCCATAACCTCCTCCTCAGATTCCTTCACTGCCACCCTCCACCAGCACCCCTCATCTCTCCGTAGATCCCCCCACCCGTGACCTCTTTGGATTCCCTCACTGCCACCCCCCACTAGTGCCCCTCAGCTCTCTGTAGTTCCCCCACCTCATGACCTCCTCCTCCGCTTCCCTCACTGCCAACCTCCACTAGAGCCCCTCATTTCTACATAGCCCCCCCACCCCATGACCTCCTCCTCAGATTCCCTCACTGCTCCCTCCACCAGCGCCCCTCATCTCTCTGTAGTTCCCCCCCACCCCATGACCTCCTCCTCAGATTTCTTCACTGCCGCCCTCCACCAGTACCCCTCATCTCTCTGTAGTTCCCCTCCACCCTGTGACCTCCTCCTCGGATTCCCTCACTGCCACCCTCCACTAGTGCCCCTCATCTCTCTGCTGTTCCCCCCACCCCGTGACCACCTCCTCTGACTCCCTCACTGCCACCCTCCACCAGTGCTCCTCATCTCACTGTAGCTCCCCACCCCATTACCTCTTCCTCGTTTTCCCTCAATGCCACCCTCCACTAGTGCCCCTCATCTTTCCGCAGCTCCACCCCCACTCCAGGACCTCCTCCTCGGCTTCCCTCACTGCCAACCTCCACTAGAGCCCCTCATTTCTACATAGCCCCCCCACCCCATGACCTCCTCCTCAGATTCCCTCACTGCTCCCTCCACCAGCGCCCCTCATCTCTCTGTAGTTCCCCCCCACCCCATGACCTCCTCCTCAGATTCCCTCACTGCCACCCTCCACTAGTGCCCCTCATCTCTCTGCTGTTCCCCCCACCCCGTGACCACCTCCTCTGACTCCCTCACTGCCACCCTCCACCAGTGCTCCTCATCTCACTGTAGCTCCCCACCCCATTACCTCTTCCTCGTTTTCCCTCACTGCCACCCTCCACTTGTGCCCCTCATCTCTCCATTGCCCCTCTCTCATATCCATTTCATTTGTTGTATAGCGCTACTCATATGAGTGTAGGGTGTCACAGTACTTTACATAACAGCACGCATTATACAGAGACAATAAATCAGTCTATGGGGAATGTCACATAAGCCAATGAGGATTACAAGGTGTAGAAATCACGTCATCCATACTGGTGGGCAATATATTTTACGGGGGTTTGGACTGGAGAAGCACAAACTCAGGATTTAAAGAGTACTCCAGTGGTTGGGGGTTGGTTTTACTGATTTAAATGTATAACTGCCCAAACAAACTCTTTTTGGCAACATTAGAATAATGAAGGAATGGAGAAGTTCTAACTATATCACAATACAAAAAAGCGAAGTTTGTATTCAGCTCTTTAAAGACAGTTCATAGGTCACTGTCCTATGTTAGGATAGTAACTTCTGAACTGCAAGTAACACAAGGATATCTGTGACAGAGGTAGTAACCCACTGAGCTATTCCCATAAAATTCAGTTTATCAGCACTTAAAAACTACCAACAGACAAATGGTTACTCTGCAGCAGGATCGTAAATCACCAGTTATCTGCACAGTTTTTATTGTAGTTGTACATTGGTGGCAGATTCACTGGGAGGGCCATGGCTCATGTTTAACCGGGCCAGGGCCTAGCAGGAGGTAACATATCCTGCACTTGTTAGTGGTGTGAAACAAAGAAAAGGGTCAGCGACAGGAGGATATTTACAGCTGGGACTAATTAAAGTCCTAGATAACCTATCAGTAGAAATATAAATGCTTGCATTTTAAAACATATCAGGCATTTGTTATCAACCCACAACATAGCATGTTTTTTGAAGGAGCTCACAATGAAAACTCACAATTAAAACTGCTAGACTTACCGACAACGCTGCAGAATGTTATCTGTCCTGCTCTTTACAAGTCTAACCTCTCTCCCTGAAAGCCCCGGTGTTTCTGAAGAGTGCGGGGCCCCATCCTTTTCCGGCCGGGCTCTGACTGAAGAGAAACAATGTAACTTGTTACTTTGTTTCTCTTCAGTCCTGCCCTGGGTCAGCGCGAGGAGCTCTGAGCAGGCTGCAGACTGCACCTGCTTTCTAGAGCAAGCCTTTCACACAGCTCTTTACCGAAGAGCTGAGGGGGGCCCCCTTCACCTACCGAAGACTGGGGGCCCCCCCGCACCGCGGGGGCTGCGGGGGCGTTTGTTACGCCCCTGGTGGAGGGAGCCATCCATGTCATTCACGTCATGCAACCAAACGGAGATCTAGGGAGGAGGATACCGAAGTGCAAGGTATTGATCGCAGGACAACCTATTCCAGCACTGATCGACACCGGGGCATCTATTAACAACATGGCGCACTCAATGCTGCAGACTCTTCCCATACAACCGGCTCTACGACGTACGTCAACTTAAGTGTTCACATATGGATCCACTCTCCTCTTTCGTTGGCTGCAGTATTCACCACCAGTATCTCCCATGATTCTTATTCTACTCGCAGTAAGATTTATGTAACCTAGGAGGGAGAGTGGATGCTGTTAAGCTGTCGCACAGCGGAACATCTGCAATTAGTGGCCTTCGCTTTTGCAATTCATTGAGTGTGGAATCATTAGTGGAGGAATTTACACTTCTATTCGTGGGCATGGGATGCCTCAAAAACCACATGGTCCATCTTCACATTGATCACTCCATTCAGCCAGTGGCCCTCAAGCCTCGTAGAGTAGCGTTTCATCTGAGGCCAAAAGTGAAGGAAGAGTTGAGAAAACTTGAGCAGGCTGATATCATCGAACGGGTTGATTGCCCGTCTCCCTTGCGTGGACATGAGGTTACCCAATCACGCAATCAGAAGAGAGAATCATCTGACCCGCACCAAGGACGACATTGTGGCTGAGGTGAGTGGCTCTTAATGGTTTTCCAAAATGGATCTGCGAGCAGGATACCATCAGCTGCTACTTGATCCTTAGTCAAAAGCCATAACCACGTTCTCGACACATGTCGGTCTTCTGAGGTATAACACCTTAGCTTCGGAGTATCCAGTGTCGCCGAGGTCTTCCAAGACACCATCCGAGGGGTGCTGGTGAGCCTAAAAGGGGTCCTTCATGTCAGCGATGGTATTCTTGTGCATGCAGTTAGAAAACAGTTAGGGAGGGTCCAAGGGATTGTTTAAAGACCAGACAGACTCAATCCCCTGTTCAGTAATCAATAAATCAAAAAAGTCTGATGGTCTACACATTCAAGAGAGACAAATAGAAAACTTGCAAAAGGTAGGAGAGAAACTTTAAAGTGCTGTTTGACTCTAAAGGATTTCCATCAACAAACAGTGATAGGTCAGTATCATCATCTGGAGGGGAACAACATTTACAACGCAACTTTTACAACGCACTACACTTACAACGCATTTTTTACAACGCAACATCCATTACAACGCATTCCATTACATAGCATGACACTACAACGCATTTTTAAAAACTACCTTTACAACGCATTCCATTACATCGCATACTACCTTTACAACGCATACCATTACAACGCATAATATTACACTACACTATCCAACACTTACCCTACTGTTGCACCCCCTGGAGTTAGAATAGTAATTTTTACCCCTATACTATCCAACACTTACCCTACTGTTGCACCCCCTGGAGTTAGAATAGTAATTTTTACCCCTATACTATCCAACACTTACCCTACTGTTGCACCCCCTGGAGTTAGAATAGTAATTTTTACCCCTATACTATCCAACACTTTCCCTACTGTTGCACCCCCTGGAGTTAGAATAGTAATTTTTACCCCTATACTATCCAACACGTACCCTACTGTTGCACTCCCTGGAGTTAGAAAAGTAATTTTTACCCCTATACTATCTAATACTTACCTTAAATGCAATTTAATATTATGCGTTGTAATGGTATGCGTTGTAAAGGTAGTATGCGATGTAATGGAATGCGTTGTAAAGGTAGTTTTTAAAAATGCGTTGTAGTGTCATGCTATGTAATGGAATGCGTTGTAATGGATGTTGCGTTGTAAAAAATGCATTGTAAGTGCATGTGTTGTAAAAGTGTGCGTTGTAACGACATACATCCTCATCTGGATACCCAACCTTCCCACCTCTCCAACAAGAGGTGTTCCGTGTGGTGTAGGTGTCAACATGAGCACCTGAATGTAACCCGGGAAGGGGAAAAAAGCAGACAGCAAAGATCACTGGCTTAGTCAAGAAATATATATATACCAGAAATGATATATGAAAAGTGCAGTGCAGTGCAGAAACGTGAAGGTTAAAAAAGGATTTAGAGGAAAGAAGAAGTTTTATTCAAGATATTCCTACTAGTCCTTTGAGTAAAAATTGGTGCAAAAACAGCTTTCAACAAATAGGCTGTGTGACAATACGGTCGACATGTTTCAGCCTTCTTGACCCCATGGTCAAATGGCTTTCTTCAGGACCTTATAATATACTTGTATTGCTACTGCAACAATAAATGTGAAAAAATTAATAAGTAAGTGTATAAAATACAACCTTTGTGGTGTATGACTCTTCGTGCGACCAGTATATATGAATTATCTGTGCAAAACAAAGAAAAGAAAACACAATTGCAAAAATAAACATTGTCTCTCAAAAATAAAATAGTGCATATTGGACAAGACCAATAGCATATTTCCAAGTGCTTACCTGATTAGCACGAGGAGTAAGCCTCACCTCACCCGGTGCTGACTCAGGTTAAGGGAGGCCCCGCCCTGTAAAATATAGGGAAGGATTGTAACGCTGTGGTTAGAGATGAGAGAGACTACTTAGTATTATACCAATAGTCAACGGGATTAAGGGATCGCATATAGGATCCAAAAAGACAAGACACCGTTCAAATACCCTGTTAAAAACTCCCCAAGCAGAAAGACGATATAGAATGCTACAATCAAACGCAATTTGGGCGTATGTTCAGTTTTACACCGTTTGCTGCAAAACTAAGTGTCTGTAGAAAAAGTGGAACTGTATCGGCAAACTCTACAGCAGTGTAAGCGTACTGTGTCGGCAAACTCTGCAGCGGTCTAACCGTACTGGGGATGATTTCTAAACTGACCATCCGGTGGACTGCGGGCAAGAGCCGAAAGAAACTCAAGCACGCATCAGTTAACCACCCCTCTTAGCAGAACGCGCGACAAGTTGTATGCAAAAACTCATTGTAGAGAAGTCGTTTGCCTACCTCTCCGTCGGTACCTCGGGATATGTCTGAGCCGTTTGGGAGGTAACTGCAGACTCAAATCGTGGTCATTTAAACAACCCCGGAGAACGTAAAATTACGTGTAGATTGATCGGCCAATGACCGTCTTGTGACGTCATTGGTAGAAACTGAGTCACCAATCCTAGTTTAGTAACGCTGAAAAACCACTAAATGACGTGAGCACACCAGGAAGTGGTAGTTCTTTGAAAAGTGACAACTTTATCGATCGTGATAGTGGGGGAAACTATGACAAATCCACAAAAGGCTGGTATGTGTGTAAAAGTCCCAGACTAGCTCCCATGAACAATTAATTCAGGATAACACCATCTTTAAAGTTTCTTTAAAGACGAGGGCAATTAGTTAGAGCATCTCGTATGAATGCACGTTTTAAGTATGTGTGTAAAAAAGCGTGTGTAAAAAAACGTGTACGAGATGCTGTATGTTCAAAAAAGATGATAGTAATGAATACTAATAACCACAACTGTCTATGCTGGGTAGTGTGAAACGATGGAACTATCCCTGTCGATTCGTGTGCTGAAAAAAACGCCATGCAAATGCATGTCATTGCAGTATTTGTGCTAAAGAGCATGTGTTTAAGCAGTTCAGAGAATGTGAAAACAAAAACTGCAAAAAGTTTACCTCACAAGGAAGCCCAAGGGATACCATCGTTTAGGCCTTCTAAGTCACTGTGAATTTTAAAAACCCGTCTTTGTTCTTTATGGAACAAAAAACGAGATATATCACTGACATGAGACGGTACAAAAGGTTTTTCTAGAACCGTCCAAGAAAAATCGTTGGCTTGGTGATTAGCCTCAAGAAAGTGTTGTGTTAACCTGGTATTCATTTTCTTGCATCGGAATGTACTCTTGTGCTCAAGCATACGTTGTCTAACTTTGCGGGTAGTCATACCCACATATCGAAATTTGCATGGGCACTCGATCAGGTAAATCAATCACCAAGCCAACGATTTTTCTTGGACGGTTCTAGAAAAACCTTTTGTACCGTCTCATGTCAGTGATATATCTCGTTTTTTGTTCCATAAAGAACAAAGATGGGTTTTTAAAATTCACAGTGACTTAGAAGGCCTAAACGATGGTATCCCTTGGGCTTCCTTGTGAGGTAAACTTTTTGCAGTTTTTGTTTTCACATTCTATGAACTGCTTAAACACATGCTCTTTAGCACAAATACTGCAATGACATGCATTTGCATGGCGTTTTTTTCAGCACACGGATCGACAGGGATAGTTCCATCGTTTCACACGACCCAGCACAGACAGTTGTGGTTATTAGTATTCATTACTATCATCTTTTTTTAACATACGGCATCTCGTACACGTTTTTTTCACACGCTTTTTTACACACATACTTGAAACGTGCATTCATACGAGATGCTCTAACTAATTGCCCTCGTCTTTAAAGAAACTTTAAAGAAGGTGTTATCCTGAACTAATTGTTTATGGGAGCTAGTCTGGGACTTTTACACACATACCAGCCTTTTGTGGATTTGTCATAGTTTCCCCCACTATCACGATCGATAAAGTTGTCACTTTTCAAAGAACTACCACTTCCTGGTGTGCTCACGTCATTTAGTGGTTTTTCAGCGTTACTACACTAGGATTGGTGACTCAGTTTCTACCAATGACGTCACAAGACGGTCATTGGCCGATCAATCTACACGTAATTTTACGTGCTCCGGGGTTGTTTAAATGACCACGATTTGAGTCTGCAGTTACCTCCCAAACGGCTCGGACATATCCCGAGGTACCGACGGAGAGGTAGGCAAACGACTTCTCTACAATGAGTTTTTGCATACAACTTGTCGCGCGTTCTGCTAAGAGGGGTGGTTAACTGATGCGTGCTTGAGTTTCTTTCGGCTCTTGCCCGCAGTCCACCAGATGGTCAGTTTAGAAATCATCCCCAGTACGGTTAGACCGCTGCAGAGTTTGCCGACACAGTACGCTTACACCGCTGTAGAGTTTGCCGATACAGTTCCACTTTGTCTACAGACACTTAGTTTTGCAGCAAATGGTGTAAGACTGAATATACGCCCAAATTGCGTTTGATTGTAGCATTCTATATCGTCTTTCTGCTTGGGGAGTTTTTAACAGGGTATTTGAACGGTGTCTTGTCTTTTTGGATCCTATATGCGATCCCTTAATCCCGTTGACTATTGGTATAATACTAAGTAGTCTCTCTCATCTCTAACCACAGCGTTACAATCCTTCCCTATATTTTACAGGGTGGGGCCTCCCTTAACCTGAGTCAGCACCGGGTGAGGTGAGGCTTACTCCTCGTGCTAATCAGGTAAGCACTTGGAAATATGCTATTGGTCTTGTCCAATATGCACTATTTTATTTTTGAGAGACAATGTTTATTTTTGCAATTGTGTTTTCTTTTCTTTGTTTTGCACAGATAATTCATATATACTGGTCGCACGAAGAGTCATACACCACAAAGGTTGTATTTTATACACTTACTTATTAATTTTTTCACATTTATTGTTGCAGTAGCAATACAAGTATATTATAAGGTCCTGAAGAAAGCCATTTGACCATGGGGTCAAGAAGGCTGAAACATGTCGACCGTATTGTCACACAGCCTATTTGTTGAAAGCTGTTTTTGCACCAATTTTTACTCAAAGGATTAGTAGGAATATCTTGAATAAAACGTCTTCTTTCCTCTAAATCCTTTTTTAACCTTCACGTTTCTGCACTGCACTTTTCAAATATCATTTCTGGTATATATATATTTCTTGACTAAGCCAGTGATCTTTGCTGTCTGCTTTTTTTCCCCTTCCCGGGTTACATTCAGGTGCGCAGGTTGACACCTACACCACACGGAACACCTCTTGTTGGAGAGGTTTATAGTGGTGGGAAGGTTGGATATCCAGTTGATGATACTGACCAATCACTGGTTGTTGATGGAAATCCTTTATAGTCAAACAGCACTTTAAAGTTTCTCTCCTACCTTTTGCAAGTTTTCTATTTGTCTCTCTTGAATGTGTAGACCATCAGACTTTTTTGATTTATTGATTCTTGTGCATGCCCCATGTTGGAAGAACACATGGACCATTTGTTTGTCACTTTTCAGCATCTGCAGGAGTGTGGCCTTAATCTCCACCGAGAAAAATGTGTGTTACTCGGGAAGGAGATTGCGTTTTTTGGTTACCGTTTCACCCAGCACAGAGTATCATGCGATCTGTCCAAGGTCCTTGACATCCAGATGGAGCCGGCTCCCACGACAGTGACCGGCATAAGGAGTTTCTTAGGCATGGTTACATACTGTGGACATTTCATTCAAAATCTGACAGGCCTCACTGCCCCCGCCCACTGAAAGAGCTAACGAAATCCAACGCCATATGGGACTGGGGGCCGGCCCTGCTGACACCACTCTAGTGTATTTCGATTCAGCCCGAGAGTCTGAATTGTCAGTGGACGCAAGCCGCACTAGCCTTGGCGCCGTACTGTCCCAGAAACATAAGGACGGAGAATGGTCTCCCATAGCCTACGCGAGTCGGGCTCTGACGGATACCGAGCAACGATACTCGCACATCGAAAAGGAAGCGATAGCCATTCACTGGGGCTGTCGCCATTTCCAACTATACCTTCATGGTCAGCCGTTTATAATCCACACGGACCACAAGCCGTTGATTCCACTTTTTATGGGCCGTTTCTCGAAGCCTCCGCCGAGGATTGAGAAGTGGATTTTGCAGTTACAGGAGTATCAGTTCCAGATGATCTATCACTCAGGTGCAGAACCCCACCGATTTTCTGTCCAGGCACGCTAGACCGGCCTCAGATGAGGATAAGTATGCGGCAGAGGAGGTGGAGGACTATGTCAGGCTCATGGTAGAGTGATCACGCCCACAGCCCATCTCCTTGGAGGAGATCGTGAGTGCACATCGGGAGACGAGTGCCTGCAGCTGGCCATCGCTGCTGTGACTTCGTGGAGATGGCACCTGCTGCTGGAGAAACTATCTTGTAGGACCGAGGACGCACGTACAGCCCTGAGTGCGTTAC
The DNA here is from genome assembly GCF_964204655.1 of Triturus cristatus. Taxonomy (NCBI): domain Eukaryota; kingdom Metazoa; phylum Chordata; class Amphibia; order Caudata; family Salamandridae; genus Triturus; species Triturus cristatus. Next base: position 948,092,149 of record NC_140593.1, read on the forward strand.
ACAATATTTGTGTTGAATTAGCCGTGTCTCCAGAAGGCTGCCTCATGAGAGGATCTCGTCTAGTAATTCCGAGGACACTGCAGCAGCAGGTGGTTGATCTGGCGCATATCGCCCGTCAGGGGATTGTAAAGACTAAAGCTCGTCTGCGCTGCAAAGTGTGGTTTCCCAACCTCGACAATATTGTAGAGCAGACTGTTCGCCAGTGCCCTGTGTCAAGCGACTGGCCGAGCAGAACCTCCTGCTCAAATTATTACAGAAGAAATACCACCTCATCCCTGGCACAGAGCCAGTGCTGACTTTGGATGTCTCCCGGATGGAAGACACATGCCGGTTGTCATTGATGACTTCTCGAAGTACCCAGAAGTTGAAATCCTGAATTCAACAACGCCATGCAACACCATACCACAGCTGGAGAAGATAATGAACACACACGGCCTTCTTACAGAATGGTGTACAGATAATGGCCCTCTGTTTTCCAGCCCCGAAGTCTCAGAATACTTACTGTCTCTGGGTGTTCGGCATCGGAAAATCACTCCACGCTGGTCTCAAGCCAATGGGGAGGCGAATCGTTTTATGCGCACGCTAAACAAAGTTCTTCAGATTGCACTAGCCCATGGCCAGAACATGGAACGTGCGCTGAACACGTTCCTGAGAGAGTGTAGACTCACAACCCACTCAACAACTCAAGCAAGCCCGGTCTCTCTCTGTATTAACCGAGCAGTGAGTGACATCGTACCTCAAGTGGGGGAGCCGTCAAATCTACAGGAACGTGTTGTGGTGAAACTGAGGCAACGGCAGGTCAAGAACGATCATATGTCCAGGATACAGGGAGCTAAGACAAATCCTTTTTTTGTTGGAGATGCAGTTATGGTGAAGAACTGCTATCCATGGGGAAAATTCACGCTCCCTTTTGAGATAGACCTCTGGATAATCCAAGCTGGGAAAGGAACAATGTTCATGGCCCAGAGGGCAGGAGAGACCATCACAAGGAATGTATCTTGTTTTAAAGAGTACAGAAGTCCGAGCAGTCCAGGGACAGATACTCCCTCAAAAGTGACGGATGGGGGGGCAGAATCCGATGGTGTCTACACTTCTCCGAAACCCCTTGATGATGAGGTCTTCTTGCCAGGGACACTAGGCGTGGATTCTGCTGGAAATATTGTGACTGTACCCTGCACTGCATCTCAAGTTTTTCCCCAGGAAGTCCCTGATGACTGTCAGCATCCGCATGGGACCAGAGGAGATGACGACCAGGAGAGTGATCGTCGGCGCGGGACTGGGAGGTACCATCTTCAACCATGTCCTGCAGCATACTCCCGCCTGAAGGACTTTGTGTTGATCTGAAGTATCAACCAGTGTTTGTGGTATATGTTTCTCTCTCTCTCTCTTTTCTCACTCTTTTCCTTTCTTTCTTTTTCTTCTATTTGAAATATAGGTGGAATGTTATGTTTAGTGGGCTTCCCCACCATGAAAACATGAGGGGTGTGCCGCCGTTAGGACGCTCACCCAGTAAGAACGTGGTAGGTGCCTGAAAGGGGAGTGGCTGTCTTGTGACGTTAATAAAAGTGACCTGAACCCGGACCTTAGGATTCCAGTGACCACACTAGCAAACGAGAGTGTGTGAGTCAATTCATTGCAACGACCTGGCCAATTTATTGTGCCACCCCCCACCCCCAGCCATATTCAGTAGCTGTCCCCACATAACAGTGTCTTTGTTTATCTTGCCCTCCGTCTCCCCGGTTGTCGGTTTCCTTTCTTGCATATTTTGTATTTGTGGTACCTGTGTGGTGTTCTTTAGTGGAAAGAAAGGGTATATGTAGTATCTTGTTCCTGCAATTCGCATGGAACTCCGTTGATGTCACGCTGCCTGGAGCGATGACATCATAGGATTCCATGTCAGACGTTGGGGGTGTTTGTGCCTGACCGAAATGGGCAGGTACTATGTCAAACAAGCATTGGCATAGCCAATAGGTCTCGCCTTTGGGACCTTATAAGTATTTCATTATGCAGCACAATATCCTTGGTGCAACATCAACTGTTGCATGGCTAAACACTTATATTGTCCCAAAGGCGCGACCTATTGGCTATGCCAATGCTTGTTTGTTTTTGGGATTGCCACTATCTCTAGACATTTTGTGGGGCATACATCAACTGTTGCACGGCTAAACACTTATAATGTCCCAAAGGCGAGACCTATTGGCTATGCTAATGCTTGTTTGTTTTTGGGATTGCCACTATCTCTAGACATTTCGTGGGGCATACATCTGCTTGCTTTCTTTTGGGGGCTCACTCAGCTGGGGATGGTTGGGCCGAAGAGAAGTACAGCTTCCTCTACTAGATGATTTATTTCTTCTAGGCTGCTTGTAACTTTAATCCCTGATTTTTTAGGTTGCTTAGCTTTTTCCTGGGCTTGATCTGCAGCCTTCGCTTCCCCATAGTAGCTAGGCTACACACATTAATCCCATCCAAGTTTGGTGTAATTAATGCAAAATTATAACAGAAATTGAGGAAAAAGAATATAATCTTCTATGAAGTCCATAGAAAGGTACCGATCCGCCAAACACTTTACATAAAGCCAAACAAGAAATAATCTTCATTTGCGTCAGGAGAATACCTTTAAATGTTCCAAATTAAGAAAACCACGAGGGGAGGCCCAGTCCAGTCTCTTCCGGGTTTTGACGGGTGGGGACGGGCCCGTGGGGCTCTGGCTGCGATTTATAGCGCAGGTGATTAGGAGGCCTTCAGGGGATTGTGGGACACGTAGTTCCCAGCGGCTGCGGTCCTACAGCGGCTCACCCCCGAGTGTAGACAGCAGTTGAGCACCCCCTGGATCGATGAGACGGATAAAGGCGATGGCTGGCTTACGACAAGTCCTCCAAGCTGATGACCAAATGTTCCCCTATCAGCAGTTCCGTGGTCGCAGAAGTGAGCAATCAGGTGAGCTATCACTGGTGATCTTGGTCTTTAGCTAGGTAAAGAGGTCTGGAGACCCGTGGGTTCATTCTTTAGCTAGGTACAGAGGTCTGGAGACCCGTGGGTTCATTATTTAGCTAGGTAAAGAGGTCTGGAGACCCGTGGGTTAATTCTTTAGCTAGGTAGAGAGGTCTGGAGACCCGTGGATTCATTCAGGCACACTTACTTGACAAACTGCTTTCTCTGGGCAGCTCCACTCCCGGATCGAAACTTCTCTCCCTCTAATAAAAGAATCTGTTGATGCAGATAGGAGAGGAGTGGAGGGAATTGGGAAAGTGAGAGGGAGAGCGGAGATAGTATTTTTTCCGATAATAGGGGGAGAAGTAGAGTGTATGTGTGTTTGATTTTCTTAGCTCTGCTGGAAGAAGCATTGACTTTTATGGTGACATGGGCACAGTGTTAATTACATTAATTTTACACTCAGAGGAGCTATTTCTGTTCAAGACTGTGAAATCAGTGAGATAATACTGTGCGAGGCTACAAAAATAGGATCTGTGAAAAACAAAAGGGAAAGCTGCATCGTGCCAGTCTTTTACATTTGCATAAACAGTTTATATGCAACTGGACGATAAAACATGGTAAGTAACACCTTAATACTTTTAGAAGATTCACGGACCCCCAAGCATGCCAGCCGGTTCAGTACCAGGGACGCTGCTCATTCTTACTGCTACAACATGTGAGACTCGGTACAGGGGTATGAGACGCTACACGAATCCAAGTACAATACAATACAACTCAATACGATTGGAAAGGCAAAAAAGTGACGGCAATAAGTTCATGTATCACCTGTCAGGTTCAATGACTGTGCCGCGCATCAGCTCGTCTTCCAGAGGCATTGGTCTGGTAAGATACAGTTCGCTGACTCTGCCCCTGCTTGTGCTTATGAAGCATCGGCCTGTCTACGAGAAAGGCTCCTGATGAACGCAGGCCTCTCGGTGTCACACCGTGGGCCTGCAGAGCTCTAGCTGGATTGTCGGGCGGGCGGGCCTCGGGGGAGGCCTGTGAGCCTTGGATTGGCACTGAATCATAGAGAAGATAGTGTGTGTCTAATGAAGGGGAACAGATCCGCTCTCCCTGGAGGGAGCTTTGCTAACATAGCAAATGAGATGTGATATCTTTAGCTAAACGGCAGCAGGATGGTATGCCAATCTGAGAGGAGGAGGGGAAGAGGGGAGACGGGAGGGGGAAATTGAGGAAAAGATAAATGGTGTAAAAAGGATAAGGAAATACATAAAGGGAAAGACAGAAATGGGGATCAGCTGGCAAGAAAAATGGGAGGAGAGAGATGGGGGAAATGTTAGAGGTGGTAAGGAATGAGCAAAGTACTGTGGCAGAGAATATATGCAGAGAGAGGCAAGGATTTAGGTAGGTGGAAATATTGATGGGGTAATAGGGAGAGATGTAAGGAAGGCGAATGAGAGAGTGAATGGATAGAAATGGGCAAAAAGACAGATAAAACTCCCCCTCTCGCCAGCACTCTCTCCAGGTGGGGATACACCGGAAGGTGCGTACGGCAGAGATCTGATTGAAGCCTCTGTGTAGATGAGGTGATCCGGTAGGCCCCAGCGCTCTTTGTCTGACCTGCCAGTCATTTCCTTGTCACTAACGCGAGTGGTTTGAGGTCAACTCGGGTGGCTTCAAGACCTAAACAAATCACTGAATGCGTCGCGGCGGATTCCTCAGCACTGCGGCCAGGCCCTTCAGCACGTCTGGGAACAGTTCCAAACTCCGACGGAGGGGGGGGATAGCGAAAGCACGCCGCCATGCACACGTACGGACAAAAAAATGCGAGCACGTGTGCACATCTCTACGCTAATTAAAGTAAACAAAGATGGCGTCGGGTTGTCCACATGCGCGTGCATTTTTTTGTCCATACGCGTGCATGTTTAGCTTTGTGAATGGCGAGAGCAGCCATCTTTGTCAATCTGTATGCGCGTGCATTCAGCTTTGGCTGAATTGATCGCAAAAGGCTTTTGCATGGCGAGAGCAGCGCATGCGCTGCTTTTGCCAGGCGAGCCCTAAAAAGTCGAAGAGCTTTGTTACCTTTCAGCTTAGTCTTCTTTACGACCACACACATCCTTCCCTTTTCACCTTGATCCAAAATACAAACATTGCCTAGAGGATAATTAATAGGCACAAAACGTTATCTCTAAAACACATAAAAGATATTACAATTAGAATAACACATTGTATCTAAACATATAAGAACATAAAAGGATAAATGGAAAATGAACATTAAAATAATAAGGAATAAAACAATATAAGAATACAGAATAAAACAACACATCATCTTTTCTCCTGAATAGCATTCCAAACTACTAAACATTGAATCCCCACAACAAACTTTTCCAATACAACCTGATACCCAAGGTTCCATGCATGTCATGAATACGACACAACCTAATAGATTACGCCATAAAGCTTGCTCAACACCTATTAGATTCTGCAACAAGACGCACTAAATAAAGTAGGAGATAATGTTAGATTGTTAAGTCGTTGCTAAGTGGCCTTCCTCTAATATAAATTGCGCTACGCATGACACAGAAAGTACGGCGTGACGTCTTCGTCACGTGCTTTTACATCGTTGTGAACGGTCATTCCTCTAAAGGACCTGGCCCCTCCTCTCTTGAGGTGGATGCTTTCGTTTGGACACGGGTCCCGAAGGGTTGAACCCACCCCACGCTCTCCCCCCGGCCGCCGATTTGACCGATAGTCCGGGGGCCCAGGTAATAAAAATTAGTAGGGATTGAGCTAACCCTCTCCTAACGCTTTCGTTGTTTATTAACACAGTGTGGGACGTTCCATTTGTAAGGCGGGTGGAGTGTGAACCGTCACTGTCTCACGTAGCTACTTTTCATGCGCGGGGGAGGGTGACCTGAGTCTTTCTTATTAACGTACCGAAGACGTATACATCACCGTTTTGCTTTCTCCGTTGCCATTTATGACAGGCTTGCTTTACTCTCCGTTTGAGATATGACCCATAGTCTATTCCTGTCCTCTGTGTCTCTAAGTTTTCCCCTTTCTTTTAGACCTCGCTCCCCCTACCCAACCTTAAAGGATAGTGAAATTACCAGGTGGAGCAAATTAAAGTTGAGGGTGACGAACACATTTAAAAGTTTGGATCGTTTGGTTGTGAGGATCGCCCAGATTAAATCCATGCGGCCTTTGTGTAACCACCAAGAATGTAGAGGGCTAAACTCTCCAAGTGATGTTTAAGATTATGTTGTGTTCCATTTCACTTCATGATGTGGCTCGACGGATAATAATATCCCTACCAAAACATCTTTTGCATGGTGGATACAGGAAAGCAGTACTGGGTGTTTTGGGGCTAAGGTAGTGACGGGTACCTTTGGTGGGACTGGGCAAATACGCAAGGAAGGGTGCATGTCTACCGTGGACAAAGCAGTCGATGCAGAGAATGGTTTTACACGGCAGACGTGAATGTCTCGGGGTCATGGGAAGCTTTCCTGAGTGTATCTGGTTTTATCTCCGGAAATTTGGAATGCTGGGTCTATCCTTTCGCCTTGGGGACATGGTAGCGCATTTGACATATCTAGCGATACTTGTTACAAAGAATGATGGTAGTCGTTTTTACTTTGCTTGTGCACTAGAGAGGACTTGCAAAATTGCAGATCACGGTTTGTGCGTAGACCGATGTGGATAAGCAGATCACGGGTGGAGCGAAGACCGACGTGGGCACTGCTGGCTATTTTTGCCAATGTGGGCAATAAACTCAGCTGGGCACTTGCACACAATCCAAAGCAATGACATTTGTTCATTTTTCCCATTTACTCTTATATACGTAGATATCAGCTCACCAGGAGTAGGATCTCCCTGCTCCATGTCTCATTCTTCTGCCATTTATAACTCCTGCTGGATAATTCATCAGCAACGTAGCGAGACAGCGGAGCCGGAGTGAGCCGGATTGGGCGTGTGACTGGACTGGATTACGGTCAAGCACGCTGGGGGGGGCAGCTAATCCCAACAAAAGAACGCGGAGGGCAACCAAATTGCTCTTACCAAGGAAAGTGTAAACAATCAGAGGAAGAAGGAGTAGATGGAGGAGGACTCCTGATCTCGCCACTCCACACCAGCCCGCAAGTCCTGTCAAACATCAGGACAAAAGGTGCAGCAAATGTCTACTCCGAGCAAACTAAGCCACCAACCTAAAATATATACTAAGTTTTCGTTCATAAAAGACGCCTGTCCGGTCCAGTGCCTTAACAGCAATAATGCAAGCAACTTACTTGGGTACAACAGACGGGTCAACTGCAGCTGTTGAAAACTGCCCATGGAGAGTTGGCAGATGCTGGAGAAAATCTCGCAACTAGAAAAGCACTCGTAAGCACAGAAAAACCAACGAAGAAAACTACCAAACCAAGAGACATGGGATCCGGCGGAGCTTAAACAAAATGACACTCGGAACTGGAGCAAGAATGATGGCCTAGGACATGGCATGAGTCTTGCAGCGGCCACAAAAAGTGAAGGGAATGAAAGTACTAAAAATTGTAGCCCACTCAGGCTTACAAAGGAAGAAACTCTGGATAAAAGGCTCCTACACCGAAAGAACAAAGAGGGGCAGGAACCACAAGTATCCAACCAGCCCCCGAACAGTAGCACCACCCTAAGGGAAGACACAGTATGCCCAGGACTTCTCCCAACATGACCGGGCACAGCCGGAGAGGGAACCTGACCAAGAAACCCACACAATCTTATCCATGCTTGAGCCACCAGAGATCATCGTGGGCAATAAAGACCTCGAAAAATAATCAAACAATACGATAGTTGAAAAAACACAAAACGTACCTTAAACAATTATGCAATAACTGCTTGCCCACCAAAATTTTGAACCATTGCATGAACAACTTGTACAAAGCATTACTCAAGCCCAACTAAACATGCAGAGGTCACTTATATCAACATCTCAGGGCGTGGAACCAGAATCATCCTACCTCACACCTGAGGAATGGTAAGAATTGGTAGCTTCTTATTCCATGGCCCCCCAAAACGAACTACTAGGAAAAAATATTAGTTCCCCAAAACTCAACACCGATAAGGAAAAATTGCAGGCAAAAGAAGACATCTGGACCTCATTGCTGCACACAATGCAAATGTCCGTAAATGCCATCCAATATCAATCGGACAAGATGGATCTTCAACCTTCAGTTCTCAACTCACTCTCTATTTTCGTCGCCAACATCGACAAGTTGGCAGAGCTCAACAGCCTGGTCAGAAGGGCTCAAACGGAGACACAATTCACACAAGACAACTGCACCTGTACAACAATTGTGGACAAGCTGGCAACACTACCGACAGCAATGGACAATCTTCTCTTCGAAATAAGATAGACTGTAAAAAATAAATCAGTAAACTGATCCGCCAAGATGAGAAATGAAGACCAGCTGACAACAAAACCTATAACTCAGGCTACGGCTTAGGTAACACCAAAGCCGACGCAAGAAGAAAGGCAGCATGGAGAGGCCAAAGCCGACGCAAGAAGAAAGGCAGCATGGAGAGGCCGTGGAAACAAAAAAATTAGGACCAAACAACAACCCATTGAGTCTAGGAGCCCAAGCACCATTAAAAAGTAACCCAGCACCATCTAGAAAATCCCCGCAAAAAATGGTCGGGTGGGGGGGAAGCAACCGTCCTACCAAACAGCGGAGAAAGCAGAGGAGGAAGGGGCGAAATCAAAAGACAACACATCCCACGCTATTTATCAGGGGAATGACTAATAGCGCTGGAAATGAGTCAATGGAACATCCACAAGATACGTCCGCCCCAGATGAGCGATGCAATAGACTCGGAAGGAGACACAAGAGAAAGGCCGATCCGGGAAGAGAGGGAGAAACTGAAGGAAGTACCTCTCAACAAATTATGCATCAACGGCACTGCTCTTAAAAATGAATCGGGGGGGGGGGGAAATACAGGGATGACTCAAAAGAGGAATAACAATTCTTACTGGCATAGAGACGGCCCGGGTAAAGGAAGCGTGGACCCAGGGTCGGGCAACATTGACGGTAGAACCCACAACCCCCAAACAGACCAGTCCAACAGAACGGGCCTACCAGCACTTCCACAATTGTGTTCCACCTGGAGTACAAATCAAAGGGAAACATCATACGTCTATTAAGCTCCATCAACAGCCTGAAGAATCTAAAAACCAAGGACTTGGGAGTCAGTCGAATTCGTTGAATCAACGGAGCAACCAGGGATGGAATAAAAATAAAAAAAAGTCTGGGCCACATCAGAACTAGCTGAGAAAGTGCTTAAAAACCAATCTAAATTCAATACCTGGGGTGTTGAGCTACGACCTTTTACTAAACCTAGATATCCGAACCCCCTAATAATTGACAGAGAAAATCGAAAAGACCCTGGTCAGGTCTACTCTAGCACATGATCATTCTCTGCGCTGCGAGGGGCTCACAGCAAAACCCCAGAGAATATAGAACCCAGAGAACAGCTGAACCATAGATCAAATACAACTAAACGCACAGTCCACCAAGAGTGGCGTTGGCTTTCCAGGACCATCAACACCAAAACTGAAAATCTGTGACCTACCGAGCCAATTGCAGTGAAAACTCTCAAACTCTGCTCTTGGAACATTAATGGTTTAGGAGACAAGCTTATGGATCCGTAACTGCAAACTTACTTACAAAAATTCGACATCATCACACTCCAAGAAACTTGGTCTGACTCATCGACAGCACTCCAGGGATATAACCTGCACTTCCTACCAGCCACAAAGAGCGCACATTTTGGCCACAGTAAGGGTGGCCTTGTTACACCCAGCTCTATAAGGACCATCTATGTAGTAAAGTCATTGGCATATAAGTTAGCTCCCCCAAGCGCAATGCAAGCTCTACGAATCACCTCCCAGGAGTTGGAAAAAAAATGAGCACCTAATACTGATAAATCTCTACTTGCACCCACGTGACAAAACTAGAGGAAGCAAACAGCTGAAGGAAGAGCTAGTAAAAATACTAAGGGATAAGAAAACAAACAGCCTGATTATCAGTGGGGACTTCAATTTAAACATGCTCGATAACTCAGCAGAAGATATCCACCTTGAGGAGGACCCATTGCATGGAAAATAAAAACCATAAGACAGTACCTCAGGTGGAAGACACACGAAAACGGCGCAGAAGCTTCTAGCAACACTAGAACAGCTGGGCTTTCGTGCACTTAATGGAAGATTACCAGAAGACAGTCCAAAGGCAGTAACATTCCACAATGCAGTGGCAAGCACAACAATAGATTTGACATTCTTCTCTCGCTGCATGTTCCCAAAGGTAAGGGACTACCGCATTGGATCATGAGACTACAGCGACCACTTGCCCCAGGAAAGTACGGTAGATACACCGCTAGTATCTGACCCATTGCCAGCAAAAGCATACTGCCTAGAATACACCTCCAATGACAAAAGGGTCAAATGCAGAACAGATGACCCAAAAAGCCTACTCTCTCTCGCAAAGCAGTTACTCGAAGAAGTGCAAGCAGCAGAGTCCGACATAATTGAATGCTGGGAGGCGTTCACAAAAACACTACGACATAGCTCTGGAACCAAAAAGGGGAATCTCCGAAATAAAGGAATGGCCCATGCGCCAAATCAATGCTTACACCCGAACATCAGAAATAATGCTCAACTAAAAAAGTTAAAAGCCACGATAAATTGAGTGCTTCAGAGAGTGAGGAAAGATCCTGCGGCCCTGAAAGAACTGAGGCAGTTAAAAGCCACCCGCAGGAAATTAACCTGGCGTCTTAGAAAAGAAGCAGACGAGACACTTTAGGCTAAACTTCTACATGACATTAAAAACAACAGTAGTGCACAAGTTTGGCAGAAGATTAACAATCTGACCAATCCATGGTGCCGGGGTATAGAATCACACGTTACAGAGGAGGCCTGGGTAACCTTCCTTGAATCACACTTGAACAAAGATCGAGAAACTCTAACTTGTACAAACAACCTCTCGCTTGACTCAAAAGCTTGCCCATTTCGAACCGTCCCTAACTCTGTAACGGAACAGGACATCTTAATCACGAACGCACAAATTTGCAAAAGAATCGCTAAGGGCAGACGCGAGGGTGCTCCAGGCCCAAACGGGGGATCCCTCCTATATTGTTTAAACAAGAGCAGGAATTTTGGGCCTCCGTATTCAAGCAGATCTTTGAAAACATCCTGCAAACATCAATAATTCCATCATCTTGGAGGGGCACGATTATTTCACCCATATACAAAAAAGGAAACGTGAGCGACCCCAAAAAGCTACCGCCTAGTAGCTTTACTGGACAACAAGGCCAAATATTATGCAGGTTTATTACTTCAAGAACTTACGACCTGGGCTACAGAAATTACAGTAATTCCACTTAACCAATCAGGCTTCTGTTAGAATATAGGGACCACTACTAACATGTTAGCTCTCTTACTAATGATTGAAGCTGCGCTTGAATCCAAACAGCCATTACACCTGTGTTTTATTGACTATAGTTCAGCATTCGAATATTCCATCGCTACTCTTAAATCAACTAATTGTTTTGAATAGTGATACCTGGGTGCAAGTAAAACTGGGTGTAGGAGATTATTTAACAAAGATTTCAACACGCTCAGGGGTAAATCCTCTCACCAACACTTTTTAATCTTTTAATGGCAGAGTTATCAGTCTCTCTGAATGAATGCAACTCGCACGCTCCTAAGTTAGGGGTTTTCCAGCTATCTAACTGCAGACGACCTGGTGCCCATCAGCCAGACCACCGTAGGCCTACAGCGCCTGCTCGACATCACCTCTCGATACTCGGAAACTATCAAACTCAGTATCAACAAAGAAAAAAATAAAGTTATTAGTGTGAACATTCGTAAAACAAAAACAACAAATAACTGGTACCTGGCAACACGCAAGCTGGAGACCGTACAAGAATATAAATATCTGGGGGTTATCATCGATAACAAAGGCAATTACAGACCCCAAGGTGAGTCCATAAAAAACAAGCATTGGCATAGCCAATAGGTCTTGCTTTTGGGACCTTATAAGTATTAAGTTATGCAGCACAATATCCTTGGTGCAACAACATTACCTGTTGCATGGTTAAACACTTGTAAGGTCCCAAAGGTGAGACCTGTTGGCTATGCCAATGCTTGACACACTGCTGACACCTGAGCAAACGGAGAGCCCACGGACACCCTGATGACATGCAAGCACGCAGGGAGCCCAGGGATACTCTACTGACACCCAAGCAAGCAGGGAGCCCACAGACACACTGAAGACACCCAAGCTCACAGAAAGCCCACTGGCACATTGCTGATAGCCAAGCACACAGGGGGCCCAACAAGCTGCTGACACCCAAATAAGCAGGGAGCCCTTTACTCTGCTGTATCAAAGCAGATCAAACACAGGTCTTTGCAGGAAGTGCTTGTGTGTTGGTAACGAAAGGTTAAAATGGGTACAGTGCAGAGAGCTGTGGGACACGCGTCTTGATGATAGCTCAAGCGAGTCTCCTACAGAAAGGTGGGGTGTGGGTTGCTAGGGTGTATACCAGGGCCTTGCAACCGACAGAGGGCCCAGACGAGGATAGAAGAAGTAGAAAACGATGACATCTGAGCATGGAGGGTGTTACACCGAAGCCCGTATTCTTCGATAACGCACGTATTGCATATTTAATGTGCCACGTCCATAAAAAGTAAAGGAACTCTCAGAGAATAGTCGTTGCTACCAGGAATGGAATACTTTAAGGCACATGCAGTTTTATAGATATTAAAGCGTCTAACAAATAGTGGGCGCTATATAATACAGTACCTCAAACCTGTGTCTGCTGGGGGTTAATATTACTAAGACCCTGGTGGTCCCAAAAGCGAGACCTATTGTCTATGCAAAGCGGCCGCGAAAGTGATCACGAGCAAACATTAAAGCGGCTGTGAGGCCGCGAAAGTGAAAGTAATCGCGGTAAAGCGCGGCGCACATGCACTGTAGCTCTAGGCTGGCCTGGTAGCACTTTTTGGAGTCCTCTCAATAAGTCTCGATAGACCAGCGCATGCGCTGGGTCAGGCGAGACCTAAACAACTACGGTGATAGGAAGCAACAGAGCACAAGTAACAAGAGTGGAAGCCCACTTAGCATGATTTATGAACATTTATGAAAGGTAAGACAGGAACGCACAGAGCAGTTGACGTTGGATCGCTTGTGGGGTTAATTCGTTGTCGCGTAAGCACACAGCGGCAGCAGTGATGGAGTGTATAAGGGAGAAACAGCGAGTGGGTTGAGGCAAACTGAGGGAAAAGTTAATAAGAGAGCCTGGCAGGGAGTCTAACGAGCATGCAGGATGGAGCTGCGACAAATACCTTGGGCAAAGAAGTGCACCAGAGTTAACGAAGTGGGACAGAGATGCCAACGACCACATAGAATGGAGTAGAGTGATGGTAAAATCTGGCATGGGTGTCGGGTGAGCAAGCAGCATGGATCAGACACAGCTGAGTGGGACAGAAGTCTGTATGAGAATGGGCCCGGTAGAGGCACATGATGCCGAGAAATGAGCAGGGTAGTTAGACAAAATACGTGCAGGGCAATGAGTGGATGGGGGAGGGGCGACGTGAAGAGGGGATGGGGGTGATAAAAGAAAGGAAGGAACGTAACTGAAGAAAGACGACCGAAAGAGGAGAGGTGCATAGGCCAGTCGCTAGATTTTATAGGTCTTCAGAAAGTGGACCTCGAGTAGTTGCGTGATCCCTGTTTGATGTATGGAAGAGTGCTTTTTGTTCCCCAGAGGCAGTTATTGGGGGCACGCACTGCTTACTTGCACTCCGAAAGTGATGCCTTGCCTGCGCTATCCAATTAGGAAGTAGAAAAGAACAAGAGGACGCCATGCAAGTTGTGTATGAAAGCGAAAGTGATCGGATGCACTCTGTGTCAATCATGCGAGTGGTGCGCGCGCAGCAGTGATCGCGCTGGAAGGGAGGCAGATTGCGGCTGCGCACGCTCACGTGAACGCAGGCGCTAGGCAGGCTGTGGCAGCACTTTGTAAACCCGTATACTAAATGTCTCTCCGTGCAGTGCATGTGCTGGCTCAAGCGAGACCTAAAAAAGAGGAATAATGACAGCAGCGGCAATAAGGAACTTAAACAAGACCTCGGGCCTAACCAGGGTGCTACACGCAAAACTAATACCATTCATCACCTATGGTAGCCCAGCTATGAGAGGAAGGGACGCCGAAACACTAGATGGCACGATAGCAAGAGCGCTGCGAATGATCTACGGCTTACCGGGATACACATCCCCCGCACAAATGAGGCTTGAATTTGGGTTACAAAGAGAAGAGCTGGCACGTAAAGGTGCATTCATCAAAAGCTGGCATAAAGTCAGAAGAGGAGAACCGGAACCGCTAAATGCCTTTCTGTGGAAAGAACAACAAGCCAAAGAGGCCTGCCCCGCCAGATGCTGCCTGGATGCTGCTCTTGACCAACTGGGGTCACAACACCTTTGGGAACAATCGGGGACTTGCGCAAGTTTAAAAAAAAAACAGTAAATAACATAGTCAAGAAAGTATCCCTTATGCAAGATAAAGCCTCCCTGACAGAACAGGCACACGGCTGGCTTACCTTACAGTCCTACACCAAAGCTGCGCCTCAAGCATATCGCCACACTAGCTTCACTAAAATTACGAAAGAGAAGTTCCTGAGATTCCGCCTAGGATTACTGCTCTCTGCACACCACTTGCCGCCGTGGCTACGTCCTCCTAAGCCAGCAACCTGTTGACTCTGTGGGAATGGTGAGGAGGACTTAGTGCACCTCATCACGATCTGCCAGGAGTTAATACGGGAGCGCTGCTCCCGCCCGAGACCACTTTTTAATAAATATACGGCCCTGCAGGCAAGCAGTGCTGGCAAGCTTCTCCGGCCATGATGTTCAACTGAGCTGTCGCCTGGTAAAATTTCTAATAGCTACGGAATTCAACATTAAACAAGCATTGGCATAGCCAATAGGTCTCGCCTTTGGGACCTTATAAGTGTTTAGCCATGCAACCGTTGCATAACTAAAAACTTATAAGGTCCCAAAAGCGAGACCTATTGGCTATGCCAAGCGGCCGCGAAAGTGATCGGATCGCGATCAAACATCAAAGCGGCTGTGCGACCGCGAAAGTGAAAGTAATCGCGGTCAAGCGGGGGCGCCCGTGCACATGCATTGTAGCTCTAGGCTGGCCTGGCAGCACTTTTTGGAGCCCTCTCAAAAAGTCTCGCCAGACCAGCGCATGCGCTGGGTCAGGCGGGACCTAAAAACTATCTAATGGCCTAGTAGGTGACACGGTTCCAGAAGTAGTGAGGAATGCATTACCGTGATCATCGAGATAGACAATGTCTGCATCTTCACGTCACCAAGAACTCTAGCGCTGGCAATCGTAACACCAAACAACCCGGAATGGCCACGGGGAGAGCTTTTCTGCATTCCCCCTCTGAAGCATGACCTTAAGCCGCGGAATATCAGCAACAAACTTTCAATCCAGTTATTTGGTCTTCATTGTTTTTCAGATACCACCTCCATTTTGTATAATCAGTTTTTTGGTTCCTTTTAATGGTTTTTATACGAATGCATTTGTGTTACTGTATAACGCAGGTCTTAACTAACTTTGAATTGAAACGTAGAAGAAGATAGTGTAAGATCCCTTGGCAGGTCATTACTGGCCGTCCTGCACCCGGTCATCACGTCGTTCTCGCACTCGGTGTACCTCCCCCCTGCACGCCATGACATTCGCTGCTCATAGCCATACTTCTGCTAAGCACTTGACCAAATAGGGTAATTAGCCCGGCTTTTCCGCTAATTACACGCCTATAATAGTCGCCAGCCTTCTATATTATTTTTTGCGCGAACTCTAGTACTGGCAAACTTTTGCACATCCCGCACTTCGTTGTTCCATTTGAAGTATGAATTTTAAAATCAGTTGTCTGAACTAAATTGCTTTTTAGAAACCGTTGCCATTTTGCACATTCAGCTCCCTCCAGCTTTCTAAGGGTCACAAACGAATGTGTGAGCGTTATTCCAGTTCATAGGCTTTAATATCAAAGAAGAATGCTCAATGACCCTCGCCTGGTTTTTCCTGACTGCCCTGCTCTTGGCCATGGAGTCATTCTTGCACTCTCCACGACATACCCCTGCACATGTTGCTCGCTGGTCGGAAACACTCTGCTGCTAAGTATGCACTTAATGAGGTTAATCAGGTTTGTCTAGCTGCTAATATCATGCCAATAAATTTCCAGTTTGCATTTTATTTATTCATGATGGTTTTAGGGGGCCATGTTTTATGTCAACCCGTATTTTAAAGATTTTTGCTTCCATTTTTTTGTAACCGTGGTTTTTACCTGGATTCAAACTGTCACCACGAAAATGTATTATGAGATGTACGTTTGTAATGGTTTTAATGAACTGTCCAATAAAAATGTACTTACCTACATTTATCCCATCCACTGAACTTTGCATGGATCACACTGCAAAACACCTCTTTCTCAAGGAGAAAATGCAACAACACAAGCAACTCCAAACATGCATATAGAACCACAAGAAGGCCTAAACATTTTAAGTAAAAAAAAGAACTCTGACAGCACTCGCAGACGCATCGTTGTACTCTCATATGCACGCTCATTGCAAAAGCTGTTCTCTGGCTTTCAACTCTTGTCACAATACGTGTGCGTTAGGGTGCAACATTATATAGGATTGCACTTTTCAAGACCTGCATAGTAACACTAGTGCACACTACTCAACCTGTTAACACCCGGTAACATGACCCGTAAAGCAATAACTAAACATATCTATGCTTTTCTCTGCCTGCCAAGTAAATAAATGGAAAATGTATGCATAATAAAGCATGGTATAATCCAACCCCCTTCAAGTATTTAGCTAAACGAGGAGAAGTGTACTATTAACCTGGGAACCAAAATATGCTGATGAGTAAGATAAGTGACTGTATAGTGCATGTTGCACCTCTTTGCGAATGAAGGCTACGTTGCCAAACCATATGTAGTGAACGTAAGGAAGAGCCTGGAAGGTTCTCTGCCACCTTTTGGGTATGTGGTGGCACCTGTTATGCTCTTCAACACTATCGTGAATTATAGAAAATTGCTGGAATAAGAGATAAAACGTTCACGTTGTCCCCACATTCATGGCTCAACAGTTGATTTCAGCTCAAGAATACTAAACATTGCCATAGTACCCTACAAATGTAGAAACCCCTTACATGTGTATCTTTCCACTGCTGCTTATGCCATGTACTCCAATGTAGCGCAGGCTCCTCAGCAGGAATTTTCCTCTTTGCAAAACATCATAGTGCAGGAACTATACCCGAACTCTTTCTCTCTTTAACTGCGATCAGCAGCCTCTTGTGTGTTGGTCCAAAGTGACAAGTTTTTGTAAACCTTGACTTTTATTATTATTATTGGGTAGTCTCAGCCAGGCTGAGACTGCTATGAATAACATGGTTATAGTTCCATGGGACATATTGACTATTCCTTTGTTCAGCAGTTGACAGGATTGTATTTGTGCCTGGTTTTGATGGTTGTGTGATAAATGTCTCTGATGAATAAAGCTCAACAGAGGACTGTGAAGAATGTGTCATCGAGTTATTTTACCACATTTTTGGCAACGATTTAGCCAGGTGCTAGGATGAGGCAGTCTATCACCCTGATGAACCTGCGGTGCCAAGCCTCCTAGGAGTAACCGTCAAGCGGCATTTAGTAGACGATTGACACACTGTCAAATGAGTAACTTTCCTGCGAGGTATTGCCGTGTGAGTCTTTCGTCTGGAAGGTATGTGACTTTAAAATTAATACAGCGCAACAGGCTCGTTAGAAGTGGGGCACATCGACAAAGCTGGTATTATTAGCCTTCCATTCCTTTAATTGGCTGAGAGAAACTGTTATTTTACAAACATGAAGTGCATTTAGCAAGCACGACTTCAATATGGGGTCATGCCGCACCAGCCACAGGACTTGTGCGGCAAGTGTCTACACAGCGTGTGCAGTCTAAGCATTGGTTCTTACTGTGTGCACTGCTATGTGGTTGGCGACTTCAATGCTGTCTTCAGCTCTGGCTTTAGACGAGCTTTCAGGAAGTGGACGAAGCAAGGCAAGCCTCCGTGGAGGTTGCGTATGGCATTCCTGACAGGACCACAGCACGTTCCCAGCAGAGGTGATGTGCATACCTTAAGCTTTGAGGCAGTACTTGCATATAAAACAGACAGTGTGGGTGGGGGGGTGGGGCCAAGATGGCAGCAGAGTAGCACCATCATTCAGGGGCTCCGCTCGCCGAGGCTGATAAAGTGCATCCATTTGCAGCCTTGAGACCTGTAGCTAGTAGGATTGCGATCTCAGGACGACCGGAATTTGAGCAGACCCTGCATACCTGATGAGAAGTGCGGAGTCCGGTGCTGAGCGGCCACCGCATCTCCAAGAGCTCAGTGGCGGCGGTAACGTGGAGGGCGCGTCGAAGCTCCCGTTGGAGGGGGAAGGGCGCTGTGCCTGCGCTTTTGGCAGCTGAGACCGACTGCGGAGCTGCTGGGAAGCCCAGCCGGCAGGAC
This sequence comes from Triturus cristatus, assembly GCF_964204655.1. Lineage (NCBI taxonomy): Eukaryota > Metazoa > Chordata > Amphibia > Caudata > Salamandridae > Triturus > Triturus cristatus. The sequence continues at coordinate 948,110,674 of NC_140593.1, forward strand.
GCATCGGTGAGGTGGTGAGGCCTGTGGGCAGCCCCGGAGGTGAGAGTGCGGCCTGGGCGGCGCGGCAGCCCCAATGTATCTATTGGGGTGGCGGCGCTCTCGGACCACTCCACGGTCGCCTTGACGTTGCTTCTCCCTGGGGGCCCCTCACGGCAGAGTTTGTGGCGCTTAGACCGCAAATTGCTCACATACGACGCTAATATTATTGGGGTGCTATGAAAAGCTACCTGGAAGTGAACAACGTAGGCTCGGTGGGGGTCAACATGCTTTGGGACGCCCTGAGGGCTTTCCTCCGGACACTGTATTGCCACTGTGGCGGGCCTCAATAAGGACCATAAGGCCAAGAGGGGGCAATTGGAGGACCAAATTAGGGAGCTAGAGGGGGTGGGAGGGTTCATTGCCGTTCGGGGGCGGTCCAAACCCGGCGCCTACTTACTCAGGCGAGGAAGCAACTGCAGGCGTTAGATCTCGACCGTGCCGAATACGCCTTGCTCTACACTAAGCAGTGCTACTACGAAGGAGGGAACAAGGCGGGGAGACTCCTGGCACACGCTCTGCGGGCTGAGAGCGCGACAAGTCGGGGAGCGGAACTCACGAACGAATGGGGATGAGACCCTCCGTGCTGATGGGGACATAGCGTCTGAATTTGAGGCCTTCTATAAGGCTCTCTATTCTGCCGAGAGTCTGGACCTTACTGTGGCTGAGGAGTATGCGCAAGCGGCGCCAGTGACCCCCTTGTGGACTCTGTTGCGGCCAGTCTGGACGCGGTCATCAGCTCTGATGAAGTTCTGCGGGCCATCCAGGGACTTTCGGTTGGTAAGTCTCTGGGCGAGGATGGCTTCCCGGTCGACTTTTATAAAACTTTTGCGTTGGACCTCTCTTCCCCCCCCCTCCTCTTGGCATGGCTGTTTAACACCTTTAGCACTTCTGGGAAACTTACCCCATCTGTCCATGGCAGAGGTTGTGGTCATTCCCAAACCGGGAAAGGATCCCCGAGAGTGTGCCTCATATCGCCCTATTTCTCTGCGCAACGCGGACCTGAAGATCTTCACCAGTATTTTGGCCTCCCGACTCGCTCGCCACATGCAAGGCCTGGTGGACCCAGACCAATCTGGTTTTATCCTGGATCGCAATTGCGGGGATGGGACGCAACGACTATGCCAGTTACTGGATAAGACGCAACGGACCCAGATTTCTACGATACTACTCTCGGTGGAGACCGAAAAGGCATTTGACCGGGTCCATTGGACTTACCTGCAACCGGTCCCCTGCAGATTTGGGCTCGGGGAGAGATTCCGGAAATGGGTGAACTGCGTGTATCACGGTCCACAGGCCCGCATTCGGGTCAATGGGGTGGTCTCTTGTCCCTTCCAGGTTGGACGCGGCACGAGGCAGGGGTGTCTCCTTTCCCCCCTCCTCTTCGCGCTCTATTTGAAGCGATTTGCCGAAAGGGTCCGCCAACTCCCTATGATCACTAGGATCCGGATGGGAGATAGAGAGCACAAGATCTCGCTGTACGCTGACAACGTGCTCCTTTTTTTAACCCCCCCCCCGTTGCTATCTCTTCTCCCTTTGCTGGCGAAGGTTGATGTCTTTAGTGCGGCGTCGGGATTTAAAATCAACTTGAAAAAGACTACTTCTTTGAGCCTCACGCTGCCAGCGTGGACCGACACCAACTATCACTGTTCTTTCTATTCTCTTGGCCTTCTAGCGATATCACCTACTTGGGGCTCAGGGGTTTTTTCAACCACCGCAAAGACTGCCCAGGTGAACTACTCGGAGGCACTGGCCAAAGTCCGCCACAAGCTGAACAGTTGGTAGAACCATGCCCTTTCATGGCTAGGCAAGATAGCGGCTGTCAAAATGATGATTCTACCCCGTCTGCTTTACATTATGCAGACGCTCCCCTATGTCCACCACCCACGACACTGGCTCAAATGCAGCAACTCATCAACCGCTTCATTTGGGGGGGAAAGAAACCGCGCCTGGCTCGTCACCTCACGTACTTGAGGCAGGACGAAGGGGGCCACGGTGTCCCACATCTTGGGCGCTACTATGAGGCAGCGCATCTGCGCTGGATGATAGAATGGTACCAACTAGAGTCGGAAAAACATTGGTGCTTCATGGATAGGCGTGTGGCAGGGATACACCTCTGGAAGGTCCCCTGGGCGTGTCCATCTCCCCGGTCCTGCGCGCCACTATGAAGGTGTGGGACAGAGTCCAGGAGAGGTGTCAGCTGTCCTCGGCTATGTCTCCCTTGACTCCTTTCATTGGGAACCTGGACTTCCCCCCCCCCCCCCCCCCCCCCTCAATCCCCCCGGCTCTCGTAGGGAATGCCTATTTGACGGGGCAAGAAGCACACTGTAAAAGTATAGGGGATCTTTTTGATGAATGGGGTATCCTGGAGTTTCCCCAGGTAGTAACTCACTATGGGATCCCCAAGGAAGCCTATTGGCAGTATCTGGCGTTGCGCCATTTGGTCACACAGCCCCAGGTCCGCCTACATGCCGGTTGGCTCCTTACAAAATTTGAGCTCTGGTACATTACCCGCACCTCAAAAAAACGCCTTCTGTCGGATATCTATGGTTTTCTCATCAAGGCAAAGATTCTGGATAAATCCCCAGCGCAGAGTAGGTGGGAATCGGAGCTGGTTCAGGAGTTCTCACCCAAAGAGTGGGCGGACATTAGTCACAGGGCCCGGGCATCATCGTGCAGTACATCGGGGGAAGGAAATGCTCCTCAAAATTGCGCACTATTTGTATTACACACCGGCGCGTGTCGCCAAGTGGAAGCCTCGCAGCAGCGATCTCTGTTGGCGACTGAGTTATGACGAATTCAAGAAAAGTCAGGACGATGCCACTATGTCTTCAAGGGAAGAGGTGCATGAAGCAAGGGTTTCTGTACAAAAGGAAAGAGATGTGAGACTGAAAAGGACTCCTAGCTATTTGAAGGATTGTGTGGGTAATTTTTGTCAGAAAATGGTGTTCAAGGAAATTAATAGAGTTGTACTTTCATTTTGTGCACTCTTTTACGTGTTAAAGGAGTACTGTACAAGGGGTGTGGATTGTCATCTATGGCTGTCCTACATTGTGTTCTTCCTTGTGTATTTTTCCAACCCATCCCTGCCCATCTACCGGATGTGTGATGTTTGCTCGTGTTGTTGCTTCCTGTTTACCTTACCTATTGGAGGTTTCGTTCCTCATCAGTTTGAGTTCGTTTGTATTTCATTGTTATTCTTTTGTGCCAATAAGAAGAAAAGAAGATGTGTTCTAATATTATTCGGCAGTCTCAACCATGCCAATACTGCTATGACATGATTATAGTTCTTTGTGGCATTTTGAATATTCCATTTTTCAGCAGTTGAAAGGATTTTATTTGCGCCGGCCGTGACTGTTGGGTGATGACTGTCTCTGATGAATAAAGCTTAACAGATTTGTGTGAAGAACGTGTCTTTGAGTTATTTTACCACATTGACCTTTGTGTAAATAAAAATATAGTTTTATGTGCAGCATACACGCAGCTTGCCTCTATTCCCTTCAAGATGCAGCAAGTACTTCTGAAGTGAATTGAGCGAGTACTTTGGTCAGTTTTTGTATTCCATGGACATGCAACCCTCCCACTCGACAACTTGTGCAAGACCGTACGGTAACCGTAACATTTCAAAGCACTTGCTCTCCTCAACCCTATAGTTGTAAGACAATATGGACTTGCTCCTTCTTGTACTGTTGTTTGCAAACAAAATATAAAGGAAAATGCACTAGTGTATTCGATAACACTGACTGTGCACAGGTGATGAAGGAGGAATGGAAGTTCCTAACTGCAAGCTATTAGGTTGCTAACTGACATTAATGCCACTTCCAGTCTTGACTGTCGCACATCACTAAAGGATTGGACATTCTGTGCTTGAGCAAGGAGACCTACCTGCTAACAGTGATCACACTCAAATGACATGATACAAAATAATTGATGAAGAGAGAGGAAGCGCACTCGTGTTCAAGCAATGTAATTCCTGTAAAGCGAGGTATGGGTGCAGACGAGTAGATCCCCCTGAGTAGGGATGAAAATTCTGTGAAAGCACGTTCTGGTCAGAAGCGTGTCACTCGAATTGCACTCCGAAGGAGAAATTAATCAAGTGAGGGTCGTTTTCTGTATTTCATTGATTTATTCAATTTATATATATTTAGTCGTTCCTTTGAAAAGGTATGCTTTTCACTGAAGATTAAACATCACAAACGAGTATATTGAGATTCATAACTCGATGTAGCCCAATGCATTTCGGGCCAATGAGGCCCTTCGTCAGGGGCAGCACTATAAAGGGAGGATACAAGGAAACAGCTTTACTCAATACAATAGTATCATAAGTCAATCAATCTAGAGAGCAGTATACAGGAAACATAAATCAACTTTCAGGATTACTAAATTAAATATGAATGAAACAAACATGAGTGTAAGCGAGGTTGTGATGGTGTGGTTTCAACAAAACGGTAGTGCATGGACAAATGCATCAAGTAGTGACAAAGTTTAAAAAAGTGAACTGAAGTCACGAGCGTGGGTGGTAAATCCTGGAGAACGGATGAGGTGTTTTGAAATTAAATACATGCGAGCGTGAAAGAAATAAGAAAAAAACAGTGTTGGTCGAAGTTAGGTGGCGTGAGGAAAGAACGTTACAAGTGTGCGTAGTCAAAATTGAGAAAAATGAAAAGACAGGCAAACTATACGTGAAATGTCAAAAGAGTCAAAAATAAAAGTAGTAAAAGAAGTTAAGTGCCAGGCGGAAAAAGGTCAGAGGTGTGTGAATCAACAAAGTACGCGCAGGACAATACAGTAATTAAAAAGCGAGGCGGTGTGGGGATGACGCAAAACACTTACGTGATGCTAAGAGGTTTCAATCAATCAAGACTGAGCAGTCAAGAGTGCCGGCGTGTCAGCAAGCGTATTTGCACTATTCTATGTCTTTTTCTTTGGTAATGTTGTTTTTTGTGGTAACACGTGCAAGTTTTCTCTATTTGGCACTTTACTTGAAATGTGTTTATATGTGTGATATGTATTTTGTATTGTTTATGTACTTTTATGGTCTATAAAAGAACCAAAATAAAGTATTTATGAATTAATGAATGTTGCAGTGCAGTTTCTCACAGTTAACGCTCTGGTTCGAAATCTTGTTGGTAAATGAATACTTCTCATCGGTATTTTCACTTATGCCGGGTAAATGAGAGGCATGTTTTCTACTTTGTAGCTAAGATCTATACAGCATACATTTTTAACTAAAGTCATGAGGATAATCGTGGCCCTTGTAACTACTCTTTGTCTGTGTAGAGGAATTGAGATTTTAAGACAATGTAGAATGGCATGCCAGAATAAGTTACTATACCTATCGTAAGACAAACGGATCTTATTGACTACCACTATAATGTCAAAGTAGATGTTGATTTAAGAATAGTGAATATATGCGTAACGATGCTGGGGTTGTCAATGTAGTGGATGTAATATTTTTGTATACCTGTGTTGTGGAATATTTGTGGGTAACTGTGGACAGTATGGTGTGAATGAAGGGTATTTAGCATTGTTCAGTGCTTTACAAAAATGAATGTACTTAATTGTGAATTTATTGCTGATGGTGTTGCTTTATTAGAAAATGAATATGTTTAATCAACTGGAGTCTTATCCAAAGAAGGTATTGTTGATGGCCTTTATCCTCTTCCCTGCAGCTTCCTAATGGAGCATTATCATGGTGTATTTTCACTAGAATTTACTGTCTCTTTGTTGTTCAGATAAGAACATGAAATTATGAACCTCCTTTGAAAACTTTGAATGTGTCTTAATGCAGGTCATGGATCATGAAGTGTTGTGGATGGTTGTGACTGTTTCTGCTCTCTGTGATGTTTTTGGATGAAACTGGTTTCTGAAGAATGCCTACCTTTAAACTTATCTGGTTTTGCTGTTATCTCTGTTATCTCTGGATGGCTAATAACACAGATCAGTAGATGTTCAGTTGGCTTACTGATGGTTTATTTAAAGAAGAAAAATTGTAACGAACACCCCTCATTCTTACTTGATGCTTGCAGGTGAGCTGTAAACGCTGACCCATACTCTACAATTGGTTTATCTTTACTGGAAGGATCAGTGGGGCTTAGCTGGAGTACATTCTATTGCTGGAAGTATCTTCATTTTGCTCGTGCTTCAGGCTTCTACAAGGATTTTTGATTGCAGCTTTCAGTATATTAGTGCTTTTTTTATGGACTCAGCGTATGAAATACACTCTCCTACAGTGGTCTACTTGTCCTGAAATGCCAAATGACTGCGATGTAAGTAGGGTGTCCCAGCAGACCGATGTGAATTGTGTATCCAGGTAAACAGGCGATTGGCTCCACGAGATTTTGTAACTCCTGATTGCGTTTTATTTTTTTGTTCTCAGAGTCGTCTCACTAAGTTTGTAGAGGTGAGCATTGGGCGATCGTGTTTGGCAATGACAAAAAGCAGCAGCTGTTCAGACAGTTTATTTTGAGTTTCTGTGGACATGGTAGAATACTTTTGTTGCGTTCTTTACTTTTATCCTGCAGCCACACTGTTGTCTTTTCCTTTCTACCCTAGTGACTGTAGCTTACCGGATCACAGATCTTTTATGTATATCACTTCTTCATTCAAAATTAAACTTAACAAGACTTTTATTTGTTTACGGTACTTCTACCATTTCTAAGGACTGTGACAGGTGTTACTAAGTTGAATGGTATTTGACACGTTTACTGAACTCCCTCTTTCTGCATGAACAGATGCAGCTGTTGACACTGCCACTTCGAGCCTGTATGTGGAGAGTGAGGCCTACACTTGTGATTTGCCTCCAAAATAGCCTTTCTTCTCTCATTGGTGGATGTCCAATATGTTTTGAACTCAGAGAGTTGTAGATAATTTTGTTTTTAGCTCTTTTTTTTTTTTTTTTAACCTATTGTAATATTTGAATTTGGAACTCAAGGTGTGATAGGCTAATACTGTGGTAGCAAGGAAACAATTGTTTTAAAAAAAAATAGCAACAAAAACATGCTGTCTTGCAGGGCCCGCAATTTAGTAAATTTTGTTGACTTATCTCATTTTAGATTTCTAGCAGGATCGCATATCTTTTACTGTATTCATAACGCACCCTGTTAGAAAGTCCTGGTACTGGGATAGTACATCCGCAATGTCTTATTTACAGAAGACAAGTTATAAGCCGTACAGTAGGGCATAGCCGTAGCTTGATAAAAACCTCCAACACTGTAGATGTACATGCAGTTACACTTAGCTTTAGGGGTTGTCCGCAAAAAAGGAACATGCCTCTCCTAACAGATGTCTGTTCTCTGTGGTCCTTAACATCTTAAAATTGTTGTTTCTACAAATCAATCTGGAAATCCAGAAGAGTTGCTTTCAGGGTGGGTGTTTCTGTCAAGGGCCAGCTTCTTCTCACGACACTGATGTTGAAATCTGGTTTTGAGAATCCGGGCACGAGTCTGGAGTACACGCGGGTGGACGGCAGCCGACAACTATTTTCACAGGGTGTACCCTGTCCACCCTGCCAAGAAGTTGGGCCCCTCTGAAAAATATGCTGAATTCGTTCCAGTGTATTGCAAACACCGGGACACATTCAGCAGCAGCGCTGCACTTTATTTGCTTTCGATCACAACAACGTGCAGGAGGGGCTGGATCGGGCTTTCTTAGTTCAGACTCCTGCTGGGCCCATAACATAGGCTAAATCGGAGGGGCATCGGGCGTCCTTTTGTTTGAGTCTTCTGGCTGGGAGCAGTCGGGAGCCTCACACCTGATGCAAATGAAGTGGAGGGGGAAACAAAGGCTCACACTTTGTTAGCACTTCACACATGCATAAGGGAGGCAGCTTTTCACTTTGTTCAGTCCCTGTTTAGGAGATATATATGCAATGTCAGAATGTATTTACACAAAATAAATTTCATTTATATAGTGCTTACTACCCCTGAGGAGGAGTTGAAATAATTTAAGTATCACTATTTTTTTCTTCTAAAGCTCCATGGGTAGAGAGAGGAAATTTACGCTGACAAAAGGCACCATTGTTTTATGTCTAGCTTTCAAAAGTGTGACTTCCTGTGATGTCACGCGCCGTGATGTCACGCGCTGTGATGCCACTTACATTCTGATTAACTAGGTTAGTCCCCACACTTTTTTTTTTTTTCTTTTTTTTTTTTCTTTTTAAGCACTTGTGCTCTGTTGAGAATCACATGCTGACTTTATGGTGTTTTTGGTGGCCAGGCACACCCTGATAGCATTTGAGTTTGTATTTAGTCGTCAATGAGAGATTCTTTTGGGAAGCAGATTAGTGCTCTCCAGATTAGTGTTAGTCGACAAGTTTTAGTTTTCACCTCGAAGCATAATGAAGGAGGTTTGGCTAAATCTTGCTATTATCCATTTCTAAAGCGGCTTCGATTTCGAAGCCGTTTTCACTCCTAGCAATTGAAATTAAGCAGATCTATAGCAACCATCAGCATGTTTTTCACAAAATAGTGCTGCAGAACAAGTTTCTCTTGCATTGATTTTGTGAGTGGCCATCGTTTTGCACCGACTGGTAGGTCCTATCAGTGCGTCAAAAGAGAACTGAATCTGCCTTTGCGTCTCTACCGTCGACTGTTCGTGTTGTCTGCTGTACCCCCCTGTAACAGCGTTCAATTGTGTGTCATGTAGTTTGCTAATGTGCGTGCGTGTGTGTGCTTGCTCCGAGAGGTGACGGCGTGATGTGATCCCTGGCCTCCCCGTAACACGTTGACCCATGCAGCAGAGACAGTGGATCAATTGTAAGTGGGGGCGCGCGTGCTGCCGAGACCTTCACCCGTGCTTGGTGTGTCGAGAATTATTTTTGGGCTGACGTGGACTGCTCAGCAGCAGGGGGGAGGGAGTGTTTGCAGATGGCAGTGTGTCAACATTATGGTATTGGACAAAGCTACCTGGGCGTTGCAAGAATAAAATCTGAAGTGTGCTGAATTTTTGAAAACACAGCCACTCCTCCCTCACGCCTCTGCCTGTCGAACTTTCTCTTTCAGTCTGATAAAGTAACCTTATAGATTTCCGTGTTTCTTTGTTTAAAGGGCCAGTCCCTGCCAATGGCTGTTGCTGCCTCTGCCATGGGGGTGAAAGTTCGGCCCCAGTGCTACTTTGACATCGAAATCAACCGGGAACCTGGTAAGAGAACTCTAAAGATTAATTTCCTATTGTTTTGCTCAGCGTAACGCAGGCAATTATGATCGGTGTAGTGTAAAGTTGCACACATTTCCTTTTTGTTGTTGTCGGAAATGCCACGACAGTGGAATATTAAATGAATCGTGTACATTTTTAATGCCTTCAACAACGCTTACTAATGTCTCTAAAGCATTTTTTAAAATCTGTAATATAACCCGGTAAAAGTTGAAAAGTGTTTATTTTTGAATTAATTTAAACTGTTTTAAAATAATTTTCCTTTCTCCAACACAAATGTTTTCTGTTGATTTTTAAGATCGGCACTTTTACAGTGTATCTGTGCTCCTGTGTGTAGCGGAAATGGTCGGGATTCCTTTTGTGGAATAAATGATACCTGACAAAAATTGTTACTGCTCCAAATCTGCCTGTAGGAGAAAGGTATATCATCTTTTCTGCGACTCGTGTTTATTATTTAAAGCCTGTTAACTCTCTATATATTTCTTTAGGCGGCTCTTTTGAAAGTCGTAGTTCCTGGGGGGGGGGTCAGCTGTCACCATTACATTGGGGCCAACATACAGTCACTGCAGTCATTGTTTAAAATTGCAAGGAAACTGCCATGGCTTATTTGTTGCGCAGTGACTAATGGTTTCTGTGTTTTTAATAATGTGGGACGATGCGCTGGAGAGATTATTCTTCAGAGGGCTAAAATATCTCATCAGTATGAGTTGACACATTTAAATACTATTTAGATTTATTTCATTAGCTGGATTGGAGAAAATCTCTTTGAAGTTTTTGTGGTGTGCAGTAGAATGTGCAGGTTTAGTTGGTTAACTGAATGCCCACGCGTTATTTTTTTCCAGATTGTTTGTGGTTTACAGTAAAACATATTTTGTGTCGGTATGGAGGCCATCACTTATCTGCTAAATTCCAGTGTCTGGGTATCACGTTTTAAGAGGAATTTTGGCTTGTATCTGTAAAATAGCACACCAGGAAACCAAGCAGTTGCTCCTTCGCTACATGAAAGAGAATTGTTTTACTCTATTCACCTGATTATGCACTCACATGGTGGGGACAGGGCCTTAGCTTGCGCAGTTCTTGCAAAGAAGGACCTCTCTGCTGATGGCACGATGAGGCTTGTTTGCTTCATGTGCGACTGGTGCTCGGTGCTACATTGCTCTCAAATCTGCATTTGTATCATTCCCAAATTTAGAAGACAGGTGAACAGCGATCATATATGCTTTAAGTGGAGTATCTTTACATGATAGGATGATTATAATTTGACTCCTCTAATAACCAGCAAAGTTTCCGTAGACACTGATGTATTACATCTAGTATAAAGTTTGCGCCCACTCGTTAAAACACAATTTTGAGACGTCTTAGACACTTTTGCCACTTTTACTTTAACTGTCTTGTGAACATTCCTGTTTATAACCTTTGCATCATTCACATTTGGGAAATAAAAAAAGAGAAGGTATCCAGCACTATTTTCTGTGCATGGAGGTAGCTAAGTATGCTAATGCCCCTGCTTTACTTCCTCACTCATCATTGGCACAGTGGTTCATACAGGATGGCTGTAACAGTACACAGCCTCTAGAAATCCATGACATATGTTACAGTGTTAGTTCATTGGAATTTACATTGTTGGTCCCATTAAAAAGAAAACGGACTATAAAAAAAAAGTATAAATAGGTTCTCTTTGTTGAATGATTAAAACCAATAATGTTTTGCTACTTTCAGTCCACAGTGCTCCCCTAGCGTGCCTGGGTAGTGTAACAACTTTCATTCCCATTATTGCACATAAGCAGTAAAACCATATTTGCCTTATTAACGATCCAAGCAAGTATTCCCCTTTATAAAAAATTGCTGAAGTTGACCTTGCATGCAATGTCTGCTGCACCAGTCCACATGGCATGGGATCATATTTGTTTATTAGAGGTAGTAATCTGAAATCATGATATTTTCATGGCACTCCTTTATCGGCATATATAACCGCATTGCAACTTTCATTTAGTATATTATTGCTATGGCTAAACGGTTTGTCCATTAATACAGTGACAAATTTTGAACCCCAAAATATGATTTGTGCTTATGCTGGTTAAAATATCTTCAGTTGTGTTAAAATCGGGTCACAATAGAATAAGTTTACAAGCAAGAAAATTGTGAAACAGTCAGCAGATTGATGTGAGTTAACCTTCATCTAAAGAATCTCGTAAACTTTTGTCGAAAGGGTCTGTAATGAAGTTTTTACACACTACTCCTCTGTCTGAACTTGTAAAAAAAACTTACACAAATAGGTACGGTTGTGCTTCACAGAGTTGTGATTACCAGTCTTTAACCCTCGCAAATACAATTTGCCATTATTGAAATTTTGCCAGAGTAGTCAAATAGTCATCTTGTCTAGCAGTAGGTGCTGCTTTGGGGGCATTTATGAGTGGATCTCCTGTTAAAAGTTGTTGCACACTCCAAACATGGATTTTTTTCCGGTATTGATTAACCGGTTGTAGATAAATTCTACTCTGAGAAATGCAGACAGGATTAGTTCTCTGAAGGGCAGTCGTTTGTGTATTGGCATTGTGAAAAGGGCGTGAACCCCACCCCTCGCAAATTGATGGTATTTAGCAGTTTATTTACCTGAAACCGTGATGGGAAAACGTGTTAATATACTCTTGCATCATTTGCCAGTCTGAAAAACTGTCCACTTGTTGCAATTTCGCATGCAGAACATTTTAAGCATTTCAGAACTTCCAAACATCTTCAGTCAGTGCAGGCTTACAGTGGTTCTCCTACTTTGCTTTCTGAATCCCAAAGAAAGAATTTACTTTGAAGGTACATTTGAGACTTTCTTTCACAAAGTTTGGGAATCTGTTACCAAATTGTTAAACTTTAACTGAATTTGAGCATCTAACGAGTTTCAGATCCAGGTGAGAAACCCATTAAATGGGTCAAGCTTCTGGGAGTGTAGGGCTGAATTTTCTTTTCTTCTATACATCAGTTGGCTTGTAACCTTTCTAATTAACTGTGGAATTGGCATTAGGATATCAACACTAATTGTAAATGCCTCCAGAGATCTGATACTATAGGTGCTTCTGCGCTTAGAAGCTAGGGTCTAACCTTCAGATCCTAACAGCGAAGATGTTTCAGTGACTAAAGTTGTCTCAATTTCTTCTTTAATTTTCTGGTATATTAATCTTTTTAACGGAGTCTGGAATAATTTATCGATTGAGCTTTAATAGTGGAACAAAACTATTACTCGCTAGCCTTTGTGTGGGGGGGCTCACTAGTAATTTTCACAGCATTTTGAATGAATGTTTAGATATAAAAAAGAGAGAGTATCATATCTGGGATCTGATTCTTGGAAGAGTTCATTTAGAGCATGATCAGAACATAGACATGAATTCCTGCAGCTTATCTTCAATTACGCCCTATTGAGGTGAAAAATTGATCAGTGTTGAGAACGGGCAAATTATCTGCATTCTAGGAGGATATACCAGCTTCTCATGAATCGTAGATTTTTCTGAAAGGCCACATTCTACGGAGAAAAATTGTACTCACTTCTTCCTGCACCGTTGACTTTAAAATTGCAGTAGTGCCAGTATCCTGGGCCTCCCATCACAATCAAAGACATGCTAGCCCAACTAATAATTAATCCTTTTTGCAGCAGGAGTTACATTGGCTCCGACCCTGCCCTAGTCTTCAATGGGAGGATGTTTCTATTAAGACTTCTGCCCAATGTGGAAAGTAGGGGAAGGGATGGAAGGACACAGGAGGGAGAAGGCTCTTGAACTACAGCCGAAAATGTTTTTTCTCAACCTCAACTATTACAGAAGTTTGCATGCTTTGCTAATTAAAAAAGGTGTGAGGCGCTTGTTTTTGAATACTGTAATATACATATGAGACTTGAATCAAAGCAGCACCTCTTAAACCTTAGTAGTTCACTAAAACTCTAAGGGGCAGATTTATGAGCCCCTTGCGCCACTTTTGCGTCACTTATCCCATGTTAAAAGTGACGCAAAAGTGGGGCAAGGGGCTCATAAATCTGCCCCATAATTTGGATAAAGATCTAAAACTTCTAAATGTAGGCAAAGTAACGTTGCAAGTTTAGATCAATTAAAATTGTTTCTGGTGAAGCGTTTTCCGTGCATAATGATTTCTCCGACAAGAAGCGCTTTTAATGTAGTGTGGTACTGCTCACAGCCAGCTTTCACACATTTATACATGGAAGCCAATTGCTTGAAACTTCAGCAGTTGAACGGTTTGCCCAAGACCACTGTACAAGCGGAACTCTAAAGGGAAGTCTTTTAAACTGATGCAGATACAAACAGCAGGAATTGGGCACAACAAACATCCTGTATTCATACACACTCAAAAGGTTCTTCAAAATTCTAGAACCACTAAAGTCAATTTTCCTATTTGTGGACATTTAAGAGAAAAAATTTGGATCATTAGTGGACCTGTACTATGGAGTAAACATGCATTTGCAATGCAATAGATCTTGCATTACTATATGCTTGAGCTATTGGCGTTGCATTATTATTACTTTCAGTAATGCAAGACCTATTGCATTGCAAATGCTTGTTAAGTTTCCTTTACCTTCTTTTTCTTTGATGTCCTTGGAGTTAGCCTTGTTGCAAGGTAAGAGAGACAGACAGGTGGTCAGTTGGGCGACTTAGAGCGACCAGACAAAGTAGTGGTGTGGAGAGGCTGAAAAAGCAGCTCAGAGTATAGTAGTCAGTAGAATCGTCAATTTGATGCCGCAAGTTCGGTAGTAGCACAATGCTATGTAACCATAAGAAAGTTGGAGAAACTGTAATTTTATAAGACCCTACCTTCATTGTAGATTCTCCATGATTATGAGAGCGGGACCTGTTGTAAACTTGCCACTAGTTCTGAGCACTGTAAGAGTGAATGTATGTACATGGTTCTAAGGAGTAGAGCACCCACGCGATAGTTCATGAAACAGAATTCACAATTGCATAACATAAGATCCATGAGAATTAAGTATAACCTGTAGGAATGAGAGACTTACCTTGCTGTAGAGGAGTGTCCAGTCCTTTGAAGGAGTTCATTTGGAATGGCTGCTCATTAATGTCTACGAAAAAAGAAACTACCTGGCCACCAGTTTAGATGGCTGCTATTTATTTCAGCAGACTGAGGAACAATGCGTTTAGTCACTGTACCTTACTTCACTACTTTGTATTGTTTAAGACATATCATACAACCATTTCAATATTCAATGGGACATTCAAAAGACACAATCTTCATTTTGCATACAAAATTTAAAACATACAAGTGAACAACAATGTGAAAAACAAAAAATTTAAAATTGCATACATAATATTGCAAACCATTACACCAATCTATATTGGTTGAACATACGCCTTGTACTTGGCTTCTATTTAGAGACAAGCTGCCTATGGGGAAATAATTGGAGTCTCTGTGGGGATATATTTGTGCTAACAAATCCCTCTCTAGAGTCCTGTATAAATACCATCCCTCATAGCAAAAAGAAAAACGCTGATGCGTTTCGAATCCCCATATAATTTTGGGGATTATCATCAGGATTTAAGCGGTGTATTTTGGCCAGATGAAAGAAGCATTGTCTTTTAAAAAAATATATATATATTTCTATGTTACGCCAGAGAGGGGCACCCAGTTGTAGAAACCCACTTTATTTAAGAATGCGGTTGATGGACCTCCTGCTTGTTAGCTAATTCAATTAATATCTGGGTTGAGGGGTCAGTAGATTCTGTATTTCTTCTTTAGAGTACCTGAGCCCCCGATGCATCCCTCTTAAATGTGGTTCTGTTACAACCTTATGGGGGGTTTCCATGTTGTCTCCAGAATGGTGTGCCAATTGTGATAATTGGTGGGCACTGGGCAGTATATTAATATTTAATCTTGGAGAGTCTCAGTCCTCCGTATACTGTGTCTGTTTTATATACCCCCCCCCCCATCTTCCAATGTATAAGTTGGGGGGCCCCCATCCTATTAATAGCTTGACGTTTGCCCCATAGCCAGTTAAACTTGTTTCAATGTCATAAAATCTTGTTGCATTTGATAATTAGCCGTGTTTTGTTTTCTTGTACCATGCAGGTTATATTGTTACTAATCAGGGTTCCTAGATATTTCATTTTACAAGAGGCCCATTTGAAAGGAAAACCGCTTGATAAGCTGCATTAGTTCTCGTCATGGGCATGGCCCGACTTTTGGACCAGCTCATGGAGTACCCAGAAAAGATGGAGAATACTGTTTTTTTTAATTTTTTTTTTATCCTTGCAATGTCAGGGTCTTCTCTGATAGCTATTGCCAGTGGTTCTAATGCCATGAGGTGAAAGAGAGCATCCTTGCCCTCGTTCCCCTGCGCAGTGTTGTTGTGTGATAGAAAACTGCTGCAGTTTACTTGGGCTGTTGGGTTATTGTAAAGAATCTGCTCCATCTTCAAGAACTGCTGGCCAAACTCCATTCAGGATAGTGTACAGAAGAGGTAGCACCACTACATTCAACTGAAGACTTTCTCTGCTTTCGAGAGAGAGGGCCATTGCCTCATTTATATTGTTTCTAGTCTACCAGAATATATGTAGTAGGGTCTGCAGGTGGTTTCTGCAGGATCTCATGGAACAAATCCTACTTGATTTTTGCTTATGATGTGAGGTATTGCTTTCTTAAGCCTGTTTATGAGAACTTTTGCCAGAATTTTAGTATTACAATTCAAAAGTGAGATTGGTCTGTAGATGGTATAATGCAGAGGATCTGTGCCGGGCTTTGGGATAAATGTTAAATATACTTTGTTGAATTCTCAGTTAAGCTTGCTTGTATCAGTAGCTTCTCTGTGATCCTGCGTCAGCCATGGTATTGTCATCTGCGCCGTAATTTTATAGAAGTGGACAGGAAAACTGTCAACTCCTGGCGTTTTTCCAGATAACCTCTTTTATGGCTTCACCAACCTCATTTGTGATTTCTTGTTCCATTTGGGATTGGATAATCTCTGGATATAGTTCCTTTGTAAAATACCCAGGGTCTGTTAGTTGAGTCCAATTTGACTTGTGTATTGCACCAGCCATCTCTTTGTTTTAGCTGCATGGCTAGGAGTCTTCCATCTATCTCCCCGTGTTCATAGAGATGAACATACATTCTTTGTAACACTTTCTCCGTACCAGTTAAGTACAGCCTATACAATTTGAGCTGATGCAGCAGAGTTCTTGTTGTGGACCAGCAATTCTTTCACCAGCTCACATAACTGTCTTTTATCCGTCGAGTGCAGGGGTGTGGAATTTAATAAAATATCCTACTTGTCCATGGGACAGGTTGCTTTATTAATCTACTGGTCCTGTAAAAATATGACTTGTCCCTTTGTTGCCACATAGTGTGACAAATTATGGCAGCAATCTCCATATATTAGAGCTCTGATAATAGCCTCTTTGATTATGCCAGGGCTCACACTATAGTTGGATTTGAATACTAGCAATTCACTGATTTTGTCACCTTTCTGCACATCTACATTTTGGAGCTGGTGGTAGCGAGGGCAAAAGAAGTAAAAATTCTTCCAGGGTTGGGGAAAAAAGGGGTTGGAGGATAAGTGATCTTGTAAACGCTCAGCAGATTGTCACATTAACAAATCTATACATACAAATTTGTTCGTGCTAAAATGCAATTTACAAATATTTTTTAGGAGTACCATTTCCTGGCCTACTTCTGTAAATTCTCGTAAATTTATGAAAGTTGTAAATTTGCACTAATGCAAGGGCATATACCATGGGTTCACTTCTGTAACGTTCTTTAGGAGTTGGGCCCCTAATTAGGTCTAGCGTTAACCAAGACCTTTTGTTTTTAATAAAATTCTATCTGTCAATTGGCAGGCTTCATGCGAGTAACCGCATTCTGCTCTTTCACAGGTAGCATATCGGCACACCTTGTCAGGGACTACTGTGGCAGTGTGTTTTTTGAGACCAAAAAGTATTTTTGCCAAGATTGGTTATAATGGTGAGGGCCTGCCAACAACAAGACACTCATTGATAAAACCTAAACGCTGAATACCAATGTCAGACCTACTGGCTTTGCTAATGCTTTTATTTTTGTTTCCATGATCTTGTTGAAAACTGGTTACACTGATTTTCCATTATGAATATTTTTGGAAATGCCAGCATGTATCTTTCTAATCAATGCTTCAAAGAAATGGTACCTAACATTTCACAGTAGTTTAGCAAAACATTTTCCCTAGTTGCATTATTTTTTTGTGTGAATATTTTATTTTGAAATTAAAGCATCTTCAATCTTGATTTCAATCTTCTGCAAATATTAAGCTTCATACTGTTAAACTCTGCAAACGCGTGTACACATTTTTATCCTTGAACCACTGTCAGTAGTGCAGTCCGAGCGTACGATATTTCTTTAGAGCGCTCACCCTTATAATAAAGGCTTTGCATTAATGAACCATAAATAGAAGTTCCAACAACATTAACATTTGGACACAAATATTACCATAACTGCAGACAAAGCACTTCCCTGGTCCATAATGTACTGTAAACTGGCAGCCAAAGGGTTTGAGGTTCAGGGTGTTGGCCCTACTCGTCACAAGGACAATATAAGCATGAAATCTTGTTGTCCTTGACCCCAAACAATATGTCCTTATAACAATATGTCCTGGGCGCCGAGCTATAGGAATTCCACAACCATGCGCAGTCTGTGATGTAGGATATTCATTCTCCTTGTGCTTTGGTGGTAGTTAACTGAAGCTCCAGTGAGATTGTTATCAGTGCGTTGTCTGAGATACTGATGGGTGGTGTACTGCAAGTGCCTACCTTTAGAAGATGTTTGGTATTAGAAAAAAAATCTATTATTTTGTGTCTATTTTCTGCGGTAGGATAAGTAATTATTGCCTCCACTAGTGGGCTAAAACAGTTACCATGGAACTCTCAAGCCATAATCGCTCATCAAGTCCCTCTGCATGTTCTTATCATGGTTGTTACTGAAATCTGGTTTGCTGGACTGGTCATGTACAGGATCAGTCACTACTTTACGGTCTCCTTCAATTAATAGCTGTTTGGCCTTATTCAGTGCTAGTGTCTGTTCTAGAGCTAAATGCTACCCTGTTAGTATTTGGGGCATATATTGATCCCATTAAGATGCAGTGGTTCTGGTTGTTCAGTTTTGGAAAGACAAATCTCCCTTCCATGTCATGTCTTTAGAATCTTTATTTAGAGGCTCATCTGAGTTTATCTGATTCAGCTTTTGTGTGTTGCGTCTATTACAGGGGACAGTCAAGGTCACAATTTCAACAGGAATCTGAACTTATTGCTCAATTTCAAGGGTTCTTGCTCATCAATTCTCTCTCTGTAGCTTTCCCTTAGGCATTGTGATTTCAATGGTTTCGTTTGCGTAGTGTCCGGATTGTGATCAGTCTCATTATTGGGTTTCTGTAAATATGAATCATTACCCTTTTGCTGGTGCCTTGCTATTTTCATCTCATTGTCTGTCAAGTATGATATGAACCCTTCTAGTTCCTTTGGATCTTGAAGTTCTCTGGTTATCCCATCTAACATTACAATCGCGACTGCCGGTTCTAACTCTCCAGATCAGACATTTAGTTTTTTTGGTTGTGGGAATATGGTAGGATTTTTTTTTTATCTGATTACACTTGTGTCATAGGAGCAGTTTGCGGAGAAAGAAATCACATTTTTTGTGCTGATATAGTCTGTTTTTGTACCCGTTGAGAAGTAGACATACATGTTTTATGAGAGTAATCCAGCAATAATAGTTGGGGTGATCTAGTAGGATGAAATGTCTTTTGTCGCAGGTAGTGCGATCAAATGTTAGTCCTGTTATAGTAGGTATTAAGGTCTTAAGAGTATAGTATCTGTCCCTTTGTCTAGGCCAGCCTATAATGAGTGTATTATTTCCCCTACTTCTGTCTTCGATACCGGTCACTTTTTTTCTTGAGGTTCCATATTTGTTGCTCCTTTCGGTACTGTTAAGAACCTTTCATCCAAATGGCTGATCCATTTTTAGGATAATTTCAATTGTGACTTGAATCATATATCAGTTTTAAACATTTATTGGTGGATGCTATAGTTATTGTCACGTTTTCTATTTGTTATTGTATGTCATTGCGTTCCAGCATACGCCCAAGTTTACTATGTTGGATATTGTTGATTTTTGTGTAGGGTTGGTACTGGTAGCCGCACTTTCAGCTGCCTCAGTGCTTGAAGTTTTGATATAGCATGGGTGCAGGAACAGGCGAGGTCCGAGAGATATTTCTTTTTTATTTAGGTAGAACTATCTCTTCACATTAATTATCAAGTTGCAGGCTTTTTAGGGAGAATCCGCATGTTACTTGTTGCAAAGTGGGCTGCCGAGCCCAGCAGTAGCAGCGTTACTGCGTTATCTGAATTTTGAAAGGACAATATCTAATTGCTGTGTCATAAGTACCACAAGTAGTCTCTTGTGATTATTGCAGGTATCCAGCAAGTGACGCTGGTGCATTATTTTACAATGTTGAAAAGCTGGTAAACATAAAGATGTCTGCCTCAATCCGGGCCGCAGATGTCATTAAAATGCGGCCATCTTGATCCAAAATTACCTCAAGGGGAGAGCAGATTAGAGTAGTTCTTGCAGCCACTGTATGTAGAGCCTTTCAGAGATAATTTCATGTGGGTGTCCACTGTTGCAGGCATTGCCGTTTTCCCAGTTTTTGTTCTGTTGCCGCCCCCTGGTCGGGTCTCATCTTTGTTTGGTAGGCAGTTTGCTGCTCCCTCGAGACTGGCTGTAGCAGCACTTTATATGGGCTCCGTGAAGTCCGAGGAGAGCTGCTAGCCAGTGGAATGTCATGTAGTCCTGTGCTGCACGGCATATTCACCATCTTTTGCTGCATGTTTGTAGTCTCACTGTTTTGGCAGTTCGGTCCCAAATTATCTAAATTGGGGAGGAGAACTGATTTTCCATCCTCTCAAAAGCATTCCCCTCTGCGTCTACCACTTTAACCATGTTGTATTGTCCCAACCAGAACCAGCAAATCACACCATTTTATCCTTTTGTAGGCAGTGGGGTCCCAGAGCTCATTCAGAAGCTGTCTGTCAGTCTTGCGGCTAAGTTCTGCCCCCGTGTTTCTCTCCTTGCGCATGATGACGCCGGATTCTTATCTACCTTACCATCACCAAGAATCCTCTCTGGTCGCCAGGATCTTTTTATCTGCTAAATAGTGTAGAGGGAAGGAAATCAAATTTTAACACATAATCAATACATTGAATTTAATCTCTAAAGGACCACTGACTCTGAATGTCAAACTTTAGGAATTTATTATAACCAAGAACTGCACATACAAACACCTCAGTACAAGGTGAAGGAAATAAATGGGCACTAATACAAAAGAGATTCTACGCCGGAGTCTCATCCGACTCAGAATAAGAATAATAATCAATTCCAGTAACATCAGAAATGTGATAATTACTCCAGTCTATATCAGAAGTCATTAGCCTAAAAGAAAATCGGTTAGTCTATCCCTACACTCTCTCTAAGGCAGAGTTCTTCAATCTGCGTGTCGCGCCCCCCAGGGGGGCGGACACCATCTCAGGGGGGGTGCGCACTCCAGCTAAGATTTTACCTTTGTTGGACTTTTACTGTCCCAAGGCCTCACAAGTCTTCACCCATTTAAAATGGGAATTTTTTATTGGGGAGCTCTGGTAACAGAGGGTTGGAGTGGGGAAGGAGGGGAAATATGTGAGGCACAACTTGCGCTTTTGTCCTGTAAAGAGCTAATAGTTGACCTTCCCAGGAGGGGGTTAATTAGTAGAGCTGAAATACTTGGGCTGCAGTGGGAGGCAGTGTCTCCTCTGCTAAAACCAAAAGCAAATCCTTTGCATTCGATTTCATATCAGAGGAGACTTCTTGCCTCCCACTGCAGCTGAATGACTGTCTGTTCCTTTCTTTCAGTTTTAGGAGAGGAGACATCCTGCCTCCCACTGCAGCTGAAGCATTTCAGCTCTACAAGTTTAACCCCATCCTGGGAGGGTTAGCTCTTAGCAGAAAGGAGACAACGTTTCTTTTAAATTTACACAGGCAGGCGCCACAACGCCCACAGGGCTTCAAGTTAGCAACCGAAAAATGCCAGCCAGCCATGTGTTTATTAAACAGCCTGCAAATTGCTGGTCTTGACACTAAATATGCTTATAAATAAATAAGTATATATACATTTGAAATGTGACTTTTCTGTCTTTGTTCCATTTTATTATCAGTCATGGACAATTCAGCCAGCTATAGAACACAATTAAAGGTGCTACTATTTATATTTGCTGTTCAAAGTATACACAGACAAGTGCTGGCAATACAGTTTTAGGTGACTGTTTATTTTTTGTACTGCATGGGACATCAAAATAATGAGCTGGCAACCCTAATCATAAAACTGTAGTTTGTTGCAAGATCAGCACATTTATTTCCTCCACCCTGATCCCTGGTAATGCTATAATAGCAATAGTTCCACATATCTGGAACCCTACGCTGCCGTCAATAACCTGCTGAGTTACTTCAAGTGTCTGGGAATGCACCATGCATTCAGACAACTCAGTACTCCTTCTCGCCCTTCACTTTCATGCTCACCCTGCACTCACAGCGCTCACAATGCATTCACACTGATCACCATGCACTCACACTGATCACTCCTCACCCTGAACTCAGTAATCACTCTGCACTCACAATGCACTTGTGCTGTTCACCCTGTACCTCACCCTGCAGTCACACAAGCACACTACTCACCCTGCACTCATGCAACACTTTACTCACATGTCCGCCTTACTGCTCATTGTGCAAACTCACTCAAATAAGACCATCACTAACCATACATTCATTTGTCCCACTCTGCACTTAAATCCACACACAAATTCATATGGTCACCTCACTCACCCTGCACTCGCTCCTCTTACCCTACTCTCACACTGTTGCATGGCTCACCCTGCACTCACATGGGTACTCATGCCACCCACACAGCACAGAGGTTTAATGTGCCTGCTACAAAGAACGCGTACCATCCAGATCAAAGAACTGATTGTGGGTAAACTATGAGTAGCGCTATAAAAAAATGAAATGTTTGTCAGAAAGGTGGTATAGCGAGATGGGGTGCATTGTTGGTGAGCGGTAGTGAGGAAATTCATGGAGAAGGAGGAAATGAAGGAGGGGGTACCAAAACAGACCGTTGCACTGTGTGCGACCAGTGCTAGGGCAAGCCTGGTTGGAAGTGTTAGCCTCCCCCCCCCCCACCCCCCCCCCCGAAGTTTGGGTCTAGTTGTGCCCCTGGTCACAAGTATGGGCATGTCGTGCCCCATCAAGGTTTTCGTCCTAATTTACAAAAGGACACATTTACATGCACTGCAATCCAGCCTTTCAGGGGGTTCCTTGATACCTTGATAGAGGCAGCTCTATTTTTGCCCTGATGGCCTGGAATAATTCCTAAACGGATTCTTGTAAATACATTTCTTTTTAATGTGATTGTTGTGAGAGAGTCTATTACTATTTGCAGAGAAAGTGAATCATTTAATCTCAAAGCTGTTCTGAACAGGGGCCCCCAAAATAGTACTGGCCCAGGGCACCCAAACTCCTTAACATGTTCCTGCAATCACAAAGTCTGTCAGACGATAGTGCTCTGAAGTAAAATAGCAACATCATCAATTTATTATCAGTTCTATTTTTTTTAAACATAAGCCCGACGTGTCCTAAACCCCCACTGCTTCAGGTAAGCAACTTATTGTACCACTAAGGAATTCTCAATTAGGTGTTCTTTCAGCGCCCTCTCTGTGGACTTTCACCTTTCTCTTCAGATCTATAACTGGTTGGTGGGCAATTATCCCATTATAATGCGGTCTAAAACATTTGCTAATGTTTTCTAGAGAAGAATTGTTGCCCGTGTACCAACTCTGAGCTAGGGAGTGCTCGAAAAATCTGATAACACGGTCTCCCTTACAGTCACTGTTTTAGCTGAAAATGTCGGCAGAGTATTCAGCTTTGAGAGAAACTGCTATCAAAACTCTTTATTTTCAGCTTGTCCTATTTATGTGAGATTGGGTTCTCAGCACTTGCGGTATTAAAGACTAAGTACCGTACAAGACTGGATATGGAGCACAACCTGTGGATGGCAGTAGCAAAAATCCATCCAGAGATTGACAGTCTATGTGGATAAAAACCGGCACACCCGTCACATTTATGTTGGTGGTATTATTAATCTATGTCCTGTATAAAACAAAGCATCCTAGTAAAAATAATTTGCGCACATTTTATCTTGGAAAATTGTGTTTTGAGCTGTGTAATAAGCCTCTGTCATTCCTCCACACCCATTCACAAACCTGCAGTTTACTAAACACTCTTATTGTGTTGAACATTATTTGCCGGATATGGCCCGTGCTATGCGCGTGGCAGTCGATTATGTAGTGTACCAGATTCTAGAAACTTCTGTCAGGTGGTGGGGGGGCCCAACATATAAAAAAAAATTCAACTGGGGGGCTCAACCTACAAAAGTTTGAAGACCTCTGCTCTAAGGTGACATCCTTACTTAGCATTTTCCCTCCCAGGCAAGAGAGTAAAAGGTGTCGGAAGTGAAGACTTCCTTAGAAGTGCACTCACTCGCTCGCTCTAAGATACTCCTTCTAGCTTCCCATCTAAGCCTCAACTGCTCGACCCTCCAGGGCACTGTCCTTAATATAAAATCCCCAAAATACAGAACACGCCCTCCGGCACAACTCTTCAGTCAGGTCTTTTTCCAGTGAAACATGTATCCCATCCAACGACTGTTAGCTTGACCTTGGGCCCCAGGCACCTTCTCTGCCGAAAGTATCATCCCTAAATTCCGGTATACTCCCATATTGGCTTCTCGTACTATCCTAACTCCTAAAACAAAGGCCTAGTCTCTCTAGCGAGCTAAGTGTCCTTGCACCTGCAACAGAAACATGAGAACGAGAAACTTTCCACTTCTCTAAGATTTTCTAACATCCTGAAACCCAAAGCCTTACCAAGGGAAATCATTTTCGGCCTACAGCATTTAGCTAACATAGGAAATGAACAGGCCTTTCTCTTTAAACTTATATGCGATCAGGCCTTTACACAGTTTAAACACACACCTCTAAAATCACACTACAAGCATTAATTTCAGTACACTTTATATATGAATAAGCAAAAACTACATGTGCAAACTTTAATATGGTGCACATTTAGACCCAATGCATCGTATTACATGAAAACCAATCATTATGCATTGACTAAAATACATTTGCAGTAAACTACGATATTGCTCTTCATGAAAAGCATGGTTACATTTTTAATCATACTAATATAAACAGTTTTGAGTGATACATTACTAAGTCACACTTTGATACAATTTCGATTAATATGTGGGTGCGAACTGACAGTGAATATGATGCACCCCTACAATTTTCTGAATAACGTGGCTCTCTATCAGTTCCCCCCCCTTTGAGTACAAATGTCATCACACCATTTCACAACTCCCTTGGAGAAAGAACCGACCTAAACAGTACATGTCGACATCCTCCCCCGTTGGAGTCTCTCTCTATTCTTAAGGTTCTGATATTGACTGTTCTGCAGTCTGGCCATTCGCATCTCACTCACTCTGGGAGCTCTCTCGACTCTGTTTCCTCTGTACCACTTATAAGCTCTGATGAATCCCCCACAAGCAAACCACAACAACGATGAGGGGTTTTAGCACAAAGCCAAGGAACCCTTTCCCCAGATTGGCAAACCAACTTCCCACGCGACCAAATCCTTTACCGATCTTTTCCCACACCCCCTCTTCGGTCAAATCCTCTATCTCATGATGGATCGTGGTAATGTTGTCTATATATTTCTCCAGATCCTTGCTGTTATCTGGAATATACGTACAACATTCCTGAACTTTCCATAATTTACAGACTCCGCCCTCTTTTGCTAATAATACGTCTAAAGCAAGGTGGTTCTGCGAAACCATCGTCCTTATCGATAACATCTTTCCATCCACAAGTATCAATGACTGATGTATTCATCGACAACTCATCAACCACAGTCGCCAGTCTTCTGATCTTCACATCATTCAGGACCACACCCAAACTCTGTATCATTGCTCCAAAGATGTCTCCAATCACAATCCCTGCACTTGCGGCTCTCGAAGGCTGTCCATTCTCCAAAAGCTCCAAATACTCTGCATGGTAAATCTTCGGAAAGATAATTCCCAAATAGCACGTACCATACCAATTCGCAGGCAACCTGACATGGGCATTCCTTCCACACACATAATAAAACAGTTGGAATCACTTGCACTGAGCCTTGCAGAAAGTTCTTAGCAGAATCTTCCATGGTGAAGACATGATCACACGTACTCTGGCCTACCGGAACCTTTTCATAATAAGTCTGTTAACGTCTCACACACAGCTTCCCTCTCTGCTCCTTATCCAATGCTATGGGACCATAACTCCCTTTGGATCTGTGTAATCTTTCTTCATTAGTCCAATCTACTGGACTGTCTCCTGTATCTCGTGTTTGTGTTAGTTTTCTATATCTATCTTCTACCTGATCTACAAATTTCTTCTCTACATCTGATAATGAACAGGTCAAGTTATGCCGATGAGCATAAGCCATATCCAGTTCCAAAGACGGTATGAAATACTTCTGGAGTCTGTCTTCTGACTTGTAATAATCATACTTATTCAAATGCTTGTAAGTTGGAACTACAGGAAGCACAGCATCGTAATTGGAAAAGAAATACTCCAACTGACCTCTGTCATAGAAGATACTAAGCAACAAGCTGCAGGAAATGCCATACGTCAGTGGAAGATGATATCTGATACTCTCGTCCACTAAGGCAGGTAACCGCATGCACACGTAACAGTCTTTCGCATCCATCGCTTCCACATACTCATATAGCAGCTTTGCATACGCATTAAGCTTAATCACTTCTATACAAATCTATGTGAAATCTACAACTCTCTTCGATTGGTAAATCTCTTTTAGCTCCTATAGTGACCTCCTTTTGGCTAGAAGTGGTAGGCGTAGGTGTTCCCTGTACCTCCGCTTCCTGCTCATGTGAAACGATATGAGGCTACAACTATTACGATTATAGAAACTATCACTAACCCTACAAGTGTACCTACTACTAATTTAGATCTACGAAGAGTATTTCCAGCATCCATGATCTCGCAAAGTTCTCAAAGTTCTTGGTTTCAGCAGCAAACAATTAAGAGTCTCTTTTCTTCTCCAGATGTCGCTTGCTAACCAGTTCGAACGATATTTCAAGAGCTGGAAATCCCCTTGCAATTTCAGTTCCTTATTTACACAGTCCACAAAAAGACTTCCCTAGCCCTCTTTCGTCGTCTTGACGGAAAGTCCCTACATTTTTTCTTTCTTCAACTCGGGCCTAGGTTATCTTCTTTTAGACTTTTATTTACAACAAAGTTCACCTTCAGTCCAAAATTAGATCAGCTCCCAGAATCTCTAACACATGCTGCAAAAGTTCAAGACGAAGCCACACTAATTCCTGATGCGGTGGTACATAACCAAATGTTGGAAAAACCAGCTTCTCCAGAACTAGTTCACGAGTTCTGCTTAGACGTTGAGGATTCGGAATAGTGAGACTCAGTATTCCTTCGATCTCCACTCCCGGAACCAACAGCAACACATCCACTTTCAGGTTCGGAAATTCGCTGACCAGCGTCAAGGACTTCAGCCTCCCCGAGCTCACCACTCCTGGCATCAGTCACAGCGTATGTCCACTCCGGTGAGGCGTATCTTTGACACAGCACTCTTGTTCTCCGAGATCTTCTCAGACCACCTCGAGTTTATTCTTTGTAACTCTGTTCAGATTCAGACGTTTCAGAGACTGGAGCAAGATCTCTTTCAGGTGCCAACCTCCGGTTCAGCCGCCTCTGGCTCACGGGCCATACCTCTTCTGCTCTTGTGGCACTTCTGCTCTCCCTCTGGGTACCCTGTGCACTACTTCTTTCTTCGGCTGAATTTGACTCTACTCCACCCACAGCAATGCTTTCTCCGTCCGAGTCAAATTCGGGGCTCTGATTGACACCACCCTGTTCAGCTCGATCCAGTGCACAACCAACTGCGTCAGCAACCCTCACAGCTTGACTTGCCCTCTCAGATGGCCCTGCCACCTCAGCTGGATTTTCATTTACGAGAGGGGCTGTTTCTTCCAAGGGTGCTGGAACTCTGCGGGTATGGGAGGCATGCACCCAGTTCGGCAACCCTCCACGCTTCACTGCTGTGTTCGTGACCAGTATTACCTGGTACGGGCCACGCCAACGAACATCCAGGCAGCTCTTCCTCACGTGTTTGCGAACTAGCACCCAATCTCCCGGGCACAGGTCGTTGCACAGGTCACTTGCGGCTGGAACAGTTGCTGCTTATACCTGCTGAGACACAGAACGGACTACGTCAGCCAGTCCCTTACAGTAGTTGAGAATTAAGTCATCAGTGATGCTAATTAGAGCAGTAGCAGGTATCGCTGGTAATCGCATTGCCCTCCTCATCAGGATCTCGTGAGGTGACAACCCCGTTCTCCTATCGGGAACACTACGAAGGCTCATGAGGACCAAGGGCAGTGCATCAGGCCATTATCAG
This sequence comes from Triturus cristatus, assembly GCF_964204655.1. Lineage (NCBI taxonomy): Eukaryota > Metazoa > Chordata > Amphibia > Caudata > Salamandridae > Triturus > Triturus cristatus. Next base: position 948,138,436 of record NC_140593.1, read on the forward strand.
AGATGTCTAAGTGCATACTTTTGCCATCGGTACTTTCAAAGTTCCATTAACCTGCTCCACAATCCCAGAAGCCTCTGGTCGGTAGCTGTAATATAACCTCTGATCCACATTCAATGCAGCACAGAGCAACTTCATGATCTCACTATGGAAATGTGTCCCTCTGTCCGACTCCAAAGAGGTCGGAAAACCGAACCTCGGGATGAGCTCCCTCAACAATAGTTTAGCTACAGTGAGTGTGTCACATCTACGTGTTGGGTAAGCCTCCACCCACCTTGAAAACACATACCACAACTAGAATGTACCTCAGCCCATTACACTTTGGCATCTCAATGAAATCCAACCGCATCCTATTGAAAGGCCCTCCTGACCTCCCAATGTGACTCAGTTACGGCAGTCTTCTTTCCTGCATTCATCTGTTGACACGTGACACACCTCTGGCATACAGCTTCAGCAACCGCACAAAGTTCGGATTGTACCATGTCTGTCTAAACACTCGCACCATTGCATCCCTGCCAAGATGTACTGCACCATGTATCGATCTTGCCATTGGGCTCAACAAACTTTCCGGCAACACAGCTCGACCATCACTCGAGACCCACACATCCACACCTCCTTTCTCACATCCTGATCTTATCCAGGCATCTCGTTCTTGGTCGGTGACCTCATCCTGCAATCGTTTTAGTTCCTCCCAAGTGTCTGCCATGGCTAACATCATGCTGAGCTCGGTTCTTTCTTGGCTTTCTCCAGTGTAACCTCAGGTGAAAATACATCCTTGTTCTGCACAGAAACGGGCAACCTCATCTGCATAGTTATTACCCAATGAAACAAAATCAGTCCCTCGGCTATGAGCAGAACATTTGACAACCGCAATTTCCTTGGAACACTGTAATGCTTCCAACAATTGTCTCAGATATTCCCCATTTCTGATGGGCAAACCTGAAGATGTCATGAAACCTCTCTGTGACCATAGTTGTCCGAAGTCATGAACCACACCTAACCCGTACTGACTGTCAGTGTAGATTGTTATCCGAATCTGATCAGCAGCCAAACAGGCACAGGTCAAAGCAATGATTTCAGCTACTTGTGCGGAGTGTACTCCTTCTAAATAAGCAGCTTCAACAACTCCAGTGATGGTACATACAGCAAATGTTGCTCTTAATCGACCAACATTGTCCCTTAAACATGAACCGTCCACAAAGAAAGTTTCATCAGGATCAGGGAGCGGTTCATCAACAATGTCTGGTCTCGGTTTGGTGCATAGTTCAATCACATCGAGACAATCATGGTCCTCACAATCTTCACCATCTGCATTTGGAATGGGCATCAAGGTTTCCGGACTCAAAACAGAACACCTCTTCAAGGTCCCATTTTCTGCGGCAAGTATAACTTGCTCATAGCGTGTTAATCCGTTAATTGTGAGGTGCTGTGTTTTGGTCCTTGTCATCAACAGTTCAACAGCATGTGGTACATAAACTGTAAGTGGATGTCCCATGACAATACTCTCACACCTCTCAATACTGACACCTGTTGCAGCAACGGATTTCAGACATCCGGGCAACGCAGAAGCTACTGGATCTAAAGTAGCTGAAAAGTAGGCAACTGGTCTACGGACACCTCCATGATTCCGAGTCAAAACTGACAATGCGCAACCTTCTCTCTCGCAACAGAACAACGAGAAAGCCTTGTCGTAATCGGGCATTCCCAAAGCTGGAGCGCGACACATAGCCTCTCTCAGCCTTAAAAACGACATTAAACAGTTGTTGTCCCACGGTACCGGATCACTCACATCCTTGTGTGTCGGGCTCTGTAAAGGCTTTGCTTCAAAGGAGAAGATGGGAATCCAATGGCAGCAGTAGCCAGCCATCCACAAGAACATTCTGACTTCTCTCTGCGTGGTGGCACAGGCATGTTCACGATTGCCTCAATGCTATCTGGTGACACCTTCCCCATCTCAATTCTGTGACCCAAATACTGCACTTCACTCAGACAGTACTGCAATTTATTTGGGGGCACTTTGTGTCTGTTCTCTGCCAAATGATTCAGTAAAGCAATGGTATCAATCCTGCAAGCATCCTCTGTTTCTAAGGCAATGAGCAAGTCATCAATGTAATGCACCAGAACTGATTGCTGTGGCAACACGAGACTCAAGATTCTTCTTCAAGATCTGATTAAAGATCGACGGACTCACGTCGTACCCCTGGGGGATACGACACCACGTTAACACACTGTTTTCCAGCCGGAAAGCAAAAAGAAATTGGCTCTCCTCATGGAGTTGGATCGAGAAGAATGCTTGACACAGACCAATCACTGTAAACCACTCAGCTTCACACGGAATCTGAAACAGAATCACAGATGGATTTGGTACCACCGGACAGCATGGAACAACTATTGTGTTGACCTTTCGCAGGTCCTGCACGATCCTGAATTTCCCACTTGGTTTCTGTAGTACCATGATAGGTGAAATTACATGGGCTACCCATTATCTCCTTCAGAATTCCCTCCTTGATCATAGACTCGATTACAGGTTTGATCCCTGCAATAGTCTCGGGTGACAAATTGTACTGGGGTGTCCTAGGGAATTCTACGTTCTGTTTGACCTGAATCTTCACTGGCTCTACACCTTTGATCAACCCAATCGCTTCTCCGGTGAAGTCCCACACCTCGGGTGACACCGAATTCCTCAAGTCAAGTGGAAGTTCCTCCACTGTCAGCGCTTGGTACATTTCTATGCACAAATGTTGATTTGCAACTTTAAAGGTTACATAGTCATCCTTTGTCTGTACTTCAACTCCCTTCGGTGTGCAATAGATGGTGCAATTTAGTTTGCACAAAAGATCTCTTCCTAGCAAGCAAACTGGACTCGAGTCACACACCACGAACTGGTGTCGATCTTGGAAAGTTCTTATTCTCACAGGAATTGGCTCTGTCAATGGACTAGTCATTTTCTTGTTTGCTACTTCAACAACTTGGATTGATTGTCCCGAGAGGGGTAGGTTAGGGACTACTGCGGATCTCAAAGTAGACCGGGTAGCATCAGTATCAACAAAAAGGTGATAGGGTGACCATCATCAACGTCTGTTTCTACAAATTGTCCCCTCTGGTCTACTTCCAGGACTGCTCCAAGGGTACAGTCCTCCTCCCCTCTCAGGCACCGTCATGCCAACGGGTCTGGGCTGAACTCCTCATTCCCTTCGAACAAGAGCATCTGTTGATAAGTCAGAGCTCCCTGCTGAACATATTGAACTCTAGGTGGCTAGGGAACTTGTACCTGCGGACTGAATGTCCCCCCTTTCATCGACCTTGGTCTAGTCACTGTAGGGACTGCTTCAGGTACAGGCACCTGAACTGTCGCTACTTCCTGTTACCCTTGGTTAATCGGATTCAAGGGACACTCGCGTGTCCAATGTCCAATCTGGTGACAAAGATGACACGCAGTGGTCTTCTTCAATGTCGCCACATCCATTCCATTCCAGTCTTAGGATCAACTGGCTTTGGTCTTCCCTGACCTTGGACATTCTGATTTCCTCCTTGGTTATTTCCCTGTCTCCTTCCTAACGTCCCTCCGCTAGGCTGAACTTGAGCTGTTTGCATCTGAACAAGCATCAATTTGTCTTGTGCTTAGAATCTATCTCATCACTGCAGTATCTAGCACACCGCAAGATCTCATCCACTGGCTTGTTCTGCCAACAGATCAGATGTTGCTGTATCATGAGACTAACTTCTGGCCTCAACCCTAACACGAACTTCGAAACAAACTGTCCCATGTCTTTTGTATCTAAGGCATCTAATCCGCTGTACTGTTTGAAAGCCTGCCACAGGCGTTCATAGTACTCGTGAATCGTCTCTTTTGATTCTTGGACTGTCCGATCTATCTTAACCCAATCAATATCCTGAGGCGAAATTTTCGACTTTAACCACGTGATCACCTGTTCAAACTTTTTCATAACGAAGGGTGACGGGCCATTCGTGATAGGATTCCTTTCTGGCTCTGAAGTAGGCCACTCAACAGCAATCTTGCATGCAGACCATAGGTCCCCTTGAACCACGATGTCAAACACCGTGTTCAGATCAATCCACAACACTTTTGAGGTCTTGACAAAGCGATCAACCTGTTTGTACCATTCTACAGGCTTCTCCCTCATCCGAGGGAAATCGTTCGTAAATGCAGCCAAATCACCCCTACTCCAAGGCACATGCACATACCCTCCATTCTGTACCTCTCGTAAAGGGCAATTCCCTATGCCTACCGTCCCTGGAGGTGGCATCTCTCCTACCATCTTTTTGGAACTCTTCTTCTTGGACTACCTTTCCACCCATTTATCAAGCATGATCCATGCACGCATCGCTATAATCAAGTCTCTGATATGGGTTCTCAACCCCATGACCCTTTTTTTCTTCCAGTTCTTGGTCACCATACTGCAACCTATGGTTTCCCTGTAATGACTTCATTTTAGACAAATCCACCTCATACTTTTTGGCCATCTGTCAGTTTCTCATGTGCAGTTTTTGCTTTGCGAGTCACATCCTCCGCTACAAAAAGTTACTCATCTTGTTCATACATGTATATCCTTTCAAGAGGCAAATTTCCATTTATTATTTTGTCTACTTATGCTTTCAATCTCACTACATCTAACATCCTCCCTTTCAGGGCGCCTTTCAATATTTCTCGACAAGCTGCACCATTCCGTTCGTTATACTCGCAGCTCTGATCTCGAGATCCACTCTCTTCTTTCATGTTCCTAGGGACTGGTCGGTTTCCTGAATTACCTTGCTCCTCACTCTCTACAGTTCGCTCACAGTGATTCCTCGCAGGCGGTGCCCGCATTCTCAAATCTGATTTCGACTCTGCCAAAGACCTTGGTCTTGTCGGTCTCCCATCCACCTGTCCCCTAGAGGAATCTGCGGTGGCTGGTAATGGCGTACTCCATTCTATAGGTCTCGGAGTCTGCTCCATCCCGCTCGCTGTCCCGTTTCCCTCAGCCACACTCCTTGATCCAGTAGCTGACTGTGCTAGACTATCAACTCTCTCTTGGTCTGGATCGTAGACTGAAACAATGGGTCCAATGGTAACCTGCACTTTTAAAGCATTTGGTAACCTAACACCTCTCCCAACCTCTGTACTTGCTACAGACTGAATTCTCATGTCCTCCGTTCCTGTCGATTTTCCCCACTACTCTCACCTCTGACGGAGTCTGTACTCCACTAGTCCCTTCCGCTGGAGCCGACTTTCCTTCATAGGAATCTGGATTGAATGGAGGCGGTCTTTCGGATAACAACCTCTCTACCAAGCTGTCATCCGTATCACTATCATCCTCATCTACACTCTTTGCCTTCACACTGTCTGTTTTCTCTAGGAGCGGCCACAATCTATCCCCCCTCAATCGTTTCCACTCTCCACCTCTTCTCTAGCGCATCCCACCTTGCATCCTGGAATGCCCTGATTGACTTCTTCACTCTTTCTTGACTTTTGTCTCTTTTCCTGTCATACGCTGCTCTGATCCATGCATATAATGCCTCTAACTGAGTTGGTCTCGGCAGAGGTCGCTACGAAGACATCACAGATTTCAACTGATACAACACATACAACCTGAATGTACCATATCGTGGAAAAGTCAATTCTCCCTCATCATGAGTCATTTTATGCCAATTTTTAAGCGGAATTATAGTATGCAATCCCACAATCTTTGCCATATAATGCGCTGGAGTATCCTGGGGAGGGGCTTCTTCTCCCCCTCGAGTAACCACATGTTCCTCACCTCTACATAATTCTCGGAAAACCTTAAAACATTTCATGATGAAAATTTTTTTGATCGCGCTGAATGTTTTTGTTCACTTCCTGATGTCAATCCAACAATAGCCGCGCGATTCACACCAACCGACCTATCGCAGCACGACACCTTCTGACATCACACTTCCTCCGCTCGCAGCAGTTCCCCCTCCTTCACAATTCGTGTCTCACCCTTGCATTCGTCCCATTCACACTCTGAAGTAATTATCTGTCCACAAAACGACCGGACAATCACTTCTCTGACTGCCTACGACAGTCCCTCGAAATTGTTGACCTCAAACCTGGCAACTAAGAATCCCCGGGCTGCGCGCGCTCACAGCCTGATCTCTCATTCCAACTCTGCAAGACATCACACAATCAAATCAACACCGCAATCTACAAAACACATCACCCTATTCATACTCCCTCCTCCACGAACTGCTGCTTCCCACCGCACCGCTACTTTCCATCAGTCTCCATCAACTGCCGTCGTCTGCCGCTCACCATCCGATGGGTCACCATCCCTCGAATTTTATGGGTCTCTAGAATCTCTTATCTTGATCTAGATCTCCCCTCACTATCCGAGATAACCATCCTACTCTGCTACCAACTGATGACGCCGGATTCTTATCTACCTTACCATCACCAAGAATCCTCTCGGGTCGCCAGGATCTTTTGATCTGCTAAATAGTGTAGAGGAAAGGAAATCAAATTTTAACACATAATCAATAAATTGAATTTAATCTCTTAAGGACCACTGACTCCGAATCTTAAATTTTAGGAATTTATTTCAACCAAGAACTGCACATACAAACACCTCAGTACAAGGTGAAGGAAATAAATGGGCACTAATACAAAAGAGATTCTACGCAGGAGTCCCATCCGAATAAGAAGAATAATTAATTCCAGTAACATCAGAATCCCCGGCGTACAACACGGATCCGATCCTTGCTACGGGCCTGTTAGGCCCTTTTTTAGGTCTCGCCTGCGTGGACTGCGCACATGCGCAGTCTCGCTGGCGAGATTTAATGTTTTTAGGTCTTTTCTGTAAAGGGCTTTAAGCCCCGCCCTTCTTTTCCATTGGCCGGTGTCACCGTTTATGCTAAACGGTGGCCAGCCATTGGAAAAGAGCTGATGGTGACGTTTTCGCTCGGCTTTTTCTGCCGTCCCACTTGGACGGCCTCGCCTGCTTTCCTTCTGCAGTAAAAAGTTTCTTATCTTTATGGGGTCAAACACATGGCCCCATAAAGATAAGAAACCTTTTACTTCTGAAGGAAAGCAGGCCGTCCAAGTGGGACGGCAGAAAAAGCCAAACGTAAACGTCATAGGCTGCCTGGCGAGCGCTTGTTTCTTTTGAATCGTGTTTGGGAATTCCACTTTGTTACAGAAACCCCGCACTTGTCTAAACATAGATTCTTCATTTCCCGTCGTGCATTGTTAGGCGCATAAAGCTTGCCAATGGGTCGACATTTCCAAAGGACTGATCACAATGGAATATTGACAGCCACACTCCAGTGAACAAACTGCTGTGTATTGTGGCTTTGAAAGCCAAGGAGCTCAGGTGTCCGCTTTGAATGGGACATCCTGAACACCGGCACGTGCCGAGACCGCTGGGAGGCAGTCTGGCTTCAGATGTGGTGGGTGTGTGCTCTGGCGAGGGCTGACTGACTTAGAGACATAAAAAGCATCATTATCAAATGACCTTTGCGTGCGTCACTCTATGCAAATATAGAGCAGGGAACCCAGGCGCACCCGCCGTGGTTTGAAAGCCACATGGTTGGGGGAGGGGTGGGAACGTGAGGCGTTGTCGGATTTTATTCTCCCGCCATATCGTGTAAATTGGAGTTAAATCAGATTTGGCCTCCATTGTGCTGCTGTGGGTCATTTAGAGCCCGTTTTGGTAGCGTCTGTAGTCATTCCACACCACAAGCAGGAAAAGTGACATAGAGGCAGACTGATTTTATCCTCCTGGACTCGACTGCACTGATCACGGGGCTAAGTGTTCAGGGGTACCTGCTTATGTTATGCACTTGCTGCAAATCACGGTTTACACCAAAATAGGTCTAATTCAACGAAGAGAAGTTTTGAACCTTAGGGCAAACGAGTGGGCGTGGTGCTTTTTTAATGAATGTGCGTGTACTGTAGCTGCAGTGGTTTGTGGTGGGCGTTCTTTGTCGTTTCGTTTTACATCAGTGGGTGTTTCATCGTGAAGGCCTGTCTAAGTCACGTGACATAAAACATAGGTGGTTCCAGCCCTCCAGGCCCATTGTCTCTACTTCTAGGAATTCTATTCAGTTGAAACGCTTTTAGCAACGTTAGCGTCTCAGCCATGTCCCCTCCACTCCTCCTTTCAGCTATATCTGCGCGTTTAGATACTGCAGCCTCCCAGCGCGTTTGTGGTATAAACACGCAGTCTTGTCCTGTCTCTGGGCAGTTGTGATCTTTTCTTTAGCTTAGCTACTTGTCGTGGGATATTGGGCATCTCCTCACATATCCCCGACGATGGATCCTCTAGCTGCGAGTTATTGTTCTGATCCGGCCTAAGGGGTTACCATACCAATGCTCCCTGTGCGAAGCCAGTGACGCAGCTTCAGGTATTAATGCATAGGTCTGTGTGAAACAAGAAAGCTCGTACTCTTGATTACTCTCCCCCACTCATCTTTTCGAGGGGGTGTACAGTAAGTACCATTAAACTGAGTGATAATAACACCAGCCAACAGTGCCTATAGCTGATTCATTTATGCAGTGTGCGCTATAAACTGCATTGATGAATGTGATTGTATAATGTGCAATAAAATAATAAAATGTACCTGTAGAAAAGAGGAATGGGTAACTCTAGGAAACGTTCTTTCTGAACATTAGCAAAGGAATATTTAGCATTCAACAGGGTTTATCTCAGAACCAACAAGCATTGGAATAGCCAATAGGTCTTGCTTTGGGACCTTATAAGTGTTTAGCCATGCAACAGTTGATGTTGTTGCACCAAGAATATTGTACTGCATAACTAAATACTTAAAAGGTTCCAAAGGCGAGACCTATTGGCTATGCCAATGCTTGTCCTTCCATTTTTTAGTGGAACAGTGTGCGAATGCCTTCGGGCTTTAAGACTTGCACGTCTTGTGGGCATCTTATGTCGGCGACGGACTCTCACCTCATTTGTATGTGGTGTTTGGGGGAGGATCACGGCACCACAGACTGTACGCAGTGCCAACAATTGAAGCCGAAGTCGCGACGGGAGCGCCGGATGAAACTTCTCTCGCCGCGTCTCTCCAGGTCAACGTCCTCCCCTCGGTCTGCTTCGATGGACGGCTTCAGGCTCGGCCTTGGTCGTCGTCCTTGCCTTTCTCCGATGTCACGTGAGCGTCTCTCCCCGGTGGGTAAATGTGGCACAGTTTGTCCCCCGGGGCTGGTTTCCGGCCTCCCGGGGGCGTGGACTCTCTGCGGGTGATGCGGCCCCGCGTGTCGTCCTATCCACCTTTTCCCGGTGTTGGGGCGTAAAGAGTCCAAATAGAGACATACGCGGCGGCTTTGCAGGCCTCGCTGGCGTCTCCTCCTCCTTCCTCCTCCTGGGGCGTTGGCAGATCCCTCTCTCTGCGTAGGGCCCTCTGCGGCGCCACCTTTGGCTCCGGCAACGGCGCTGACTGGTTCGGATCCAGGCTTGGAGGATGTGGTACTGTTGGGGTGCGGCTCCTTTGGGGCACCTCCTTCAGGCCACGGCGTCTCTGCCTCGCCGCAAACTCCCGCGGGCGTCCCTGTGGTGTCGCGGGAGGTCGCCGGAGCTCAGGACGCATCCCCGAGCCCCTCTCAGTCCTTTGACAGGGTGGTCCTGTCTAAGTCCGTGGTGACGCCACTACGGCGCCAGCAGCGGCTGGACCTTGCGGAGCCACGGAGGTCAGTGGACCCTCCTCGTCCCGCTCTGGGTCGAGGCCGAGGGGAGACCCCTCGTCCCTCTCCGGGCCCCTCTTGTCCCTCCACACAGGTGGCTGCCTCATTGGAGGGCGAGTCGGAGGTTGAATCGTCCCTGGCGCTGCCGCATGGGTTGCCGAGCGATCTTCGCCTCACTCTGAGCAGCCGCGGCTGGAGGGCTTCGTGCCACTCCCCAGGCCCGTCTCGATCCCCCGCACAGGTGGCTGCCTCAGCGGGGGTCGGGTCAGCGTCACTCCGGCGCCGTCCTGGGGCCGGTGCGGCTCCAGCTCTACTCCGGTCTCCACTCTGGTCCCTGGTGCGGGGTGACTTGGAGGTCCATTGTCCGGCAACACCGGCTGGTGCCGACGTCCTACCTCAGGCAGCGGATTCTACGGCCCCCTGCAGGTGTCGTACCGCGGATTCGTCTTTAGGCGCTCCTTCTACGGAGGCATGCATATTGGTCGCCGTGTGGTGTCTTTTTCACCGGCGTCGAAGGGCGGCTCCCCGCCCTTCCTGGGGCAGAGGTGCTCGTTGGAAGAGCGGCAGGTCCCTCATTCTTTGGCTCCTTCTGACTTCCAGCTCTGGCGCTTGCCTGCCTCTCGGACGGCTGCCTTAGTTTGCAGCCGTCGCCCACGGAGGAGCTGATTTCTCCATCGTGGGGCCCTACGGAGGCGGGTGCGGACTTCGCCCACTCAGTGTCCACGGCTCTGGGCATCCTGCACATGGGTGATCCGGTGGCTCACTTTCCGGCGGACCATCTATTGGAGGTCCTCCACCAAGACTCTGGTGGGAGGGAAATCTTACTTCCCTTTGAAGGTTCGCTCCTTTCTTCCCTGACTGGGGCTTGGAAGCGTCCTGCCTCAGGGGACCCGGTGCCTCAGCATCTTCTGCACAGGCACCTCCCTGTGTCGCGTGACCCGGCGTGTCTTTCCCTTCACCCCTCAGGCGCCAGCCCCCTTTTGCAGACTGCTTTTCCCTCCCTGCCGCCGCTGTCGACTCCGCCGTCCCTGGCTAGACTCTTGGGGACGCAACATGTTTGCCTTGACCAGCGCAGCCCTGCGGGCCCTTAACACCTTGTGTTTGCTGGCTCGGGCCTCCTCCGGTTTGTGGGACTCCGCTGAGTCTCTGGGATCTGCAGCGTCCTAGGAGTCGGGCCTGGTAGACTTACGGCATCATGCATTGGATGGCCGGGAGCTTGCGGTGTTTATTCTCCGCTCCGGATATCTCGGAGGTGCTGGGCCGGGCCATGGCTTCCTCTGTTGCTCTCCGTCGCCATGCTTTGGTTCGGGACGGAGTATTCCCTGAGAATATTCAGGAGTGACTCATCGACCTTCCGTTTGATAGCAGTTTGTTGTTCCATGCCCCGGCCGACAGCGCAATCCAAAGGCTCTTGGCAGGGCTCCGTCCTCCTCCTCCTCCGTCCCCTCCTCAGTGACTTCTAAGTTGGGTTGATTCTGGGCCTTCTTAGGCTGGCTTTTCTGACTGTGCAGTGTGTTTTCTAGCCGTTTACATCCTTCCTTGGGACTTTGGCATTGTTGGCTGCTGGACGGCCCTTGTGTTGATTGTGTGTGGTTCTGCAGGAGTTATTGCGCTGACTTGGCTCTAAAATTTGGTCTTCTGCTTTGTTTGGGCTGCTTGTCAAGCCTGCAGCGGGGGGTGTTTTTTTCCCCGTGGCTCTTTTGTTTTTTTCCTCTGCGGCGGAAGTTCTTCCAAAAAGGGTTCCCATGTCTTGGGACTTAACGTACCCTATGTGGGGTAGTGGTAGCTGTCCTATAGCTTGCGCTCTGCTAGAGGGTTCTGGTTGCCTTCGGGTACCTGTTCTCCATGGCGTTTAGGTAGGTTGCTTTTGCTTCCTGAGGTAGTGTGTGCGGCCACTCGTAGTGGTGGCCCCGGCATCTCCTCCTCTCCCTGCTCCTGTCCTGAGGTCTGGGATGATCCTGTGTTCTCCCTTGCTAGGCGTCGCCTCCTCGGCCTTCCTGGGGCCTCGGGCTGTTCTTCTTACTTCTGGCTTTGACTGCCGGCACTGTTCTGGCTGGCAGGCTGCTTTTCGTCTGGAGTGGGTTCGCCTTTTCCCTAGTTTCCTTGGGTCATCTAGGCTTCTTCTTCCGTTTTCCTGTCTTGGCATTGGGCGGAAGCTGTGTTGCCTTGTGAGGGGAGTGGGGTGCTTCGGCCTCTCAGTCCTTGCCCTTGGTTCCTCTGCTGTAAGGGTATGGGCCTCTTCAGCCTTCTTTCCCTCTTACATCCCCTTGGGGGTCGGTGGGGTTCTGCTTGTGGGGGTTCCCTTGGCCTGGCAGGGGCGAGGTTCTACCTGGTCCACAGCTCTGGTCTCCTGTGGGGCCCCCTGTTCTTCATTGGCTGGTGGGGTCCTTTCGCAGACCCTCCTTCCCAGGGGGTATTGCTAGGGTAACTATTCTACGTGAAGGATTCTGCGGCTAGTAGTCTATATCAGATGTACGAGTTACTTACCTTTGGCAACTATGTATCTGGTAGAGACGATTCTAGCCGCAGATTCCTTCACGGCCCACCCTTCCTCCCGGCCCGCCCTTCCTCCCCTATTCTGCGAGGATCCTTGGGTTGGTCTTCGGTACTCGCCTCCCGGTGGGAGGCTGTGTCTCTTGTGAGTGCCTTCCTTGTTCTTGCGGGTGACTCCGTCTTGGGGTGGTTCATTCCTCCTTTGGTCCTTGGAGGATGGGGTTCCGGTGTTCCGGTGCCCTGCTGCTCTGGCTACTCCGGGTTTTAGGGGGATTGCTTTCTATCCCTGTCCCCCCTCCACTCCCTTCCTTCCATTGCTATCCTCTGATTAAGGGTCATCTGGCCTTGCCATGCCCTTGTGGGTGGTTGCCCTCTAGGTTGGGGTGGCTTGGAGATTTCTTGTCCCTGTCTGTCTTGGGACTGGTCCCATTTTTTGCTCAGGATGAGGGGGGTGGGCTTCCTACGTGTGCCATGACTTTTACGCCTGGTCTTGCCGCCAGGGCACAGGGATGGGAGGTTATGTGCGGGCAGGGTGACTGCGCAGGTTTCTGCTTGTTCTTCTTCTTTATTCTTTCCCTGCCCTTGAGTTCTGCGGTGTTGGCACTACCCTGGTGGTGGTGGTAGTCATCGTTTCTTTCCATTTTTTCTGCTCTTCGCACACTGTTTCCATGCTCCTACAGTTTTTTATCTGGTAGTTCCGTGTTGTGGTGCGGAAAAGTTTTCTGAAGAAAACTGACTTGGGCGCGCCGGGGCGGGTCTTATGTGACCTCGCTGACGTCCCGTACATGGATGACGCCTGGGCGGAGTCACGTGATGTCGCCACGCCCCCGGCGCGCAGGGATGCTGTGGCAAAAAGTTTCCGGATTCAGTCTCACGCCTGTGGATAATACTACGTGAAGGAATCTGCGGCTAGAATCGTCTCTACCAGATACATCGTTACCGAAGGAAAGTAACTCGTACAATGCGATAATTACTTCAGTCTCTATATTAGAAGTCATTAGCCTAAAAGAAAATCAGTTAGTCTATCCCTACTTTATCTCTAAGGTGACATCCCTACTTAGCATTTTCCCTCCCAGGCAAGAGAGTAAAAGGTGTCAGAAGTGAAGACTTCCTTAGAAGTGCACTCACTTAGTCAGAGCTCGCTCTAAGATGCTCCTTCTAGCTTCCCATCTAAGCCTCAACTGCTCGACCCTCCTGGGTAGTGTCCCTAATATAAAATCCCAAAAACATATAACACGCCCTCCGGCACACCTCTTCAGTCAGGTCTTCTTCCAGTACTTTTCCAGTGAAACTTGTATCCCATCCAACAACGGTTAGCTTGACCTTGGGTCCCAGGCACCTTCTCTGCCGAAAGTATCATCCCTAAATTCTGGTATACTCCCATATTGGCTTCTCGCACCATCCTAACTCCTAAAACAAAGGCCTAGTCTCTCTAACGAGCTAAGTGTCCTTGCACCTGCAACAGAAACATGAGAACGAGAAACTATCCACTTCTCTAAGATTTTCTAACATCCTGAAACCCAAAGCCGTGCCAAGGGAAATCATTTTCGGCCTACAGCATTTAGCTAACATAAGAAATGAACAGGCCGTTCTCTTTAAACTTGTATGCGATCAGGCCTTTACACAGTTTAACCCATTCGATGCGGCGCCGATTCCCGCTGAGCGCTGACCGTTTCTTGCGCGGGCGTGGTCATGACGGAACGGTTCCGTCATGAGCACAGCTCAACCGACGCTCATGACGGAACCGTTCCGTCATGAGCACCGAAGGGGTTAAACACACACCTCTAAAATCACACTACAAGCATTAATTTCATTACACTTTATATATGAATAAGCAGACTACATGTGCAGACTTTAATATAGTGCACATTTAAACCCAATGCATCGCATTACATCAAAACCAATCATCATGCATTGACTAAAATACATTTGCTGTAAACTACGATATTGCTCTATATGAAAAGCATGGTTACATTTTTAATCATATTAATATAAGCAGTTTTGAGTGATACATTACTAAGTCACACTTTGATACAATTTCGATTAATATGTGGGTGCGGACTGACAGTGAATATGATGCACCCTTACAATTTTCGGAATAACGTGGTGCTCTATCACGCATTCCCTATCAAAGAGTCGTAGGTGCACAGACAAGACGATGTAAATGCTTTTATCAATACTTCTAATATGCACGTCATTTGAAATATTGTTTTCCAAGTTCCTAGTTTCCCAAACTAGAGATGTCACTGGTTTCACTGCTGTATTGTCAAAATATCTGCATTAAAATGTAGAAGAGAATGTAATTTGAGCCACTCCAGCCAATCTAAATTCTTTGATTCATGCCATATCAGGTTTGTGCAGAGAATGTTGGGCAAAATGGACTCTGAAAGGAAAAGGTGCTGAGTCCTATTCTTATCGGATCTTAGCTCTTTTCAATCCCCCTTTTGTAGGGCATAACTTTCCTGTGTAAATCTGATACTTTCTCATTCCCAATCTTAGGGTACTATGCACTGTAAGTGATTTAACCTGTGACTACTTTTTTTTAAAATAACTCTTCGTTAGAACTTTGTATGCCAGTTACCTTACATGCATGGCTACATCATACACAGATTTTCAATCCAGTCACCAACCGTTTTCAGCATCAGACCCTCAACCTTTGTGTTGCCTGTTTAGACCACAGTCATTTGCTGTGCATATGCACTTTTAGTGCTTCCTTCCCTACCAGGTAGCTTTTGGGCTTCCTGAAGGGCATGCAGATGACATATGGATGCCTGTATCCTGTGGGAGATACTAGTTTTAAAAAGCAGATTTGTGGTGAATTTATGGGATCTGCAACGGAGTGTGACAAATTGAGGCACAAAGTCTAGGGCCCTCCGTTGTGGCGGTCATGCCACTCCCCTGCCCGATATATCTGTCGATCTGTGCCAGAGTCATGGGGCACTGAACGCTGCGGTCCGGGTCGGGCTGCGCAAGCCCCAATATAACCAAAAAAAAACAAACCTCATACTTGACAGATGTTGCGGACACACTTGAAATTTCAATGCGCTTTTAACAAAATTAAGTCTTTACCGACTGACGTCAGTTTCTATTCCCTTACAGTGATCAATACTACGGCTGAAATGCGTTGGTAAAGACTTACTTTTGATTAAAGCGTCCGCGTCATCCTTCACGTCTAAGGATTGCCAGTAGGTAGTTATAGATAGGACCAGGAAATTTCCATAGGAAAAGCATATTTTGACTTGACTACAACTTTGGTGTCATATGACCAATCTTCTTGAAATTTTCCCAAAAAAGTGTCAAGGTGGGTTCTGTTGTCATGGAAAGTTTGGGGGTGATCCGTGCAGTGGGGACCGAGAATTTGGGGGTAGAAATAAGGTTGCTTATGTAATGTTAATTCCCATAGGAACCTTTAGCCACAGCCCAAACCGCTAACTGGACTTCCACCATATTTGGCTGGGAGGTAGATGTCAGTTCAAGGAGGTGGCTTTTGCTTATTTGGTGTAAATCCGTTCAGTAGTTGTTGAAAAATGTAAGTTTAAAATGATAGCGACCTCCCTGGCCACAGATATTTCGCTGAGGTTTCGCAAATGCATGCGCCAACGTGAATGCTCTCATTGGCTGGACGCAACCTGAACAGAAAGGTACGGCCGCCATTTTATCTATCAGGAACGATTCCCAGGGCTAAAAATTTGTGTGAAATCCCACATAAGGAGTTAGGGTTGAGATACTCTGACCACATGGTTTGAAATGGGGGTGTTAGTGACACAAGTTATGTGTCCAAAATTGGGCACATAACTTGCGACAACGTGACCACCAGCTCGGCCCCCCGTGTATTGTCACAGGGACATCTCTACTATCAACGTCGTCGCAAATATTGATGTGAATATAAAAAGAATCTGTGATTCATTAACCCCTTCCATGCGGGGCGGATTCCCCCGCTGTGCTGAGCGCTGCTTGCGCGGGCGTGGTCATGACGGAACGGTTCCGTCATGAGCACAGCTCAACCGACGCTCATGACGGAACCGTTCCGTCATGAGCGTCGAAGGGGTTAAGACACATTGTTATTGAGATATTGGGATTCTGATAAATGTTTTTATGGAGTTATTTCGATAGTGAATTATATACTGTTTTGATAAGAATTAATTATATAGTTATACTTTTTGAATGTGGTGGTGGCTACACCTTACATAGTGCTATATTGAGTCTTCTCTGGCGGCGGACAACATCTGAAAGGTAAAAAAAAAAACCTGGGAATATGTGTTAACCCTCCACATCGCAGAGCTCTAACGGCATCCAACCGGTGGGACCGGTGTACCTATCCCATCCTGCAGAGCCGACAGTGCCCGCCTCTCCCTCCTCAACTCCACCGTAGGAGAGATGCATATATCACCCCTATATTTATTCCATTTCCCCCATTTACCATCCCATTTTTTAGGGCACCCACGCCCCTTGAACACCGTCTTTTCAGCCACCATAGCGTAATCCATATTAGAGGCCCAGTCTCTCACCCGTGGCAGCTCCCCGAACCCCATTGTTGGGCAATATTACGTTTGGCTATAATCCAACCCATTGTTACCCAGGATTGTTCCATCTGGGTAAGGTCTGTTACGTCCCATATGTTAAGGTGGCAAGTCTTGGGGGAGGGATGAACGGGTTTACCGCAAGCCCTAGACATTTGTCGCGTAAGGTCTATCCAATACTTTTGTATGTGGAGGCAGTCCCAGAGTATGTGTGTGAACGTGCCTCCTACCCAACCTAAACAATAATGGGGCATCAATGTAAACCCTGTGGAGTACTGAACCAGTCGCAGCCTCTGCGGAATCGCCACCTCCCGAGGGGAGGCGAGCGCATCTCTCCAATCCTCATCCTCCATCCCACCGAGGACCCGCTCCCATCCCACTCTTAGTTTCAACATCGGGTCAATCCGGTTATTTACTAATTTTTTATGGGTTAGAGATAGTGCCTTACGGTCCATTGGGTGTAATAAGAGTCGATCCTCCAAGGGGGAGGGCAGTCTCGGGGGAGGGCCGAGTCAATCGCATGGCTGATTTGTAGATATCTAAAGGTCTCCGTAGGGGCGAGTTGGTTTTTCGCTTGTAGGTCTGCGAACGTGGCTTTCCTACCCTTAACCCAAAGGTCCCCAACCCTGTAAATTCCGATCATGTCCCACTTGTCGAATCCCGGGCATGTACTAAGGTGTCCTAAGAGATCCGGCTCCCATAGAGGAGTGGCCTTCGTGAGGCGTTTGTGCCACCCCAGCTGCCGTTGTACCGTGTGCCACACTTCGACCGCACGGGCCGTGGGGCCGGTCAAACGTAATTTACGGGGATTGGTGTAGAGAGCTTTATTGTAATCCCCCTTCCCATCAGCCAATGATCCGTGTGGAAATTGGGGTCTTCGTGTGAGCCGAATGCCCATCTATTGATGGGTGCCAGCTGTGACGCCCTATAGTAAAGGCGCACATCTGGCAGCCCTATACCCCTTCATACCAGCCCATAGTGAGCTTAGTTACAGCAATTCTAGGGGCCTGACCGTCCCAGAGCAACTCCCGTACCACCCCATCGATTTGGGAAAAATAGGAGTCTGGGATCCAATATGGGGCATTCTCCAGGGCATATAAAAACCGCGGAAGCGCAAGTATCTTAAACAGGGAGGCACGTCCCAGCAACGTCAGGGGCAGTGACCTCCAATGCATGACATCAGATCTCAAACGCTCCAGGGGCTTCTTGAGGTTACGCTCATAAGAAGATTCTCGTCAGGTGTGAGGAATAAGCCCAGATATACAAAGCCCTGAGTCACCACTGGGATGCTGTAACCCCTTGGGCTGGGCAGGGGCTCGCCCCAAAGGACATACATTTGTGATTTGGACCAATTAATCCGGTAACCCGCGTGTGCCCCGAAGATATGGAGAGCCCGATGTATGGATCGTGCCGGTGAGGCCAGATACAGTAATATATAGTCCACGTAGAGCGATATACGATCTTCATGGTCATGGGTCAATTTTAGGCCCCTAATCTCAGGGTCACTCCTTACCCAGACTGCCAGAGGCTCCAGCACCATGGCACAAAGGAGGGGTGACAGCGGGCAACCTTGCCTCGTGCCCCGTTGAAGGGGGAAAGAGGCAGAACGGTGGTTATTAACTGAGACATGCGCCGTAGGTAGCCCATACAGCAGCCTGATCCACCCAATCAATTTAGGGCCCAATCCCATACGGGCAAGCATGGCGAAGAGATATTCCCATTCTACTGTATCAAGCACCATAGTGGCGTCAAGTGACCGTAAGATCGCTTCTTCTTCTATCAACCCGTCCCAACACACCATTAGCACGACGGAGATTCCTGGCGGTATTCCTACCCGGCATGAAGCCTGACTGATCTGGATGGATCAGGTCGGAGAGATAGGGGAGTAGGAGATTGGCCACCAGCTTGGCCAGGATTTTCGCTTCTACCGGCAACAGCGAAATGGGGTGGTACGATCTGCAGTCCTCCGCCAGCTTGCCCAGCTTATGGATCACCACAATCGCCGCATCACGGATTTCGGGCGGTAGGCGGCCAAGTTCGTAGCATTCATTATATAGATTCATCAGGTAGGGTGCCAACTTCACAGCCATAAGTTTGAGGAGTTCGATGGCCATGCCATTAGGGCCCATCGCTTTGCCCGACTTGATGTCTACTATAGCTTTTTGGACTTCTGCCGGTGAAAGGTCAGCTTCGAGTGACTCGCAATCTTGCGGCGACAGACACTTCACATTTAAAGTGGCAAGGAGGTCTGTGGCCCACCGGGCCTGAGTTCTGTGGCACCCGGTAGACTTCTTCAAAATGCACGGCAAACACGTCCGTAATTCCCTGGGGGTCCGTGACTAGCTCGCCACCCTGACCCGCTATCACCTTAACCCACCTAGCCGCCTGTTCCTTGTGCTCCAACCACACAAGAAGCTTACCCGTGCGCTCCCCATGCTCATATATGTGATGGCGCGTGGCCAGAGCTCTCAGAGAGGCGTCTTCTAGCAGGAGTTGTTTGTAGTCGTGCCTCTGAAGGCTGATACTATGTTGAGTCTCTGGATTTGGGTCCGAGGCCAGGGCACTCTCTAAGTGTAGAATATCGGCTTCCAGCTCCGTCACCCTCTTGTTGCGTTCACGTTTATGCCCCACCATCCGCGACAGTGCACTCCCTTTAATCACTGCACCATACGCCCTCCAAAGTGTGGCCGCCCACTCGACTGACCCCATATTTTCTGTAAAGTAAAAGTCGGTGTCTTGGTGGAGTCCCTCCCTAATGTGAGGAACCTTCAACTCCCACGGCTGTATTCTGATGGTGGCAGGACGTACGAACTGCCGGGCACCAAAGACTGCCATAACCAGGGAGTGAAATACTCCGCGCGAGCATCGCGGGTTTCACAAAATCTTGTATGTCGTGTGAATAGATAATCTAGCCGGGATTGACAGCCATGCACTCCCGACTGAAGTGTGTAGTGTGTGTGTTGGGAGTTTAGCCATCGCCACTATCCCGAAGGCATCCGCAAACCTCTGGAGCTGGGAGCCCCGTTGTGGATCTTGTCTTGGCGTGAGTCTATCTCTCTATCTCTGAGACCATCCATTACTATGTTAAAGTCCCCCCCCCCCCCCCCCCCCCCGTATCAAAGAGCCCATTGGCAATGCCAGGACCAATGTTCCAATCTCCTGTAGGATTGGACGCTGCAAGCCCGGCGGTGCATATACTGAGATGACATTTACAACCTTGCCCTCCCAGAGTCCCGAAACCGCTGCATATCTGCCCAGTGAGTCAGTCCAGGTGCGCTGTATAATGTAGTTACAGCCCTTACAAAGAAGTATCCCCACTCCCCGGGAGCCTGTCGAGAACCCAGAATGGACGCACATGCTGTAGCCCTTCTTGTTGAGTGCATTACAAGTGTTGCACGTGTTGCCTATCAGGTGAGTCTCTTGCAATAGTACTAAGTCGAGGGCCTGTCGATAAATATACTGTATAACTACACCTCGTTTGATTTTATCTCCCAGGCCGTTAACATTCCAAGTTGACACTCTAAGTCCCTGTCCGTGAGCCATCAGGACACAACCATCCCCCTTCAATTTGACCTGAAAGGCGGGGCGACCGCACTCTAAGCGCATCAGTCACCTCCCGGGTCAGCCCAAAGCGCTCCTCAACTCTGTACCCATCTGGAAATAATGTACCTCTGATCATCTTACTAGTGTCACATAGGATAAGCGTAGTCAAAAAAACACCGTTGCCTGGTGAGCACCCCCCAAAAAGGAAACCCCGAACTGACCCCACCCCCTGAAAACACAGCTGCTTCCCTGCTCAGTGGGTACAAAACCACCCGCCCCTCCCAACATGCAGAGTGCCTGTCGCCCACCCATAAACAACTTCAAGGAGCGTGCGCCACCCCCCCTCCCCAGCCGTACACTCTAACACTGAAAAAAAAAAACTAATTCCCCCCGCCCCGGTCCTCCCCACCAACCATTATACAGCCTTGAGGTTTAACACGGCCTCGAGCAGACTTTTAGAGCCCACGTCCTGGTGCTTCCACCCCTCGTGCCCCTGAGTTCAAGCTACGGTACTTGAATATCCGGTAACCTGTGGGCAGGCCAATCAATAAGAGTCACCGGTAGGTCCCCTGCGAGCCCCGATCCGTCCCCAGGGCCACGGTCCATAGCAACACACGACGATCGCAGCGCACCCCTCGAGTCCCATCCGAGGCTGCGCCTCCACGATCCATCCGCCCAGGGACCAAATCCACACTAACATGCCTGGCAAAGTTCCAGAGCACCCCAAGGGGTCAGGGCCCATTCCGTGCAACCTTACCATACCATGATTTAGCGTCCACCCGTCGGGCCCTGGGAATCAACATCGCAGCTTGGAGGAGAAAGTCTCTGTTGGCGCCAGTCCGCTGCATCAGAGGCCGCAGAGTGCCCCTTCCTTGATTTCTTTTCAGCCACACGCCAACCCTCGAGCCAGTCCCAGGCGTCTTCTGGACGGGTGAAGAACCACGTTTTTCCGTTCGATACCACCCTCAACTTAGCGGGAAACAGCATGGCGTATTTAACTTCCTGATCACGCAGGGCCCGCTTCACGTCCAGGAAGCTACGGCGCTGCTTCTGCACCCGCAGAGTGAAATCCAGGAAGAACATAACTTTGCTGTTGTCAAGAGTTAATGGAGGGGCTGCCCGTGCAGTCTGGAGTATTGCATCGCGATCTCGAAAGTTGAAGACTCGAGCCAGGAGGGGACGAGGGGGCGCCCCCGGCTTCGGATGGCCCCCCGGAACCCGATGAGCCCGCTCAATCGTGAAGCATTTGGAGAGTCCTCTGGGCTGAAGGTGTTTGAGGACCAGCTCTTCGACAAAGAGGTCCGCTGCTTGCCCCTCCGCTCGCTCCGGAACCCCAAGAATGCGGATGTTATTGCGTCGCATTCTTCCCTCAAAGTCCTCAAGCTGCAGGACCATCGCCTCATGTGCGACACACAGTTCGGAGACTTGGGTCTTAAGCAGGGCGGTATCGCTGACCAAGTCTTTAGCAGTGCTCTCGACCGTGGCCTCCCTTTCCACCACTTTTTTCATATCTTCCCGGATCAGTCCCACATCCGTTGCAACTGTATCTATATCGTTGTTATGGCATCGAGGAGATCTCTATTTGAAGGGTCCGTCGTTATTCCTGGGGTCACTGAATCCACCCAGTCATCAGTCTGTTTCTGCCAGGCAAATTTATCCAGCTTAGATTGGGTTGCCGTCCGGCCACTGCGTCCCATAGCCATTATTCTCCTCAGGGCCGCCCCACCCAAAGCCAGGGCGCACTCGCTACTCCCCGCCGCCTGCGGTGAGAAATCTACCCGGCCTGTTGGTTTTCGCGTGGCACACCCCCTCCGAGCAGAGCAGCACCGGGCTCTACTCTCCAGCCAAGTACCTATGGGGGCCCTCGACACCCAGCACTTTTTGATACAATGTCTGCCCAGAGGATGTCCTCGGTCGTCAGGGTAGCCTTCCCCCTTACGGAGCCCCTGTATCCAGCCAGAGACCAACGTCAGTGGTGCTGATTTCGCAATGGAGGGGAGGCAGCAATGAAGCATCGTATGAACAAAGAAGGAAGGCCCCAGGCCTCAGAGTCTCTCCCCAAATATTTCGGCCCTCCGCGCAGCCCGGGTGACTATGTGACGTTCCGGGGGACTGCGCCTGCCGGTGATATCCCCTTCATATACTGTCCCCCCAACACATCAGCAAGTCCAGCATGAGGAAGGCATCAGACTTTGGAAGCAGTGGGCAAAGCCTGAGGTATGTAGCCCTCAACCTGGAGCGCCAGGCCGCAATCCGCGCCTCCTCGAAACGCAGCCCCACAACCCAGGGGGTCACTCTCGCACCCGACCCTCTCCTCACGGACTTCAGGCTTGTTAAGTCCATCCGGGCCAGCACCCACAAATTATGAGGCCACTTCCATGGGTTCACCCAGGACCATGCGGATCACCGGCGTTCAGCCTTCAGGCCTCCGGGGCCTCCACCGTGTAAAACATGAAGGGCCAACTCACTCTGGCTCCCGGGGGCCTGCACCAGTCACTGGAGAGCACACCAGCCTGGACACCGGACCTTCAGCAAATCCCTCAATCCAGGTCGTCTTCAGGGCTCCGACCGCCACTCCCGGGCCCCCGGCCCTCCAGTGACCATCCGGTGTCCCCAGCCGCCGCATCCAGGCTCCGGGCGGCAAACTGTATCGGCCAAGTCAAGCTGCAGCGCGACTGAAACTCCCAGATGAGATAGGCTGAAGCCGCGGCCTCGCGTGAATCGGGCCGTGAAGACCCCCCGCCCCCACCCTCGCAGCGGCGGGCCTCGCAGCCAGTCCGGTCCGTGGAGCTCCGCAAAAACTACAGCTGCGATCAGTTTCAAACTCGGACCGAGTGTTGGTGGGCATCCGATCAGCACTTCTAGGGCCGTGGGGCAGGAATTAGGCGGGCAGGAGGTACAATAAAGCGGATGATACGAGAGTGGCGCCCAGAGCAGAGCTACCGAGCAGCCATTCCCTCCGGTGGTTAGCTACGTCCCTCCTGTGGTGGTGGCCATTGAATGTCTGCTTTTGTTTTCTGTTTTTACGACGTGTCCGCTGGGACTGCGATGTCGCGAAAATAAAAATTTTAAAATAAAAACCCAATTCTTATTAATCCAATTAAGAAAATACAAGCTTATAAAAAATACCCCTTAGAGATCCATTTTAGATAGAAAATTAAATTTAAAAACCTTAAAAAATCGTAGGCTACATGGATGTTCTAGTTGGGAGATAGAATTTGAAAAACCTTAGAAATTTGCAGAAAAAAAAAAAGGTTACAGGTACGTTATAGTCAGGCTCAAATTTCACTTGTACTAAACCAGAGAAAATCTACAGTTAGATTATTCACTTTAACTCGTGCACCTGCAATGCACTTCTTATGACCTCACATACTACATCACTCATGACATGGTCAGTGACATCACTGATGTCATCTACAGCATCTCTGACGTACCCACTCACACCCCTATAGAATCTTTTAAATATCCACTGCCACTCCCACACAACCATTCACAAACCCATTCAGAGCCATACCAGTACTTGCACACCCACTCACTGATTTATTGATCTATACACAAATCCACTCTCACCTATATTGCCACTCATAGACCCACCCACCCACTCACTAATAAAGCCATTGACATATCCACTCATACAGCCATATAGGCACACACACACTGAGTGAGTTACCCATAGAACTCCTCACAGACCTAGACACTCACCCATACAGCCACATATGCACCCAAACAGTTACACACCCACCCACTTACTTACTAATACAAATAGTAACACATACTCACTCAGCTAAACCGTCACTGATAGAAGCATGCACTCATATATATAGCCACTCTCACATTCACTCACTTGCGCATACAGTCACTCATACCCCACCACTCACATATACTGCCTTTCACATACTCAGTTACTCACCCATACAGACACATGCACTCAATCACCAACACAGCCATACAGACACACTCACCCATACAACTTCTCACACATGCAACAGTACCCCATACAGCCACTGACTCACCCACTCACTGATCCATACAGGCAGTTGCACACCTCACCCACAAAAACAGACACCCGGACAACCATGGACGTAGTCAGACAACCAATCATTCATCAATCAACCATATAGCCATTCAAGTACACACTAACAAAACGCCACTCATACACCCACTTCGACATCAACTGACGGACAGATACACACATTCACACAACCAGTCACTCACCCATACATTCACTGAGCCACCTAATCATTCACTTCTATAGTCAGCCACGCAACCACTGAGTCATCCATACAGTTACTCATACACCCACTGATTTACCAATACACCTTGGTATATATTTATCACTTATTAACTTGAAAAAAACACTGTCACTGGATGAGGTCATCCCTGATATCATTTGGGAGGTCATCAGGGATGTCACTGACCATGTCATGAGTGATGTAATATATGAGGTCATAAGCAGTGCATTGTGGGGGGTGCGAGTTATAGGTAACTCAGCCAACTATAATGGCTGAATTTCTCTGGTTTTGTACGAGTAAAATGTCAGCCTAACTATCTCGTCTCTATAACATCTGGTTTTATCTGAAACCCACCACCACTCCCTTTTCCTCCATTACCACACAGTTTGTTTAATCCTCCTCAGACTGTTGAAGTCTAGGGAAGATCCTCCTGACCCCATAGAGGTGGTGTCCTTTGGGGACTCATTTCTCTCTTGCCCAGGTCTACTTATTTGCATTGTTGTGTTGAATAACATTCCCTGTTGAGGGACAGGAGTTCAAAGCTTTTTGCCAATATTTTTGTATTTGTGAACCAGGTGATCCTCCTAAGTGCTGAGCAAGTGTCTTTAATTAGGTTGTCAGTGAGTCAGAGATTGTCAAGCAACATCTGACTAGCCTAATGCCATGTTCCCACTGGTCTAGTGCTGTATGATCTCAACCTGGTTAAAACTACATTGATGCATAAATCCTTGTACTCATAATAGCCTGCAAATTGAAGATTGTTTCTTGAGGACTTAGCTTTCTGCTGTGAAGTGTGCTTGTACGTGCTACAAAAGCATCCCTCAAAATTTAAACAAGCATTTGCAATGCAATAGGTCTCGCAGTTACGCGAGTTTAAGCTATTGGCATTGTAAATGAGTATGCCTTTTATTTATGTTTTTAAAACAAAAACAAAAATAAAAGGCATTGTTATTTGCAATGTCAATAGCTCAAACTCTCTCAAATGCAAGACCTATTGAATTGCAAATGCTTGTTTTTATTTTTTTGCAGATTAGATAGATATGGTTTCCAGGTTTTGAAGGATCGTTGCCACATGCTTGGTTTTTGAGCTGGGGTGCCTCGTGTGTGTATATTAGTTTGCACTGGGCCAGGGGTCCTGCGCCCGTCTGTTGCTTTAACCCTAATACGCCTTGCTGAGATATTGGGAGATTAAAGGGTCGTGCCATATCTAGAAGTATTGGGTTTTATAGAGCGCTGCTTTCGCCCATAGGCTACAAAGCACTCTACACACTTGTCATTGAACTTCTGACGGGTGACACAACACATCATGCTGATGCTGCAGGAAATACCCATTTTTTAGACTTTCCCTGTATTGCTATAAACCGGCTTCTCTGGGTAACTCAAAAGGGAGCTGGTTTCATAGCCGTGTTGCACTTGCAGAAAAGACTCCCTCTTCCATCCAATCCCGTTTGAAGGAGTGAACTTGCAGCTTATATTGGTACCGCATTTCAACCACCAGCAGCCTGTATGCTACCACTTAAATGATGAGTTATTCTGCAAGAAATAGACTTGAATGTTCACCGGTGAGATAGGTACTGTATGTGGGGGGTGAAGTAAAAGCATTTTGCACGAGTTGCAGCCAGTGAATTTCTCCTTTTGGAAGGATCAAGAAAAGAAATACCCTTAAAACCAGTAGGTGGCGCAATATCTTTTGTTTTACATAAAGTTCATTTTTGCCGAACTGTTGCAATTGATCGTACTGTCTAGCGCAAATATAGATTCAGATTTTAAGTTCCCAATTTCACATCCCCAGCCTAAGAAGAAAGACGACGCATGAAAATACCGTAAAAAAGTGAAAACAAATATGCAAACACGTGTACATTTAAAGTAGAGGTTTACAAGCCACAAGAGCCGAGCCTGAACCGAGGTACTGGGCTGGCTTTACCATGGCAACCAATTCAGGAGTCGATCCACTGCGGCCGCGAAAGTGAAAGTAAGCTCGGTCAAGCGCGGCGCGCGTGCCCGCGCACATTCACTGTAGCTCTAGGCTGCCTTGGTAGCACTTTTTGGAGCCCTCATAAAATGTCTCGCCAGACCAACGCATGCGCTGGGTCAGGCGAGACCTAAAAATAGCCATCATCAAATAGACATCATTTAGTTCCTTCTAATAAACAAACCTAATGATTGTACGTGCCAGTGTGGTCGTCAGTCACAGTATCAGGGTGGAGGTAGAGTGGAGAAAGTTTGAATCCTATTTTTTTTAAACTTAAATTCTGTTTATTGAATCTTCCCAAAAACATTACAATAGAAATGTAATCGAAAGGAGAGAAGGGGAGTTCGTTGGGTAATTACATAGCAGTAGTAGTACACTTAGAACGTCATGTGAGCATTCAAACCCAATTGCCCGAGTCTTCTAGAATCGAAAGAGTTCAGGTTGTACAGATTTTAACTTTTGCATTTTCTTATGATGTTTCCAATGTTTGTGTGAGTTTTTTTGTGTTCTCTCAGTACCTCATAGCTGCTGTTTGATGGGATAAACTCCACATCAACTAATATTACAAATATAAAATGCAAAATATTGCTGGTTCTAGCACCTGTGTTGCTCTAGTGAGTTCTAGCTTTGCATAGGAATGGGATTTTTTGTTTCTTTAATAACTTTGGCGCTGTTAGATGAATCTACATACATATGTTTTATTTTTATGAATCTTCATATTATGAATGGTTTCAATCCACTGTCACCCTGAATACATTTCAACTCAAGTATCAGCCAGATACCTGCACCTGTTGCCATAAGTCCCAGAACCTAGTCGACTTTGTAATACTTTCCCATAAGGAGCTGGGCTATTTGTTCAATGAAGCCAGCTGTAAGAAATTATTATTAGCCTATAATCACCAGTTAGAGACCAGGGATTCTGGAGGTATAATTTAGGTGATAGAATAGCCTAGAGGAATATTAATTCTACTACTTGGGTAGACATGTAACCTGACGATCACAGGTTGAAATCCCATCTCCGCCTTTTCTGGTTCATAGAGTGGTAAATTCATTGCGGGTTATATCGGCTCGAATGAAAACTTTTCAGTGTGGAGGTGCACGCTGGAAACCACTGTCTGTATTCTTTATCTCTGACGAAGCATGATTTAAGATTTTCTTACCCAAAGTCAGTTTAGTATCCACCAGTGTTCCCTATAGACGTAGTTGGGTGCCTTATTTCCACGGGCACTCAATAGGTTAACAGAAAGGCTTGGAAACAGAAGCAAACACGTTTTTACTGAACACAAAAGCTGCACAGAGGTGGCATTTTCTTCTATGTAACTTGGCCCCTTTTAATAATCCAGGTGGCCAAGGAGGTGTGGGGTGGTAGGGGAACAGATCCTCTTTACTACACTTGAATTACTCCTTCACTGCAAATGACGATGAAAAGCTTTGTTTTCTTGACTCCCTCCCTGAGCTCCAATTCAGATGAGGGCAAGGAATGGGGTGAGACAGAGCTAAAAAAAGTTGGTGGGGCTGTGATGTGGCAAGCGCTGGCCGTGCCATATCTCCTCCATTGTTATGGCAGAAAGTGTGGACATCTGGAGGGGACAGACACCACAAAGGTTAGCTGGAAGGGGGGGCAAGATGTCAGGAAGCTGGAGGGGGCAGCAAAACGACTGCAGGAGGGTCAAGCAACACCACTGACAGTTAGAGGAGGGAGGCCTGCGGGGCAAGCAACGACGCAGTGCAGGAGAGACTACTTACAATACATTCACTCTTAAGGAGTGCTACAGCTATAGTAAAAAATAAGTACCTCCTAAAGCACGTGACCAGTGGCAGGACACTGAGCAGTGGAGGGAAGTCGTTCTTGGTCCATGCTTCACTGAACAGTCAAACAGACATCATTTTTTAGGTCTCGCCTTGCTATCGCATAAGCGATTGCAAAGCGAGACTATAGAATACGGGTTTCAAAAGTGCTCCCAAAAAGCGGATTGCATGGCTAGCACGCGCACAATCACGCGCATCGTGCCGCCATGCAATCTGCCTTTTGGGAGCACTTCAAAGAGTCCGCTCCCCCGCCCTCAAGCGCGCGCGCGCGCGCCACGCTCCGCCGGGCTTGTTTTTTTTCTTTTTTTTTTTTAAACTTCAAGCGCGAGGCGCGCGTGCGGCCAATCTTTTTACACCTGCTCCACTCGGGCCGAGCAATACACACCTTACGAAAACTCCCCTAATGCGGAACTCACTTCCTTGTAGCATTTACCTTTTCACGCCGGTAGAGCAAGTTTTGTTTGCACGAGCCCTCAGACATCAGGTGCCCATGCTTAACATTTAAGACCCGTATCCGAATTGCCACAGACATGGATTTGCTTCACTATCTTGTTTTTGTTGAACCGAATCCAGCTCACCGGTTGGTTGAGTCCTTCTCCGCGTTTTGCGACAAGTGGGCAAGCACATCGCCTCAGGCTGCGGCTCGGCCCGGATTTGCAGGGGCCAGGGCAGGCACTGCTCACAACCGGTTCCATAGCGCCTTCTAGCTGCTCTTCGAAGTAGGTAACGGTAAAGCCGTAGAGCCCGTTCCACCAGTTGCAGTATATTCCACCTTCCAGGGCCTGGTGGTAAAAGCCACATCTTTCTCCCCGCCCTCTGCGTACTGCGGCCTATAATGCTTTTTATCTCTTGTTTCTTTTTTGAACTTGTTTTGTATTGTTTCCGTGTTGCTACTTCAACCCTCCTACCCATCCCTTCACTGCTGCCCCTGTACTCCCTGCTGTCTCTACACCACATCCCACATCCTCCCCGCACTTGCTTGTTATTACCATGTCGCCCGCTTCACGGGCCACAATGCGTGCAATGTTTGAGTATGGGAGCCATGCTTTCTTTCACTTTGAGCAGTTACGTACACCCGAAACCTCAGGCACAGTTCTCACACGATTGACGATCTTTTCGGCACAATCACGTTCCCACACCAAACCAGAACAAACTCTGAAGCTTGCTTTTACACAACCAAATGTGACTTATGTGCCTCGGGACTTTGTCTGCAATGTCACCTCAGGCGGGTGCCATGCTATACGTTTCAGCACAGCGCCCGTAAAGGGTCTTATTTATTTTATTTATTTAATGCGTTTTTATATAGCGCAGACTTTACCCGAAGGTGTCAGAGCGCTTCACAATAGGAGCAGTAAGGATACATAAGGAGAAAAATTACAAGTGAGCATGTTACAAAATCAAACGTTACGTTACATAAGGCAATAGGGTCCTCATTTCTAAATGCTGTGGCGATGGGTGGGTGTATTATTACCACTAAGAATATGTCGTAACAACCAGAGTTACCGACTTTGGCCCTGGAGTACTAGGTTCGAGTCTCGGCGTCGGCTCCACATAATGTGATTTAAAAAAAAAAAATGTATTTACTCGTGCCTACAGAAACATGAATGTTTCCATTGTGTACTAAAGCTGGTACTCACCTAAAGCGCTCCGATATCTTTAGGTCTA
Organism: Triturus cristatus; assembly: GCF_964204655.1. Lineage (NCBI taxonomy): Eukaryota > Metazoa > Chordata > Amphibia > Caudata > Salamandridae > Triturus > Triturus cristatus. The sequence continues at coordinate 948,168,322 of NC_140593.1, forward strand.
ATTCGCACTATATAAAACTGCAAAATGTATGGCGTCATTAACAAGCTGCCTGACTTTAATGGGGGAGGTGGGCTGTTTTGCCTTGCATATGCGCAGTCTAAACTTCACCTTTGACGTCGCCTAGTGTTTCCTGTGTGTTACAGCTGCAGGCGGGGTCGGAAATGTTGCTAGGGTTGGCATGTTCTATGCTTTTGTAGTCATTGGTACACAAGGATCTCCTGATTGAAAAATAAGTGACAGGCTGGGCTGGCAGTAGGAGTACAGTGCGGAGGCAAGATCGGAACAAAAGGCAAAGCTCAATATTAACACTAATATCAAAGAACATAAGCAATGCCCTGCATCATCTGATATACCAAACTAAACAGTAAAAGCATCGCACTCAGCGGTTTTTTTTATTTTGATAAAAAACATGTTATGTGCCTTAAATGTTGTGCATTGAATCAACAATATCAAAAACACACAATGCACAAATGCAGTCTTAACCCCAGTGTACACAATCTAAATCCCGTTACAAAACTGGAGGATCGCTTTGAGCCACAATGGTTTTTTTAATTGGTCAGTGAATATTTAGCTCCAGGGTCTGTCAGTTCGCAATGACGATCACCTCACACTCAATGCTGGTCCACTAGCGGTATCTGTGAAATGCACAGAACTGCATAAAACATTTTGAATTGTGACACGAAGAAAGTAGTTGAAGTATAATCTGCATGCCTTCAAAATAAATGTCAACTGAGAACTATGTTGTCAGTGAGGTAATCTGGAAAATACAAGTTTAAAAAAAAGGAAAAAAAACAAGTTTCTTTACCCTTCAGCAGTAAAAGTTGACAACACATTAAGGGATCTTGACAATGTTGAATGTGTTTTGTTTTGAACTGTTTTGGGTGATTAGTCTGCATATTACAAAGAAGCTAGCGAAGGCAACTTTAATGTCTCCAACAGCTGCAGAGCTGCAATTTTGTTTATCTTCCTTCTGTAACCCCCCCTCCCCTAACCTCCAGAGCAATATCAAAAACAGGAGTAAGCAGCCATAAACTTTATAACATTTTTATTTATAATGCATCTGACTTTGAAACCAGTTCCAAATTCAGGCCTGTAGTAGTGGGTTACAAATGCAGTGAGCCCCAGATCAGGGTTTGCTCTTCACCCACTGGTACCTTTATTCCCAGCCCTTTGCAAGCCAATGTCTCCCATCACCCTGACTGTGTTCTTGGAGTGAGGCAGCAAGAAGCAAGGACATCCAGTAAACAAAAATACTTATTAACCCCTTCGATGCTCATGACGGAACGGTTCCGTCATGAGCATCGGTTGAGCTGTGCTCATGACGGAACCGTTCCGTCATGACCACGCCCGCGCTAGAACCCTTCAGCACCGCGGGGGAATCCGCGCAGCGCTGAAGGGGTTAAAAGGCATTTGCAATGCAATAGGTCTCGCATTTGCGAGAGTTTGGGCTATTGGCATTGTAAATGACAATTCCTTTTATTTATGTGTTGGTTTTTTAAAAGAGATAAATAAAAGGCATTGTTTTTTGCAATGCTAATTGCTTAAACTCTTGCAAATGCAAGACCTATTGCATTGCAAGCATTGGCATAGCCAATAGGTCTCGCCTTTGGGACCTTATAAGTGCTTAGCCATGCAACAGTTGATGTTGTTGCATCAAGGATATTGTGCTGCATAACTAAATACTTATAAGGTCCCAAAAGCGAGACCTATTGGCTATGCCAATGCTTGTTTTTTTATGTTAACATTACCTGGGCAATGGTTTCGCCTCATTAGCACCAATTGAACTCCCAAATGCACCAAAAAGCCACTGAAAGGTGATCATCGCCTCAACAAATGACTTAAACACCTTTACAGGACTGTCAGTGAAGTGTTTAAGGACGCATCTTCCCAAGGCTTGGGTCATGCAGGGTCGAGGCAATTCTGGTCTTGGGCTACTCAAAAGACATTGAAATGGTAGTATTGGACAGCTGGTACATTCGAAGGGGTTACTTTAGTCCTCACAAGTGGTCTGATGAAGAAAAACCTGTGGTCCTCACTTGAAAGTAGTGCTGCTGGAGGAGTTACCTCTTGTTATTTATGTATTTATTTATTTATTTATTTTAAGAAGTAATGCTGACTAAGTGGTAGCTCCATATGGTGAAGTAAACCATTTGCTTCAGAAAAGACATTTTTTGTGTTTTCTTTTTTCTTTTGTATTTTTTTTATTTTATCATAAACATAGACGGGGATTGTAAAGATAATGGTGAAAAGCAGGGTTTGTTTTATTTTTAAATGATTTCCATAAATATCACATAAGGCAACAATTTCTTTCATTTCCTGTGACTACCACTAGAATCCTTTTGTGTGTGATTACTTCTATAAAAAAATTGCGATTTTGCACAGCAGGCAACTAACGCAGTGTGTGCTTTACATAAGATGCACATATAGTCTTAATCTGCCCAACTAATGAAAATAAAGTGTCCTCTTACCCATTCTTTCATGCTCAACCCTTATTAACAATGAGGGTTTAGGAGAGTTCTTCCTTTGATAGATGGGGTCTGGTTTGGATGTAAAACCATTTGAGACATCAGTCACTAGAAGGCGCATTTTAAAACATACACTTCTTGTCCCACCACAACCTCTTATTGTGTACCCTTTAAATGTATTGTTGAGAGGAGCCCTAGTTTTCATGGCAAACACCGTTTTAGAGCATTCTACAAAGTGTTGTAAATATTGCTTCTTACTCAATTTCCATTTTTACAAAAAAATGTATAACCATATCTGCAGATAGACCCTGAAAAAAAGGCAGCTTCTGCATTCCAGTTCTATTTCTGGCTGGTTCACATGCTTCAAGGACACTGCTAATTCTTTTCATGTTTTTTTTCTTTCTTTTGAACTGTGTTCTTTGATTCGATACGATTGCTCTGGTTCTTTCTCGTTGTTTTCTAGTTGCTAAGTTGGGCATTTGAGTGTCACAGATCAGCACAATATTTTGCCATAGCCTAAAACAAAACAGAAATGTACGTGTTTATGGAACACATTGTGAATGTTCTTATATTTAGAAGAAAAAGGCTTGAAAGTCGCTTCTTTGTCTCAGTGGTTAAGTACTCTCAGGAAGCCACCTTGGTTTTCTGTGACAGCTAGCTTGTCAAGGCAGCTGTCTGTGATTTTAATGTATCTATTCCTGTGGCCTTTTCGTTTGCCAGAGACATGACCCTAAGGTTAAACCGTTTTGCATTACCATAGTTTGCAAATAGTCCTGTGTGAAGGCAAAGGTGCTGAACCACAGGTTAACAAGCTTGTAGAATTGGAGAACACCAGAAGATCCCTTGAAAGAAGCCGCCTAAATGAACAAAGTTGAAAATAAGGAACCCCCCTTTCTTTTCACAGGATCTTTAACTAAGGGTTGATTTGCTTCTGCAGATGTTTAACATTACTGCTCGGGGATGATCTTTAGGGGTAAATCCAGATGAACAAATCCATCAAGTCCTCTCTACTTTCACTGTTGAAAGTAGAGAGATGTGATACTTCTGCAGTTGTGCTGTGATCAGTAATGTATTGAGCTGTTATTTAGTATAGTCACATTCTTACCATTTCAAAGACATAAGGCCTCCTTGGTATCGGGGCAGTTGGCTGCGATTTTTATGAATTTATCATGATTGCATTTTTCTATTTCAGGCATTGTCTCTTGGCTCTCTAAGGTTAAACTAAATGTTTTAGAAGCTTGAGAAATTTGGGATCTCCTCAAGAATCCCTAGAAAGAAGCAGCCCCTAGACTTCACAAGCATTTGCAATGCAATAGATCTCGCATTTACGCGAGTTTGAGCTATTGACATTGCAAATGACAATGCCTTTTATTTTTGTTTTTAAAACATAAATAAAAGGCGTTGTCATTTGCAACGTCAATAGCTCAAACTCGCAAAAATGCGAGACCTATTGCATTGCAAATGCTTGTTGCAACGTGTGCTGTTCATTTTTACAAGTATTTACGTTTCGCTGTACATTACAAAAATAATAATGACATCCTTTGACACTGCCTTTATCCTATGGGTCAAGACTGTCATTTATTTCACTTTGCTTTTCTTTCTTTCACTGCAAAACAAACCCCAGGTTAAAAAATAAGCTGCAATTTGTCAGAAGACCTAGTTGACCTCGGTCTTTGAACAGAAGCGAACAAGACAAGAAAAATACAGAATTTCAAGGCATCTTTATTTATTGCCTGGAATTTCAAGACACACCAAAAATCAGCTTGCGGTAACCCCCAGTTTGGGAACCGCTGCCTTAGGGTAATCCATGTTAGTGATGCAGTCTAGGACCCTGTTTACATTTCACTTCTAGATGTTGAGTTTTAGTATTTTTGTTTCTCTAATCAAAATGTGATGCTTGTATAGCTTATACTATGAAATCAGTCGTCTCTGGGTGCCTAGATATCTTCAAGCTCTTAGTGGGTGTGCAAAAACTGAGAGCTCTGGGGTTCAGGGTGAAAGCTGTGAGAGACTGCAATGAAAAGTGGTTTTAAAATGTCACACAATCGGCAATATAAGTGGCAGTCACATGACCGGCATGTTAAAATCCATGAAATGCAACACATACGCATTCTAAAAACTTGGCAGCTGAGATCAACCATGTGTGCTGGGCTTTTCGGTTTCCTTAGGCCCTTTATTTCTTTTCTTAAAAGGCCTCCTAGCATTCCCTGAACCGAACGCAGCTATGAAATATCCTCCCATTGTCATCGATGAAGCGTGTTTCACGTGCCTGACTTAAACATGGCCACGTCGGTAAATTGTTACGGACCCATACACCCAGTGGCTCCGTGAGTGCTGCAGACATCGCTTTTCCAGCCTCCTCACCTAACAAAGTCCCGATCACGTGGGCGGCTCCCTCATTCTGTCTCTCGTAGCTCTCAACGATTGAAGCCAACACCACAGGGTGTACCCGCACCACTGGTCCGTTCAGTACACCGGGTGCAGTTGCTGCTGGAACTGGCACCCTAGAGGCTGTGGATCCGGATGTCGGTGCAGTGGACGCCATTTTGGAAGGAAAGGACACGATAAAAGCGCGACTCTTGCGATAGGCTTAGTTAGGAACGTGACGCTCCGGACAGGAAGGCCAATTGGCTCATGCCAGTCGCTTACTTAAACGTCACCCTGACGGTATCTCAAGTGCTCCATGTTTTAGGGTGTATAGCATGTACTTTACCCAGTGTCAGAGCAATAGAAGACTACATTTTAGTTTACAATCCATTTTAAAGAGCAGAAAGATTTTAATATAAAGAAAAAATCCGCACAGCACGATAGCACATTTAAAAAAAAAAAAAAAGAAACGTTAGTTTGTTATTCGAAGAAGGCACAGTCAATAGCCACACGCGTCATGCATCCGCTTTTCAAAGCGTCAAATGAGGTTGATTTTTATTTTAATGTCCCTGTTCTTGCTTCATCGATTGTAGATGTAAATGATAGGATTGGTTTAGCGAAACTTTTCAGAAACTAGACAATGTGTATGTTTTTAGGGCTAGTGCGAGGCGGGTGAAGCCATATTAGGTGAAATTAAACACCGTTCTAGGCTCCTGCGACTGATGTATCTATAATCTATTCGTTGCATGCGGTCTAGTGATCAATGAACTACGTCCAACTATTGCATGCAGTCTAGTGTTTAATAAACCACGTCCAAATATAAGCGTCCTGGTCGACTCGAATCCCAAAGATGTGATAGGCTGAGGCACGTTAAATTGGAAGGCACTGTGAGAGCGATCTTGAAGAAGTTTGAAGAAAAAGAGAACTTCGATTAAAAAAAACAAAAAAAAAAAAAAAAATGTAATGGCGTTTGAGAGAGAACAGCAACAGCGAGGGTAGAGCACGGTATCTGAGCAGGTTTCAGTACGTGCGAAATCACACATTGGCCCACCAGTGGAGGAGTACATTCACAGCAGTTGCAGCATAACATTGCCCATGTTACCGGAGTAAAAGCAGCCCTGCCAAGTTTCCCAGGTCCAGATGCGTGATATAGTGCTCTAGTCCGGTTTTGTATTCCGCATGTCAATTCAACAGTGCCACTACAAAACCGTCTCCACACATAACAGAACTTATCATTCAGGATCAATAGCGGCGGTATTGTGAAGCCAGACGTCAGCGAACAAACCACCACCTACGCATACACCGCCCAAGGTGCACTCTTATGATACTCGAAATTCTACACGCCATCTGGACTACAAAATATATAGCGCGCGCTGCAACGCCAACAACAACTCTCTTTTAGAGCGTCCCAGTTGGACTGGCTCACATGACTGGTTTCTTATCTTTATGGGGCCATGTGTTTGGCCTCATAAAGATAAAAAAAACTTTTACGCCAGCAATAAGTCCGGGCAGCCAGTCCAACTGGGACGGCTCTAAAAGAGAAAAGTGTACGTCACTAGACGCTCTTTTCCAATGGCTGGCCACCGTTTAGCATAAACGGTGACACCAGCCAATGGAAAAGAGGGGCGGGGCTTAAAGCCCACTAGTGAAATCTCTTCAAATCATTCAATGTCTGCGCAGTCTTACGCCAGGCGAGACCTAAAAAGGTCCAACCACCCCCCCCCCCACCCCACCCCACGACTCTTAGTTACAGGTGAAACTCCCTTTGCAGGGCCCAGAAATTTTGAAGGTTCTGAGAGAATAAATTTGGATGTAGGAAAAAACCTCTTGCCCTTTGGAAGAGTCTATCTGTACATCCCACGTTCTGGCACGTGTATTTTAAAGGCATAAAACTAATTTTAAATGTGTCTTTTCTGATCTTTAAAGAAACACATTTACGTACAAACCTGGCCTTGTTAAAAATGTGTATGTGCAAGGATTTGCATAGACAAAGCTGATTTTCCGATACATTATTGACTATCATTTGTGTTATTAAAATGACTCCCAAACCTGAAGATGCTGGGTGACTATTTCTGCCTCCTTCTGTGGGTCTTTGTCTTATTCGAAAGGATCATGGTACATTTCCTGTTATGGGCAAATAATTTCGCTCAACTGGGTAGCTTACTCAGGCCTCTTCCAGCAGAATCTCAAACCTAGTTCTGTAATACCAGATAAGGCAGTTGGAAACCAAAGGATTTGGAAATTTAAGTTGTGAACCTTATTTTCCCACACCTAAAAGTCAAAAGTAAATATGCTTTCAATCTTTAAATCTTGCATTTATTCAAATTACTTAATCTAAATGGTTTTAAAATGCATTCTAATAATTACCTACATCCCTATTTTGGCCCTGGCATGGGTAAGACCAAATCAGAAATATCCAACATATAATGTTCACCTGGTTCCAGATAAAATGAAGCATGGAAAATATTGTATTTTAAGAGAACATGCACAAAACCTTACATCATACAAATATTATAGATGACAAGTACCAATGTATTTTCATTTGTTACAGATGAATAAATTTTTTTTTTACCTAAAGGAACTGTGGAGAACTGCCACCGCCCCCACATGTCAATGCCCGCTCCTTACGCAGACACCACCCTCTTGTTATGCGTCCTCACACTGTTTGATTTCTCTTCACTCATTCGTCCCACATCCCTTACTGCCAGTTTGAATGTTTTGTCGTCCTCTTCCTATACTAGTCTACTTGCCTACCTCTCCTCACCAAGCTCAACCCATTCCACTCTTACCACCACCTCCTCCTCATGATGGCCTACACTCTCAACATTTCCTAATGACAACCTCGAAGGTGCTGAGGTGTGGGGTCTTGGGTGAGGGGCCGTATTGGAACCGTGTCCCATTCTCAGGAGTGCTACGTGGCAGCAGCCCTGCTGGTGTTTGCACCAAAAGCACATACACTGATGATATTGATAGCCTTTATTTTACCACAATCATCCCATGTATTTATTTGTATTTATTTATTATACATTTTTACATAGCACTGCATATAATATTTTAGTTACTCCGGAGTGCTCAGTATGGATCAGGAAAAGTACAACAGGAGTAGATAAGAGTTCAGACCTCAGTCAGTGAAGGGGGATATTCTAGTCTGATATTCTTAATGAAAACTCACAAAAGTGGAGTTTGTTTTTTTGTTTAAAGTAGAACAATTCTATTTCAAAAATATTCTTGAAGCACATGAAGTTTGGTTCTTACCCTGGACTCTGCATTCCATAATCCAGGAGTGTGGACCGACTGTAATGGTCTTCCCACTGTTGTTTAGCTGTTTGAAGACTTTGGCTGACCGACTGAGCATTTATTGATTGCAGGGTCGTTTGGGGGCTAGGATGTGGGGATAAGTAAGAGCAGCAAGTTTCTCCATGTTCATTTGGCCGCTGCCCCAATATACTTTGTCAAATTCAAGGTTCACTCTGCTTTACACAGTCTTTTCCACCAGGAGCAAGTGAAGTGCTTTCAGGACAGGTTCCATATGGTCGCTCTTCAGGAACAGTCTGACAGCTTAGCATTTACACCCTTGCATACCATGAGACTAGTTATTAATAATCTAGGTGTGCCATCAACAATGCTCCTGTTAGGTCAACTCAGTGATTTGTTTGGAAGACTGGGTGAACTAATCCTTCTGGTCACAGGGCTATTGTGTGTTTGTAAGTTGTCTCAAAACATGCAGTACCCCGAGTCAGCAACTGAGCTTTAGCTTTAACAATAATGTATTGTATAATCATGATATAGTAATAAATATAGTAAAAACTAATTAATACAAAATGGGTATATCATTTCGTTCAGATGGCATTTTGCAAAATGTGTTCTTTCTTGTGCAATGGCTTACGTTTATAAACCAAAAAATTAAGAAAATTCTATTGATAAAAGATGTTCTGCTATCCTGTATTCCCACACTTTGTAAAAATTATATCCCACTTGTATGACTGGCCTATCACCTATCTCAATAAAGGCTCAATATGCAAGTTCGACACATCAAATTTTCTCTTTGAAAAAGAACCAGTTTTAGTGATGTGGGTAGCTTCATATTTGGGCCCGAACTCGACTACCTCCCAGGGAAACCTACCAAATCCAAGCCTTTCTGAAAACTGAATACTCACGGGTGACTAGCATGGATTCCACTACTTTATCTTACCCTTCTGTTCCCAATGGTGAGGTGAGAAAATTGGGGGTAAACACACCAGTACCCAATTGCGGTGGGGTGGGTTAAATGGTTTATTACGTGTTTTTGGGCGGGGCCCTCACCCTAAAACCTATTCCTGGTGTGTAGTCGTTGGATCCTCGCTTGGATCTAGTATAGAGAACTACAGCTGGAAAGAGGACATTGGTCAGAGGTATCCGCCTCGGGAACTGATCAAACTGAAGCAGACTGCTTTCAGTTTGAATTGTGTGATAAATCACACAAAGGAAAAAAACATAAATGCTAGGGTGCTAGGGAAACTCTTCTCTTGCGTCCTGATCTTATTTAAAAAAAGAAAAACCTTTAATTGCTTGCACCAGAAGCATTTTCTTGTTTAATGTGGAGGATAACATTGTAACGACTTTCACATCAATAAGGTAATGTGAAGGACGTAAACGTCTTGTCCTTAACATTTCGAGGGTTTAAGGAATGTAACTGTTGCAATGCCAAACTGTACAAACTTAACATATACGTTTTTGCATGAAGAAAGGGTCCCTGGTCACCGACTGCCATGTTAGATAAGTAAATCCCAAACCAAAAAATGGTGCTCACGTAACTTATATCCTTTGTGGCGTGGTGATGCATGCAAGCTCAAATATCACCGCGCATGCAGCACATATATGATGCGGCCAGTGGCTGCGTCTTTTTTTTTTTTTTTTCTTTACATTTTAAAAGAGAATTTTTATGGCCAGTGCTTTACAGCATTGACAAAAATGCCTTTTAGGAGTGCTGCAGAGCATCGTCAAACAGCATTGAACAAGCAAATCGGTCCGAACAGCGATACCTGTTGGCTGTGCCAATGCCGAACATCTTTCCTGACAGCTCTTTGGCAAATTTAACATATTTATTAAATGTCAGTGCTTTGGAGCTTAACTATGAACCTTGTACTTTCCTCTCTGCTGCTGTGGCTGTTTGCTTTTATTCAGGATTTAAAGGTCAACAAAATTGAAATTGCAGTGATTTGTAAATTAAGTCATTATATTCTTACTTTTATGAGTACATCGTTACACTTGCCCCTTTAGTGATCCAAGTTGTTGCGCAGACATTTTTGATATCTAAACCTTTAGAATTTGTTTCAAGTATCCTCTTCCTTCTAGTGAAGAACATTTTGTTTTAGTAGGTCTGTTTTGTATTTCAAAGTAATTGTGACTTGCCGAAAGAATTCTGTGTATTGAGGTAATTCGAAGCATCCTCATTATTTGCTTTCAGTAAATAAAATGGTTGTTGAATTTGACATGCATTTCTCACACCCTTTTTTTCTTGTTTTCTTGCAGTTGGCCGTATCATATTTCAACTGTTCTCTGATGTGTGTCAGAAAACGTGCAAAAACTTTCTGTACTTATGCACAGGTAAATGGTCATTAACTATACATTTTACTTGGCTTGGGCGCATTTTTGGATTTGATGTTTGTCAAGTCTTCCACCTTACGTACTACCTTAGTATCCGAAAATATTTAACAATCGTTTAGTGCCTTTTGAGAAAGTCTTTTTGTTGTTGTCTGTTCATTAGCTTCGTGAAAAGTCCCTAAAATTGCTTGAATGAAAACCCTCCACTACTTCTACAAAATTAGTATATATTATTAGGCAAGGGTGTGGCTTAGCGGCCAGAGCTGCTGACTCAAGAGCTGAGCATCTGGGTTCGAGTATCCGCATCTGCTCAACAACCTGTGATTCTGGGCAAATCACTTAATCTCCCCGTGCCCATGTACAGCACCTGGATACTCTCATGGGTTATAAGCCGCACCATATAAATCTACAAATTTAATTTAGTTTTATAGAAAGTTGTGAAACTTAAACCATGGCACTGTTCTCTGAAGTATGGAAACATCATCCACTTTAAATGTAGTTTAAGCTCTTTAGACAGTATTTTGGAGGTCTTAGTGAACATTAATTTAATCGTTGAAGGTCCTTAACCACCACCATTCTAAAAGGTGGTACTTGCTGCTTGACATGCAGTGGCCTGCCAGCATCATGTAAAGCATACCATTCACCCTGAAGTTGAGGCTAGCCAAACTCTTTTTCACCTCAGTATTAGCAAATTGGAGTATGTGCTCTCAAAGGTTCATTCTTCCCTGTAATCCTCATATGATCATTAAAGTGAAATAGCCATCGCATAAAGACATAATTCTACCCCTCACATAAAATCTAATATACTGGGCAGTGAACCCCAAACATTTGAAACCACTTAAAAAGGCAGCCAACATTTCAGAATGGCGAAATGGTGGTCTCCTTGAACAGAGGTCTGAGCTTCTTTCATTCTTTTTTTTTTTATTTTTTTTATTTTATTGGGTTTCATAAAACAACCCATAGCAACAGAAGTACATCAGTTCAATACACAGAAATATTCACAGTCCTTACATTGCACACACTAGTATTATTTCACTTTTTTTCTTTTTTTTAAACTTGATTTGAGAGGACATGTAACAAACCTCTCCAATCCTCTTGTTCCATCTTTGGTTGTAGGGATTTCAAAGATGATCTCACACTGCTGGGTCCTACATGGAGTTGAGAATGTTGTTTTTTTCACTCTGTTCAGCTATCATCTGTTGACTAGTCTGACTGCCCCATGAAGCCGCATAATTTGCATACTTGAAGGAGTCTGAGAATACTTGCTTCCTCTGAACCGCCCCCCCCCCGCCCCGACACCAAAAAACAGACCAATTCAAACAGAAGAGCAGCAGGAATTGTACAGCGCTATAAGCTAGAGTTTTTTTAAAAAGGAAAATGAACGTTCAAGCTTATTAGTCTTCTGCATTTTAGGACACCTCATTCATGGAGGATATGTATGTATGTATATGGTATATCTATAGTGTGAACCTAGCCAAAACGCAGCAGAGTGCTGGTCAAAGAGGAGCATAAACCCAGTGAGTAAGAGGAGAAGAAGCTGGGCGGTGGGTGGTTCATGCATTGTGGTGTAGTGTCCTTTTGAAGAGTTGATTCTCCAACTCTTTCCTAAATTGGAGCAGCGTTGTGGTTGCCATGATAAATACAGGGATGCTATTATAAATCCTGGGTGCATAGATGGAAAAAGCCTGCTATGCTTGTGTATGGAAACATGTATAATTTGATTATATGTTTATATTTAGATATGTGCATTTCTTTCTTCAGCTGTATATGCTACTTATGGTTTAAAAATTTAAAGATATTCTTATAGGTCTGCTGAACAAATGTATATATTACTAATGATTACAATATATGTATTTTATGCCTAACATGTCTATAGGTCACTGCATTAGTTTACATATGATTTATTTGATTATATGCCTGTGGGTTTCAAATAGTTTTTTTTTTTTTATCCATCACAATGTGTGATAAGTTGTTATTTGATTATGCTTATGAGTCTTTTATCTATCACAATGTGTAACTATGATAAAAACTGTATCTATACATGCTTCACTATTAAATATTGGGAAAAATATAATATAAATAATTTTTAAAAAGCAAAATGATAAATTTAAATTTTTTAAAATATGTATAAAAATAAATTGGCTTTATTTACAGCAACACTTAAAAGGCTGAGTTTCTAAATATTTTTCCGTACATGTACATATGGGACTTTGTATAAATACAACTTTTTTTCTCTTTATTGTTTTCCATATACATGTATACCTTTTTATGTAGTTATGTATCTATATATTTAGCACTTTACCCCCACTGTAGGAAAAAAACCTTTTACTCGCTCAAACACACTACACTGTCTCATCCTATACCTCTTTCTGTAAATCCTCTACTTCCACTATCTGACTCATCCTAAACCTCATTCTGCTACTATGTTCTCTTCCAATTTCATTCAATTGCTTTTTAAGCCTATCTAGGAGTATGCCAACAGATCACTGACATTACAATTGCATATGGTCCTGATTTCAGACTTCCTGTCTATTACATGACTTCACTAATGTACTTGGTACTGTACCCATAACCTGTACCTGTATAATGTATTTGTTATGTTATTGGAAAAGCAATAAATAAAATCGAAATAAAAAAATAAAAAAAGTTACTAGACCTCCATGTCTAGTAACTTGATAATTCTACTCAACCTACCTGTAATGTACTTGACCCATGAACTGGTCTCAAATTCTGTGATTCTAGGCAAATATTTTGTCTTACGGAGCTGCCTTTTTCTTTATTATCCCATAAGAGAGCACCTTCAAATTTTCAAGTTCACAATTTCTGCTGTACAAAAACATTTTTTTTTTTAATTTACTAGACTAAATGTTTGCTCCATGTATGAAAGAATCGAGCCCATACATAGGGTACACATGATCCCTGGCTTGCCTCTTAGTTCACTAATAGCATTGTCATCTAGGCAGGAGCAGTAATAATTCCCATTTCAGGTTTAAACACTTACTTTTCATAAAATGTTACTAAATCATGGTTTGGTAGTGCACTGTCATTTACAGATAGCATATTTTCCATTGAAATGACCCCAAAACTTCCCCACTAAAATGTAGTTTTACTGGTAATAGCACATAAGCAATGTCTGGAATTTGGGTTTCGGCACAAATATTTTAAATTTGCACATCACCAAGTAAAGTGTTCTAATTTGTTTTGATCCTATAAAAATATTTTTTTCACCACAAAATTCCAAAAATGTGTCTTCATAACTAGTGAAATATATTCGAAATGTTTGAACAGTTCACTTGGCTATTTGTGTTTTGGAAAAAAGCCTGACATCTTACAGCCTTTCATTTCACATGCTTTGCCCAGTTCGATTTTCACACAGTTCACTTTATGAAATCCTCTAACTTCAGTCACTTAAATAAATGTAAATGTAAGAAGACAATCTGCCTTTTGACCCCTGTCTCTGAAAGCCAGCAAATGTTACAAGGTAATATGATTTAAAGGCATCTTTATTGCTCTTTCACTTTGTAAGCAATAAAGATGCCTTTAAATTGTGTTATCTTGTCACATTTGCTACACTTTCAGAGATGAAGGTCAAAAGTCAGTTTGTCTTCCTACATTTACTTTTTTGTTCTGTGACTGAAGTTCTAGGATTTTCATCTTGATAGAAAGGGCGGGGAGTCCCTAAAAATAGCTTGTCCTGATTAAATCTTGCTCAACAATGCAAGTGGGTTCCAGAGTGGCATCATTTAGGTCCTCCAAAGGCATAAAACCTCTTTTATCCTCTTGATTGTTTCAGAACTTCAGGTGAACATGCTCACCTACCTTCCTTCAAGCACCAGGATGGAGAACCTGTGCAACATCTCTAGACTATTACTGGAGAAGCCCATTTCTTCCAAAATGCACCTCTCTTGCCCACTCTTCTCTTGGCCCTTCTTATCCGCTTACTTTCCCTGATGGTGATAATCATGCATCATAGTTATGCCAAAAAAGTAAATGCTTCCCTTACTGACTTTAAGTGTTGGCTTACCTTGATGGGATTATCCTCAGCTGGTATTTCGGTCGGTTTGCTTGATCCTGCGTATTGGCTGTGGTCAGGAATTCTACCAGAGCATTTCATGTCCAGGACAGATCCAGTAAGTGGTCAGAAGGGCTTAACAGTTCCCCAGGGTACTTATTATCTCATTAGACTATTAGTGCATACTTCTTGCATGAGGGACAAGCCAGGTTTTCCAGTATTCCCAGACATTGAATTTCTACTTCAATGCACTGTGTGTATTGCAGAAGTACCACCTGGTCTTCTTATGCTGGGACGTTAAGAGCGTCTTGCTAAGAGTGTCCTTAACGAGTTCTTCTCAGCAAGTGATGATGGTAATGCCTTGTGAATTGCAGGACTGACCTCTAGGTTGTCCTTAAATGAAACTGCACCTCTAGTTAATTAAAGCCCTAATATTAAATGTATGTAGTACGTCAATCTGCATCAAGAGGCTTCTGATCGTGATGGGCAACATGGAAGATAAGTTAACATTCACCCAATCTTACATTTCCTCAGCAGATTTGTTGAATCTCAAAATAAGCTCAGCATCTTCAGGATAAGAGAATACCTTAAATCTCCGGTAGTTTTAGTCGGGATGCTGCCTTCTGTAACCATGGAAAGAAATGCATTGCCAGGTTTTAACAGAATATTTTGCTCACTGGGTGAGTGCCCAAGCTTTTACTGCTTGGTATTCTTCTGAGAGTGATGGATCTATGGAGTGCATTTTGTTAACAGTTGTTCTCCCTGCAACAGTTGCCCTCATGGTAACCAAAACGATCTCTGAGATCCAGAGATGACTGGTGCTCTTTGTTCTTTGCATTAAAGCTTAAAATTGAAACCAGGGCAATCCATTTTTCATACTCCTGCCTTAGAGGATGGCAACATGTTTTGGTACTGATTTTTTTTTCTTATTTTATTTGTTGTTTTACATGTTTCATAGGAGCCAACGCTGGCTAGTATTTTATAAAAATTCATGTTTTAGCGATAGCCCTTGTCATGTAGAGAACTAATCCTTTCTGATAATTTCCACTCTACAAAAATCTCCCTCCTGTTGCCCACCTCCAATTCCTTCACCCCTTCTGTGTTTTAACTCCATATCCAGCCTTCCAACTTTCTAAGTGAATCACAGCCTGGTGGTTGTTTTTATTGTCTGAGACGTAACATTTATGCAGCATTGTTAGTTTAAGCTAGATTTGAATTAGCATTGCATTCACTAGCACTGTGTTGAAGTGTGTTGGCTATGTAATTGTTTCGACCGGAGCCCATGGCTTTCTCAATAAATGCCCACATTTTTGTGTATTTCCCATTTGCAGGTGAAAAAGGAATGGGAAAGACAACTGGAAAAAAGCTATGCTACAAAGGCTCTACTTTTCACCGTGTTGTTAAAAACTTTATGATTCAGGGTGGGGACTTCAGTGAAGGTAATGTCCAAAATGCTCATTTTGGTAATGTTTATTGCTACGTTTTTTATATATATTCAGGGATTACAATTACTAAATCTAATGAGATTGTTAAGCACCTGTTGGCTTCATGTTGGAACAGTACTTTGTATAATATGCGTAAAGGTCTCAGAAATGTTGTCTACTTGAATTAATTTTGCCCATCAGAAGCCTATATTTTTTGAAAAGGGTGTGTATGCAAACTGCAAATCTAACACCTGCCTGAATAAAATCACACATATCTACTTATAAAGCACTTAAACATTTTTGGTGGAAAATGCCACCTTAGAACGTTTGGTCCTCATGTACAAAGGCTTCTGATAAGGGACTTCTAACACTAGATTCCTCACTGTGTGAATTTCCAAAGGTGCCAGACTGGATCTGGAAACTTTCCATCAATTCCCTGAATCAGATCCGTGGTCCGATATGACATCTGGCCTCCATTTGTTTGTCAAAGGCGCATGTGACAGTTCCTTTCTTTCCACACGGATCCAAAGCTTGCAGTGTTGTCTTCTGACAGACTTTTCCCTCAGAAAGATTTATTTTTTGTACCCAAAAAGCTCAACAGTAGTGCAGATATGGGCCCTAAAACACCAACATTTAAGCAGTGCTGCGATTGTTACAGACAGATGTGGGTGACGAGCACTTGTGATGTCTCTGCCTTTGATACCTCTGCGCCCGCACAACTGAGTCGTGTCCTTGCTGTGCGAAGAAGAATTGCAACACCATTTGCGACCGCAAAGCCAAATTTCCTGTCGGTAAACTCTGAATGAAGTAATGGTCCTGGTAAGGGCATAGATGCGCTCTTGTTCCCAAGCATGTCTGCACACGTGAATGTTTGAAGTTGCGGGTTTCGGTTAAGTCGAGGAAATCCCACAAAAAATAGGAATTCAAAGCATTGTGCCATCTCACCCCACCATTTGCATCATTTGGAGTCACGCGATGCTCCAGGTATCTCCAGGCTGCTGAGCTATTCCGCTGAACGGACTCCAGCAGTGTTTGCTTTCTGGCTTCCCCTGCAGTGGACTGCTACAGTAGATGAGCTTTGTAGGTTGAAAGAGGCTGCAGAGGAAACATTTGGTACTCCACCCGATCCTACTTGAGCGGCTCCAGGCACCAAGGATCCAAGTTGGCTGTCAGTTGGGAAACTATCAACAGAACCGTACTCTATGCCAACCGTGCCACTTGACCTATTGCTGAGTTCGGCACTTTCCTCGAGCATAGCACCACTGACTCCAGCAAAATGTTCGGCACCCTCCACAGCACTTTGACTGTGGCACTCCATCCAGCACATGAAGAATGCTTAATACCTTTTAATGAGGCTCTCATTGATGTGCTGGTGGACATCTGAGCGAAATAATCATCTTGCCCTCCAGTAAACAGACTAGTGGTGAGATAACATAGGCCTGCACCTGAATACCCTGGCTTCCTGCTCCAGCATCCTACCAGAGAGTTTGGTGGTACAGGCATCCTCCAGCCACCCGCACCCTAATTCATTCCTACCACCCCACCCGACACTTTTGCAAAGTAGGTGTTTTTCTGCACCAGTCTTGCCCTTAGGTCAATCCATGCCTCCTGGGCAGGTACTGACACACATTGTGGGACAGGGTGGTGGACATTTTTCCTGTTGTCTCTGAAGAGATTAAACAGACCCTCCAATGACTGATTTTGAAGATTTGGCAAAATCTTCTCAGGTATGGCCTCGACCGTCTGCCTGGGTAGGGCCATTGGGACCAGCGTGGTACTTCACTGCCACACCTGGATTCGCTCCTCAGACTTTTCATCAGATGTGGATCAAGCCAATATGGACATGCCCTTTGGTGGTCGAAAATATTTGCAGCAAAGGTTGAATCTACCCTAGAGAGAGATAGAGAGCAAGGCCACCACCTTCCCTCTAGGCCTAGCTCTGCCGCTCGGCAGTTCCAAAGCAACAGCACCCCTTTGGAAGTTTTTGTAGGGGATATCAACAGAGGCAGTGCCCATACCTGGCCCAACAGCAACAGGCCTCTTTCTCATTTTGAGGGAGAGACCAGGGAGCATGCTGACAGAATCCAGGACCCCTGGGGTAACGCTGTAGCCAATCCCCAACCCCACCCTTGCAGCTAAACCATTTTAATGTTCTTGGAGGCACAAGATTACTCGTAAGCGGAAGAGTCACTTTTTACCTCCCTGGATGCTGGAGCATCACGTTAGACCACCAAAATGTGCTCCAGATCATGGAAAACTGGTATGCCCTACTCTTCCTTTCCTAACACCTTGAACATTCCACCTACATGGTAACGCATCCCAGAGGACCACTTGTCCATACTCTGCTGAGATATTTAGATTCTCTTGGCCAAGGGAGCGATAGAGATGGTGCTGGCATCCAAGATCAGGACTGGTTGCTACTCCCATACTTTTGTGGTGCCGAAAAAGGATGGAGGCCTTTGCCCCATTGTAGACCTTCACCCTCTGAACTTCCTTCCCCATAAGGACAACTTCAAGATGCTCACCGGACTCAAGTTCTGTCTGTCCTGGATCCAAAAGACTGGATGGTAATGCTGCACTTGCAGGTCGCATATTTACGCATCCCCGCCATACAGTCAGCAGACGTTACCTACGGTTTTAGGTAGACCAAGAGTAGTTTTGGTTCTCTGTGCTCCTTTCTGACCTTACCAGCTCACTTCGAGTGTTTACCAAGGTGATGGTGGTGGTTGCAGCCGAACTACTGAGGTTGAGAATGGCAATCTTCCCATGCCTCGACGACTGACTGCTGAAGTCGGGCTTACCTTAAATTATCAACCACCTTCAGACGACTGCCGCCCTGTTGGTTCCGCTGGGTTTTTCCAACAACCTGCCAAAGTCATACCTTACTCCCACTCAACACCTCTTCTTAACTGAAGCCATCCTGAATACCATGCTCTTTCAAATCATTCCTACGTCTCAACAAGTCCAGGAAATTTGGGATCTGATCCTTATGTTTCAACCTTAGACCTTAGTGGCTCTAAGGCTTCTTGGTCTCTTGACTTGCATGCTCTGCTGTAGCATCTGAAGTTGCAGTGGACTCGGCACCAAGACAACCTTTCAGACTCCATTCAGGTGTTGAAGGAGACTGCAAAAGAGCTACAGTGGTGCCTTCTCGACTGTGATCTGACTGGCTGCATTGTTGAGTTGAGGATGCAGAAAACGTGCTTTGTTAAAAATGTTGTGAGTTGGAATTCCGAAGGCAGTCTTACCTTGGAGCCTACTCCCACCAGCTCCTGTACGCCTTTACACCCTACCTTTCCTGCCAGGGTACAGAAGATCAAGAGAGATAAGGCATACATAATTTTTTTTTTTTTTTTACTCGTGTTGCGATACAAGGTCTGAAGAGGCTCATCCACATGTTCCCATCAACACTGTTTGTCAGGTGAGTGAGTAAACTCCAGGCGTCCTCAGTAGTTCCTCTATATACTTTTTTTCTTGGAAAAAAGATGCATCTCTGCCCAATGTAGTCATACCCACCATTTGGGATTCATAGTGGAATGTGGCAGTGATTTGTAACCGCATTTGTGGCCGCAAACTATGGATCATTTGCCAGAATCTAAGTTTGGGTGATATCTGATTTGCCAAGGGGATGCTGTTCTATGACGTGGGTCCCGTGCTCACTACGCCACTGTAGTCAAACTATCCTGGCTGAAGAGGGATGAAACCCCGAAACCGGTCCTAGGATGCCTGATTCCGGTCCAGGGAAGACATGGCTTGGCTGTTCGGGCTGGACTGTTCCCATGAGGCACAGGGTCAAGACTGATTTGCATATGGCCATGTCTGAACTGGGGTGGCGTGGTAAGCAAAATAACGATGGATTAAACCCAGATCTGTGACTGGGGGGTGAATGTTTTGCCAATGTGCAAATTCCGTCCATCATCTTGTGTGTTTTGCTGTCCTATGGACATGGCTTCTTCTTTGTGAATGTTGGCAACCGCTGGAAGAGCATGCAGTGATCAGGGAGACCACGGCCTTCTCTCTTCTACTGTGTTCCAAGACTTATTTTCTTCAAAGCAGAACCTGTCCCTTTAATGTACGTGGGTTGCTATAAAAATGTATTTCTGATTTAAATATGCAAATGCAGGGTTATAGGTCAGCTGATCCTTGCAAGTCTCTATTGTTGCATTTGCAGCCAGTTACAGGGGTTTCTAAATTGCAACATTCGGTGGGTCGTTTTGAGACCCTTTGCGAATGTACAATTTGCAATGCAACAAGTTAGCACATAGATAGCATTGCAAATTTCGTTCCCTTTTGCAGAGTAGTTGCTGTGCAAAGTGCACATCTCTTGCTTGTGGATGTGAATTGCCCCTCAGGTCCTCAGTCCAATTTATAACTCCACAAAGATCCCATGAGCAGCAGGTGTTCCCAAACTCTGGATACATAACAGAAAATTTGGCTTCTGCAAAGCTTTTTGGCAAAGTAAGACATACAGAAGGTTGTCATAGCCATCTCTTTGGTTTGACAAGTGAATATCTGTGAGATTTCTCCTAACACTATACTCAAGGTTTGCTAAATACACAGGATCAGACTAAGATGTTTACCTATCCTGTTGTTTAAAGCCTTGGTTTTTGTAAACGTGGTTTCCACAGTTCATATTAGCACTGTTTTCTTTACAAATCTGATGCTGTACTGATATTTACATGATCAGTATATTTACAGTTCATCTGTTAATGGTGTTTAGGATGCATTATAGAACGTTGTTAATACTTTTTTAATGATTAAAAATATTTATACTTTTCTTTATTTTTGTGATGATTTGTTTGCCCACAGGCCAAGTTTTTTTTTTAAATGAAACTGTCTATTTTTGGTATGTATACATTGGTTAAGTTAGGTTTTTTATTTTTCCACTGATATTTGTTATGCCATTAGACAGCAGTCATGCTGTCACTGCAGTGTGACTAATATTAGTTATCAGCGCACAGTGTCTTCCACCTGGTCTGGTATTTGGTGAACTTGTGCAATAATTCATTGGCAGTTGTACTTTTAATCTCAGCCCCCTGATATACCTCCGTTAAGAAAAAAATTGTTGGCCAGAGATTTACATTTTTGATTTGAGTTTTTGGATTGCTTTGTTTCGGCAATAGCTTGTGGTACATTTACTGAATCTTGAACATTTGAGAAGAGCATATCCACAGGAACATCTTTTTGAAGCACAGGTTTTGCAAGTACTTGTACGTGTAAGTTCTGTGGGTAGACACTTTAGAAATTTCATAAGTTGTAGCACCCTATCAATATCTTCCCAGCCAAATTTACACGGATCTTTCTCTACATATGCATGATCCAAAACATTTGCACATCTTCTGATCAAGTAGGACGCTCTATTAATGTGTCCACGCAAAGAATATGACGTTGGTGGAAGGACAATTAGCTGGACTGATCTCTTGAACTCACTATACCAAAGATCGTCAAATGTGTGACAGTTGGAACTCGTTTTCCACACAGGTACAAGGTATTTTCTACGTCTTTAAAGTCGCATTCTTCTTCTGTCTCTATAAATCCTTTTAGAAACTTCACAGGTTCCATCAGTTAAAGCTCCAAACTGTGTTCCAATTTTGCTCATGGTGTCATCACCTGTAAGAATATGTGCCTTGATAAGAACACTGGGCAACTCTGGGTCAAATTTCTTATACAGACTATGAAGCGGGATTAAGTGTCTTTTCTCGCCTATTCCATAAGTTACCCATAACTTTAACAATCCTTGATTTATGAACATTGCAACAAATCTAAGTAGAACAATAATATCTGTGTCATTGGCAGTATAATGATTCGATTGGAAACATTTCGAACTACCCACTCAACATGTGGCACAACCACGAAAGTCCGCTTCCTCCAATTTGCTGTTAAGTTCTTGAACAATATAGCCCTTAGCTTTATAATATCTCTCTGCAGGCACCAACACCTCATTGACAATCATTCCACTTGCAAAAATTGGAAATTCACTGTTCACTGAAGCTTCAGTAATGTTTTGGTGAGTTAACATCTCCAAGTTCATCTTGTTTGATGTTGATGACCAGAATTCATCAAATTGCACAGAATTTATCAAATTGCACAGGTATAGGGGTCAAACATTTGATACAGGCGAGGTCAATTGTTCCAAATGTAGACATTCGTCTGACTCTCCCCCATTCTTTGACCGATTGTTCAAGATAACTGTCAGAGACCATGTGCAGTTCTTGCAAGGTGCACGCTGACTTTGATATCTGCAGAACAGTCAGAAGTTTTGCATGGATAATCTTGATCATTCGCAATTTTGACATATAGTGCACCAACAGCAGTTTTCAAAGAGGTCACCTTTTTTTATTGAAATTCTTCAGGTGAAAGTTTTTTTCGAGCTCTTGTGCGAGTTTGTGCTTAACTGGTTTGGTTGCAGCATCTCCATCAAATGCATTTTTTGAATGAAGATCACGCGACAGAATATCCTTGATAAATTTACCCCTTTATTTAGCTACATCCAGCTCTGTGTGCTTGCAAAAGTTATTTTTTTTGTGCCCTGTTTTTTAGTGGCTGGTTGGATGAAACTCTTACTATGGCAATTAAAGCATGAAGTTTAGCTTTAGTGATTGTCAAACCACTTTTTCTATCTCTATACAGATTTCTCCTGCTTGACTTCTGCATAGAGTTTCGATCCATGTTCCAGGACATTTAGTAGGCATGTCTTTATAACATTTGCCACATATTATTTTGTGACAAAGCTGTGTAGTCGCACAGGCTCAGTCATTTCAATGGGGTTTCCTTGCTGTTGCATGAAAGGAAGGCTGTCAACATGTTTATTGAAACATTCCCCTCTCTTTGCCACAAGTTCGTGGTGAGGAACAGTTTCATGATGGCCCATTAATTTTGAATTTGTCTTCTCTCTGAAAACATTGCAAACAGAATGGAGTTCATGGTAAACTAGCTGCCTTTACGCAACATATTTACGTTTGTGTCTGACAATTCCCTTGGAGCTTTTCTGTGATCTCTGGATCGTCTGTTCCAATTTCCTGTCTGGAGCCACAGCATTGAACCTTCCCTCTTTGTCTTTCACCACAAAATGTCTTTGGATACATTTTTCACAGTAGTATGGTTTTTCTACCTCCTAGCTTCTTCACTCTTTCCAAATATCTTGGGTAGTTTATGCAATCAAATTCGTGAAACATAGTAATCAGTGACTCCACAGTCTTCATGTGCAGCTCCCAATCACCTTCCCGATCTGCATGTACCAAGTTTTTCACTAGAGCTATCATCTGTAAAGCATTTCCCCAATACTTGCAAAGTTAAGATTTTTCTTCACATTCTTTGACAAACTTTGCGAACTTGGTTTTCTGATTTTAACTGAGTATATTGACCATTGCCTGGTTTTGCATTGAGTCTTTTGAATGAAGTGCACCTTGTGCCTTGTTCGCTTCTTGGATAAGATATGCAAAACCTAATTTATCATTCTTGTTCCAGAAAGCATTCCCATAGCCCCAGATATGATTTACATACCTTGTAATGAACGGACATAATGAGTTCAGCTCAATACTGACTGTACAGTTTTGCTCCCAAAGATTGCAGTCTCAATAAGTGCATAATCTATGTCTATACATAATCTATGTCACATCCCCTGAGATGACTTCCTGCACACCGCAACACATTTGTCATGTGGAAGGCACCCATCATTGGATAAAGATCATCAAATTCTACTGGATTGCCCATAAAAATATCAGCAACAATACAGAAAACAATTTCATCGCAGAAAATTGGCAGGACAGGTTAGTCTTCAAGCACAGAACACACTTTTTGGACATTTTTTTAAAGCTGTTGTATACTGTTGCATAGTTTGTGATCCGAGATGGCATTACTGGTAAAAACCCAACTTTAAGTGGAACAGTATTCTGGGAGATCAGAGCATGAATTTCAGACCACGGAGGAACTGGCTTTTTTTTTGTGGCTTTTTTTCATCCTTCAGTCCACACTGAATAAGCGATGTGATCAATTCAGTTAAATCAGCTTTGCGGACCGCAGCATCAGGTAGAAGAAGATCCATGTCCTCAGCCACTTTGAAACTTTCTGGTGGAATGGGAGTTGTTGATGGCTTGTAGTGATTTTGCACATGTTGGCTAGGCAGTTGGATTGTAAGTTCACAGATTCGTTTGTTTCTGCCTACAGCTGACGCAGCTTTTTTTCCAGCAGCTACTTCATTCAAGCACCATGGCAGTATCCTGTGTGTTGGATGTTCCAGACAAAGAAGATCTGTCTTCAAAATCAAAATTATGTAGAGCAGCAATTGTAAATCCTTTCCTGGTGAAGTGACTTGGAAGGGGTGTGCTGTCCGATTCCAGTATTTTACAGCATGAACTGCTAACCAGTTCCTGCTCCATAGCATGTCATTATAACTTGTTGATACACCGGTCCTATTCATTGTAGTGATTAACTCTCTACTTTTGCTCTTCACATAGATTACGTGAGCCGTCATCATGTGTAGCGAAGTTTTCTTTTTGCCTTGATGTAATTAATAAAACATGATCTGGAAAAGACAGTACATTTGCACTGCCTGTCAGTTCATGGGATTGTCTTCCACTTCTTCGCTTATCTTCAAAGGTATCATCAATGTTGTCAGCTTCAGTTCTGAACTCAAGAACTTTAGATCGTAACAGTTTTGCTTTGCTGATATTAAACAATGATGTAAAAAATGCTAAGACCTCATCAGGCTCTCTTGTTGACTCCCATGATTTGCAGAGCTCTGGGGCATCGCATAATTTGTTATTAAGTCCAAAATCGAAATCTTTCAGGATGTTTCTTAAAATGGTTCCTACTGCTTATTTCAGCCTGTGATCTTTTTTGGGAGCAAGAAATTCAGGAGTCAGATCAGCTGACAACAGCATAAGTGGCTCATTCTTTTTGTTAGGCTGACTAAAACAAATTTTGTCATTGTACATTCTCACCAGAAAAATCTTAATTTCATTATTATGGATTAATACAGTTTCCTCAATGTTGACCATTATTTGTGAACACGTATCCAGCACTCGAGTGGCTTTAAAACTTCATTTGCTTTTTCAAAGAGTGGAAACGTAACTGAAGGCTGGCTCTTGTGTTACTGCTGGGAACTCATTGTACATTCATATTTTTGAATGCATGCAGTTCGGGTGGGCATACAAATTTACTGCAGATACTTTCACCTCTCTGTTTAGATCAGCTACTTGGCTGAAAACTTCATCTTGCAAGAAATTGGCTCCAAATAAAAACATGTTTGCCCTTTGATACTCGCATGCCTTGTGCTTTGTTCTTTTGTCAATCCCTTTGTAGGAAGCTGGCTCTGTATATGATATTGGCTCTGGGTGGTATTACCGTGCACAGAGTCCAGTGCTTGCCCAAAGGTGTACAGGGCTCAATGTAAAAAACAAAGTGATCTATTAGTGGTAGTGTGGTTGTGAGAAGCTGGCCTGGTATATGATGCCCACTTATGTAAGTGGGCACCCTGCACCAATCCAGACAACCCTTACGGTAATTTAAGAGGTCTTAGATAACCTTAGAAAGCTCTTTTAGTGGTAGCTGTGGAGAGCAGCCTTCAGGTTTAGTCCAGAAGAAGTGTAAAGCAGCTTGTTTTACCACAATGCAAACTTACAGTATAGATTAAGTGAAAAGAACTACAACAAGTATTTATAAAAATAGTTATTTATTATATAATACTCTCTAGTACATTCAAATATCTTCTACACAGAGATAAATAAACACAATGCACACAATACTTTAGCAAAGAAACACAGTAAATAGCACAAAATACACCGTGGATCGGGGCGGGGGGGCGCAGGAACCAAACCATATACTGAGAAAGTGGTATAAGAGCCATGACTGAAGTCCGGGCGATGTTGAGAGGGCGTAGAAATGCTGGGGACACTCAGAACCACCCAAGGTAAGTAGATGGGTACCCCCGCGGAGAGTGTGTGCAGTGTGGGAACATGACCGCATGCTCCGTACAAGTCGTATAAGTCATGGTTGGATTTTGAAAAAATAAGGACCCTTTCCAGTGGACCCTGAAGAAATCCTGTGGAAGACTGAAGGTTGGAAAGCCACCCCATCCGTGGACACCCTAATACCGACGTTACCTACACCAGGGAAGCCGGGTGCATACATGTGAAGTGGTGTCGGAAACCGCTGTGGAACCCAATGGAGGACTTCAGGAAAGTGCCGCTGTGGAATAAGAAAGAAGTGTCCAGTGGAATCCGAGGATGGATTCTTGATGAGAGGTACTTGCAAGCAGAGGGGACAGAGTCTAAGTCACTCAGGAGTGACCAGGAGACTTGGAAGATGAATGCTCTCTCAAGTCGGGTGTTGCACAATGGGTGACGACCTAGACTCTGCAGCTGTGAGGACCAGGAGCCGTGCACAAGCTGTCTCACGAAGGATGTAGAGTGCTGAAAGGTCGGTGTTCGGCGGGAGCACCAACAAGCCTTGGCAAATGCAACCAACCAAGGCATCAAAGAAGGAGCAACATCTGAACCAGCAAGGTCCAGGGGACTCTCCATAAGCAGGGGAGTCAGGGCAGGCCCCGAGCAATCAGGGGAGCCCAAAAGAAACAAGTGTGACCCTCAAATGGACCCACAGGCCAGAGGCACTTGAGTCACAAGAGGATCTCACGTATCTCACAAAAAGATGCAGGCCACGATGCGCATGGTGTGGTGTGGCTGAAGATTCTGGTCACTGGAGATGCTCGAGGTTGGGGCTACTTGAAGCCCGAAGATTTTCTTGGAAGGAAGCCAACAAGCCTTTGCAACTGCAAGTTGGACGTGATGCACAGGGGTTCGGTTGTTGCAACCCCCACGAGGGATACTGGCCTCAAACTTGGTGAGAGGGCAGGACAGGCCTCGGGAGTTGTGGAAAACCACCACCTGTGTTGCAGAACCTCATGGAGTCCGTAGAATCTCAGGATCAGCAGACCGGTCGACTTAGTTGCAGTGCCTGCGAATGAAGGAGAGTAACTCCTCAACTCCAAGGAAATTCCGTCAAGTGTCTTTGATGCTTCACAGGCCTTGGAAGGCTCCTGTATGATGCACAGACGATGCAGCAGACTGGAAGTGATGGAGCAAGGACTCTTATAACAGAGACTTGCTCGGAAGCAATCCTCTCAAATAACTTGTAATACCGTAATAATTGTGTTCGTAAATACTAATAACGCACCAGAAAAACCACACACAGAATCAAGGGGAAGCTTGCATATGTATATTACTAACAAGTAACCAGTGAGTCTCTAAAAATGGCAGCTAAACGCGGGATTCTGCATTGCGCATGCGTCTACGCAGTATGACGTACTATCGCTTGGAGGGAAATCTTTGCAGCTGCCCAGTTGCTCTTAAAATGGCCGCTTGAAACTCACATGATAATACGCATGCTTTGCTGAAACTAAACCATGCAAGTTTACTAAAATGCTAATGCGTAAGATTTATGTAAGTAAACGGGAATAGAGTAGAGATGTGGTATACAGTCAAATCATTTATTTTTGATTTTAATTTTCTTTGTCTCTGACCTCTCTATTAGTTCGTATTTGGGCCTCCGTGCTGGACTGAAACTCGCGCATCAGGTGACCACTCCGCATGCACAGTCAAAATGACCTAGGAGCCGTGGTGCAAAGCCTTGAACGTTATCCAAAAGTAGAAAATAAATATGTCCTGAGAACAAGCATGATGTCCTGAGAACGGAAGAAATTTTGATAAAACTGTATACTTTGATTAATTTATGAATACGGGTGGGAAATAAAGCATGGGAAAGTAAATTAAGGGGAGGGAACATAGAACAATGAGCTTAAAGAAAAGTATTAAACTTAGCATGGTGTGATGATCATCTCCCTTTTTCTTGTGCAGTCAGTTAAGAGTTAAATAAATTCGAAACATTCAGGGGTGGTACATGCCATTAGAAAGGTATAATAGAGGTAGTTAGTTAGATTAGACAACACCGAGAGACGGAGAATGCTGAGAGACCGAGATGCTGTCCAAAATTTGAGAAAATACTGAAGAAGATCCAAATCCAGATTTAGAATTTAGAGCAAATTAATTAGAGAACATCGCGGAAGAATCGAGGAGGCTCCTAATTAGAGATCATCGTGCAAGAATCGAGGAGGCTCATAATTGGAGAACATCGCGGAAGAATCGAGGAGGAAAATAACATCAGAGAGGGGTGCTGCGCAGGCGCCGTATCTAGAAGAGGTCATCTATCTCGTCCTGAGCTTTGGTCGCCTGATCTGTCCCAGGGGCCCTTCCCAATTCCTTGGCCAAGGTGTTAGTTTCCACACCATACTAGGTAAATATAACTCTGTGTAGTATGTCAATGTACTGCTCCACCCCCCCTCCCCCACAGGTTCTGTCATCGTAATAATTTTGTTTAACTATTATTCTGATTGAATTAATTTTCTCTTCATCTCCTTGTCAAAGACTATGTTCTAACTGTATAATGGTTATTGGCTCACATGAATTTATTATATAAACATTTTAAACTCTCCTGAGTCTGTGGTTATTCAATAAAGGTTATTATATGAAATGTTTCACGTATTTAGCTAACTAAATGGCCCATTGACCAGAGGAAAATACATTGGATCAAGAGATTTGGTAAGATATAATCAGATAAAATTAATCTTACAGGTATTAGCACAATAAATTGACCCCAGCGGTATTTACTAGCCTATATGAATGAGTGTGTTTATGGGCCCAAGTAAATGGATAGTAAGTGAGTATGTGAGGTTGGTAACCTGCTGGATCAGAAGGGAGACTAAGTCGGGCCCACACGAAGTCCAGCGAAGGCCGCAGTGCCCAGACTGTAGAAGAATAAGAGGTGTCTGATCTGAATCTTATCCCATGGCGTATCTAGGGACCTACACCCAGGTAATCCCTTAAGTACCCGAGGGAAAGGGTTAGGAAGATTCAGGGTACCCTCCCAGGGGAGGGTCTGGACAAGGGGGGGGAGGTTACTCCCATGTCCTTTGTCCAGTTGCGCGCCAGAGTGGGAGCCAATGGCCCCCAGAACTGGACTATGCACTGGGACACCAAGTGTGCCCCTCATGCAGAATTTCTGGTGCTGGCAATCTCGCTCACCCGGTCCAAATACACTAAATACTGTCTGGGAGATGGTCACACCTCCCTGTGACAGGATGCCTATTGTTCCACCTTCCTTTGCTTGAGCTTGTCTCCGCAGCAGGAGGACAGAATGTGTCTCTGGTCGGCAGTAACCATCTTGTGCTGTTCGGGTCTAGAAGGTTGGCACCGGGAACACTGAGCCTATTGGAGGGCTCTTCCAGTGCTTGGAATCATACCTCCCACACCATTTACAGCGTGAGGGTATGATTCCAACATGTTTGATACCAAACATGATAAGATTTGTTGCAGCCAGTTTCGAGATGGTCATCTAGTATATGGCTGCTTCACTGACAACCTGGGAGAATGGACACTGTTGGCTGTAGGGGTGTCCTGCTCATGCAGGGGCACCCTCTCACTTAGAAATAAGCACCCTGCATTCAGGATTGTAAAGGCCTGCTATAGGGGTGACTTATAGGTTTTAAGTGCAGTGACCCTTCGATATAGGAAACCTATATCTTAAGTAAGTGTTCAAGCACCAACTTACACAGGCTGCAACGGCAGGCCTGTAGTTCCATCTTGCATGATCTCACATGGGTGGCATAATGCATGCTTCAGCCCTTGGGAGCCCTCTAGGGTAACTATGCCCTGGGTACCTTAGTACCATATACTAGGGACTGATAAGGGTACCCCAGTATCCAGTCTGGGATGTACCGAAGTACTAAAAACAACAATGTAGGGAGAAAGCAGATAGACTGGGGTCCTGATTAGCAGGATCCCAGTCAGACTCGTCACAGCACCCACCCACCCACCCACTTCGCCGGCCCCACGCTCGACCCCGTCTTCTCCTCAAGCCCACACGTCTCCTTCGACCACACCACCGAACTCCTCTGGACCGACCACCGCTGCATCCACTTCAACTTCCAGAAACCCACCACACACCACCGCACCCAACAGATCCCCCGCCGCTGCTGGAGCAAAATCACCTAAGATCAACTTCATGCAACCTCGCTCTCAGACCACCCACCGTACCCTCCAACACCGACGACGCTGCCCACAGCCTCAGATGCTGGATCGAGGACTGCACCAACACCCTCACCCGCTGAAGAAACCCCCCTACAGAGACAGCAGCAAGAGGGCCAGCTGGTTCACCCCAGAACTCCTAGCCTCCAAGCAAGCCTGCCGGAAGCTAGAGAAGAAACTGCACAATGAACACACCCCGGACAGCCTCGCAGCACACAAGGGCGCCATCCGCAACCTCCACCACCTCATCAAGGCTGCCAAGAGGATCTTCAAGGACCGCCTCGACGACAACGCACACGAAAGCAAGGAGCTCTTCAACATTGTGAAGGAACTCTCCAACCCTAGCTCCAACACCAACGACATCCCGCCGTCGCAAGCCCTGTGCGACTCCCTCGCCACCTTCTTCCACCGCAAGATAGCAGACATCCACGACAGCTTCAACACCCAGACAGCCCCAACAGACAGCAACACAACAGACTCTCCTCACATCATCGACTACGACCCTCTGCTAGCCTGGGCCAGCGTCCGCATCGATGACACCATCAAGACCATGAGCACAATCCACTCTGGCTCTCCGTCAGACCCATTCCCGCACCACGTCTTCAACAAAGCAAGCAGCTCCATTGCACCCCACCTGCGAAACGTCATCAACCTCTCCCTCGAGACCGCGACCTTCCCAGAGAGCTGGAAACACGCCGAGATCAACGCTATACTCAAAAAACCCAAGGCAGACCCAAGAAACCTCAAGAACTTTCCGCCCATCTCTCTGCTCCCGTTCCCGGCCAAAGTCATCGAGAAGATCGTCAATAAACAGCTAACCCGATACCTCGAAGAAAACAGAATCCTGGGCCAATCTCAGTCAGAGTTCCGCAGCAACCACAGCACCAAGACCTCCCTCCTCGCCGCCACTGACGACATCAGGACCCTGCTGGACAACGGTGAGACCGCAGCACTCATCCTCCTAGACCTCTCCGACACCGCGCACGCCTCCACGCCGCAGGGATCCGAGACAAGGCTCTGGAATGGACCACATCCTTCCTCTCAGGCAGAACCCAGAGCGCCGCCTCCCCCATTCCGATCCAAAGCCTCCGAGATCATCTGCGGCGTACCCCAGGGCTTCTCCCTCAGCCCGACACTGTTCAACATCTACATGACCCCGCTTGCACACGTCGCCCGACAGCACGACCTCAACATAATCTCCTACGCCGACGACACTCAACTGATCCTCTCCCTCACCAAGGACCCCATCCCCGCCAAAGCCAACCTCCACGAAGGAATGAAGGCCGTCGCCGACTGGATGAGGGCCAGCCGCCTGAAGCTGAACTCGGAACAAGACTGAGGTCCTCATCCTCTGCTCCAACCCTTCAGCCTGGTGGCCGACGGCACCCACAGACCACGCACGCAACCTGAGAATCATCCTAGACCAGTGGTCTTCAAACTTTTTGATGTCGAGACCGCCTTGTGAAACCTTTTTAGGCGTAAGGACCCTTTCTGCCAAAATTTTCTAGAAACTGGCTCTCCTCATCATCAACATCTATCGACAACCATAAATGCCCCTGTTAGACCTGACATCTTTTGGCATGTTTCCCATGTTTTTTTCCTTTCTGATCTCCTAGTTTTGACTCTGTTTTTGCTGGTTCAGTATCTCTGTGCACTTTCTCACTGCTTTCAGTGTTAAAGTGCAAGTGCTCCTATTGTAAATTGTATTATGGATTGGTGTTTCCATGATTGGCATGTTTGACTTACTAGAAAGTCCCTAGTAAAGTGCACTGAGGGTGTCCTGGCCTGTAAATCAAATGCTGCTGGTGGGCCTGCAGTGCTGATTGTGTCACTCATCCACGCAGCCCTGAAAAGGGTTATCAGGCCTGCCATTGCAGTGTCTGCGCGGTTTGTAACTGCCATGTCGACCTGGCAAGTGCATCCACTTGCCAGGCCCTAATCTTCACTTTTCTTGAATGTAAGTCATCCCTAAGGTAGGTCCAAGGTACCCCTGTGGGCAGGGTGCCGTGTATATTAAAGGTAGGACATGTACTGGTGTGTGTGACATGTCCTGGCAGTGAATTAGTGTTTTTCATTTTTCACTATGGAAAGGCTATCTGTCCCATAGGATAGAATGGGCTTTTACTTATAACATCTTATAAGCATATCTTCCCATTGGGACAAGATAGAGAAAAGGGGTTTAGTATGCCTGAACTCAGAATATAAAAATGCATCTTTTAGTAAATATGATATTTATTTTCTGTGTTTGAAAATACTACTTTTAGAAAGTAGGTATTTTCTTGCTTAGCCATCCTGTGTGCCTCTGCTGGGTTTGTGGATTGACTGTCTGGCTTTGGAGTGACAGGGTTTGGGGATGTGCATTCTCATCAGACAGCCACTGGGGGGATCAAGGTGTGTCCTGCCTTTCCTGGATGAGGCAGGGCTGGGCTGAACAGACCTGGGCTGTATTTATAGTAGTGGGAGGAAATTTCTTTGCACCTGCATGGGCCTGGTCTGCCTTGGACAATGCTGTCTCCACCTCCTGCCATGAAGCTGGGCCAGAGAGAATGGAACTGGTTTGGGCTGGGCACAGGCACTTTCTGCCCAAAAGCACAAAGAGAAACTGAGTATACATATTGGGGTCCAGACGCCAGAACTTTAGAACTCGCTGGAATCAAGGAACCTGCCAAGAAGAAGAGCTGGAAGAACTGCCAAGAGGAGTACTGCAACTTTGCTATGCTGTTGCTTTGTTGGTTAGGCCTGCAGTTGCTGCTTCTGCCTTGGCCAATGAAAGGACCGTGACCTGTGGGCACCGCACTCCGCCTCGCTTCACTTCGCCGCCCTGGTCTCACCAATGCGTCGCTGACTTCGACAACCGGGACCGCACCGTGGCTTGGGGACACTATTCGTAAGTCTTGTGACACACCGCAGTCCAGACCAACCGACACCAGCCCCCCGCAAAGTGCATATTTTTAAGTACTGTATGTTGAATTTATATCGTTTTGGTCTTGTTTTGAATATATAAAGTATTGGAGATTTTTCTAAACTGGTTTGGTGTCCTTTTGTAGTGTTTTCACTGTATTACTGTTGGTTATGTGCAAATCCTTTACACACTGCTTCTGAAATAAGCCTCACTGCTCGTGCTAAGCTACCAAGGGGGTGAGCAAGGGGTTATTATTTCAGTAGCATATCCCTCTTACCCGGACCAAAAGGAAGGGTCCCTACTTGAACAAAGGTGCAAACCATTGCCAACTAGAGACCCCCATTTCTAACAGCCCCCAATTACCACAGCAAATAATTTTTACAGTGGGAAAATTATATCAAACAGTGTTTAGCAAAGGTCATTGAGCGTAGGGGTGTAGCCAAAAGTGTAGCTAAAAATATAGGGCCTCATTTATGAGGAATTGGCGTAGGGCAGCGCAGCAAGGTTTCTTGCGGCGCTGCTCTATGCCAATGTGAAAGGGCAGAAATGCACCATATATATGAAATGCGGTGCATTCCAGTCCTTTTTCCTTCACAAATTGCTGCCTAGCACCAAGGTAGGCAGGCTTGTTTTTGTACGGGAAGAGGCACCTTCCTTCACCAAAACAATCCTGAGGGGCATTTTCCTATTTCTATGTGAGCTGCGGAATGCAGCACACATGAAAAGAGGAAAAAAACAAGGAGAAATAAAAACATTTTTCCTCGTTATGCCTCCACTGGGGAGGCGTCAGTTTTTGGAGCTGCCCCAGGTTTACGTGATTTTGTAAATATGGGTCAGTATCAAAATCCACGGGCTTTGTGTGGGAACTCCACGCAAAGCCCATGGAACACCTCCTTGACGCAGAGTAAGACAACACAGTGACTTTCACTGCTATGTCTTACTCCATATCGTTGAGGCAATGCAAAGCCATGCAGGGTGACTTTGCATTGCCTCATAGATATGGTTTAGATGCTTGCGCCACCGGATCATCAAAAAAAGTGATGCTCTGGCAATGCAAGCCTCCCATAAATAAGCCCAAAATATTCTGTACGTTTTTTTAGGTCTTTCACCTTCAGGTATCTACATATAAAATAATGGGCAGCGTAAATGAAAAGTAAATATAGTTATTACTCAGTGGGAAATGCACTGCAGTACATTATGAAACCTCTATTAGTTAATGCACTGCAGAGGTCTGTGTGTAACCAGAGAACCACAAAATTAAATCTTGATTGTTGCAGTGGAGAATAGTGATGTGTATTTTTAGCGCTACGAAGTCACAGCCTGTGACAGAAAAGCACTGTGAATATGTAAGTAAATGTTTTATACTTGCATTTCACACAGGATAAGATAGAATGCTGCAAAACGTGCGAATAGTTTTATGATAAAATGGTGCTTTCAAAATGTAGGTTTTAATAATACCAGAGCGTATGTAATGCAGTTTTCTTTTTTTACATAACTGCCCCTTCAACACCTCTTTAGGGGCACTAAGTGCCGTGTAAATGCAGTGAAAATTAAAAACAAGAACTTTCCAGCCCGGTTGTTAACTCATTGCACTTCCACTCAAAAAAACACATCTTTGTCTTCACAAAATGCCAGAACTGCTCCCAAGCATCCTTTACACTTGCAGATTAACTGATAAGGCACATTTGCCTTTCATTCAGGCAAGCAGCTGATAACCATCTCAATTAGCCATCCCAGGAGTGCTGTCTTTTTGCAGGGACAAGTGAAGCTGGGGTATCTGCGACCCCCTTCCTAGGACTCCACGACCCCCCTGGGGTCGTGGAGTCCTAGGAGTCTACAAATTGATCCCAACAGATACAAGAAAGACAGTCACCCAGGCCCTCGTCGGCAGCAGACTCGACTACGGAAACGCCCTCTACACGGGAGCCCCAACCAAGCTCATCAAACGACTGCAACGCATCCAAAACGCCTCGGCACAACTGATCCTCAATGTACCACGCCACATCACCCCCCACCTGAGAAACCTGCACTGACTCCCCGTCAACAAGAGGATATCCTTCAAGCTCCTCATCCACGCACACAAGGCACTCCACAAGACTGGCCCTGCCTACCTCAACAGTCGTCTCTCCTTCTACATCCCCAACTGCCAGCTACGCTCCGCCGACCTCTCACTAGCCACCGTTATACGCATCCGAAGAACTACCCCCGGCGGGAGATCCTTCTCCCACCTCGCCGCCAAAACATGGAACACCATCCCACTGAGCGTACGACAGACCCAAGACCTTCAGGAGAATACTCAAGACCTGGCTGTTCGATCAGTAGCAACCACCCCCCAGCGCCTTGAGACCCTCACAGGTATGTTTTGCGCTTTACAAATGATTGATTGAGACTAGTCAAAAACAGCATCACATCAAGCAAAAAGTGGGGGTAACCATAGAAGCAGATCCTACTTTCCTGCAATGGGTGAGCAGACTTAGGCCTAACAAAGAGGAGTGTAAGACATTTATTGCACAACTGTGATCGATAACGAACACAACTCAAAAAGAAGATCCACACCAATTTTAGAAAACTATGCTTTTTTTGTAATGCAGATTTATATAGCGCAAACTCGACCCGAAGGTATTAGAGCGCTTAACATTCATTTTTTTGGTAGGCACAAGGAGATTAAGTGATTTGCCCAGAATCACAGGATGTTGAGTCCTCCCCGAGGCTGGATCCTTGGTTCGGCAGTCTAGCCGTCAGACCACATCGTCTTCCCCCTTTGTTTGTACTTTATTTTAAGACTAAGATCTTCCTAATCGGTTAAGCAGGTTTTTCATTAAAAATACTTTTCACTTTGAAAAATCAACAAACTTTTCAACCCAGTCCAATATTATCCTATGCGGATTAACAATATTGCAGTTAAACAGTTAAGTACTGCACTTGCAATCCAATTCTTCGGAGCCAAAAGTCAGCAAGAGCTAGGGGTAAGGTGAGTACCAAAACTGCACCACCAGCAGCCAGATGCAGAGGTCAAAATCTGAGTTAGGCACAGTTCTTTTCATTGGAGACAGGGGGTGTCTGGAGCCACACGGCTTGCAGGTAAGTCGATCAGTTGCAGGGGCCAGGCTTTGGGGGTTAGGTTAAGCATGTTGGGCCCACAAAGCAGCACCAGTTATATACACCACCTGCGGCACAGGATCAGCCGGGTGCAATTCCGCCGTTGGGTGCCAAATGCTTTTCAATGGGGATTATTCTCTCAACAAAGAGACTGCAGGCATGGCACTGGAGGTTGCAGGAGCAAGACCAATGATAGCAGAGGTAAGTAGATATTTAAGGGGTCGTAGGGGCACCGTCTGTTCAGCTCACCAAGGCCAAGGGGCTTCTGTTGCTGGGGTGCCTTTCGAATGTCAGAGCCTTCTTACCTGAGCTGGTTGAGGAAGCCTCTGGATTCACACTGCAGATGCCGTTGTGGAGGGCAGAAGAGGCCAGCCAATGCTGGACACAAAGTCAGGATCGCCAGGGAGACTTCACTGCACAGGTTAGCCACTCCAACTCATGCTCTGGGTGTCTGGTGCAGAGTGGGTAGGAGACCTGGATCTGCCTGGATCCAGAGTCCTTGGAGTAGGTTTCTTCTGGACAGGCCCACTGTCCACTGGAGATTGGAGTATTTTTCGAAGGCAACAGTTCTCCCAGGGGTTTCTGAAGTTGCTGGCTGCAAGACAGATCGCAGGGCTTGGGCCAAGCCAGTCGTCTTCAGGCTTCTCTGGAGGGTCGTCTTCTTTCTTCTTTGGTTGTCGCAGATCTAGTTTCAGGGTCTGGGGGAGCCTCCTAGATACAATATTTAGGATGCTTTTAGGTGAGTAGCCGGTAGGGCCAATGGAGCACCTTACCTGGGGTGACTACACGCTCTATTATGCCACTCTCCTGTGGGACGGGGGCATAGACCTAGCCCTGATTGGAGGGGTCTCCCCATCTTCAAGAAGGCGGGGCCTGAAAGTCATTCTTCACCTCGCCTCCCCCACCTTAGGGGTGGGGTTGGCAGAGGTGGCCACACCTCCTATTCTTTCGAATTTTCCCACCGGTTTTCCTGTCCAAAGCAGAGACTGGGGGTCGCATTACAAAGGCAGAAGGCCTTTGAAGCTTCCATCTTCAAGCACTGGCCCATCCTGGGGGAGGAGGTATGACACCTCTGCCCAAGATGTGCTTTGTTTCTGGTCCCAGAGAGCAGGGGCTCTCAAGCCAGGGGTCCAGAAACATGTCTGGTGGTGACTGTCTGCCTAAGTGTGAATTTAGTGTAAAGAGTTGGAAAATGGACCCTAATATTGTAGGGTCATATCTACACATACAGATATGCCCCCAACTGTGGTATAGTGGACCCTGCCTTAGGCCTGTGAGGCCTGCTAAAGGGGTGACTTACCTATGTTAGCTGGCATGGCACTCAGGCAGGGTACCATGTCGACTTTATCGTTTTCTCCCTCACAGGGGCATGCAAGCTGAGGGGGGGGGGGGGGGCAAGGTACCCTCTTAAGCTCCCAGGCCCTAAGTACCCAGGTACCACTTACTATGAACTTACAGGGGATAGAAGTAACAATTGGGGATTTGTTTTTAGGGAAGAAGCACTGGCCCAGGGGACCTGGTTGGCAGGGAACCTGTGCACTACATTTGAAACCACATCTAAACCAGGGAAAACGTGGGGCTAACCAGGCAAAAGAGGTACTTTTTCCCCATCCTTGTTATGGATAAGCCACAGATAACACCTTGAAGATCCTCTGCTTTCTGATCAGTAGTTGGAGGTGGACGAGGGGTAGCCATCGATCTGCCAGGTGGATGGTCGTTGGGTTGTTGTTGCTGCCTTCTCAGAAGTCTCTGATTCTTGTTGTGATTCACTGGTATCTGCTCTTCTTTGACACATTTTTCCAGTCTGTTTTTCCATTGTATACGACTTGTAGCACTTATTGTTACTTTGATAAAATATTTGATCCTCTTCACTCATCAGTTTTCACTCTTTTGTGAACCTTGTCTTGCAGTATTTCTGCTTCATCTCAAACTCGCTTCTGTCCAGCCGCAGTTGAGGTCAGCTTTTTTTCTGATTAGTTTGGTAAATGGCAAATTTTTGTTGGAGTCCTCAGATTTTGTAGTTAGCAACACTCTGTCAGGAGATGATCCTCTGCTACCACCTGCTTCGCTCATGTTTACGAATTTAAATCAAAATAAATCCTGAAACAAAAACAATAGTAAAATAAATTGCCAAAATGATGGCGCATCATTATAGAGCCGCCATTTTGGAAAATGTCAGAAGAGTTGCTCTTAAGAATTTATTTCTGTCTTCATAAGACTACTTGACCAGCAAAACCTGTTTTGACACCAAAATGAAGTATGTTGGTCTCATGGTTCCTGAAATATTACATCATCACTGCAACACCTCTGCCATTTCTAAAAATGTCGACTAGGAAAATTCGACCCAGATGAGCAATGTCTACCCAAGCTAAATTTCTTCTCTAATGATACAAAAACACAAATCAAAAATGAAAATCTATGGACAACAATTTTTTTACGTAGGTATATCAAGGGGCCAGGACTATTTTTACTCCATGTCCTAGCATTGTCGAGTATTTACCAAGTATTGACTATATCTGGGCCTTTAATTCAAAAGTCCCTACTTTCAAAATAGAATTTAAAAGTTTAATTTGGGAATATCGTTTCTAGAGATTATATTTCTTTATCCAGACACTTAGTAAATAAGGATACTTCACGAAAATAGGTGGTAGATCTTAATCAAGAAATGCAGATGACCTTTGACGGCTAGCTCCTTTGCTGCATTCAAAGACTTTTGAAACTATATATTGGAGGAAGGAAACTTTGGTCTCTGCTTGTTGAGATCTGATGTGCATCATCAGATCACTCATCTCTCCCTTTGTCATTGGAGCTCTAGCTACACTGTGTTTTCATTAGCTATGGTAGATTCACGTCTCCTGTACTCATGTGCGCACTGCATAACTTTGAAACATGACTGATGGGTGTATTGTCGTAGGTTGAAGTTTCACTTTCCCAAGAGAGGCCTCTGCAGCCTTTGTTGAGACTGGAAGTGCTGTGGCCAGTGGTCGACTCTCAAGTCTTGATTTATCTTCCACTGTGATAAAAGAAAGAACTGTTGTACACACCTTTGTAATGGCATGGTGGACCCATCCACCCTCGAAGTGTTTAGAAGGATCTTCACCCTTCACCTGCTCAGGATGAACTCTGGGGAATATTCTCGAGTTCCACCTCAGTCTTGACTAACAGAAAAAATATCTGTTGCATCAGGAACCTTGCCTCCCCATTCTCAGTTGAGTGTATGTCCTGCTGTACCTGCAGACTAATGTGTGAAACTTGACTTCAAGCTTAAAAATCTTTGGTTTCTGTGAGGTCCTGGATTTAGAGGAGAGAGAAGCTCACCTACCTGGTGGAGGTTAGGAAGGAATATGTTTGGTTGCTCAATTTGTGCTGAAAGAGTGTTCTTACAAAAACTGTCTTCTTTGCTCACCTCTACAATAGCCCCTTTCATCAACACAGACTTTATCTCTTCATGTACCACACACTGTTGGTATGAATTCAATGCCATCTCCCTTGGAGGAAAGTACTGAATGGGGATGTCCTTGAAATCTATTTTGAAACCCTCAATTGTTTCTAAAACCCATGTGTCTTGTGTTATAGTCTCCCATATGCTGGTAAAATATCTTAGAGACCACCTAGTCTTCCCAGGGAAGTAGTAGTCCCTGTACTCACCCCGGTATCCAGAAGGCCCAAGGCCACGAGGCTTACTGCCTCTTGCAAGCTGATAGTAGCCTCCCTTAGGGTAGAAGGGAGCACCCGTACTGGCTTGATATTCTCTACCCTAACCTCTCTGCTTGAAATTACTGAACTGGGACCTCTGATAGACTCAGCCAGCAGAAAGTCCCCTTCAGTGGACCGTGCCAAAAACACCTCCACCGCACACTCTGCGCATGTTATTTTGAGACTTGTCCAGGGCTGTGAAGGTAACAGCATATTTACCAAGGTATTTTACCATGTCTTCCCTGAATAACGGGCCCTCCGGGTTCTCGCTGGTTTTCTTCCCAGGTACATCCTCTAGCTTAAGGTTTGTTCATCAAAACCGCCTTTCGTCTTTTGGTGTTGAGGCCAAAAGTACCATAGCTGTTTGGCTCCAACCTCCCACAAAGTCAAGGTTCCGACTTCGTGGGTGCTTTATATTATGGGGGGAGCACATTTGTTCCCCTAAGGTGTTTCTAACACTATCCTTGGGAGTAGAAGGAATAACATCCTCAGCAAAGAGGTAATCGCCCTCATCTTGGAGGTCAAGCATATATTCATCATAAAATTCTTTGTCCCCTTTTTGATATGCATCTTCCAAAAGCTCAACATCCTTAGTGTCCATCTCTTGCATGCCACTGAGGACACCCAGCTCTTGTGTGCTGCATAGAACACAGTTCCTTTTATGTAGTATGCCGCTTAAGGTATCTCTCCCTTTTTAGGTACTAAGACCTCATACTCACTTCAAGGGTTTGCACCCTTTTTCATTGTGCTTAGTCTTCCTTTTCTTTCCTTTCTTTTCTCCATTATCAGTCTCCCTCAGATAAGGTCCAATATTTATTATCTGATCCCATTTTACTCTTCCTTTTTTCCATGACGTTGGCAGTGGTCTCTTGAACACAGCTTCTAAATTCATGCATTATGAGCTTTTTAATAATTTCTTCATTAATTAGCCCCTCTGGGAACTCGGGTGATTCTAGAACTTTCTCTGCCATACTAGTAAAATATCAGTACCAGAATAATATTCCAATCTCAAAAAAATCAATTCAGCTTGGAAACCTCTCAAGAAACCTCTCATGACCTATGCCTGTCAAATCTCCTTAACTCCAAAGAAGGGTACTGTAACTGACATCATGACATTGTTACAGTTACAGAATTGGCAGCGTAATAGCAGTAATAAGCAATAGGACTTAGCACAAAGCAAGATTTGCCCCAAATGTTACGTTGGCTTGGCCTCATGCCGTTGCCCAACACTTTCTTTTAATACGCTGAGTTTTGCCTGGCGCGTCGAAAGGTCGACTCTTTCTGCCTGGCTTTGGCGATTGTGGCTTGCTGATGTGCGATCATGCACGGAGTCTGGATTTGGTTTCAGTGAGCCTAGGGATGCTGTTGCAGAGGACGCTCACTGAAGCGACATTGGGAGCTTCCTGAGTAGACGAACCTCGCTGAGACACACATTTTCAACAGTCAGGAGCTGCCACAGTAGAGTAAGCTATAGGCTCAGAAAAAGAAAAACAATGTAACATTGGGGGTAAATTTATCAAAATGCAGAGGTGTCCCTACTTGATCAATGTTGCGAATTGTGAAAATGAAATGTCTTCGAAATCAGGGCCTAACAGAAAGGTAGATAAGGGAACCTCACAAGGAGAAATCTCAACCAACACCTTGACAATTGGCTAACAAACCTGTTTACATAGATTGGAAACCATCCAAACAGCAATACAACCACTAAGGATAAGGAAAAATGCAAAGCAAATTAATGTACTACTTATCTGAATGAGGAGCAGCATTTAAGAGAAAGATGATTCCATGCTTGGACTATTTTTATGTAGGTGAAGGTTCTATTCTGGATTGTCAATATTGTATAATGTAATGTGTTCTTTAAAGTGCTGTGTTGGAATGGCATTAAAAAGATTTATGCATAATGATAGCCTCCAGTTTTGTAATGAAATTCTTGGTCATTTTTCAGGATTCTTATTTTTTGTCAAGAAATCCTATTGACTAGTCGTTTGTTATGGTTTTGCGGCACTATTTTATTTTTCTATGTATCCTTGGAGCAAGTTATCTATTTTTCTCCTTTTTTTTGTTAAACATATTTAGTATTATTTAGGTACATTTTGGTTTGTTTCTTTACGGTAGTGTTGTTTGTTTGAAATGTTAATCCTCACATCCCTTTGATATGTCTTGGGATTGGTCTTTGAGCTGTACTAAGTCAACAAAAGGTGAACTGAAAGATACCCTTAGAAGAGGAGTGATTTAGCTGTGAAGATCCCACATGAGAAGGATCGGTTTGGGCTTCCTCTTTTTCGTATAGCATGTTCAGGCATGTGCAATGTTTTAGGAGTTAACTTTAAAAACTTTCAGTCCGGTCTACCAATGTACTGAAAGGAAAAACTACTCAATACAAGAGCCAACAAAATCATGCTGGACAAATCCTGCTTTTTACCAGAAATTCCAAAAAAAGAAGATTGTAAACTAGCCCTTCACTTGTCTAACCTCCAGATGGCAAAAATGTATCCCGCACAAAAGAAGACTCAGCACAGTCTCTTTAAACTTCAGAAAAGACTTACAGAGCCTATCTCTTCAGACAATCTATCCCCAACTAGCTGTTAATGTGCTTACGTTTAATGCTTCTTTTCATATGTACGTCATGTTACAGCTTGTATTTGTGGTTGTCTGCAAAGCACTCTTTTAGCCATGAAGCTATGTTTGAGCTACAGAAACACAAAATAAATAAGAATTATGGGACGTAGTTCCCTAGCGCAGGACACATTATTTACAGCATTTTTTTCCAATGACCAATGCCTTAGGGTTGATAAACCTCTTCCCCTCATTTGGTCTGACCACCATGCTGTCCCTTTTTCACATTCCTTTTCCTCCACACATGGGAACTGCTCCGAGGGACATTAAGAAGGTCTTTAAAAGAAATTAGAAAGGTACAAGTTAGGAATCTTTTTTATGGGCTCTTAACAATCAAAACTGGACTAACCATAATAACACTGATCTGGCAGCTATAGAGTATTCGACATGGCTTAAGGCAGCTATTGACTCTCTTGCTCCCCTTAAAGAATCTTATGTATGTAAGAAGAAGCCCACCTCTCCTGGGTTTTCAGAGAAGCTGAGAATACTTAGACGAGCCTTTCCAGCCAAGAAAACGCTTGGCGTAAACACTATGAACCACTCGAAAGAGGCGGCTATAAGGCTATTCTGGTAGAATATAAAGCAGCCATTAGGCTAGAGAAATCCCTCTACTGCAATGAGAAGATTGAATCCGTCAAGTCTGCTAGGGATCTCTTTAAACTGATCAATCTTCTTTCTATATCTTCTGTCTCCTCCAATAACGAGAGTTTGCATGTCTTCTGTAATCATATGGCAAATTTCTTTCATACCAAGGTTTTTGACATATACTCTTCCTTGGACAGTTGCAATCCTGAGCCCTCTGTCTTTGCCCAAAAGAATAATTACATAGGTTCTAATCCTCCACATACTAAGAGCAGGGATTACTGTCTTTCTACTTTTTCCCCTCTAAGCTATGAGCTGACCAAACAGTTTCTTCGAAGGGTTAAATCAGGCTGCCCTCTTGAACCTTGGTCTCCCAAACTGATGCAGTTGGGAGGGTATATCATTATTCCCCCACCTCACAGCAACTGTTAATCAGGCTCTTGCCTCTGGATGCTATCCTCAAAGTTGGAAAACTGTAATTGTTAAGCATCTGCTTAAAAAATCCAATTTGGACCCCTCTGAATTGAAAAACTATCCGCCCAATTCTTTGCTTCCCGTCCCAGCCAAGATCCTGGAGAAACCTCTAAATATCCAGTTGATGACTTACTTGGAACAACACAGCATCTGCTGGACATATCCCAGTATGGATTTAGGAGTAACCATGGGACAGAGACAGCACTATTATCCACAGTCAATAACATCCGCTCCCTGGTTGATGCTGGACAGGCTGTGGTGCTGAACCTGTTGGACCTATCTGCAGCCTTCAACACCCTATCTACCACCAGGATGATTGACCGCCCACAAGAAATTGGGGTCACAGACTTAGCCTTGACGTTTTTGTCATCCTTCCTGAAGTATTGGTCTCAGACAGTGGTGGTGGACCACTTCTACTCTGACCCCGTAGCCACTCTGTGTGAGGTACTGCAGGGCTCATCCATGAGCTCAACTTTGTTTAATATACATGTCTCCCCGCTGGCCAAACGGATTTGATCTTTTGGGCTTCAGGCGTTATCCTATGCTGACGACGACACAAATAATTGTATCTATCACAAAGGACATCGAGGCCTCCGCCACCAATTTTAACAACTGCATGCATGCCGTGGCCACATGGATGGTAAAAAAACTACCTGCGACTGAATGGAGACAAAACCGAGGTTTTGATCTTTGGTAGCCAACAATCTATTTAGACCCATTCTTGATGGCCAGAAATGCTGGGGCAATGTCTCAGCCATGCTGACTCCACAAAGAATCTTGGCGTCTTGGTTGACAACAATCTGTCCTTTAATCTGCAGGTAAATAGTACAATATCATCCTGTTTTTGGGTGATTAAGACCCTTAGCAAGGTGTTTCCGTTTCTTTCCTTTTCTGTGTGTAAACAAGTGGCTGTGGCACTGATTATGTCCAAGATGGATTATTGCCACGTGCTTTATCTGGACATTAATAAGGCAGCCTTTGAC
Source organism: Triturus cristatus (assembly GCF_964204655.1). NCBI lineage: Eukaryota > Metazoa > Chordata > Amphibia > Caudata > Salamandridae > Triturus > Triturus cristatus. The sequence continues at coordinate 948,212,606 of NC_140593.1, forward strand.
AAGGTGCAGCTTTTCCAGAATGTTGCAGCAAGACTAATTTTGGATCTTCCTAAAGATCATTCAGTCTCTGCTACTATTCGGAAACTGCATTGGCTCCCTGTGGCGTATAAACAAATTGCCTTCAAGGCCTTATGCATTGTCCATAAGGCACTTCACAATTCAGGCCCTGAGGGAGTTAAGCATGTTTTTCAATGGTATGTTCCTTCTAGACTGTTGTGTTCTGCTGGTAAAAATCTGTTGGGTATTCATAGGTTTTGGAGGGGAAGGTGGGTCTATTGCTGTGGCTACATCTAAGTTTTAGAATACTCTCCCTCAATCCATCTCCTGTCTGGAAGCCCATTTTCCTTTACGTAAGGCCTTGAAGACCTGACTTTTTGCCTTATAATGTCATTTTAGCTCAGGAATGATGCTCTCTCCCCCAGTAGACTAACGGCATTAGCGCCTTGACGCCTTCAGGCATTTGTTCGCGAATCTAAATGATCAAAACAAAGTAATTTTCAAACTTGTAAAGTAGTACGCTTGTAGTACTATTTTGTGTACTTTGTGACTTAGTGCCGTGGCCTCAAAACATCCAAAATTTAAATATTCATATACAACTACTACAAATAGAAAGGACTAATGTTTTGCACTTCTACTAATGGAGTATGACTTTTTGGGGCTGATTCAGAAAGTGTTATGAGGGTACATAAACGAGTACTACAGTAGTACTACTTTATATACTCCGAACTGCTTTTATAAAGGGACCCCAAAGTGTGAAGTAGACTAAATCCCGCCCAAAGAAAACACTGTGGCTTGGCTCTTTTTCTTTTGAGCCAAAGAGTGCATAATAGTATGGTTAACAGTGAAAATTAAGAAAGGCAAAGTTTGCTTGTCAAAGATAATGATCACAAAGCATTGATCAGTGGTTGTGAATGCAAAGAATCCCCATAGTTCATCCCTGAAAACATGAACTGGAACTGCACTAGGGCAACTAGTACCAGATGTTCCAAAATCAAATGAAAATGTAGACGCAAAGGTGTCTAGATGAGCAGTGTGTAAATATTAATCCAAGAAAGTGTGTGGGAGCGTGAGAGAAGAACTCGCCACCCCATCCTCCTCCAGCAAAAGAGAAAGAAACTTGTTAGAGACAACATTGATGTTCTGCAACATACTTATTTCTTCATCAGTTTTCTCGAACAGCCATCCAAAGCTCACTAATGCCTTTGTTTTGAGCTAATTCTTTTTAAAGTTTTCACTGCACCTGAAAGGAAATTCAGACAAAGTCCAGTGGACCTTTACATTGCCATCATGGTCTTAGTAGTATTGAATTTGTTTTAGTCAATTAAAACCATAAACCTCGACAAAAGGACATACACTGCTAGACATAAAATTAGAGAATCTAAAATGGTTATTGAACATGAACAATTTTTTGTTTGGGGAGCAGCCATTAATACGAAATTTGCTGCGTATATAGTAGACAAATTTTGCACAAAATGCAAATGTGCAAAGGTTAAAAAACTGACTAAGCCTATGCGATGTGCAGATTTACACAGAAGATGCTGATATCATCATGGGAACATTTTGCGGTTAGATAGGAATACCAATCTCTTATAACAATGAAATGTCCCTTTATGCTGGAAACCTACCTGTGACTGCTTCCGGTGGGTCAACTTGTCAATTTACCTGATAATTCTTATTTACCCTCTGTCCTAGCCCTTCTCATATAATTTTCGAACAATCATTCAACAATTAGAACCACAACTCCTAAATTTACAGTACCTGTAAATATCAATGTGTACAATGCCTTACGATACTGTTGTATATTTTGTCTCACTGACTGTAACTGTATTACCTGTATTATTTAGTCTCCAAAGCCCTTTTGCACTACATAAAATCTTGTCTTTGTAAAGCTTAATTTTTTTCATGTCTGTAGCTCAAAAATAAAATCTATATATTAAAAAGCACTAAGAGATCAAAGTGGAGATGAAATCCTATGGAGTGCTGTTGCTGCTCAAACAGATTTTATTTTCAAATGAAAAGAATAAGAACAGGCACGTCACCTCATAGCAGAAAGTGCTCTGTCCCTTTTAGGCAGGAACTTTCACAAACCCAGCAGGTACCGTTATGAAAATGTTCCCTAAATTATTTTCCCCTGTTAAGACACGATCCCAGAACAAAGGTTTTTAAAAAATGTTTTATTTATCTTTGTAAGCTTTTTCAACTTAGTTCAACATATTTAAAACCCTTCTTTATTTTAATAGCATCTGTCCATATCCTCTTGTGGCATTTTGGGCACTGTAGTTCCAACTTCCAGAGACTCTTTACTGATGTTGATGCCAGTTGCAACTAGACACATTCAGTTTAGCTATTATTGTCTAGTTACCGAAAATATTAATACTGCAAATATTGTAGTCTGGGTTTAATCAAGTATTCTTTTTCAAATATGGATGTTTATTCAAATGATTATTTTGATGATCAAGTTTATTGGCATTTAAAAGAAACCACAGAATTACATTGACAGCAAAATCAGGCACATTACCTCAATGATTAATAACAGTAAAGATGATGTGAGACCTGTGTATCAGGCTTCAGATTAGATTCTCGTGCAAGTTTATTGCAACACATAGGAGCACACACACCAATCAAGACAGTAGATTGAACCATTTACCCTAGATCTTTTTGAATAGTTCAGGACAGCTCCGGGCCTCGAAGAGGGGTTCCTCTTGGGTCCCGCACCAGTCCACCCCCGTCTCCACCTCCGTACAGTAGGGGGCTTGGCCTGAGACCAGAGTGCCGCAATGTCTTGTCTCGCCACCGCCACTGCAGTCATTAGAAAGCGCTTGTCGGCCCGAGAGCCATCCAGGCCATCAAACACACCTAAAATCAGACGTAATGGGTCGTGGGGAACTACCTACCCCAGGGTCTGTGTAAGTTCAGTTCCACACCCGCCCAGAATGACGTAATGGCGGGGCACTGCCAGATCATATGGTAAAAGTCAGCTGGAGCGTGGTCGCATCGTGTACAAGTCAGGGAGGGCCACAGTCAAGCTCTATACACACGCGCAGGAGTTAGATATGCCATATGTAAATAGTAGAGTTTAATTAGGCGCAGTTTGGAGGAAGTCGTCAAGGTCTTGGGAGCCATGAGAGCGTCCCGCCAGTCTGCATCCTCCAATGGGCCCAGCCAACCCTCCCAGTGGGCACGCAGTGAATCTAGGGTCGCAGGGCTGTTCACTAGAGAGCGGTAGATCCGCGACACCCCTCCGTTACCAAGGTGCCCCATCATCACTTGAGCCTCGAGGGGACTGAATTCGGGGAGGAAGGTGGGAGACGTAAATTGCGCATTGACGGCATGCCGAAGTTGCAGGTATTTGTAAAACTGGGAGGCGAGGAGAGAGTAGTGCTGCTGCAAATCTGCGAAGGCCCTGATGTGGTCCCCAACACAGACGTCCCCAAGAAGCGAGAGCCCAATGCGGTCCCATTAACGAAAGTCCCGGAGAGTTGAAGTCTCACGCAGCCAAGTACCATGCCACAGGGGTGTATGTTTGGTAAGCTTCCCATCCCATTTCGTGTGGCGCGGGTCGGTGCGCCAAGCCAATAGGACTGCCAAAGGGATGGGGGGGAAGGACTTGAGGTATGGGGGCCCGTACAAGTAGGCTTGGAGATGTGGAAAATCCATAGACCTCAGCTCGACCTGGTACGACCTTCGGACCAGCCGCCGGTGAACCAGTCATGAACCACAATAAGTCTCGTGGCCTAGTAGTAGAGGTGAAGATTGGTCACACCCATGCCACCATCATATGGAGGTATCTGACTGTGAGCCAGGGCCATACGTGGCCTCCCACCCCTCCATAAAAACCGGGTGAGCAGACCACCAATCTCGCGGAACCAGCTCCCCGGGAGATGAAAGGTTATGTTTTGAAGAATATATAGAAAGCGGGGGAGAACCATAATTTTAAAAAGCGCACTTTTGCCAAGGGGATTAAGAGGGAGGGACTGCCATCGTTTGAGGTCTGCCTTGGTAACCGGGGGCATAAGGTTGAGGGCCCATTCAAGTTCTGGGAGCAAGGTTACCCAGACTCCCAAGTATTTGAAGGACTGCCTATGCAGGGGAATGGTTGTTTGCCAGTCGAAACAGGCACGCGACGGGTGGAGGGGAACCAGAGTGGATTTTGCCGGGTTGAGCCGCAGGCCAGAGACTCGCTCAAAGGCGAAAAGGACTTCCAAGCACCGTGGGCCGGAGTCCTCAGGATCCGCTAAGAAAAGGAGGACGTCGTCTGCGTAAAGGGAGACCTTGTCGACCCATCCCCGGATGCTGGGATCGTTGTGTATGAGAGAGGCCAGGGGCTCCATTGCTAGCGCAAATAAGAGCGGCGAGAGTGGCCAGCCTTGGCGGGTGCCCCTCTGGATGGGGAATGCCTCAGAGAGCACGCCATTAATTAGGACCCGTGCTTTGGGGCTAGAATACAGAACTCAGATGAAACGCCTGAATGGGAGGCAAAATCCCATCGCCTCCAGCACATCTTCCAAATAGGTGCAGTCCACTGTATCGAATTCTTTTTCAAAGTCAATGAGAAGCAAGGCCAAGTACGGGGTGAGCTGATGGCGATGGGCGAGGTGAAGACGGCGTATGCAAGGCCGGGTACCACGGGCAGGCATGAAACCACATTGGTCTGGATGGACCAAGTAATCTAGGAGGGGGCGCAAGCGTTGAGCCAAGGCAGTGACAAAGATTTGCACCTCGGTGTTGATGAGCGAAATAGGGCGGTAATCCGCGCAGGAGTGGGAAGGCGGTTGTGTTTTAGGAAGAAGCACAATAGTGGCCTGTCGGTCTCTGAGGGGGAAGGACCCCGTGTCCACCACATGTTGGAACAGATCGACCAGGTGCGGAATCAACAAGTTGCGATAGGTGGCATAGTATTGCTGAGGGTATCCATCCGGCCCTGGTGTCTTACCAGAGTGCAAGAGTGAAATGGCCCCGTGTATCTCCTCCGGTGTAAGGGGGAGATCCAGTGTCTCCGAGACTGCCTGGGGAAGACTGGGTAGCTGAGTCGTAGCCTCTGACATCAGTGTGGCCAGGGAGGCCTCGGGAGACCGGACCGCATAAAGCTGAGCATAATAGCCTGCAAAGGCTTGGGCGATAGCATGTGCGGTGAAATGATGAGTGCCGGCTGCATCGCAGACCTCGGGGATTATGCGTTTGGCGTTGGGATATGAGACTAGATTATGGAGTAGCTTCCTGTTTTTGTCACCCCAGCCGTATACACATGCCACCGAGGAACACCATAACATTTTAGCTGATTCTAGAGAGATCTGACCGATATCCTCACGTAGCAGTGCCAGCTGTCTGGTGGAGCTAGCACTTTCGGCAGAAGCCTGGGCTGATTCCAACTGTGTAGCTTGGGCCTCGAGCTGCAGTGTGGGCGGTCTGGGCCGTGCGCGTTGTGTGGACCAAACCTCTAGCCACGCTCCGTATAGTAGCCTTGCCAGCCCCCCACAGTTTACCCGGAGAGGGAACCGATCCCTTGGTGATCAATAAGTATTGCTTCAGCTCTTGCCCGAGGGTCTCAACGAATTCTGCATCCTGCAGGAACCAAGCATCCATCCACCAAATCGTGCGGACGCCCGAGACGGAGGGAGACAGGGGAGTGATCGGAGATACCTCGGGGAAGGATAGTAACCCCAGACACCAACTGACAATCGATGGCCGGCAACAGGAGCAAGTCAATACGGGAGTGGGTATGGTGGGCCGCCGAAGTATGAGTGTACTGTTCTCGGCGGGGGTTCCATACCCTCCAGGCATCACAGAGACCTAGGGCAGAGGACCAATCAGAGAGGCGCTTAGCAAAGGCAAGGCGGGGCGCAGAGGGAGCACCTGTCGTGTCACAAGAGGGCTGCATAACAGCGTTGAAGTCACCTCCAATGACCGTCAGACCCTAAGGGAAAGTCGAGATTAATAGTGTGATGCGTCTGAGTGCAGAGTGCATTGAGGCGGGGGGAATGTATGCACACAGGAGATTAAGAAGATGACCCACGATCCTACCAGTTAAGGCCACATGACGCCCCTGTGTGTCGGTCTCCACCTGTATCAAAGTAAAGGGGAGACCTCTACGAATCATCATAATCATCATCATCATCATCATCATCATCATCTTTATTTCGGTCACTTGGACCATAAAAGAATGCAACAATATTACAATTTATAAATTACACAATAAAATGATTACATATAGATGAATAAAAAGAAGGTCATAAAACAATCTGGTTAAAATCATAAAAAATATTCATATAACCATATTAGGCTTAGTGCAGCGATTACGGATAAACCACATTGCTGTTAAGAATTTAGCAACTGCAAATACGATTAGGGCGGAAGAATCTGTCTTTAAAATTCTGTATGCTGGAAGGTAGTTCCTAAAACCCAAATTTTTGAGGAGAGGGACAAGCCAGTAGTTCCGGGGTCTTTGGTAAGCTGGACAGAAAAATATAATGTGCAGATCATTCTCTCGCGGGTATGCACATGCTGGGCATTGGACTGTGAGCTGGAATTTAGTCCAGTGGTCAGTGTACGCCCTAAGGGGAAGAGTACCATAGCGCCACTGCATATATAACTTCTTTGTTTTTGACGGACCTACGTCATCAAGGACTTGCTCTAGACGATATGAATCTTTAAAAACAAGGAAGAAATTAGATAGAGACCCCTCACGTGTGCTCTCAATAGAGACCCTTAGCTTGTGCTCATAGTAAACCTTTGATAAAGATTTGCGTGAGATCCTGCAACATGCATTTCCTGGATTATGCCACAAATCTGGTCTTCCTAGTATTTCAAAAGTTTGCTTAATGTACTTTAACCATGGGATTTGTGCCGCTTTGGGTAGGCGCAAAATCTCTACGAGCTCAGCCCTGTAATTAGATAATTCCGGTGTGCTCCAGACTTTGCGCCAAAAGGTTAAGGGTTTAAGTCCCAACTCCTCCGTAATAGGTCTTAGGCCCAGGTCTAATCTCAGTGGGAGAAGTGGGGTACTAGGCGGTAATGCCGCCAGTTGCCTTATGAAATTATTCTCCGTGATCTGCAATTTCTGGTCCGCTGTATGCCCCCATATTTCGCCCCCATAGATTACTGCCCCTCTAGCCTGTATTTTGTAAATTTGCAGGGGTGGACCAAAGGGTTTATAAGTCGACCTGCTTATCATCCTGCATATACCACCCGTTAGCTGTGCTAATTTCATATTTGCCTTGGTTTGGTGCGAGTCCCAAGTCATAGTTTGGTTAAGTGTAACCCCCAAATAATCAAACGTAGTGACCCTCTCTAATCTGACGGACCCTATCGTCGGATTTGGGCGAGTTGAGGAGGGTGGGTTAAAAATCATATACTCAGTTTTTGAAGCGTTGATTTCCAGTCCACGCTTCACACAAAAGTTCGAAAACCCATCCAACACCCGTTGTATGCCCATGGGGGATTTAGAAAGCAGCAGGGTATCATCTGCAAACATGATTGCAGGGACCCTGCTGCCATTTAGCTTAGGGGCATCAGTGTTGTTCAACCCAATAAGATGGTTGATAACCCCATCCACGCAGAGGCAAAACATTGTTGGTGCAAGCACACAACCCTGTCTAACCCCCGCGTCAACGGCGAAACCATCCGAAAGAACTCCCCCCTCTACCACACCTGACCTTAGCAAAATTTCCTTGATATAATCTCATCAGGATTGATAAGATATCGGCAGGAACCCCTAGGTCCATTAAAACAGTCCATAGTTTAGCCCTTGACACTAGGCCGAATGCCGCTCGTAAATCCACAAAGACCGTGTACAAGGTGCCACCCTCAATTAACGCGGTCTTCCAATATAGAAGGTTCAGACGAAAGATCTGGTCTGTGGTTGAGACTCCCTCTCTGAACCCTGCTTGGTACGGGCTCATTATAGCACGTTCTTCAATCCAATTTTGGAGGCGGTTAAGTATCAATCTGCCAAAAAGCTTTTGGGGAACATCGATAAGACTGATAGGTCTATAATTGGCTGGGAGCAGGGGCGATCCCTTTTTAAATATGGGTACAATCTCTGCGCCCAGCCAAGTATTTGGCACCTCCATGCCTCCCAGAACGGAGTTAAATAATGTCAGTAGATAGGGTGCCCAGACATCGGGTTAATGTTTAAATAGATCACCCGGTAGGCCATCTAAACCAGGTGCCTTGCCTGATGCTAATCGTCCGATGGCCTCGCGGACCTCCATTAATGTAAATGGGACCACTTTCAAATCATCACTGTCAAGATGGATAGGATCGGATCGTGCACCTTCGACTACACTATATAAAGACTGGAAGTGGTTTTGCCAAACCTTAGGTGAAATGTTGGGCTCTATTGCAGAGGTCAGCTCCTCAGATCCAGTGTTCACATAGCGCCAAAATGTACGCGAATCTCCACGTGCCAGTGAGGTGGTAAGTTTTTCCCATTTATCATGCTCCCATTCACTTTTTGCATGACTGATCAGGTGCTTATAGGCCCTTCGCCTGGTCCTGATCTCCTCGCTCCCCTTCCCCTCCTTTATCGAGGCCAGGAGATCAGTTTTTGCCTTACGGCATGTGATGTTGTACCAGAGGGGACAAGTGGTACGTCCGTTAGCCCTTTTTGGGGTGGAGAAAAGGATTTCAGACGTTGATTTAATGAGGTCCTCATGCAGCAATCCCCACAGTTGTATATATGTCCTGGGTGCTATCTTGCTCTGATAATGCAAGGGCCTTTTCGAGTGTGGGGATGACCCGGGCATAAAGCCTGGATATCTTCTCTGGGTTAGAAGCTAGTTTCTCCCACTTCACTCTACGTCTGTTGTTCATAAGGCCTAATCCCACCTCAGGTGTCACCCTCTGTTCCCTCCTAGCCTCATAACCGGGGAGGTCATATTCCATTTCCAGTGCGTTGTGGTCGCTATCTACCCTTGGGGTTACCCAAAAGTCTCTGATGAGCGACCACGTGGCCAATGGAACGAGAATATAATCAAGTCTTGATTCCCTACCCCCTCTATTATATGTGTATTTTGGAGGAATGTCAGAATTTATCCGACCGTTACAGGCCCGGACAACATATTTTAAGGTTAAAGATGTTATTTGTATGGCCAAAGGGGTCCACACTCTTGGGCCCGGCGCCTCCAGTGGGGGTATGGACCAGACTGCATCCTCCTCTTGGGCTAGACCGTCCAATGAGCTGAAAAGCGGCTCAAAATGACAATTTAGGTCTCCTCCTATTTAAAAAAAAAAGGGGTACCCTCAGGGATTTCACTTAGGACATCCGCAAGCTCCTCTATAGTACGCGACTCTTGCGTGATATTCACTGGTCTAGAATAGACATTTACCAACAGAAGCCTGTGTGAATTTGGCCATTCCAACAGTACAACAAGAATGTCCTCCTTACTGAGAGGGAGGACAGTAGCCCTACATCCCAAATCGCTAGCCACCCAGGTTGCAAGTCCTCCCAAGGGGCGCCCCCTACCCCCCCATTTTGCATTTATAGAAAATGCAGCAAAACCGGTGCAGATAACTTCTTCACGCGCCCAGGTTTCCTGAAACAGGCATATATCTTTGCCCTCAATATATGAGTTCCAGTCCGGGCAATTCAATTTATTGCCCAAGCCCGCCACATTCCAGGATAGTATCTTCAAAGAAGAGGTGATAATACTCTTGTTTAGTGGGTTTGGGAGCAAGCCCAGTCTGGATTTCGGGCCCAATGGTGTATTGGTATCTATACTACTATCTATGGGCAGTGTCGCCTCCCTTACAATGCGTGGGGGGGAAACGGGCCTAATAGCTACCTCTCCATTGTTGTATTTCTCCTCGGGGTTGACCTTCTCTCCGGGGGTAGCTAAACATATTTTGGTGGCGTGAACACCATTATAGCCTCTATCCTCTCCATTCCCTATCTCATTCAGTCAGTCTACCATGTCTAGGTTGGTGAATCTATTATGGGTGGGGAAATGGTCATAGCGCTGCGTCCTGGGAGGGTGGGGGGTCCTACTTTCTCTAGTACCCCATCTACCACCTCTTCTCTGTACAAATTTCCAACCTTCCTCTTCTTGTCTGTGTCTTGTGGGTGGATAGAAGAATGATAGAGGTAGCGCTTGAATAGAAGTCCCCTTGTCACAATATGGCCAGCTACATATATATGAAACAGTCATAGGGTCCCTGAAGTTGACCAAAACACAGTCTCCGTCAATAGATTTTCTGGTACCACCCAGCCAAGGGACTCTTCTTACCATAAGGACCTCGCTCCTTATTCCTTTAGGGAGGGGCCTATTTATAGAGAGACAATTAATTACCTTGTTTTTTTAAGGCTTCGACAGGTTCCCGGGAGGATGATTTTAATTCGGGAATACCTGTTAAGATAACTATATACGGACTTGCCTCTGGTGGCAAATTGACTAACCTGTGTTTGTTGACATTGTCATTGCCCAATTCCCCATTTTCAGGCACAGCTGGCTTCTCCTGGGAGCTTACATTTACTAAGTGATTTGGGGCTGATAAATTAGGCTGTGATATGGGATGTTGAATTAATGTAGGATTGGGTGCAAGGCCCATTTCCTTAACTGCAGGCGCTATTTTAGTCTTCTTGCCACTATGGCTCGACCCTCTTCCTACTAATTGGCTGTCCTTATTAGGGGCGTCTAATAGGCATGCAGTTTCCTTTTCAATATTCAGTAGACAAGTTTCCATCTTTGCTAATCGCAGTTCCAAAGGATTGAGCATTATCCTCATAAGAGTGCGAATGTCAGAGAGAGTAATATCCTCCTCCCCAGAGTTTACATTTGTACTTGGGGATATCTGCCTCGATGTGTGGGGGGGGTGGTGCCCTTTTTTTCAATGGCGAGGTTGGCCCCTTACTAGGTATGCCATTTTTCTTGCCCTCGCACAAGGTGGTGTTCTTTGCAGTTTTAGACTTTCTTTCCCTACAATTTTGTTCCCTTCTTTTCCTTTTTGGAATAGCGCCCTCCCTCTCCCCCTGCCTTAATTGCGTAGACTGATGTTCCCTGAGAATAGTTCCGTCCATAATGGACAAAGTCGCATTAGGTGCAGTTGTGGGTGGGGGGGGGGGGCTTAGGTAAAGGTAAAGGTAATATACTGAAATCTACTGGGGCCGAGAGATCACAGTCAATGTTTGCAACAAGGGAACCACTCAAATCAACTGCATCAGGTGTAACATTTGTTCCCCTGCCCCCAGCATCAGATAATGTACATTCCAATCTTTTTTCAGGAGTAGTTGCATGTGCAAGGGGGCCCAGAGACGATCTCCTTACCCACTCAATTTCTTGCGAAATGCGTCTTTCTAAATTAGTAATTTCATCAATAAGGAGTGAGCCAGCTTTAACAAAGTAAGTGTCCAAAGTACCTTTAGGCTTCCCAACAGCCAGCGTGGTCTTACTCCTCGTCTCCCTTGTAGCCATAATCTTATTGTAATTGTGGGGTGTGTGAAAAGGGAAGGACGTGGATCAAGGGGGATGGCCCAATCCCTATCTCGTCCGTTCTCGAACGGCCTCAAACGGCCCACTCTTTGCCCAGTCTTTGCCCACGCTTCGACTCGCGCGCATCCCGCTGGCGCGGATACTCCAGGGGTTTATGTAGAGGGGTGGATCAGGCGGGAGCAGGCGGGAAGAGGCACCAGCTGCACCTGTGGTGATGGCGCTGTGCAGGCTGGTACTCGCAGTTCAACCTAGGTGTTCAGCAATCAAACAAGGCTCCCCTGGGTCCTGTGCACTCCTGGCTGACCGGGATCAAAAGTTCCGTGTTCCTGCAATGTCCGTCATGAGTTACCTCTACGAATCAGTATGGCCAATCCAAGGGAGCCTCGTGTGAAACCAGTGTGCCAGACCCTATTAAACCCATATCTGGCGAGGAAGGTGCATTGAGTTCCCAGAAGGTGCGTTTCTTGTAGGAAGAGAATATCGGTCGCTTGGGGTTGGGCACTGCGAAGAACTGCGGTTCGTTTTATACTGTCTAGTAGGCCATTGACGTTCCATGACAAAATGTGGAGAGGTCTATTAAGAGTTGACTTTGTATGACTGAATGGTGTGTGTGTGGACCAGCGCGAATGGACCGGGGTCCCAGGGGAGGTAACATTTCATAGCCTGGGTGTAGGGATAGAGCTTGTGTATTATGATAGGTCTTTGGTCATTCGTAGTGGCGTCTGTGCGCAGTGAGCTGCCGTGAAGAACGAAATAATTGGCCCAAACGAGGCCAAAAACAATCAGGAAACAACGGTCCTCCCACCCCCCCTGCCCCATAAAACCCCCCCACCCTGCACTTTTGAAATTGAAGCATCTGGCGCCCTGAAAAGGAACTCAACAAAACAAAGATACAAACAAGTCTAAGTGCTAAGCTAAAACGATTAGCAGAGCATGGTCGTGGCGGAGATGGACCCCTCCATGCAGACGGATATGCTAATGTTAACAGCTGCAAGAAAAATTAAGAAGCAATTTATGGACCCTAATCCGCTGGGCCTCAGGGGTCAGACTCCGTCATCTTCCTCGGATCCTCGAAGTGCAGGGCTCCTAGACAAGTCAGAGTAAGATCTGGCAGGGCGCAGTGTTTCAGAGGGGTCTGGGACCCAGCTCAGACCAATCAAGGAACCAGTCAGGCTGTGAGTCCCAGATACCCGAGGTAATTCAGAGGTACTGAGCAATTGGGACACTGCTTCCGGTGATCGTAAGGCTCCGCTGCGTCGGCCACCCTTATTGCGGGACCGAGTACGGCGCCGCTGCGGCTTGATAAGGAGTGGTTGAGGTTGCGTAGGCTCCCGTCGAGCAGGGAGAGAGGCGGGACGAGTCCGTAGGGGCCACTGCTCCGTGAGCCAAATCCAGGCCGTTTGGGGGGTATCAAAGAGTGTCTTGTCTTGAAAAACAACTCTGAGTCAGGCTGGAAAGAGGAGACCATAGCGAAGTCCCAGATTACAGATCTTCTGTTTGACGTTGTCATAAGTTTGTCGTTGAGCCTGCACCACTCTGGTATAGTCCAGGAAAAGCATAATCGTGCTGTTTTGGTAAGTCACTGGACCCTGTGTCCTCGCCGCCCTAAGGATCGCGTCCCTGTCTCGGAAGTTAAAGACCCTCATGATCATGGGCCGGGATGGAGCCCCACGCAGAGGCCGGGGAGCCAGGGAGCGATGGGCGCGCTCGACCCCGGACCATGGTGAGAGGGACTCATTAGGTACCCAGGATCTCACCCAGGTCTCCACGAATGTGTCAGTTCAACCCTGTTCAGCCCCCTTGGGAAATCCTATGAGGCGTAGGTTATTCCTTCTTGACCTGTTTTCGGCGTCTTCGGCCCGACTGTGAAGTTGCAAGGTCTGAGTCTGGAGCCGGGCCACCTGGGTCTTTTGTTGGCCTATGTCAACCTCGACCGTGGAGATGCGTGATTCCTCCTCCGAGATCCATGGCGTTACGCAAGTCCTGATGAATAAGGGCCATGTCCACCCTAACCTAGCCAATCTTCTTCTCCACCGAAGCCTGCGAGGCGCCAATTGCTTGGAGGATAGTGGAGAGATCTCCCCCAGCGAGGGCAGGGGTATTTGACGCCCCCCTCCGGGGTCCTGGTCGTTGGTGGTGTATTGGTCCATTTTGGTTTGGGTCTGTGGAGCAGTTGTCTTCGAGGCACGGTCCCTGCCCATCGTTACCGTGGATGGAGGCCCCTGCTGCCGATCAGGTGGGGGAGGTAGTCAGCAATCCCAGAGCGGGGGGGGGGGGAGCCGACACCCAGACCGTCAATACTCTGGCCCAGGCATCAAGGCTAATCCTCCCAGGTCCCCTTGAGCCCCAGGGCTCAGTCAGAACGAATCCGGGGACCCCTCTCCCGCCTCCGCCCGAAGCGATGGTCGATAATAAGGGCTCCACCCCCCATCTCAAGATGGGTGGCAATGGGTTGGTGAGGGGGGGCCCGGGAAGTCGGTCCGCGGCTCCTCAGTGCAGTCAGCCGGGTTCTATTCCTGCCACCTCGAGCCCGCAGCGTGCAGGGTTCCGGCGCCGCTCGATGGAGGCGTCCGAGGGCAGACAGCGGGCTCCAAGCACCAGGGTGAAGACAGGGACCAAGTCCAAGTGGATGGATAGTGAGAGGGGAGGCCAATATCAGGGCCCCGCATCGCCCGACAGTGACGGGCGAGATCCGTTTAGCAGCTGTGGAGGTTTTTCCGACCAATAGAGGAGGCCAAGGGGAGGAAGGGGAAGGGCTCAGCTCCACGGGGGATCTCACCGCCAATGGGGGGCTGACACAGGGCAGGGACGGCCAGGCCAGACATCTCGTATTCACAGGCCGATAATCGCAGAAAGGCACCCCCAGATGTGATGCGTGGCGTAGGGGGGGAGAGGGGGTGAGTCAATGAGGGAGCGGGGGCGGAAGCGCCAACAATGCCCCTCCGCACCACCACCCGACACGGCAGCCGATCCCCAATCTCTAACCCCACTCACCGACAGTCTGTTGATGGAGGCCACAAGGGAGTTCCTGTTGCCCCCAGAAGCCAGCAACTCTTGGAAGCAGAGACGAGGCCGCAGCACCGTCGCAGATCAAGGCAGACAGGAGGGACCGTGCCGGATCCGGTGTCCGCACAGCTGCGGGATTGCGCCAGGGAGTTGCCAGAGAGAGGGGCCCTTCGAGTGATCATAGGGCAGCACCAACGGCCAAGTTCAGTGCCTCCCCCCTGATCCGCTGGGCCGCAGCGTTGGAAGGTTGGAATGCAGCTTCCGGCAGGCCAGGACGACCCCCCACCTCCAGCCCCAGGGGGTGGGTTGGCTGAACACGGGATGGAGGAGACTGCTTTGGCAAGGGTTGAGAGGGTGCCCGACCCCTCGCCCCGCTACCAGACAGCGGTAGCCGAGCTCAGCGGGTCCTCACTCACTGGGTGGGCACTCTGAGGAGATCCTGGGCCGAGCCCCTCCGGAGACATCAGGCAGGCGCAGGAGTCTGGATGAAGTCACCAGCGCGGCAGGGCCGCGCTCGCCTCCTGTTTTCCCCAGCTCCGTCTTCACGGGAGGCGAGCCCCCCCACCGCAGCTTCAGGCACCGATGCGCCGCCGGCAGACGCCACCACTGAGGTGCAAGTCTCGGGCAGTGGGGGAAAGCTAGCGGACCGTGGCTGGGCACGGCCGCCACTCCGCAACGACAGGGGGAGCCAGGCAGCAGACCATCAGGGCATAGGCATCAGGCCCAGAGACGGTACGCTGAGGAGGCTGCCATTTTGGAATCTCGAGGCCTCAGGAGGAAGGGGATCAAACAGAGGCAGCGGAGGCTCTGATCCGCCAGCTAAAGGGATCGGAGTAATGCTGGTGCGGCAGGGAACCTCCGCGTGGAGATGAAAGGATCCAATGGCAGCTGCAAACGACCGGATACAAGGCAGATGACGGAGGGGGTCCTGAGCACTCTTAGAGTGTGACCGCCATCCTGACTCCTCAGGCCACGCCCCTGTTTATTCAAATAATTGAATTATTTCTCCACTCAGTCCGTGAAAATATCAGTGGTTGTTACAGTCTGTGCATTGAGTTTTATGCAGTGTCCGGCTGCTTGATAATTTGTTCATATTTAGATGTAGGCAAGGGGCCCTTATCTTAGTAGACATGTGGCTCTAGTTTGCTCGGATGCAAATGAGAACAGTGCTCTTAATAGCAGTAAAACAGTGAGATCAGCAGTGTCTGCACCAACTCGAAAACTTTGCGAGTTATTGTATGTGCTTCAGAGCAGGAGAGAAACAAATAATGACGGCGGTACCCAGTGTGTCTGAGCAGCCATGCACTTAACTTGCATAAATAGTGAGTTATTAAAGGCATTGGTGAACTGGAATGCATCCCTGCTCCGTGACGTTCATATCTACAAACAGGTGCGTTATCACAGCAGTCTATCCACCATGATACAGTCTCATGATTGTAGAGTAGTCTACAAATATTTTTTGTTTCTACCTTAGTCTAGGGTGTATGGAGAGGTTGTTGGAAAAAATGTATTATGATGATTTTTACCTTTATTCTTACAAACCTGTCTTGATCAGTCTCTGCATTTGTAGCCGCAACTCTCGCCTTTACCTCAAAGAAGAAATTTCTTCAGAAAAATGTTTGCTGGGAATCTGTCACCTGCACTCATACAAAGTTTTTTTTGTAGGTAATGGAAAAGGAGGTGAATCTATTTATGGCGGCTATTTTAAAGGTAAGTGAGAAGTACCCTCTTAACATCTGTGTACCACACCGCTTGTGACAAGCTAGTTTGAGTTCCGAGATTGTCATGTTATCTACTGATAAGCTTACTTTATGCATGATGCTAATGTTGCATGAAAATATTTCTTATGCATGATGTTCTGAGTAAATTTTTATTAGAAGCTTAATTAAAGCCCAAAAAAAAGTTTTAATGTTGTTGGTTAAACGCGACTTTCAGCATGGAGGTTAGGCAACTTTATTCATGAAAATCTCCTATCTTCCTGCCTAAAACTGTCAACATATTCTTTTATTTATAGAGAATGTGGTCTTTTGCAAAATGAAAAGGTAAGCGACAAAAGCTCAGTAACACAATAAACTCTATTCCCTTGCACCACCCCTAGTACACAGATTACTTCATGGGTACTCCATAACAGGATTTCTGTGTAGATTGAAGATTTGGAGAGTTATTAAATTTATTTTTTCGACCCATAATCATTTGTCAGAAGATTTCATCTGCACTTGGAATAAATACACTTATAACAATCCTTTTTATCCCCTCTTGATACAAAGTTAGACATAAATGTGGCATTTTTTCCCTCACATATAAAGTCTGTATGTTATTCACCTGAAATTACCTTCAGTTTAATGTATGATTTACTGAAGGCCTCTCACTTTTAGCATGTCTTTTGGTGGCTTGTCTCCTCGCTCAAGTTTACTCTTGGAAAGGCGCAAGTTAAGCAATTGTTTGAACCTCATTGCAGGTGTGTTAGGAACAAAAATATATGAGGCATCATGAAGCCCATTGAATTTCCTAATAGTTTTGGTTTGTCAGATATCTTGTGTGTGTGTGTGTGTTTTCCATAATTTCCTTTTTACTTGACCCAGGTGGTAATACGCAGGTGTTTTACCTTCTAATCTTTGAGTACCCATCTCTACACTGCATTTTATTTTCTTGAAGTGCCATTTCTATTCAGGTGTATAACTAGGTGGATCCCAGCTGGGCCTGCACCAAAGATAGAAGAGCAGGTACATTCTGTTGAAGCTGCATGATTACAAAGCATCGTGTGGATTCCTCTTATTGGGTTTACATTTTGTAATGCTATTTGCAGCATTCATATGCCAAATCCTTTTGAAGATTTTTTTTTTTTTGGGTGCAAGTTAGCAGTTGAACCGGTTGAGTTTCGAAACTAGATTGAAACCCTGATTGTGTTGTTTATATCTAGTCGGTTGCATACAGGATTTTATATAGTAGGTAATAAAAGAATAGATTAATCCTGCTCCTGTTTCTCAGTATTCATTTTTTTAAACTTTTGATTTAGGTCTGTCATGCTTTGGGTGGATAGGATTGCAGTTGATGGCGCTGTATTTTAACAGTGTTAGGTTTCTAATAGTTAATTCTATAGAGCACACCAACTACTGTAGACAAAAAAAAGTTTAACTGCATAGTCGAGACTTAATGAAAATCTTACTAGTAAAAGCTAAAGTCCTATGTATATGCTAAAGTAATGTTTCTATTTTAATTAATGCCAATAGCAAACAGTGTGTTTTGTTTGACATTGTAGTAGTAATAGCTCAATTATACCATTTAGATTTCTTCATATCACAAAAGTTTGTGCAATGAGTACATTAAAGTATTATTTTTCAGTGCATCCTGAGAACATCTGTAAATTGTAGGTATTTTTCTAATATGCTCCAGTGTTTTGCCTAGAGTGTAATGGACCATATTCCTTTGGGTCCAGCAGTATATACAAATATACACAAAACACATGCTTTCATTTACTTTTTCTTGTTTTGGTGGTTTATATCCTACTTTGTGTTGGAGGTTTGTTTTTAGAGGCAGCATCTGTTGCATTCTTTTCTGGTTTTGTACTTTTTTCCTTCTCATACTTGGTCTTTGTTTTCATCATCTGTTCGCAATCCAAGCAACAAAGTAAACACAACCAATTTTTCAGTCTTGCCTACTAGATGTAGCCTATGAAATTGTCCTCTTAAGGTTGCATGATTCCTGGCTTATCTTTCTGGAATGCTCCAGCCCCCATAAATCTGCGATATTTCAGGGGTACTTTTTCACATGTTGCCTTGTAACGAAATGCTCATCTTGAAATTGTGCACTGAAAGGCAAGCAAAAACTGCCTTAGCTTTTGTTTTTGTCGACAGAGGATGTAGCTACTGAAAATCAAGCCTCATATCTTCATTTAGAAATTTGGCATGCTCTATTTCTGTGCCATTTTTCCTGTATTTTAAAGTTATTTGTAAGAGGTAAACATATTTAAAAATCTCTCTGCTGTACATAGAATTGTATCTGACATTTATGTGTGACTAATCTCACCTATTGCTTTACAGTTGGAGTGACTAACCTTATTTCTTTCCCCCCCAAACAGATGAAAACTTTATTCTCAAACATGACAGGGCATTCCTTTTATCAATGGCTAACCGAGGGAAGCATACTAATGGTTCCCAGTTTTTCATGTGAGTAGGCCACATTCAAACATTTGACTTTGAAACAGATGCATTCTTACTGAGAACTATATTGTGAGCTTCCTTTTTTTTTTTGCGTGAACATTTATCGATATGTTTACAGTGCAGACATACACTGCTGCCTGTTGAAATATGTTCCTCTTAACTCAGCATTGTGTTTGTTACAGTATATGGTTTTCACAGTTTGTATGCAATTTGGAAGAAAGTATCAGAAATGGCATCTTATCTCAGGGATCATGGAACACTTTCCCTTTGATGTGTTTTAGAAAAAGAAGCGGGCGAGACTGTATAACTTCAGTACTTTAACGGATAGAAAAACTCCGAATGGATAAAGTGTCTTCAGGAAGAGTCTCATTATTTAACAACCTTCACAATTATTCATTGTGAAAAGGGTTGTGTAAAACTAACTTTGAATGATTTTTCTATAGACACGTGTTCTGTAGCAGTACCTGTCAGTTCTCAAGGTTTTTTGCCTTGACTTAAGCGAGATAAAAGCCTTCTCGTAACACGCAAATTGTATCTGCAAAATAATTCGCCATAACAATATTTGGTGATGGTTTCGTCAATCACATTTTTTTTTTTGTTGAGTAGAAGGTTTGTCTCCATTTTATAGTGTATTTTAAAATCTTTCCGACCTTTCTCCCCCCCCCCCCCCACTCCCCGACCCTCCCTCAATTGCCAGTGGCTTCACTGATTGAGATCACTGGTTGTTCATGTACGCAAATTATTAACTTTTGCTGCTTATTTGTAAGAAATCTGATAAATGGGAGTGGGTGACTACCCATCTCAAGGAATGATCAACTCTTTTCGGGGTGAACTTTTCCATCACTATAGTGAGCGGAACTCAACCCTCTGGTAGCTATGGCACAGACAGGCTTAACTTAGGGCATTTTGTAAAATATTTATGCTGTACCAAACCAGTAATAAAGTCTAAATGCAAAACAATTTAAAATCCCAAACAGATGTTGTAAAATTAATTTAATACACAAGTTGACACCAAAACGACAAAACTCTAGTAAGATGAACTAGGGATATAAATTCAATTTTCTTTATGTACGAATAGCGCCAGAAAGCACAAAGTGCTAACCATATTCAACGGTCGCAGTAAATTGGGCCCTGGGCGCAACGTGAGGCTGACTGCGATGGAGCGCAGGTTTGATAAAACAATATGGTTAGTCTGGTCTACAGTTTTACCTTCTGACCTAGTCCTTGAACCTTTTTACCACAAGAGTACAATTCTAAAGGCCCCAGGATCCCAGGTAGGTACTTTAAGAGTAAAAGGATGTCAAGCAGAGGCCAACAGGAGGGTCCAGTCCAGGTCCAGTTGCCAGCTAGGCGGTTGCAAGAAATCCCACTTGTAGCTTGTTTTATCCCTGTAGTTTGAACAGGAGGGCGTTTTTATGGCCCTTAAAGTCCACTTCTTTGTTCTGGGTACAAGAGGGAGCAGTTCCAGTCCTTTATCTGCATCGTAGTTCAGAGACAGCAGGTCCAGTAATCTACTGTTCTTCCATATGTTCAGCAGTGTTCTGAAGTGGGTGCCTGCAGGTGCCTCATTCATGCCTGACATGCCATGAGCTACTGGGTGGGAATCACTCTTGGTCATGCCTTTACCCATGGGCTAAAGGTTCCTGAGGTCAACTCTACCCACCTTGGGCATTTTCAAGACGGCCAGTGTCTTGGGCCACACTCAGCTTAGGCTTGGATGACTGGAGGATGTGTGTGGTGAGTGTTCTATGGTAATTTGAGTGTCCTCCCACACTTAACACTAAAATGAAGCTCAAGGCAGCTCAATAAACCCAGAGATAGAAGTCTGGTAGAACAAACGCATGGTTCTTTAGCAACTAGAACAGTGGCTGCACCAGAATTATCTTTGTATCCTGTTCTCTTCCTTTCAAGTGCACCCCAAATCATATGTGAACCCAGCAGACCTGTCAAGCAGAATTCGACATTGTAATGTCGAAAAGGATGCTCACAGCCCCACCCTTCTGCTGATTTGAAGAGTCATCCCTGCATATTAAAGTCAACCTTTCAGTCACATAGATAGATTGGGTAGCTCCTAAGGGGAATTTCGCACCTCATTCACATTACTCGGGCCAAGTACAGAGTGGGTAACGCTGCAAAAATAATGCAAATTAGCTTCCAGGAGATCCAGTCAAAGAAAAGGTAACTTTCTAAAAGTTACTTTTCCTTAATATTTATTTAAAATTCAACTTCACTGTTGAATTTGATTTTATTAACTAATACAAATAGTTGTCAAATTATTTTAGCTAGTCCCAGTCCCAAGATACAGTATAAGAATTTTAAAATGCTCTCTGGTTTTCTAAATAGGACAGCTAGGTCTGCCACAGTGAAAGTAGCTTTTGGGTGCTAGTCACTACAAGGACATGTTAATATTACATTTCTATATGTCCTGCTTTTAAATACCATGCACCACGGTTTTTAACTACAAAATGGCTTATTTTGACAGGTCAAATTGTAGTTTTTTCACACTGTCATAATCTGGCTACACGGGGAAGGACTGAAGTCATGTTTGCACTACCACTGCAGTTTACTAGTGGCATTTACATTCCTGGCCTTTGGGTACACCTTGTACCATATACTAGGAACTTATGGGTGTAAATACCACTTAGGAGTATGATATGTTGATTCAACTAAATTTGAAAGGGGAGCAAAAGCACTTTACTACTGGTTCGCATGGGTAAAGTGCACAGAGTTCTAATGCCAGCAATTAATACTGGGTTACAACTCAGAAAATCCAGATTTCCTGCATTATTGATATCATCATTTAAATGCATACCTTGAAATTCAGTGTTGTCTGCAAATTTTAATTCTGTTGACAGGAGTGCACATTGAAGCACAAGTGGTCATTTGCCAACGTGAGGCACCGTGTACTGGCAGATATTTTAGTTATGCATGTAGATTTGTAAATTTACATTGAAGTGACTACCCGAGAGGAGTTTCTCATACGCTGATGCACAATTTCAGCACATGAAGAACTTGTCACCTCAAGACCATCTTCAGAATGTCTTTGTGTTTCTACATGACCACAGGCAATTTGTGTTTATGATGCCCTTCACTGTTCCCCTATGGCCTTTGTCCTGTTGAAAAGCAGAATGAAATTGTCTTTTACTTTTTCTAAATTTGGAGCTTCCATTCACGGATGATGACCGGATGTGGCAGATTACTATCAAACACCAAAAGGACAATTCTGTTACATGTCTATTGAATGTAGTGACCTGTTTGCATGCTTTTTCTACTTTGTGGTCACAAATTACAAAATTGCTGATTGGCTTATTCGGAGTGTGTGTAATTATCCCTCATGATTGTACCAGGAACCCGTGAATCTGTAGTTTGCAATTACCTGCATTAAATATGTCTGCCATCAAAGTTGATTCTAGTAGCATATTGTTTTCCTAATTACTATGCCGATTGCTGTTTAAAGTATTTTTTTATTTCTCTAGGTTATGGTCCTTATAATGTGTTTCAATTTTTAAATGCTTGACTTTACAGAGGTTTTTGATTTTATTTCTACTTGTGAAAAGTGTCACGTTGATTGTGGTGGACACGTGTGTGCATTGCCACTCGATTAGCTGTGAACCAGGTGGTTATGACTTTAGCAGTAATTTAAGTCTAGGACTTTTATTCAGAGAAGGAAATGTCCTGATTGACAAGGATGCAGCGTGTGAAGAAGCTTCTCTAGTAAACTTTTGCACAGAAAAGCAATGTGACTGTCAAAGGGGCCGTGCAATATTTTGAAGATGACAATTCTTCAGTAAATGGTTGTATCACAACCCATCTTCACTTGAGTATTCCAGGGGGTCTATTGAGTGACATCTACCTTGTGCACTGGCCTCCGCTCAAAGTTTGAAATCCGTTATGACTAAGAGTCTTCATCTTTTAGGCACCAGTCTGCATCCCATAATGGCTCTGCTACAAGAGCTTACCAAAGCCATTTGTGCCATTCAGGCATAATTTCTACATTGAGCGCTCTAGAATACCAACCCCCATGTGCCACAGGAGTACAGTGCTGTTAGTCTAAGGAAGGGAAAATTTATAAAATGCTGAATTTTTCTCAAACTTTTCATTGTTCCTCCGTTTCCTCATATGTAGTTCCTTTACACCCATTGTGGGTCTGTGTGTTTGGCAGTTAGCCACTTGTATATTTAGCAGTAGTTCCTTTGGAGCTTCAAACCACCTACCACACAAGGAGAGAATCCTTACTGCTTGATAAGATATATTTTTTAAATTAGTTTGTCTTTCTTTGGACTGAAAGGTTGGGGCAGTTTAAATGTGTATTTATTATGTGGAATATATTCGCATGAAGCTTTGATTATTTAGGAGTGTTGGGGCAGTGGAAAATGCACCATTCAAATGTTGCCCTAATTGCCAGTACAAGTTTTCGCAACGCGATCCACATGACATTTATAGCCTCTGCCCGCCCAGGAATCACAAGGATAAGGACTGCGAGGCCTGCGCGGTATTCGTGTGGAAAACTCTCATGGCCCATCCAAAGCAGAGGGAGGACCATCACGCAGCCATGCTAGTCGGGCAAAAGCCAGTATCGGTGAGGGACTTTAACCTCTCAAGCGGCAAAGACGAACAAGGGGTGACCGCAGGATCAACACACGGAGGGTCGGACATCGAGCTCCTCGAAGGGGACGCAGAGAGGATGCGTACAGCAAAAAGGATGGCTAAGGGCGTCGAGAAGAAAACGGACAAGGTAACAAAAAACCCTCACCCGTCTGATACCAAGGGTTTCAAGGCACAAACGGCAGCCCAGGAGTCGAAGAAAACAACGACTGAGGGTCAGGCACGGCCGAAAGATGCCCCTCGGATCTCATTTCAGGAATACCAACAAGGGGAAAATGTTGAAATCGACAAACAGGTGCCGGATGAGAGACCGCGAAGGATAAGACCATACCTTTGAAGAAAGAACCCACCACACCCAAGAAGAGGAGCTCCCCGGCTTCAGACGCCGAAGGGGCCTTCTAGGTGGAAGAGAAGAAAAGATGCCTGGAGGCAGAAAATAACGGCACTCCTTCAACGAAAGGAGTTTGAGATGCTAAGAGTTCAGGATTTCTGCTAAACCCTCCACTACCGCAGAGGCCGAGGAAGAAAAGGATACCCTCGAAGCTCCGGCTACCCCTGAAGCTCACAAAGAGGATGTTGAAAAGGAACTTGACGTTCCAGAAGAGGTGGAAGCGACAGGAACTTTTGAAGAAGAGTGGAATGACCGTGACATAGAAAGCCCTGAAGAGGTCTGTAGCTATCCCTTGAAGGCTTCAGATCCAGACAACATAGCCTTCTACAACAGCCCCCTCAAGAGAGCAGCTGATACTTTCCGGGTCCCCTTCGAGGAAGAGAACGGAAAGTCCTGTTTCCTCCTAGAAACATTAGCACCATCCACGAAAGGTACACAATATCTTCCAATGATTCCAAGCATTCTGGACCGAGGTAAAAGTAGTTAATACCTTACTCTCTATTTGTGGTAGTGTGGGCGAGCACTAAGGTTTTACCAGAGGGTAGTGTTAAGCTTTTATTGTACACACTCAGGCAAGAAATGATTTCACACAGTCAAAGACTGAACTCTGACCAGTTGGTTTTGTATACAAATATTTCTTTGTTGCATTTTATTTTTCGAACCAAGCCAGACTTGGTGCAGGTAAGTAAAATAATACTTTTCTGATGTAACACAGTTGAATTCAGTTGAAGGCAATTACAGGTAGGTCAGAAACAGTTGAAATTACTTTTTAGTTACTTTGAAATTACTTTGTGATTACTTTTAAAAGTTACTTTTCAGATTACTCTTTCTATTCCGTGTGATATGCCTAGTTATCACACAGAGTTTCCTCCATAAAAGGTGAGTAAAACAATTTTTATCAAAACAGTTTCTTAGGTTTCCATACAAAACCCCCTCAACGCTAAATAGTTTTTCAGAGGAAAAAGGTTAATGCACTCCTATGAAGAAAAATGGGGTTATCATTTTGCAGTTGAGTCAATGGTCTTGAGGGTTGAGTTTCCGGGGTTAGAACAAGGGTTCCCCCAGGGTCAAGAATGCACTCCGAAAGCGGCCTCAGCAGAGTGCTGGGGCCCAATCTTATCCAATGGGGGAAAGGAGGCCTCTGGTTGGTGCCTGCTCACTAGCAGGCCACAAGCTCCTGGAATTAAGCTTAGGGCAGAGGGAGGTTCAAGTTAACGCACAAAGTGCACCCACAGCAGCAGTCGGTTGCAGGGTGTTTTTTTGTTTTCAGTGGGGATTCTCCGGTTGCAACAAACACTGCTGGCTCAGGGACTAAGATCTTCTGGAGGTAACCACTGGTTTGAGAGGTAAGTTGGGATGTTGTGGGATGCTGGGACAAAGTCGGTTGAGCCACCCAAGGCCAGGTGGCGTCGGGTGCAGGAGTGTCTTTTGGCGTTGAATTGTTCTCATCGGCTCCAGTCGGTGTGGGAGGGGGGAATCCTTCTGAAAGGGGCTGCAGGTGTGGTCGGGAGACTTGCGGTAGGTCAGGGATCACAAGATCCCAGGTCAGGATCGCCAGGGAGACCTCCCTGTGGTGTTGGGCCACTTGAACTTGGGCTGTGGGCATCTGGTGCAGACTCGTAAATTTGGTCGGAGCTGGAGTCTTTTGGTCAGCAAATCCGTTGCTCACAGGAGACAGTCTTTTCAGTGAAGGCAGGGCAGGTCTTCTGGGTTCTGGGGGACTTCTGGCTGCAGAACAATCCGGGATTCTGCTGGAGCAGGTTGAGGTCGGGAGAGGCCGGTAGAGATGGGGCCAAGTCAGTTGGTGTCCTCCTTCTTCCTTCAGCAGGGCTCTTCGGTCCTTCTTATTTCTTCTTGTCTGAGGAGGCAAGGTTCACGGTTGTCCCTAAATACTAAATTTAGGGACGTTTCAGGTAGGTAAAGGTTGGGACGAATGGGTCCCTTCCTTGGTGTGGGTACACCTCCTACTATGCCAACCTCCAGTGGGAAGGGGCATAAGCCTCACTCTTGTTGGCTGGGTCCCTCATTTCAAGATGGAGGTGGACTGAGAGTTGTGCTTCACCTCTCCTCCCTCACCTGAGGGGTAGAGTTGCCCATGGTGGGCACGCCTCTTCTCCTATCTCAGATTTTCCGGCGATTTTCCGACCCAAAGTGTGGGTCAGAACTGGTGGGGGCCAGTTGCTTGGAGCAGGAAATGGCTAGGGCAGCTCACAAAGGCAGCAAGCCTTTTGAAGCTTCCCTTTCGTGGACCCTGCCCATCCTGGGGAAGTAGGCTTGGCACCTTTGCCCTGGATGTGCTTTGTTTCTGGACCCCTAGAGCGTGAGGCTCCCGACCCAGGAGTCCAGAAGCATGTCTGAGGGTACAGCTGGCGAGCAGCCAGTCAGCCAAGACAGTAGAGTAATGGTAACTTTTCGGGTGGCATCTCTAAGATTCCCTCTGAGTGCATTTTATATTAAATCCCACAATGGCATCAGTGTGGGTTTAAAGTGCTGAGAAGTCTGATACCAAACTTCCCAGATTTCAGTAAAGTCATATGGTGCTGTGGAGTTCGTGATGACCAACTCCCAGACTGTATACTCTTTGTGACTTTACTGCACTTAAAATGTCTTAGAATAGACTTGGACACTACAGGGGTACAGGGCTCATGCTCCTGTACCCTCACCAGTGGCATAGTGCACCCAGCAAGAGGGGTGGCTGACCTAGGCCATAGGCAGTGGGTTGTAGGCATGGCACACAGGGGTGGGTGCCATGTCACATCTTCACTTTTCTGTGCACCAATACACTCAGCCTGCAATGGCAGGACCGCTAAGAGTGGCACAATAAGTGCAGCAGAATTAGAGGCATTCTTTGATCACAGGGCTCTTGGTACCTAGGGTACCTTTAACAAGAGACTTACATGGGGCCAGAGAGGGGCCAATTTGGGGGGGACACAGTACAGTTTTATGGAAAGAACATAGGCCCTGGGTACCTGATTGGCAGGAACCCAAGGGACACTGAGTTAAAGAGCTTCAACACCAGGAAAAAAAGTGGGGGGGCAACCATGCAAAAACTCGAACTTTCCTACAGACATTGAGGAACTAATGAACAAACTCCAGATGAAGATAAATAGAGCAAAATCCATCATACAGGAGGGAAAAAAAACATCGCAAACACCTATCGGGAATCAGCTCTAGACGCATCCGATACAGCCAGCAAACAAATGAATTGTATTGTATTTGCATTTATATAGTGTTTACTACCCCTGATGAGGCGTCAAAGCGCTTTCTCGGCGAGTAGCACGTTACTCCGGAACCCATAAAGGATTAGTGGTGAATTAGTCTAGTGAAAATACGGAAGTAATTTGAGTGGTGGATATGTTAGTCAGTTATTTGCATTGAGAAGGATAGTGGAGGGATAGAAAGGGGAAAAAGGTTTGTATTTATTTAGCGCTTGCCTTGATGGGGTGTTGAAGCGCTTTTTCGGCGAGTAGCGCGCTATTTTGAAACCCATAAAGGGTTAGTATAAGTACAACGCTAAGAAGGAACACCTAGCTCAGAATTTCAGGCTTCAAACTAAAAATATAAACTTCCATAATCAATAAACCCTTCTCAGGAGACGCCCTATTTGGAAGTGAGGTAGACGAGACCCTACAGCAGATAAATAGGGACACTGAGACAGCCGGGCTATGGGGGCCGTGCAGCAGACGGGTACCTTCAAAATAGGAGGATTTAACCTCAGAAGACCCACAAGTTGGTGAGTCTTCTTAACAAGGCAACAACAAGATGAACCATAAGGCAATGGACAGCAGTCTGGATACCAATCCTGGCAGCAGCAACCAAAGCTTTCCTTTCGTGGCAGAGGAAGAGCCAGTTGACAACCATTAAGAGGGGGAGGAGCAAACTCCAAGGGACTTGACCACAAAGGAGGAACCCACACAATGCCAGTGGCAGGCAAAATGGCGCATTACCCACTTCAACCGGAAAGCATAATTACAGACAGTGGATTTTAAATGTGGTACGCCAGGGCTATTGTATAGAACTATCAAAGAAACCTCCACCAAATCCACCAAGGAAGAAAAGGTTCCAAAGAACAAACCTCTTACAATTGAGGGAGGAAATAAAGGAACTCCTAGAAAAACAAGCAATAGAGAAGTACTTACAAAGGAGAACAACAAGGGAAACTACTTACCTTATTTCGTGGTGCCAAAGCAACAACTCACGTTATGACTTCTCTTAGATCTCTGTTTCATTAACAAATTAATTCGCTAGCATTTCAAGATGTCAACACTACAAGAAGTAACCCCATAACTACAAAAAGGGTACTTCATGGCAGCAATAGACCTAAGAAACGCCTATCTGCACATCCCCCATGAACAAAGCACACAAAAGATACCTCCAATTCGTCCACTAAGACACTCGTTACCAATTCAAGGTCTTGCCCTTCAGAATACGATTGGCACCAAGAGTTTTCACAAAGTACCTAGCAGCAGTAGCAGCATCCTTAAGAAGGAGAGGAATCCTCGTCTATCCCTATCTAGACTACTCGTTGGTGAAGGCAAGCTCAAAGCAAAGTTGTTACTCACATGTTTATCAGGTGATCACAATGCTACAAGGATTGAGATTTCTCATAAACCACAAGAAATCCTCACCTAATCGGAACAAGAAAAAAACCTTCCTGGGAGCAAGATTTAACTCCAAGATGGCACAGGCATACCCAACCCGAAGAAGGATACAAGCTATCAAACGGCATACTCTCCTCTACCAAAAGGTACGGCCTCTGACAGTGAAGACAGTTATGAAAGGGATGGGCATGATAGCATCATGCATTCCTCCCATTACCCATGCACGTCTACACATGCGTTCTCTACAGGAATGGATGTGCAACAGTTGGTCACAAACCACAGGGAGTTGTGCAGATCTAGCGGTTGTAACAGAGAAGGTTCAGAAGGCGATACAATGGTGGGCATCCACGAACATAACACTAGGAAGACCTTTGAAATCACCAACTCCCTCAGTGGCCATCACAATAGATGTGTCCCACAAGGGTTGGGAGCTCATTCAGGAAACCTGAGGGCACAGAGTCAATGGAACGGTGCAGATTCCATAAAACATATCAACTTCCTAAAGATAAGACTTTGTTTCTAGCACTAAAGGCATTCCAAGCCCATATAGCAGGGAAGACAGTATTGATCTAGACGGACAATCCTACGACAATGTTCTTCTTCAACAAACTGGGAGGAATTAAATCATGTACCCTAAGCAAGCTAGCTCAGGAAATATGGCAATGGACCATACCAAGGAGAATCAACCTGCAGACAATTCACCTGCCAGGAATGGCCAACACAGAAGCAGATCAGCTCAGCAGGTAGAACAGCAGCTCACACGATTGGGAGATAAAGCAAATGAGCCTGCAAAGGGTCTTCAGCCTATTGGAGACACCAGAAATAGACCTATTCACAACAGTGGAGAACAAGAAATACCAATCCTTCACCTCCAGGTTTCAACACCACCTATCAAAAGGGAATGTCATGTAGCTAAACTGGTCAGGTACATTTGCATATGCTTTTTCTCCAATTCATCTACTGTCGTGTAGTTCCCACTAATCCGTAGCATCTGCGCATTGTGTGGACAACCTAAACTAAGGGCTTGGTGTCAAGACTGATTCCGGACATCCCCGCAGGATGTATTGCCCTATAGACCAGCTAGCTCACAGTGCCACTGCAAGCCCCCTGACTTACCAAGGAGCAAACCGTTTCTGGCCAGCACGGAACATGACATTCCTGATTCCTCAAGAATCGTGGAAACCGTCCAGAACCTTTCGCTCGGTCACTCGTGCTCACTTCTCAGAAATATACAGAGGATACACAGTGGGACGTTTTCAATATTATTTATTGAACCAACGTTCTTCTTGAATTAAAATACGTGTGCTGCAATGATTAGAAGACAGAAGTAAATCAAGGAGATTACAAGCACAAAAAGAGTAAACCGATACATTTTTACCATGGTGCTGAAGCAATGAATATATGCAGGCATATATGCAATATGTTAATCTTCTGTACTCCTACGATGCAAACCCTACTCTGAGTAGATCTAAAAGTGCGTGTAGGTGTAGAGCCAAGAATTCCCCCCTAGGGACGATCCAACCCTATTTCCTGGTGGGAGAGAATGAAGGACCCCATATTGGTCTCGAGTTGGACACCCCTCACGGAATGTCAAACCGGTGCTTGGTGATTTCTCCTCAGGCAGGTGCCTTTGGTGTCAGCAGAAGTGCCTCCTCTACCAATCTATCGGGATGCCTATTATTTATAATAAAAGCAGCCTTCGTGATGTGCGCGCTAGATTAGTGATGTTATGGCTATGTGGATAGCGTTGTCGCCCCCTGGATGAAGATAGTACCTAGTGCATAGAAAGGCCTAGTACATGATGTTTAGGGCATCATGAAAAAGTTGTGCGCAGCTGAATGTATAAATAAAGTAGTTTCAGAAAAACAAAGCCAACATTGTCATACATGCAAATGTGTGCAAATGGTCACTGTTGA
The DNA here is from genome assembly GCF_964204655.1 of Triturus cristatus. NCBI lineage: Eukaryota > Metazoa > Chordata > Amphibia > Caudata > Salamandridae > Triturus > Triturus cristatus. The sequence continues at coordinate 948,242,711 of NC_140593.1, forward strand.
AACTTTATTTTCTAGGACAGTGTAAGGAACAAGCTGCCTTGCCACATGGGCCAAACTTGGGAGTATAACACTATCACAAAGGGTACTGGAAAAAGCCAGACAACCAGGAGCAGACACAATTCTCATAGCTCCTAAATGGGCAAGGCAAACCTGGTACTCCAGCCTACTCAAAATATCCAAGGTACAGATGATCAAATTCAAGGCAGAGAAGGACCTTCTTATAGTGAAGGTGGGGGGGTCAAATATTTCATCAGGGACCAGCAACACTCAGCCTAGCAGCCTGGCGCCTGAGTACATATTCGGACACAGGCAAAATTGCAGATATATCTTACATCCTTTCTGGACAGTAAGATCAACTACTCAAGCCGCACTTGACAGTGATTGTAGATTGTAGTAGCGGAGCATTATGTAAATGTTTTTTCACATCACCGGTCATTAAAAACATTCCTGGAAGGTTCCAAAAGAATTGTTCCCCCAAGGAAATTTCCAGCGCCGATGTGGAGCCTAAACACAGTTCAAACACAGCTAATGACAACCGTTCAAACCCATGCACAAAGCAGAACTCCTGTACATTACAATAAAGACTGCCTTCTTATTAGCTAAACCTTCTCTACGGAGAGTAAGTGAACTACAGGCATTAACTAATAAACAACCACACATGCAAATCCACAAGGACAAGATTGTTCTAAGGACCAAACCTCAATTCCTACCTAAGGTAGTAAGCAAATTCCACGTTAATCAATGCATTCAGCTAGCAGTTATCTTCAAAAACCTACAAACACTACTAGAAAGAAACCTTCATACCCTGGAAATAAGAAGAGCTTTATTATACTATCTACACGAGCAATTGTGACAAAGGGGACAATTGCACATTGGATTGTAGAAGCAATTCAGGTATGCTATTCCTTCTTGGGAAAAACACTAAACTCCCGGCCAAAAGATCACCTCGACAAGGAAAAAAGGGACAACCCTGACCTTCATGGTAAATGTACCAATAGACACTATATGGGCAGCGGCGACATGAGCATCTCCACACACCTTCACCAAGCATTACTGTGTGAATATACAGATGACAAAATAAGTTCAGTTGGTACAAAAAGTACTTCAACACCTGTACGCAAGTCATCATCTTACCACAACCATCCCAAGGAAGGGGAAACCGCTACATAATCTAATGCCCAGCATGTGAATCCAGAAAAGGATTAATGCTGCAAAACAAAATGGTTACTTACCAGTAGGAATAGTTTTCTGGATTCAAATGTGACCCACCCATCTCCTCAGAAGAGGAACGCAAACAGGTGGGAGAAAAGATCATGTGAAAGGAAAACCAAGAACTAAAAGACAAGAAGTGGAGACATAATATTTCACTAAAGAAAGAGGGAAAAAAAGAATACGAAAATGGCTACAACACACAGGAACTTCCGGAGTGCTGTCTGATGTCACACAAGGGATAGACCTAGCACCAAATAGTTGTTGACGATCGCCCAACGAAAAAAGAGAAACCCAACCACTAGATGGCAGAATAATGCACAGCATGTGACTCCAGAAAACTCTTCAAGCTGCAAAACTACTCCTACTGGTAAGTAACCATTTTGTTATAGCAGAACAGACCCTAGGCTTTGGGGTTCATGGTTCTGTACATATTTCAATAACAGCATGATACATTTTATCAAATATGGAGAAAAGCAATTTAAAGTAAGCAACACATTGGATTGACATTATCATAGTAAGTACCACATGGAAAGTGTTGGAAAAGTGCTGAGGTTTATGTGCTGCTTCTTTTAGAGACGGTAGAAACCGGGATATGCGAATAGTTGAGGATGAGGAGAGAGGAAGATAAAGGAACTTAGAGGTTTTTCCAGTATGTATTCAGTTCAATTGCAGGCAAATCAAAAGATGATGTTGTTACTTTAAAGTGGAATGGATAAAAACTTGTAGCAAAGAGCAGTGAGGAGATAAACAAAAGTGGTGGAATGGAACGGAATGAAAAGGGGGCCAATGCGCAGAGATTGGAGTACAGAGATTTTTAATTATGAAAAGTAGCATAGCAAAGCTATTGGATACGCTGATGAAAACAAAACCGCTTCCATGAGAATGTTTGCGTTTTATGTGTGAGATACATTTAGATTGTTTCTTGTGTCATTTCCTCTCTCCTTTAGATTCAGGATTCTCTTTCACCTTGGAGTGTAAGCAAAGGAGTACTTTTTTTTCTTCTTCAAGCCATAGTTTGAGGGTAACTCATGTTTTTTCCCTGCCCTCTTTCATTTTGGAGTCGGGGAGTGTGTGAAGCCACTCATTGGGTTTCCTGCAGCTTAGTGTATATATTTAGAGTACTAATGCCCCTGTTGTTCATTACTTTCAAATCTGGGGTGCTTTGTATTTGGCTGGAGGGCCAAGAACGTGTCCGTTGTTGTTGTTAAAATCCATTTATTTTTCAAGTCATTTTTTGGGAATTTGGACATGAACGTTCTGAAGTTCTTCCAATAAACATTGAAGGGGTGCTTTGTGCGAGCCAAAGATGTGCTCTGACCCAAATTACCATATACTGAAGGTGGTGTATATGAAACCATTAACTGTTAGAGGGAGTCACTGCTGGCCTCCATTGTTTGTCAATTCTTGATCGGACATGAACCGTATGTATGCTTCAATGTCGCATGCTGATGGACTGAACTTTGAGTTTGCTTTTAGCTGCACTCACATGTGAAAGTGGGTCCACATGAAGGCTTCTCCATACCCACTTTGACCCTCTAAGCCTTGCTTTTCTACTCATTAAGCACAACGCTATTATTGTATCAGTTTTTACAAATCTATGTACTCAAACCTTGCCAAAAGCATCAGAAATGCAAAATGCTTTTCATTGGACATACTACCTGCTTGCAAAACAGGTCAGTTTGTGAGCCTCATCTACTGAAGTTTTAAAAAACAAAATGTGGTTTGTTTTTATAACCTTACTAAGATTACCAGCTACAGATCATTACAACAACATGTCATACTTTGAAGGAGTTCATAATGTCTGGTAAATGCATGACTGAGCCTTTATTTATTTATTTATTTAAGAAGTCTTGTATAGTACTTCTATCATAAAGGAAAGGAGAGGTATCAGACCTACCAAGAGAGTGTGCAGTTCAATACAATTTATATTCAATCCTTATTTTCATGTTGCTGGGATTTGTTTTTTGGTCTGGATTGTATAACAATAAGTGAACATATTATCTCTAGTTGGTTGGATTTTTTCCTGGTCTTTCCTGACCTTAAACAAATGTATCCCTTCTACTAGTGTTCACTTGTGGCTATCTTCAGTACTGCATTCTAGGATATAGCAAGCTTATTGCATGCAAAACCCCTTTAAGGGGTGCAAGTCTAATTTAATTTGGAATTGATTTTGATCTAACATGAGGGGTTTGGGCATCTCAAAATGAGATTTCCCCAGCCTTGCCTCAGAGGGTTATTACCTTAATGAAGTAAAAAGCCAGCAACGAAATCTCCACGCTGGTCCCTTAGTTTTTACCTCCGTTTCTAAGTGGTTTTGCAGTTGAAAGATCTTCTGTTTAATTCCACAAATCCTTCACCCCGCCAACCCCTTTTCACAATGTTTTTGTATTGGCTGACCAAAGTGGCCTCATTTACCAAACAAATCTATCTTTACCGGTCTCCCAGGATCACCACATCTCAGGCAAATCCATGTGTACTGTCTTCTTAGAAAAGGAAGTTTACAAGTGTTTCTATTGGCTCAAGGATATTACTGAAACTCATTTGCAGAAGGTCTGCAAAACAAATTGCTGCACGAGTTTTCACCGATCTTCCTTGCACAAGTATGGATGGGATTCTGGTCCAAGATATGGTCATATTAAAATGTACTTAAGCCTGTATGGTAATACTCCAGAGCATCCATCAAATAGACTACAGATTCATTATTCCAGGGATATCCTTCTGGTCTAGTGGCAAGAACCTTGACCCCACTAAGGAGTGATGGGAACACACTAGACTAATGAGCATTTCGCAGGTAGGCATTTGCTGCCAACTCCTTCGAAGTATTAAAAAATGATGCAGTGTTATGACATCTGATTCAGAAATTATTAACCTTCTGGCAAGTGATTTAAGAAATGAACTCTAGCCACTAAGGAAGCGAGGGTCCTAAAGACACCAGAACTGATATCCTCAGTATATTGCAGGATGGTAATAAACATTCAGTCTATTTTCTGGACCGCTGAGCCAGAAAACCTGATTCTAACCGCAGTCTCTCTACGTTTGCATACTTTTTTTTAATACAAAATGTGATTGTAGGTACTTTATACACTGCATAGTAATGAGTGTAAAAGAGTTTGTGGAGGTACTCAACAGGGATGTTTCCCATTAAACCAAATTGATTTCAACACAGGATGGGGAACTATTTGTCTATATACAGACCCATTTAATAATAAAGATTATTATAATTACGTCCTTTGAAGTTCTTCCTTAGTGCATTCTAGGCTCATGACTGTCCCTGCTTCAATAATTGAATCTTTCTGTTTTCTTACTTTTTGTTTGTTTGTTTTGACCTATACATTTTATGCTATAAAGAGGAAACACAGGTTCTCTCTTTAGTTTTGTAGTTCTCCCATTGATACTAGAACTTGTGTACCCTGTGCCTACATTCTTTGTTGCTTAGAAATAGTCTGTATTACTAGGTGAAATGGCAAATGTTTAGATGACGGACACTTACTGTGAAACTGACAGATGATTGCCTTTCTTGTAACAGGTAATCATTTTGAATTGCCTCTTAATGTTGTGGTGGTGTGACAGACATGCAACTCATGCTTTAGTTCCTACCATCTCATTTAGAAGAGGTTGATTTGTGCACATTTACAAAGTAGATTATGCATCCTACTGACAAAACTGTTGAATTGATGAAATCAAATCATGCATTCTCCCGTTAAAATTGCATTCTAGAACAATACAGAAGCCAACAAAAGTGAACTCTTTTGACGAACAAACTTCTTTCCATTACAGTGGACTTTAATTTTGGCTACTTAACTGTTATGACATTTAAGCTTTCCTTTGCTTCTTGGGGTCCATCTATGCCTGTAAAGCATTTCTCTTTAACCGGGGCTGGCACCAGATGCTTAGACTCCATTTGTAAGGTAATTTAATGCCTTGAAAGTTTAGAAACTGTTGGGACATTCTATCAAGACGTTTCACTGTCTTGCTTCTATGTAGGTCAATTCAAGGGCTAGATACAGACACTCAACAGAGGCATGGAAATGAACAGAAGAGAAAAGTGTTTCTTGCTTCCTTTCCTGGTTATCCTGCCCTCGGGATTTGTTTGCCAGTCATCAAAGTAGCAGATATCTGGTGCTAATACATGTTCATGCCTGTCAGAAAAATACCATAGAATAGCTTCTTATTAAAAAAAAAAAAAGCATGAAAACGTTTATTAGTTGTGCAAGGTATGTCCTACTTAGTTTTGGCGCAGCATAAAATTGCATACTATGCTGATATGCTTAGTGTTTCAAATGCTTGTTGGGTGGCTGATTTAGACACTTTCTCAAAGTCCTTTAAACAGACCTGTTGATTCTCACATCACCAACATTGACCGTTATTTCCTAACTGGTGAACTCTTTACATGACGATACACCATTTTAAGAAGTGCTTAAACCTTTAGGCTATTGGAGAAATCATCATATACGAAGTTCAAAAGTGTTTTAATCCGTGTTTTCCCCAGCAAAACCCCTGGATGTGGTGTTTACGGTTCTGTCGTACTCTTCCCATATATGTTTAACTTACAAAAAAAATATGCATTGCAGATTATGATCAGAACACAATTTGTAAAGTAAAGGTTTTCTTTTTTGGAGGCATCAACATAAACCTATTTTTAATCTTCTCACAAACTTCCAAAGTTGAGAATTGGTGAAAATGATAACTTTACACTCAAGTTTCTTTGTAGACTTCATCTTCATTTCAATCATTTAGATGGCTGTTGTGGAGCATTTAGTTCTTTTAAAATTGATGGAACCATATACAATCTTTTTTTCTGTGACCTTAAAATAAAAATAAAAAGTTTAAAATGTACCTTTCTTACAATCTGTTAGGCTTTCCATTTAAGGGTGTGTATTGGCTACAGGCGGTGAGAACATTAAATTAAGGCTCCCCCCAATGTCTACAAGGCGATATTTCACCCAGGTTTTTAATACACTCCGGAAAAGAAAGATCATTTCTTTTATACAGATTTTTCTGTCATCAAAATAGTTTCCCCTTCTCTAGAATTACATTAATGTCAAATAGAAACTGGGACTGGTTCTTGGTAATATAGAAGCTGAAGAACAGCAGAATGGTGCTATGTTCCAGTTCTGTTCTGATTTGAGATTTGCGAATACCCCTTGCTTTTCACACTAGTTTTCCAGCTTTCTCTGTCAACTAATGATTCAGGAAATAGATACTTGAAGAATAAAGAGGGAAATACAAGGATCAGTCATTTTGTTGTGGAAATTACTTGTGTTCTTTTCTTTTCTTGTGATAATCAGATGGGCAGATATAGTTGGTTTGGCACATTTATTTAAACTGTTCTTTGGAAAAAATCTAAATGTGTGAGAAAATGGTGTACCGCTTAATTAAATTATCTTATATTTAAGGATTCCCAATGTTTTCATGTAACCAAATAGAGGCACTGTGAGATGATAGTCATTTTTAAGGGTAATGCATTGTTAGGTTGGCATGCCAGCAATCAAACTCCTGTCTACTGGTCCCAAAATCAGTAACCAACATGAAATATAATTGTTTTCCACATTTCTATGTTACATTCTATACTATTATTTTTTGCTTTAGCCTAGACGAAAACCTGAACCTGGCCTAATTTATAGAGCTGTCCGTACAGGAATAGACTAGTCAGACCTATTACATGCAAGAGAATAATGGAAGGAAAAAAAAATAATTTAAATTTTCTACTTTTGACACTTTATTTGATCTAGTAATGTTTGATACTCTAATGTAATTTATGTGAAGCATGGAGTATATTTAAGGTATGCCCACAGTCTCTCACCTGAAAAGAAAATTATAACTTGTCTTTCATGCCCTGTATTGAAAAGCAATTACAATTCTCGCTTAACCAGTCTGTTTTGAGCACAGTACTGTAAAATATTTTTTTCATATTTGAACAAAACACAATTTGCTAATTTGAGACTCGGATTTGTCTAGATATGTATTGCAATTTATTTTATGCCATTTTTGTATAAAATTTACAGAAACAGTTGCATCCTACGCTTCAAAGGTAATATCCAATTTCTCTAAGGCTGTGTCCTGTCTTTCTCCTTTCTTTTCTCTGTTCTTTCTCTTGTCTGTTTTTTTGCATTTAATACTGTTGTTGTTTTCTTTAAAAAAACACAAAAAAAGAATATCACACTGCATTCAAAAGATTTTGATAGTGTGATTTTCCTAGTAAACCAATGCACCAGTATCTTTTTCTGCAGATTGTTTTACATGTCCTTTCATACAGACCTTTATTGAAACGTATGTATGTAACCATATACTGTTTTCTTTGCAGCGTCTCCATTTCCTATGACATTACACTATGAGATTTATTAGCCCATAGGTTTTATTAAATGACTGCTGCATGAAAAGAAGGGACATCTGGGTACACTGTGGGCCTGCCAGGCCTCCAGTTTGGACTGAGCATGTCCTGTGGCTCCCTTGGTCTAGAAGCTACTGGTCACGCATCAGGCCATACGTCGCACCCAATTTCCTTTCTCTCGGTGCCTCCTGAGCTTGATCTTCAGGCTTTGTTATTACTTTATCAATTTCAAGAACTCCATATGGGAATTTCAATGGGAAATTAACTTTTAATTATTACCTTAAGCTCCTCCCTGCACCCACTTTTGTACAAGTCTTTACACAAATCTTCACAATTACACTTGGGGCATTTGTTTTTGGAAAATTGTGTGCACATTAAGCACACATTTTTTTTTTTTTGGTTTGGGGTAAGTACTCATAATTCTACCCTGCAATGCCCTCAGCATACTCCATACAGGTACCACTTCAAGTTAGGATTCAGGCTATCCTTAGGTTTAGATGTGTAATGAAGCACATAGATATGTTATTGATCACTGTGTTTTATGGTCTTCTAATGTACTCAAGGGTTTTCTGGCGACGTGATGAAAAAGCATGAGACAGGGAGGTTTGTTATAATAATTTTGACATTACATTGTTGGACTATAATATGTTATCCATTATTCTTGTACAGGTTTATTTTGTTTTAGTAGGGCATGAAAGAAAACTGGAAAATCCTTTCTAAAAGTCTGAGTTCACAATTTGAAGTTTTGTAATCTGTTGTTAAATGACTGGAAAAACACGTTTATTATGCAGTACCAGAGGAGTTTTGCTGAATTCTTTTTTCATTTTCTTTTGAAAGTTGAAGTTTCTAAATTTGGGATCGAACATCCACTTTTTTCAATTCTCAGCTAATTATGTATTACTGATGACATGTAGTGTGTAGGCTTTGTTTACCTTTGCTGAGTGAACACATTTCTTGATTAAATAGTTTAGCATTTTATTAATTACTCAAGGGCATTGTCATGCTTTGAGACAAATCCATTAGTTAGTAGGCAATCTGAGTGAGATAATACTGTCCTAAGCATCCTGCGGTTTAAAATTGGGCAGTGAACAAGGTATATCATTATAAAATCAAACCAGCTTTCTGGAAAATACCATGTTTAGTTGGATCATAAACTGACTAGTTAAAAATAAATATTCCCGGAAGAATCGTCAAATGAAGGCAAGTTATGGTGTGATCCTAAGCATAAAAGGGCCAGAAACGTGTTCTGTATGGTGAGCTGCACAACTAAAGTTCTTTCCAGTACACTATTCATGGTGTCAGACAGAACAGTGGCAATAATATCAACAATGATATTACCTGTAACCTTAGGTATTTTTTAACGAAAACATCATACAGAAAACACTTTTGCTATGGCAAATGTGAAGCAAAGTTATAAGACTAAAATATTTCTTATCGCTAGTGGGTGTTCTCACAGCAATTTGTGGTGGAGAACGAAGCAAATACTATTGCTATGCCACTATTGCTGAGGAGCGTTATAACTTCCTCTGTAAAATTATAATCATTAATGATATGATTGCTTAGTTATAACATTATATTGTAAAGAGCTGCAAAGCTCATCTTATAGAAACATGTTGGCAGTATTTCAAGAAATTACACCACTTCTACAGAATGACCACACATCCTAAGCATGTGTTAACACTGTATGGACATTTGCAGCTCCTTGGAAAATAAGACTGTATTGCTGGTGCATGTCATGCGGGTTAAAGCTTTTCATCACTGTTGACATCTAGTAATGGATATTGGTACTGTGCTTGTCCTTCTAAAATAACAGCAGGCATGTAGTAAGTCAGTGTAACTGCAGCCTTCATCTCCCTGGAAAACACATTTACAGAAAAATAGCTATTAATGTTCAGTCTTCGATGTTTAATGGTGCTGAAATACGCCAGCTTCGAGCTATCCAGCCTTAACTTTCTCTCACTACAAAGCACACAAGAACACAACATCGTGAGAAAAATAAACTATATTATTTGGTACATCATATATAATGTGACCAGTTAACATTATCATCACTAGTTATTACTCTGACCTTAAATCCTGTGGTACAATGCCAATGCTTATACTAATATGATCTAATTACAAAAGGGCGCAGTAACACTGTTACCTTGAAAAAATAATATAGCGATTGAAAGTTGCAGGATTATGCACCATTACAAGGCGCCTTCTGACTTTTTTTATATATTGAACATTAATAGATATTTCTGTAATAGTTTTATACAGGGTGATCAAATGCTGCAGTCCTATGCTCTTTCAACTGATGTTTCTTTAGTGCAAGTGGTTATTGTATGACATTCTCTATCTATTTCGTTCATTTTTTCTCCCCCATGTAAGTTTACATTGAGCTTTCAATAAGAAATTCTAGCTCCATATTTTTGCTATAGATTAGCCATCTGCAAAATTTTGTTTTTTTAATTACTGACTTTATGAAAGCGTTCATTTTCCAGCATTACATTTCTCAAGAGTACACAAATTGTTTAAAAATGTCTGCATCAATTATCAGAAAATTTGCCATATAACCTACTTTGCTCACTTGTAAGCACTAAGAATAGTGCTACCTTTTTTCAAAAGAAATAACAGCTTAGGTGGACTATAAATCAACATCCACATTAAGGAGCAAAAGAGGGAATACTACAATCCGGTCGCCCTCCACTCAAAAGCAAACAATATACTGAATAAACCTGACTGCTTAGGACATACTACAACTCATTCAAATCTTGGGGGCAGGATACTAATGTCTCCGCCCAACCGCTGGCGTTGATCAATTGCCAGTCTTGTCCAATCCTTAATGTCCAAAAGCTTTTTATATAATTTTATCAGTCCACCCCATTTGTACCCCCACTTGAAGGTATGTACAAAGAAAGAAAAAATGTGTGAAAAAGTCACCAGTTTGCTTACGTTTCTCATCATAATGACTTTCTTACCCGTGAAAGAAAAGATCCAGTGTCTAATGAAAATAGGAAGTGAAGAATAAATACAAAGAAAGTTTGCACAGAAAAGTGCTTGTGTCAAATTAGACCCCGTGGTATTGGAAAGCGTACCTACATGTCTCCAAACTAAAAATGAGTTGCGACTCACATGCACAAGACCCTACTTTATTCAATGCTATGAGCCCACTCAAGATTAAAAGACGAACTGCATGTTACAGACCACTTTATGGTTTAAATCTGTTTATTAATTGCAGACAAACAGTAAGAACAACACCCTCTACTCCAGAGGCACAATACCAATGAGGCAACTAAATTGCCCGGCTTGCCATCACTTAAAGGCAATAAACATGGAGCGAGTCTCAATAAAAAAAATAAAAAAAACACATACCGAAATGAATCGAACCCCAACAGTACCTCCCCCCTCCCCTTCCCTCGTCCACTTCAACCGGGTGGGTGATGACAACGTCTAAGGGTCAACGCCGCCGCTTGCGGCGATTCTGGGGAGGAACACTTGGGATCTGTGTGTCTGCCAAACGCAACAGCCGAAGGTAGCGGGGACAGGTTAACTCACGAAACTCGGACACCAATAGAGTGAGAAAGGGCCTCCATAACTCTGGAATCTCGGACCCTCTACCAGCTAAAGTAAGAGTAAGTTTATCCATACCCAACACCATCCATAGTCTCTGGAGCCATCCAGAGTGTGTGGGGAGCTGGGCAGAGCGCCAGTGCACCAGTATGTTTTGTGCCGCTGCGCCTAACGCAATGGCAATCAACCTGCCCCTCTGGGATTTGAGGGGGTTTGTCAGGGGGTTGGGCAAGCCCAGAAGAAGATACGTGAGGAATCGCGGGAGCTGCGTCTCAAAGTGTAAGTCTATTTCGCCCAGAACTTGGGACCAATAGGGCTGTAAACAGGTACAACTCCAGAGAACATGTTCCAGGGTGCCCACCCCTCCGCACCCCATCCAACACAGCGCGCTCCGGCGAGGATCAAAGCGATGCAAGCGCTCTGGCGTATAGTACCAGTAAGTGGCAATTTTAGTCAGTCTCTGTGAGCCCCATGTGATATGCGGAGTGCCGTGCTCTATAATAAATGCCCTCCCACTCCCTATGGCTTAGGGATCTGCCTAGGTCGTTTTCCCAACGAGCCCGACCTGCATTGTATGTGTGTGTGGTAGTATCCAGAAGCATTTTGTAGAGGTCAGATTATTTTCTTATCGGACGTGCGCGTTACCAGCCCTTTTTCATAAGGGGTCAGGAGACGCTGCGCCTGGGGTCTGACATGCGGGTGGAGTGCCCAGTGTCTGACTTGCAAATAAGGCAAGCGCTCTGATTCCGGAAGGCCATAGTGTTCCCTGAGCTGCGGAAATGTAATTATGTCGTCGAAGTCAAATAAGTGACCTAAGGATCTGCAAGAGGAGGTGCACCAGGCGCGAAAGGCCTGGGCGTCTGTGCCCGGATGAAACTCTGGATTGTCAAAGATTGGGGTGAGAGGTGACGGGAAGGAAGTCAGTTGGTGAGCAATGTTAGTGCGATCCCAAGAGTCCAGGATCGTGCTTGTGATATAGGAAGCATAAAGATTGGGAGGTCTATGCTGTTTATGAAGGAAGGGAATGCCCTGGCTGCCACCGCTTGGTCCTGGAACAGCCAGTGCTTCTCCGATTCCAGTTGGTGCCATTCCACTAAGTACCTAAGCTGTGAAGCATGGAAATAAAGGTGAAGGTCGGGTACCCCCACCCCACCCCTTTCCGGTGGGAGAGCCGCCACCGCATGGCGGAATCGGGGTTTGTGGCCGTGCCAGATAAAGCGCGCTAGGTCCGCCTGAGTCTGTTGGATCCAACCTGGCGGGGGGCGAAGGGGGAGGGGTCTGTTGGATCCAACCTGGCGGGGGGCGAAGGGGGAGGGTCTGAAAGAGGTATAAGATCTGCGGAAGGACCGTCATCTTGACGGCCGCAATTCTGCCCAGCCAGGAGATCATGGAAGTTTTCCATCTATTCACTGTACGTATGTGGGAGCGGAGATTAGAATAATTGATGTCCGCAGTGGCTTGAAGGGTAGGGGCAAGGTGGATTCCTAGATAGGGGACCGAGGTAGATGCCCAACTCAGAGTGGGCTCTTCCTGGATGTAGGCCAGAGTGTGCGGGGAGAGTGAGATGTTAAGCGCAACGGATTTTTCGAGATTGATTTTAAACCCCGACCCCTGCGCAAAGCCATGCAGCTCGATAAAGAGGGCGCGTAGAGCTTGTATGGGATCGGATAGGGAGAGCAAAATATCATCCGCGTAGAGACTAATGGTGTGAATGTCCCCTCCAAATTTAATCCCAGTGATAAGTGGATACCACCGAACCCGACGAGCTAAAGGTTCCATATAGAGTGCAAATAGGAGGGGCGAAAGGGGGCACCCCTGCCTGGTGCCCCTCCCTATAGGGAATCTGGAGGAGGTATAGCCTTTAACTCGAACCGTCGCCATGGGAAAACAATAGCAGTTTAAGATCCTAGTGCGTAGTTTCTCCCCGAATCCAGCGCCCACCAGGACCATCTCTAGATACGGCCAATGTACTCGGTCGAAGGCCTTCTCCGCATCAATAGCCAGGAGCATATATTCCCCTTGCGTACGGGATGCCTTCTCAATCAGATGCAAAATGCGCTTAGTATTATCACTTGCTTGCCTCTGTGGAATAAAGCCCGCCTGGTCAGGTGCCACCAGGTAGGCCATATGTGTCGCCAATCGAGCCGCTATGATGCTCGTGTACAATTTAATGTCTATATTCAACAAAGAGATGGGCCTATACGCACTGCAAGCTGTCCTATCTTTCCCCGGCTTTGGAATAACCACTATCGCGGCCTCTAGCATTTCTCCCGGGATAGCTCCCGCTTGGTCAAAGGTGTTGAACAGACTCGTCAGAAGCGGGGCCACTTGGCTGCAAAATGTCTTATAAAAGGCAGCTGTGTAGCCATCCGGGCCCGGCGATTTACCCAGCTTGAGGCGTGAGATTGCCGAGATAACTTCCTCCGTCTGAATAGCCCTGTCCAAGTGGTCTGCCTGCATAGGGGTTAAGGAGGGCCCCTGGGCCGCAGCTATGTAATCAGCGCTGACCTGGGTTGGCAGGGGGTCCCCGGTATAGAGGTCCGCATAGAAGTCTCGAAAGGCTTCTGCTATAGCTACGTCGTCAGTGATAGACTCCCCCCCCCCCCCCTCCCCCCCCCCCCCCCCCCAGGGGTCCGGAGCATACGCACCCCCTGCTTCTGCCTGGCCTCTCGCAGTTTGTTTGCTAGAAGGCGGCCGCACCTATCTCCTCCCGTGTCGTATGTGTGTCAGAGCCTGAGGGCTGCAAACTTGGCCCTGTCCTGGTCTAGGGCTGCCAGCTGCTTTCTTTCTATGCAGAGCTGTCGCCAGGCCCGGGAGGCGCCGGTTCTCTGATGCATCTGCTCCAGTTCCGCCCGCTCACGGCTTCGCTCACGGTTGTGGGCAGAGGAAATAGCTACAAATTCCCCCCACAGAACTGCTTTCAACGCCAACCACTGCGTCGCTAGTGTCGTGTCTGTATTAGCATTGAGGGTGAGGAAGTTCGTGAGGGCTTTCTGAAGCTGTTGGATGACAGAGGGTTGATGTAGTAGTGTATCGCGCAGGCGCCAGTGCCGAAGGGGCTGCAGGGCAGGCGGGAGCTGGAAGGAGGCCAGAACCGGGGAGTGATCTGAGAAGGAGGCCGTTAAGATATCAGTGCTCAATGCGTGGGCTTGCAATGATTGGGAGCTAAGGAAATAATCTAAGCGTGCATATGTTTTGTGGGCCCCCGAATAAAAGGTGTAACCGCGACTGGTCGGGTGGAAGTGGCGCCATAGGTCCGACAACCCCAGGTCCTGAAGGCGGGCCCGCCCGACAGCCGTGAGGACCCCCGCCTGATTGGCTCTCTGCCAGGAACGATGCAGCGTGTTGTCGAAGACAATGTTAAGATCGCCGCCCAGCAGCAGCCGGCGGTCTGAGGCTGCAGCGGCCTCGTCAAGAGCATTGAGGAGGAATGCTATCTGCCCTTCGTTAGGTGCATAGATGGAGCAAACACTAAAGGTCACCCCTCCCAGTAAAAACTGATGAGTGAGTAGCCTACCCTTGATCTCTGCCCCTTTTTGTAAGACCCTACCGGAGAAGGATCGGGAGACCAGTATGGCCACCCCAGCTGTCTTGGATTTGGCAGAAGAGAACATCTGTGTAGGGAAGGCCCGGGATCGTAATCTGTGTTGGTCCTTAGCCAAGAGGTGGGTCTCCTGTAGGAGGCAGATGTCTGCTTTCGAGTTTTCCAGGTAGTTAAGGACTGTTCTGCGTTTGATGGGATTGTTCAGCCCCCGCAGATTAAACATAAGGACTTTAAGGGAGGTGTGTGGCATCTACAGGCAAGGAATAAAGTGGAGTGCGATGTACGCTATTGGATATACGTAGCACATGTGAGCGGCAACCCCGGTGGGCAGATCCAGTGTGTGGCAACTGTCTAGGTGCAACAGGGGAAGGTGGACGAGGGATCCCAAACCCCCCCCCCCCCCCCAAAAAAAAACCCCTCTGCAAAACAAATGTGCCAGTGAAAAGGACACTGACAAAAACCAACTAAAAAGTCAAGATCGAGCAAAAGTGTTCGTCTCCTTGGCAACACCAGGGGAACGTCGAGATGGGGGTCATAGTGTGACCAAAAGGGAGGGTCCGGTTCCCCCCGCCGTCCACCGCGTACTCTTGGACTAGTTGCGTCAGACCACAGGTGCCAGCCGCTCACTCGGCGCCGGGGGTCGCCCCGGCCTGCGCGTCCGTCGCAGAGGCCAACGCCTCCCGCTGACTCTTTGCTATGTCTGTTTTGTTGGGCCTCCAGGCCCGCCTGCGCCCTCCCTGCCGCTGCCACCCCGATGTGGAGCTTGCCATTGAGTCGGAATATGCGACGAAACGGATGCCTCACAAGTATGGGATGCCCTGCTGTCGTAAATGTTCAGTTACAGGGCGGAATTGACGGCGGTGTTGCAGGGTGATCAGGGCCAAGTCTTGGTAAAGCACCGGAGAGTGTCCCCGGTAGGAGACGGGGTGTAGTGCTCGTGCCTTCGCGAGGATTGCTTCTTTAGTTTTAAAGTCCTGAACACATACAAGTATGTCCGCTGGGGAGCCTCCCGGGGCTCGGGGCGGGCCGACCCTGTGCGCCCTGTCTACGACTATCTCAGCGTCCTCCGGAGCCGCCAAGATATGGCGGAAGAGGCCCTTGGTGAATGCAAAAAGATCTTTGGTGTCGTCCGCTATCTTCACTCCTCGAATTCGGATGTTATGTCTGCGAGATCTGTTCTCCAAATCCTCCAGGTGGGTCTGGATATCCAGGTGCTGGTCCCGCAAGCGGAGAACCTCCTGCTGGAGCGTAGTCATGTCAGACACTGTAGCGTCACTCTTTTCTTCCAGCGCCACTACTCGCTCCCCAACTTCCTCAACATCCCTGCGGATCTCTTTTATCTCGGCGGTGAGATCTGCCTTTACCATCTGCAGGTCAGCTCTGAGAGTGTGGAAGAGGGATTCCATAAATGCCTTAGTGACCGGTTCATCCCCATCACCGGGAGACGTCTGCGGGGCCGCCATCCCGGGGGTCGCACCAGTAATGCTGGGGGCAGATTGAGCGCGCCCAAATATGTCCTTCATGGGTTTTGGTTTCTTTGACCTGGGCAAGGGCATAGTCGTATAATCTCCACTAGGCGACAGGGGCCGACGGGGGCGTCAAGACCACTGCCAGACGCCGGGGAGCGCCAGAGCGGGAACCCCAGTGAAAGCAAGACAGACTCTTGGGCAGTTCGCAGTCTGACCCCCGCTGCAACCAAGCAGGGCTAGTAGTGATGCCTTGTGAGGGTGTCAGTTAAGCAGTCGCGATTCCCAATTAGAAGCTCAGGGAGAAGGGGTCCGGGTGTGACATACCTTCTGTCCCGTCTGCACGTCCTCCGGTTCTCCTCTCCGCCTCCGTCGTCCGCCCCAGGCGGGTGCCGGCTCGGTCGCTGCTCAGGCCGGCTCCTCTCTCCCATGCGGGGCCCGGGTCGGTCCGCCAGAGAACAGAGGGTAGGGCCCCCCGCTAACTCCCCATCGCAGAGTCCCACTTCCTCTCTGGGGCGCCTCGGTCCCGCCACCTGTGGGCCCCCCCCCCTCGCTGTCCAACCGGGACCACTCCCTCTCCGGGCGGACGCGCGGCTAGGCCCCAATGCGCCTGTGTGGCAATGTCGCGGCACCCCTCGCCGCCGAAAGCTAGGAAGCGGACGAGGGCCCCACCGGATCCACCGCCGAGTCCCGGGCTACCCCGGTGACATGAGGGAAGCAACCACAGGGTACAAGTGCTGGGGCAAAGCACCGAGCTTGGGCCAAGTGTGCGAGGCGCTCCAGCCGCCGCCACCGCCGCGCAACTCCACCCAGGCCGACTCCAGGAGGTCCCGTCGCGGCACCCCCCGTCGCAGGGGGAGTCCCAGTGCCGATCCAGGCGCTACACACGCAGGAGGGCGGGAGGCCCCATCCCAGCCTCACCAAGGCCCGAAGCGCAGGATGCCTCTGGGCATCCGGCAAGTCCAAAGCTCACACAGCCAGCGGGGTCCGCCCCTCCTCTCTCGTTCAAGGCCTCCGCAGCCGCTAGGGCCCTGCGAGGGCAGCCCGCCCGCGGGGCAGAGGCCGGTATTGCGGAAGCTGGCCTCGGCGATCCTCGTTCAGGGCCGCCGCGTTGATGAAGCCTCAGCCGGGCGCCACCCACCGCAGGCCTGGCCGCCCTCCCGTCTTTGCCTCCGGGTCGCTCAAAGTAGTCGGCGATCACTGCTCCTTTCGCCAGTCGGAGGTAGAGGGGCACCGGGCAGTCCCCACCAGCGCCGGCAGCCGTCCACAGGTCCCGTGGGTGCTGTTAGAAGCTAAAGTCGGTGGACGGCGGGCAGGAGCTCCGGTAAGCGCGTCCTACCTCGCCGCCATCTTGGCCACGCCCCCTACAGACCACTTTAGGATTGGCCAACATGTTTAATTGCCTTAATTCAGTTGCGGCAATTTCATCAGGGCTCTGTTTATGCTGGGCGATGGAACAATTTTGTTTCATCTTGGGCACACAACAATATGGAACCTTTACAAGCCTGATTATCGAACGTCCTCCAGTTTGCACTCATTCTAGCTCAGAGAGGGTGTGCAGTAGCCACTGTAAAAGGATATTTAGCTGCGCTGTCCACTTTCCTGTGTCCCGGGCCAGCCTTCCCTGTTTGTATCCCCTATTCTCTTAACTTGATAAGGTTCCTTAAATGTTTGACCAATTTGTACCCTCCAACTCCCTTTGTTATTCCCTAGTGGGACCTAAGTCTTTAACACTTTGGATGAGGTCTTGGTTTGGGCCCTTTCACATTTGTCAATTGCCCTTGTTAACCATAAAGACGGTGTCAATCGGCATGGTTGAGCAGTGAGCTGCAGGCCCTGAGTGCCTGCCCATTTATGAATTTTTTCTCTGATAAGCAGGTGTTGTCAACCAGGGCTGCCTTCCTCCCAAAACTGGATACTCCTTTCAACTGTGGACAGGCTGTTACCCTCCCATCCTTCTGTTCCCCATGCCATCCCACAAAGGAAGAAGAACTGCTACATTGCCTGGACATTAGGCGGGCAGTCCGTTTATATCTCGACTGGATATTTATCACCACTGATTAACTTCGATTATGCTTGCACAGTTTATGCACAATCCATTTGAAACGATGGCCTCATGGAACCCAAGGCTACTTCTTGGACCACTGCTTTCTTGGTAGCCATCATTTCTTAGATACCCATCAAAAAGCAGAGTGGTTCCTTGCACCTTCAAATCTTGGGTGTGCCATCTTTCATCTGACACTGATGCTCATAATCTTCCGTTGTTTGTCCCATTCTTTCAAAAGGTCTTACCAGACTTTTGCTTCAGTTAGATTTTTCCCTGGTGATTTCAGCACCCTCAATACCTTGGCTGGCTGTTGGTCAACACTTATATCAGGCATGCTTTTCAATTTTATCTGGAAAGGAAAGGGGAACTGTGTTCCTATCATCAACCTTTGCCATTCATGGTGGCATTGATACAAGCAAAGTTTGCCACCAGTGGCAAACCTTGTTCAAAATGGACATTTCTAACATCTGTACACAGTTTACCTTAGCCAAGGTGGCATCATTTGTCTTCATGTATGCGTCTACAAGAGACCCAATCGGACTATATGGGACACCTACATGTAACAATTTAGCCAATGGGTCACAGGATCAACTGCTGCCTTTTCTCCTCCCTTTGGCCTATCTCTTTGTTGTGGAATCTACCAACATTTGAGATAGAACACAGACCAAGGACACAAGAGTAGAATAGTGTTACTGTGTGGTAACTCTGTTGTGCTAAAAGTTAAACTCTTCTATTACCAATACACCTTAGTCAGAAACATCTCACTGGAAGGGAACGGAGAAAGGTTCATACTCTTTGAGCACAGGAACAGAGGGAGGTAGTTGAGAGGAGAGATACTGGAAGTGCTATACCATGTATTATATGCGTAGGCTTGTGTGGTACTCTTAACACAGTTCTTCGGTTTACAACAGCTTTTGGATGAAGCTGTGGATGCCCACAGATTTTAGATAGGCAACAACCTATATGCAAGAAATAACTGAGTCACCATGAAGTTAACATTATTCTTTTGCATTTACTTAAAAGTTACAATGAGACTGAAATTGTTTTACTACGAAGAAAACCTTGAATGGTAAGAGCAATAATGTACAGGAAATTTCTGTAGAATGAATTGCAACACAAGTGTTTATTTAGGCTTTTTTTTGTAAACTAGTTAATAACTGGATTGACATAGTTAAAACAAATCCTGCATGAAATGAAATTGGGACAAAACCATTATTCTTTAAGCAGTTCATTGAGACCAGCTGGCTGCTGTTTTGGTATTAATTAGGAAAAATGAATGTATACTGAAAAATAATTCTAAATTGTCATCATTGTTTTTGAAAAAAAGACATGCAAATTTATCTTTGTTGATATTTAAAGTAATTATGAAGCAAAATTGTATATATTGAAAAACGTCTGCAATTTGTGATAAAATTGATCCAAACTTGAATTCTGTAACAAAAACAGCAGAAATGTTTTAGTAAAAAGTAAGAGCAGACAAAAATGTGTTGCAAAGGTGTAAATACAAAATAAAATTGTACACACTTTATCAAAATTTGGCATATAAAGTTTTAGGCAAAAGGAACGTTAAAATTAAGTTTTCAGTGTCAGTAACATTTTTCATTTTGAATTGTGCATGTCTGATGCTAAATACATCTCCAAGGCAGGTGAAATTTGACATATAACATCTAGGTACCATCATAACTTCCTTTTAGATTTTTCTTATTCTTTGGTCATAAACTATCTGAGGAGCTTGTTTAGTTTTGTCTTGTGTTTGTCACAAATGTCTTTTGGGGCTGAGCAGGCCTTCTTTGTGCAATGTTCTAGTTAAAAGCGGAAAAATCAAACACATCACTTTTAGATAGGATTTATACTTGCAAGCCTGTTTAGGGGCACCATAGTAGATTTGCATCTTCTGAAAATTACAGGTTACTATGTCGTCTGTTGGACCGAAATAAGAAACAATTATGTGTTTTAGTTGAAATTAATAATGTTTTAGTGGACAATGGACTCCTTCACATAGGCACAATAATTACTATGACACTACAACTTGTTTCGCACTCATTAAAAAAACTCTCTAAGGTCCCTAAAAAATATTGCCAACCATCACAATTCAGTAAAACGTCTTTGAAATTAAAAGTAGATTAGGAAAAATACAATGTACTTTTGCAGTGTTTTTTTAGGAGTTTGGTTCCAGAACATACATTTAACCATTTGCTTCCATGTGAGGGTTGCCTGTGTAGAGCATTTTTTTCTTTGTAAGAGCTACCTATATTTGAATGGAAACATCATAGTGCATATACATTCAGTCCTCTAACTGTAAGTTAAAAACCAGATCTCTGTTTCAACCAATTTGTTGCTTCAAACAAACCTAGTTTTACCTGTATTCACAAGATTCCCAATGTTGGCTAAAAAAAAGTATAGGTATTACCTCTTAAGAAAGATTTATCTTTTATAGTCTCACTCAGTAGTGCACTGTTGGATATTTGCATGCTTTCACAGATTGGTGTTTTCTTGATAGTTAAGCCGCTCTTTACTTTCATATTTTGTGTGTTCTCTCTGTTCCGGGTGTCCTGAAGAGTAAATATAGTTTTCTTCCCAACATTGCGGTTAAAGTGGTTTCTTCTTATTGGTGTGCGCATATTAAGGGTACCAGATTCCTTTCAAACTACAAAACATAAATGTCTGCCCTCTGTAGTTCCATTTCAGTGGAACTCCAGTGCCTTATTTCTGTTGTCTGTTCTTGTTTGACCTTTGTTTATTGGACCACTGTTAAAATGTGTTTCAATGGAAACAGTACCAGTGATTTAGAACCTTGGCAATTATAACACCGCACTGGCTTGGTCTGTAGTCTTGGTTGACAGCACAGCTTACCCTCTGGTTGTTAGTCACCTGACCGGGATGGGTCGCACAGAAAGAGCGCTGGTTGATCTAGGGGGATGATTCTGCTCAAATTATACTGCTGGAGCTCGGCAACATGGTCCTGTACAACAATATTTCACAATATGATAAATAGTAGTTACAAACCGGGGAAATCCAACAACGTTGCCCAGGACTGTACGGTAAGTTCATATTCTCCTCTGTGGGCAAACTGGAACATAGGGTGGGACGATACTGTGTTTAAGGCCTAGAGTCTAAGCTTGGAATTGAGTGAGTTTTAATATGGGTTTTTTAATCTTTTCGTGAAGACCTCACATTCAAGTGTGTCGGTCTGCTTAGAAATCCCTAGCCTGTGTACAGGAAAACTCTTATTTAAACAAGCATTTACAATGCAATAGGTCTCGCAATAGCGAGTTTTCAAGCTATTGGCGTGGTAAATAGGAATGCCTTTTAAAATATCAAAAGGTATTGTTATTTACAATACCAATAGGTCAAATTTTAGCAAAAGCAAGACATATTATATTATAGAGCGTGCTGTCCGTGGTGTGGGCGCCGCGTTCACCAATAAAGTTTAAAAGAAAAGAAACAGAGTGAAGTGTCCCTGAAGCGGGCGGGGCGCTCAACATTATAGTTAAAAAAAAAAGTAATGAAATTCAGCACGTTGTCCCTAAAGCGCGCGCCACACTCAGCATGCAATATTTTTTCATGAAAATAAAAGGTGAAAGAATGCTCGGTGTCCCTGAAGCATATGCCACGTTCTTCTAAAAAGAAATAATAATAAAAAAAAGCATTGCAATAGTGCAGTGAGTGCTGTGGGGGTATGGGACAGCCGCTTTTAATGTTGGAGCATCTTAGTTCCCATAGTCAATAAACAAAATAGTGCTCACCCACATATAGTGCAGTCTGTGTAACAACGGCAGTAAAAGGTCGAGTCGATATGGGAGGTAACAAATGCAGACAAGGTAGTACCAAGGAGGGACCAACAATCCTATTTACTAATCAGAAGCCAGCATTTATGAAGGAGAATGACACAAGACAATGACAAATATGGGCGGATAGTGGGAGGGGCTTCCAGTGCATACTCCAATACAACCTCGAAATAGGCCCACACATTGGTCTGCCAGACTAGCCCATCAATCACTGCCTAATTTCCCAATAGGCCAGTGCAACACAGATTTCTAGCTATGTAGGGTGACGGTGGACTGACGGAAAGAAACGTATAAATATTAGCAATAGACTTTGCTTCCATTTTGCCCCTTGAACTTTTTTTTAAAAACTGGAATCTCATTTGAATTCTGACCTATAACGTGCGACCTCAACACTTTGCTGCAGAACTGAAGGCACTGCCGCGCATAAATAATTACGTTTGAAAATAAACAAGAAACCACTTAATAAGCATCTTAGGACACATTCTATCTTGTCGAGGCGAATAACCACTAACTGCAATTTCACTCTCTAAAGTTCACTGATGTGTTTATTTTTTTTATTTTCGCAGAAAGCAAATTAGGCTATTATGTGGTTTACATTTGTGTTTGTTGAGGGAGATGATTACGCTTCTGATTTGTTGTGGTTGTGACACAAAAAAACTCACTATGGAAGAAGACCTGCGCAACATTGGTTCCCGCCCCAGAACATCCCTGTCACAGGTACTTGTGGGAGGAAAGTTAATTGGATCCACATTTGGCCGCGTTCAAAACATTGTCCCGCCTTTGCCCAATTGTGTGCCGTTTTTTAAAATTTTTTAAAAACACGCGCAAGCCAATGCCAGACGGGGAAAGCAAAACCACACGCACGAGCGTGTGGGTAGCTTTCTAAACCCCGTACAAGAGGTCTTGCTCTGCTCGAGCAGTGCTGCTCACTGCAACGCTAGGCGTGAGACCTAAAAATACCATTATTTGTAATATGTGAAATCTGAAGTAGGAGAATTGTGCGCTGAAATGAACAAATCTTGATTGCCCAATCTGATTTTGGCAAGAGGGGCCTTTTATTTAATGCACCCATGCTAGCAATCACTTCTTCTGTCTGCTGTGAATAAATAAGCGCTGCCGCTCTAGTATAAAGTACCGGTTCTTCCCTCTTACCAAGTCTTCCCTTGTAAAAACAATTGGCTGATTTGGACTATGATGTTGAATGGTAATAAACTCTCACCTGGCTTGAAATTGTGTCTGTCCCTCTTCTCAGAATTTTCTGTGCTCCTCAATTATTCCTTTCTGATATCAGCTGAGTAGCTTATCAAGTGCTTATGTGCCAAGCAAAGAACATAAAGTACTGTTCACAAAAATAAAAAAAATCATTATTCCCTCTACAAATTTCAATGCCCAGACTCGCCAAACAGATCAAAATCTTCTGTATGTTTAAAATTCTAACCATGTTGCATCAGAGTTCATGGTTATGCTACTCTTTCAATGTAGTCCCCAGTGGAATAACATTTTACTTGACCATAGAATTACTGGCTTGTTAATCTGATTGGGAGTTAATCATTCTGGCCGCAGATTGGGAAATGTCCTCTTGTGTAATCCTATTCATTAGTGTGTTACTGATGGGGTTAAAGATAGTGAGCACAGCAAACATGGGTGATGGTTATAATTGCCCTTAATCTGCAATAAGAATGTGAGTCTTCTGCAGCAATACATTCTTGATAAGTTCCATTTCTACCTGCAACATGAAATGAGTAGGGTTGCTGAAGAAGCGGTTCTGAAATTCAGTATTTGCAGTGTGTCTATGATTGAATCACATGCTGTATGTGATCCAGCATCACAAAAGGCATAGTAGTGTTGCATATGCAATATAATAAAACATCACATTCATGCTTACAAAAATTTCAGTTAGTGTAAAAAGAATCATCCTCCACATGTCGTTTAAACTTGTCTCATGTGGAAATCAACAAATTTAATAAAGGGTTTGCAAAAAATAGCAACAACTGTAGACATACTTGTGTATCTTCCCACCTAATATCTTTATGGTGTTTCAATTCTTATTATGTACCTGACTCATACAGTTATTAAGATGTAAAAAGTAATGCCTCGCAACCAATTCTGGCCCTGTCTCACCTAATGATATCTGTTCACAATGAAGATCAGTACACTCAGTAATTGCTACTGAGTGCAGAAGTGGAAATCGGCTCTATCTAGGATGAATTGGGCTGATCCAAATGGTGCACCTAAATCTCCAACAACCTGGAGTTGAAGCAGGATCTGTTAAAAAATGAGTAGTACGCCGCCGCAAAAGGGGGGCATTGGAGCCAGCCTAATGGTCCTCATAGACCTTTTCTCTATTGCTTTCAACCATTTTGGAAGTGTGCCTGACGTATTCAAGCAGTTGCTTTTGAAGTTATATACTGGAGATGCATGTTTCTGTTGGAGACAAAACACATTTCAGATCCTTTGGAGGCTGTGGT
The DNA here is from genome assembly GCF_964204655.1 of Triturus cristatus. Lineage (NCBI taxonomy): Eukaryota > Metazoa > Chordata > Amphibia > Caudata > Salamandridae > Triturus > Triturus cristatus. The sequence goes on from NC_140593.1 coordinate 948,267,119, forward strand.
TCTCTCCATGCTCTCTATCTTAAGTCTCTTCTGGTATTCTGTGACAATACATGGTTCTTTAGAAGTACTAATCTGTATTCTTAATGTGTTTTAAGATCCCCGTATCAACCAGCTGATCCCCTGCATTCTCCATATCCTATGTACTTTGTGTCTTCAGATAGGAAATCTGCATGTAATAAAACTTCATGTACACTGTTAGACTTCAACAGCACATCTAGGCTGTTTGAGTTTGTGGAAATGTGTTTTGCACACATTATCCTTTCCTTTGATGGTGTCTCGTGTCACCCATTATTAGGGTATATAAAAGGACTTCACACCCTGCAGGCTCCTGCCTTCTTTGGAAAGGTATATCAGTTTTCTGTGACTTTCCCAAAATGGGTACCAATTTATGATGAGACTTCCCATCATGCAAATTAAACGCTGCTGTTAATTATCTATCGCAGCAGAAGGGCAAGTAGAGTTATGATTTCCGAATTTAGGGGCACACTTCAAATTAAATAATTCCCAAGACACTTCTATTGATTCTCTCACACTTATAGCAGCAAACTGTTTGGGATTTCAATGGACTTTTTAAAACGTTTTCCCCACTTTGGTTGAAATATACAAGAACTTGAGTAGAAAATCACAGCTGACCAAGTACTAAGAATCTATATTATCATTAGAGAAGGAGTGAGGTATAGGGGTGACTCATAAGCTTGCACTGATGATTGCTTATAGTGCTTCATTCCTTCTTGTGGTAATGTAAAGCATGGTGTGATAGGCACATTTGCATTGTTCACAATACTTTTTACGTTGGTAAGGAGTGGATTGATCTTAGCGTGAGGGTTTCATAATACTGCAGCTTGTGCTTTGCATTTATTGGTAGTCTTTGTAGATGGTGTACAGCTTTTTTGGGGATTAACTCAGTGGGCATTACAGTAGTGTAGTTGGCTACCGGCGAATGTGTCTGCTTACACTTTGCTTTGCTCAGAGCTAGAGGGATACATTTTCATAGTCCAAAGTTGAGGGTTAGTTCAGGTGAAAAAGCATACTTATTGGGGACGTTTTCCTGTTCTTGTGCCTACTTATTTGCTGGAATTTCTCTCAAGTACGTATATCACACAGAGAAAAAAAAGAACTGGGTAAATGAGGCTTTCGGATGGCAACTACCAGTCACAATTTCTATTCATATCTCAGACAGCTAGCCATGGTCTCATATGATTGGAATCTTTTAACAAGACAGTTTTGAACAGTTCATATAAATATTGCTATCTTAGTGATGATACCATCATAGTTGTTTTAGATCTATAGAACCAGAGTGGAAAGATCTTTTAAGGTTTCTATTATTGGGTTAATTTTTATCAAAATGTTTTGTTGTGGCACTGCATAGAACAAGCGCAACATTGAACACTTTGAGAGTCTTCATATCCTGTCTTGCTGACCTGTGCAATTTACTGCATTAAAATTCTCACATTCCTAGATAAAATCCAGTCTTATTTATAGGAAATATATGTTCTATGAATGTTGAAATGGAAAACTTCCATATAACTCTGCAAGTATTGAACGTACCTGGGGCCTGCGCTTTTCTAATATCCTCAGGCTCATGCTCCTGGACTTCTGTACTAGAATCTAATGATTCTTCCAAGCCAAATGAACCAGGTACCCTGCCAATTGATACAAGTTCCTGTCTGGATTGAGAGAACTGTGACAGGCCAATGAAGTAGAATTGATAACCTTTAACAGCATTTCACTTGACATGATGTAGGAAAACTATGGCCAACTTAATCACCTGGAGTTATGCCGTTTGTCCTGCAAAAATGCTCTGACAGTTTGCGTAAACCAGGGGAATGTACATCTAGTTGACGATTTGAAATCGTAGTCTAAAATTATAAAAGTGTTCTAGTCTGGCTTTCAACTGAAAAAGGGAAAAAAGAGACACCTAATTGCTCCCATCTGTTGTGACTCTACACAAAACATGCGGATTCATGATTCCATTGCTCTAATAGTTTAGTATAGTGCATTATTGCCTGGTCCTGCTTTAGGAAGCCTTGGTAGATACTTCAGTTTTATTTCTGTAAGACTGCTTAGGCGCTACTACAATAATGCCATTAATTTAGAAGGCACACAAGATAATTTAACTTTTATTCTCCATAATTGCGGTTATATTGTATGATGATTCTTTTTCTCCCTGAGACCGTTGCTACACAACTCCTAGCGCCCCCCAACACCCCTGCCTCCCCCATTCGTATTATCTAATGGTTTCATAAATCTGTCTTCCATTATGAGGGTGCACGGAGAGGTTTCGGTTATAAGTCTGCAATGCGATGGTTCTTTGAAAAACTGTCTGATTCATTGTTAATATCTTGACATCCACTGCTAGGGCTTTCAGTGGATTCTTAGATTTCATACAATCCCTACCCTGACAAACTTTAAATTTGGCGTAATCAGCAGATGCCTGAATACTTTACTGCACTCAATATGTAGGATATACCTCTCAAACAACCATGTTTTGCCCCAGAACAAATAGAACGTTTCTTATGACTATTAAAATAGTTCATATGCTCCTTAGTGAATGGTCATCCCAGTAAGACTTAACTAAACCTTTCTATTCTGGCATAAACATTGTTATCCAGATAAGTGATCATATTCTGTCACTTTCCACTCAGACTGCTATTCATAAGTCTTATCCTTCTCTGAAAAATAAATTAATTATGTATATGGTATGAACTTTGTATTTGCCAGGCAACAGGAAAAACGCCATTCATATCCAAGCTGATAGCGAATCTCCTGTTTGATGGAATCACTTGTATGATGAGTGCTTTCTATTCAGGAAGTATCATTACACCATGATGATTTAACTTTCGAATATTTCTGGCTACAAAAAATACCCAATTTTCTGTGTTTACTCAAAGCAAGTTGCTTACAACGTCCCATATTAGTGTTTTTAAATCACTTACATTATAGTACATCAGTCTTTTCTCAGTGATAAATAGCGTTGGTGAAAGATCAGTTTCAGTAGTAGGCAAGTAGTAAAATTCTGTTTGTAGCATGTGAGGCTATACATACACATGCTCTGCATACCACTGCCATTGAGTGTTGGACTTGGATGTTACAAATTGTTTTTCTTTAAAGAAGTTCTTCTTAGTCCCAAGGTATGCTGTGACTCCTCCCTTAGTAGGGAATGTGCATGGATTCCGACTCCATTGTTAGATTGTTTTTCTTCCATCATCGGTTTCAGACACAGACCTATGAGGCTCCTGGACTTAGAGTTTTGTTGTTCATGCTTCAGACTGTGGCGGTAGGAACATCTCATTCATTGGTTTATATATGCAAAATAGAGAACATTCTTCTCTTTTCGAAATTCCTGTTAAGGCTTTTACGTAAGGCCTTAAAAAATGAATCTATTTAGAATGCCACCTGTCCCTCTATGGATCATTAGTATAGTTCTCACTTGGCTTATTGATCCCCATTCAAGCCATTGCATTCCTGTCTTCTGCAGTTTCTTTCCTGGAACGTGGATTTTCTTATAGCCATAACTTTGTTAACGCACATAAGTGAGTAGCAGGAACAATTTTTTTCCTTCCAAAGGTTGTTTCTCCGTTACACCTTGATCAGACAATTGAGTTTCCTGTTTTTTCTTTTGTTAAGACTGTAGCCGAGAGAGTTCTTCACACCTGAGATGTCAAAGAGCCTTAATGTACTACGTTGACAAAAATGACATGCTATGAATGTAATATTTTGCTAACCCAGTAAGTATATGTTTGTAGCTTGTAGTAGTGTAGATTCACATGCACACACCCTCCTATCCAGGGCCAGTGTCTATAACATTAACTTTAGACTTTCTTTACATACCACTGGCATGGTTCTCACTCCCAACCCCTTCAAACTTACACTCACCGACTGTGCGGAAATCAGTATAACAATGGAGTCCACGCACATTACCTATTAAGGGAGGAGTCACAGTATACCTTGTGACTCAGAAGAATTTCTATGGAAAAAAACAATTTGTATCTTCCAAGTCCAACACTAGATGGCACGAGTATTTGCATTTTTAGCTCATAGAGTACATGGTGAGCTTGGAGCTTAGTTTTTTCACAAAAAATAATGGAACTGTTACTTTCATGTTTACCCCCTGAAACTCTTTCCTTTATTTGAGTTATGCTAAGCAGCCTTGCTCATCGCTGCCTTTCATCAGAACATAAAGGTAGACCAATGGAGTGCATCTTTGGCCTGACAACATCTTAATTAACCACATTATACAACCAATTGATGCACCTCGCTCACTAAAGTCCATTATATCTCAATTGAGCACCACATTTTTTTACTTGGGGTAGTGAGCTTTTTCATTAAATGCTCTGATGCTTAGCATCACTGAACCTATTTTAATCCACCACATTACATAACGGCATTCAAAAGATCACCGGCAAAGAACCCTCTGGTGCGTTGCAGTGCCGGCCCGATGTGGAGCATGCCCAAATGATGAAACATGACACCTTTCAGGATGTGTGAGGGCACTATTTCCTATTGGAGCTTTTTCCTTTAACTTAGAACATGAGAAGGGTTTTTCCTCCCTCCATTCCCCCTGTTTGAGAGGAACTGCAAATCCATGGTTTCGAACATCTGACTTAGCCCACATCTCAAATGGACATAATACGGAGTGCTGACTGTAAAATTGTCCCTGAATCTTTCCTGTCACCTGGCAAAGTTCTGTTGTCTAATCCTGCCACAGTGCTTTTGCTCCATGATGCGGCATCAGAGCTCAAGGTTAAGATGCCAAATTATTTCATTAGTTGAATTGTACATATCCCGTGACCTCCCTTTGCTCTGAGGTAAAGTATGTGAGCTATTGGAACCACTTTCTCAGAGGGCAGGAGTATTAGGAGTAAATCATGAATCTCCTAATTCAAAATAGCCCCTTTGCCCTGCTGCCACAAAAAAACAGCACTGTAAAAAGTGAAACCGGTTTATGCATTCTTTATAAAAATTAAAGTCAAATACAATGTTATCTTTGCAGTGAAACCAAAATGGTGTCCTTCTGGAAAGGATCAACATATAAGACACTGAATTTCTGACCGAATGTTCATATATATGCACACTTGAAGCTGTTTGTCATTGCAAAAGTCTGTACAACATTCTTAATTCTCAGTACATGGTGGTTGGGAGACAGTTATAACTTTCTGGTCTTAAACGGAATATTAAGCAATCAGTTGGAACTTTGCTACACGTGTTTTATGTATATAAAACACAAAAAAGATTATATGCTTGTGGAAGGCAAGCGCCGAAATGCGTAGACTATCCCTTGTATGCACTGGTGATATAAATAAATAATATATAAAAAGAAGCTCTGTAGTGCTGCTTTGCTTCTTAGTCCTACTATCCTGCAGTAATCCGTGCTTTGGATTAGATACGATGGAGCATTTATATATAGATATAGATATACATACGTACATATATCCTCATTGTCCTTAACTGGCAAGTGTAGTGATTCAGTAACAGATGTATTTTCGGATTGATGTTTGAGACTGTGAATTCTTACCTGAAAATTGGTTGTATTCATGTTCAAATGCTATGTATTGTGACTGCTCCTGTAAACAATTCTAACGTTTTCACTTTTCATTTTTTCTTACCATTCTACTTTCAAACATAACCACCATCCATTTTCACCTGAATCTGTGGCTTTCATCATTGTTCCTATTGATGTTTTTACAATCAGAACTACAAGACCCGCTCCTCATCTCGATAAGTAAGTCTGTTTCTAACTGCTATGAATAGCCTTGAACTAGAATTATGTTCTGTGTTTTTTCTTGTGTGCCATGGCTGTATGGCGTTTTTTACACCGCTGTATCTTCTGTGGTTTAGTTACAACAATCCCAATGAGATATTTGTATGTAAAGCACATTCTCTCCTTCTGTGAGGCATTCCTGTATCAATAACTTGGTAACCATTTTCATTTGCTGGTCAGGAATAAAAAAAAATACAATAAAGGTAAACCACAAACGCAATCCTTGGTGCCAGACCTCTCCAAATAACATGCTCAATTTTTCTGCAAAATAATATCTTCAACTTTACTGGTGTACTTCAGGTTTCTTTCTTAAAAGTTAATATTTTCATACCTTCATCGAACATGCACGTTCTTGAGGTTTTTAAAGTTGTGTGTGTGAATATACCCTTAATAGAAGGTGTACAGAACATGGTGAGGTGCAAGTTAAGGCATGCATTTTGTGCTTTGCGTTCTGTAACAGGCACATTTATTTCATGGCTTTTTGGGTTTTATGTTTAATGAAACATAACTAACATTTAAGTGTATTTTTTTGTGTGAATTTATTTATATAATAAAATTGGCCCAATAACACGTTATTTAGAGAACATTTATGAATAAACACACAGTTGCCCCTTTATTACTACTTTTCAAATGTAAAATTCCAGTTTACCACCACAGTACTTTAAATTAACATGAGAAAAACACGCCATTCCCTGCATCTTAAAGTGCGTGCTACTGATACATTGCACAAGGAAACTGATATTTTAATAGTCTCAAGGCCTCTTCAACTTGGTTTTAGCTTACTGCTCAAATTTGCCAACTTGCACTGTGGTTTTTGCTAAATACTCTTAAGAAATTGGGGTATTACTTGCGAAGGATGCAGGTTGTCCATGATTAATAAGTCTGCAAGTTTTTTAGGTCTCGCTGGCTATCGCGTAAGCGATCACTCAGCGAGACTCTAGTAAAGGGGCTCCCAAAAGTGCTCCCAAAAGCGGATTGCATTGCGAGCACGCGCACAATCACGTGCAACGTGCCGCCATGCAATACGTTTGGCATCCTACTTCAAAGGGTCCGCTCCCCCGCCTGGAATGCCCTCCCCCGCCAAGCGCGCGCGCCACGCTCCGCCGGGCTTGTTTAATGTCTCATTGCACTTCTTTCTGTACAGGGCCTCTTTTTCGAGTCTTCGGCACATGCCCTGCGATTTAGGAGCATTCACCCTGGATTTTTATTTTTGCATCTTTACTTCAGTACAGAGACAAAATCTTTTATTTATTTGTTAAATCACCTCCGCGCTTAGGTGCCAAAGTCCTGCGGCTGTTCTCTGTTGGATCGGGATGGGAGGGGGCGCCGCACAAGAGGATACGTTTAGTGCCAGCTTTTTAGGAGAGGTGTCCTGATGAGGACGGTGACAGACGTTTAACAGACTCTAAAACGACCTCTACACTTATCTCAGCGTTTTTCAAAGACAGTCTTGCCACTGCGCCTACCTGAGAAAGGCAACGGTGCCCCTGGGCAGGTCTCCTACTGTCACCCATCTAGCACATCCGGCCCAACGACCCCACCCCCAGGCAGGCGAACGCACTGTCAGTCAGAAAAAGGCATCAGTGCCCTGGGTAGAGCTTTCTACACAGTCACATACCTGCCACACAGAATCCAAGAGCCCCTCTGATGCAGCCGGGCACTGCCAGTGTCACAGACAGTGTATCTTACACAGTCACATACCTGCCACACATAATCCGATAGCCCCTCTGATGCAGCCGGGCACTGCCAGTGTGACAGACAGTGTATCTTACACAGTCACATACCTGCCACACAGAATCCAAGAGCCCCTCTGATGCAGCCGGGCACTGCCAGTGTGACAGACAGTGTATCTTACACAGTCACATACCTGCCACACAGAATCCAAGAGTCAGTCTAATGCAGCCGGGCACTGCCAGTCTGAGGAAGGCAGAAATGTTCCCTCCCCAGCGTTTCTTACACAGTCACACAAGGACAAGACACTACCCAAGAGCCATCTGATGCAGCCAGGCACTGCCAGTCTCAGAAAGGTACATGCCCCACGGCTGGGCAACCACGCTGGCGCAGGCTTACATGCAATAACCAGCATTGGCATAGCCAATAGGTCTCGCTTTTGGGACCTTTTAAGTATTTAGTTATGCAACTGTTGCATGGCTAAACACTTATAAGGTCCCAAAAGCGAGACCTATTGGCTATGCCAATGCTTGTCTTTACTGGGAGCAAAGTACACCATTGTTGCTCTTGGCTCTCTCAGGGTAGTGAGCAGAACACTCCAAGGCATAATAAAGCAACAAAAACATGTTCGAAACAGCCGGTGCAATGCAATTGAAATCAGTGGGAATGACACAATCGTTCATACTTCTGCTGTGCTGCTACTACAGCTTTAGGACAAATTAATAGGGGTCCTCTCACTCCAGAGCCTTAAGTGCTTAGATATCCAGAAACAAAAATGGGGGCATTAAAGCTGGCCTGGGGGAGCTGCTACAATTTTGGCAGCCCCCACAAATACATTCAAAAGCCGTTGGTGGTGCCTTTGCTCTACCTCGGGCATTCTAGTAGAAAGAGATCCTTCTTTTTAGCTCTTGCCAAGGGGCTCTCCTGGTGCAGCTGATCAGACCTGTGAACAATAGATTACCAATATTGCCACATGCAATTATTTTCCCCTTACTGCGTCCTCGCACCATGTTCTTATTTTGTGAGGGGTACCCTTTTGTTAGGAGTAGCATCAGGAGGGGGATTCGCAGCCCCTACCGTCTCCCTGTGCGCAGGGCACCTTTCCTGGATGCCGCGCAGGAACCATCATCTGGCTTATCCCACTTTTCTCTGTGAGCAGGTGCAGTCCTGTTGTATTTGCCTCGCTCCACCATGCATGGACCACACCACTATACAGGGATCTGCCGTACCTCTTTTGTAGTTGGTACTAGGAAATGGAACCGCCAGGGACCATCTTGATTGCATCGGGCACTGAGGGATGGGGTCCTTGTGGTTATGATAGATATAAGGGTGGGGACCCAATGCACACCACCTCTTCATGAAAAATTAAATCCATAAGTATGTGCAGACCTTCCAGAGTTTAGCCCTCCCTCCCCAGGAGAAGTTTTTAAAATTGGAACAGAGTGCTAAAAAAGCCATTTCCCCCAGATCAGGCTTTCTACCTCAATGTATCTGGCCCTGTAGAGATGTTTTGCTCGAGAAAAGTGTAGTTTGGCTTCGGTAGGCAAGCTCTAGCCACGAGGTGCATTTCTTCAGTAGCCTAAACATTGCTTTTCCGATTAAATTGATTTTTAATGCTCCTTTTGCTGAATCTGTCCTGGTACCTGTCTTCCCTGGGGGCTTTTTCAGCAGCCAGCTGAGTACCTCCCTTCCTAATTCCCCAGACCCCATGGCTTAGGCTTTGTTAAAGTACACCTATGTTAGCAGTGCAGTCAGTGTCTCCCCTCCTGCTGGGGGTCATCCAGCTGCAGTACCTGTCCACAAACGATCCAGAGGAACCCTCCAAGGTCTTTCCCAGGCAGATCCATCCCTCTACTGTCCCTCAGAAGGTATAAGGGGAGAGAGGGGGCAGTGCAGCACCCCTGGATTGGGAAGAATACTCCCAGTCCATGGGTGCCAGTTGATGTTAAAATTCTTCAGTCTATCCAGTGGAATCTGGTGACTACTCCTTTTAGATGGGCATTCCTCTGGCGTGGACTCTTCCGGGTTCCAGGGAGTTCTCAAGTGTCTCTCCCTTGTGCAAGGGTTTTTAAAAGGAGGTGCCCAATCTGAGGGTGCCACATCACTCCACCCCTATCCCCACCCTCCTGCACAGCATTCTGGGACTTTTTTAAGATGAAGACTTGAAGTTGTCTATTAGATGACACCGTCTGTGAGCCTCATCCCCTCCCGTAACTGACAAAGCTACATTATCCCTTCCCACTAAACCTTTAGAGGGGAGACCCTCCTGTGTTTGACTCCAGAGGTCTAGCCTTACTCCTTTGTCTCTGGGGTCTTGTGCCTGTCCAGGCCAGGTTAATGTGGGTAACACTTGCAGATTTCCTTTTCACCCCTTCCTTTCCCAAGAACTGGGTCAAGCACTGTCAAAGTTCTATTATGTTTCAAACTGCTATAAGGAGTACAGTTCTGACAAAAGTGTTTTTGTATAATCACTCGAGGTACTTTCTTTTACCCATGAGGTACAATGCAGTGAGCAAACAACCTTTTCAGTAATCACTACAGATGTACACTGTCCATTCCCACTCACCTCATAAGGCCTACACCATGTCAGTACCAATCCCTGATTGGGCCCTTCTGGCAACAGGCTACCTGTGCGCAAGCTCTGGATTGAGCTAGATCATAGTTTCATATGTTCATCCCACACAAGTGTGCTCACATGTTCGTGTGTAACCAGCCCATAGCCTCTTACGAAGCTGCACAGCAACTGGTCTATTTTTTTTTAAAAAGGTGGACATCGACAGTTCGTGCACACAGCCCATTTCCACAGAATTTACAGTGATTGAGACTCCGTTGGTGACACTCACTAGCCATAAAAGTCTAAAGCCGGGTAGTCCAGTGGTTCCCAAACGTTTTCGACCCTCTGCTCCCTTAATCTATTGGCCGGTGTATGCAGCACCCCATTACGTTACTTTTTTGGGCTGGTGTGGGATTTAAGCACGGCCTTTGAGTACTTCTATTTTTCGCCCTGAAAATAATATGGATGAAGCCAATGAAGGCATTATACTCATAGATGTAATCCTCTTCTAACCACTGTGGAGTCCCATGCAGTGTCGGTAACTGATTGGATGGCCACGGGGTTCTGATGTAGTGCCCTTTAAAGAGGTGCCTGTAGCTCGTTCCAGAGCAGAGTTTATGAGGCCCTAATAAAGACCGAAATATTGTTTCAGATCTTGGGTGCATTGATAAAAAAGGTCTGCGTCTGCAATCTAGTTTTTTTCTTTTTTGCTCATTATTACCTCCAGTCTGATGGTACCAGGCAGTCCTTGTTTCCTTATTATTACATAACAATAGGGTGTACACAGCTGGACCTGGGCCAGTAATAGTACATACAACAAGTGGTCCAACTGACTGGTAAGCTTCTCAAGGGAAAACAATTGTTTTATTGTGAAACAACCAACAATTATGAATTAGAAAAATGACCAGGATATCTTGGTTATGAAAAAGGTCTATATAATGAATAAATCAAGAATTTACATGATCAACAGTTGCTCCAAGGTGAGAATGTGAGTGAAGTGCTCCAGGTAGTGCTCATGAAGGGATGAGAATGTGACAGAGAAAGTAAAAATAATTACAATATTCACAAAGATGAGAATGACCTGTCTAACAATGTATCAAAGAACTGACTATGAAACCCAAGAAATGAGATGCCATGAATGAATATTGAGATCTGAAAGAAACACGTTAGTTAGATTCCTCACCTTAGAATATCCCCAGGCGTCAGACTGGATCCGGAAGATTTTTCGTCAGCAATACCCCTTGCGCGTCGCTAGGCGTCGTCTGCGGCTCCGCGTCCGTCGTCGGCGTCGTGCGCCGGAATGACGTCGTCGGAGTACTTAGACGCCGCCCTCGCGCGCTGACGTCAGTTCTTGTTCTTCTTTTTTCCGCGCCAGTAAGCGCAGATCCGGGAGAGCTACCCCTTTTAGTCTTTTTTGACTAAATCTTTTTTGATCACTTTTGATCCTTGTCTGTCGACATCTGGTGCCGGTAGGATGCCTGGGTTCAAGGCTTGCGAGGATTGCCATCGACTGATGTCGGTGACCGATCACCACCGCCGGTGCCTCTACTGTTTAGGCCCCGACCACGACGCGGAGTCGTGCTCCGATTGCCAGGCCCTGACTTCGAAGGCTCGGCGGGAGCGGTCCCGCAAGCTTCTCGAGCTTCGCCACTCGGCTCCGCGTCGTGCGCGATCCCGGTCCAGGAGGAGGTCCAAGGATCGCTCGCGGAGCCCTAGCCGACGCCACCATCGATCGTCGGGCTCCAAGTCGTCGGGTAAGTCCAAACGCTCTAAGAAGTCCAAGAGGCGACATCGCTCTTCGGACTCCCCTCGCCGGTCGCGCGACTCGGCCGAGGGTCCGGGTGGTTCCACCCCCGCGGCTCCGGCGGAGCCGCAGGCGCCGCGCCCGTCCCCATACCCTCCGGTCCCTGGGACTAACGCGACGCCGGCGGAGGTCAGTGCCTTCCTCTCGGCCATGAGGAGCCTGGCCCCGCCATCGACGCCCGCTGGCGCGCCTTCGGGCCCCGCGGACTCGACTGGGCGACCTTGCCTGCCGGCGGCTTCGGCCCCAGCGCCGTCGACGACTCCGGTCTCGACGCCGCAGGTCCCCGCGGGGCCCATGCCTGGGCCCCTGTCGACGCCGGTTGACCTAACCACTCCTCCACCGGCGCCGGCGAATGAACCACCGACGCCGCCACCGGCGACGCCTACACCTACACCTCCGGCGACGCCGACGCCTTCGGTGCCGACTCCGGACGGCGTCCAACCCCAGTTTAGCCCTATTCCGGACCCGGCGCCGCAACGGCGTCGACCGACGCCGCGTCCGGCGCCGCTTGAGACCTATCATCTCTACAGTCCGGCTCCGATCATTTCTCCTGTTTATCAGGAATCGGAAGACGGGGGCGACTGGGAGGGGTTCGAGGACCCTATGGCTGTTCAGTCGCAGCTTTCACAGGACTGGGCAGATGAACTGGGGGAGGCCAGTGGTCTGGATACCTTGCCAGACACTGGATTCACTTCTCCTCCGACTGTGGCTTCGGAGGAGGGTGCAGCATTTTCTGTGGTGCTGCGCAAGGCGGCCGCAGCCCTTGGGCTCGAGCTGCCTGCCGTGGCTGTGAGGACTAACATCCTCACTGAGGTGCTTCAAACCGCAGCAAGCTCCACTGAGCCTCTGCTGCCGTTCAATGAGGCCCTCACTGACGTTCTGCAGGGCACCTGGTCCAAGCCCTCCACAGTTCCTCCTGTGGATAGGAACGTTGCCAGGCGCCACCGCCCTGCTCCGGGCGACCCCAGTTTCCTGTCCCAACACCCCACCCCCGAGAGTCTGGTTATTCAGGCCTCTACCTCCCAATCCTCCTTCCCGACCGCTCCGCCGGACCGGGATTCCAAGAGACTCGAGCAGTTTGGCAAGAAACTGTTCTCGTCCCTTAGTTTGGGCCTGCGGTCTTTGAACACCGCCTGTCTCTTGGACCGTTATTCCCATTCTCTGTGGGATATGGTGGAGGACGTGCTGCCCCTGTGTCCGGAGGAGGTCCGGACACGTCTTACCCAGGCTTTGGCCGATGGGAGGGATGCAGCGCGGCACGCCATACGATGTGGGCTTGACACCACGGACTCGCTGGGTAGGGCGATTTCCACCACGGTGGCGCTCCGCCGCCACGCCTGGATGCGGTCCACGTCATTTTCCGGGGATGTCCAGAACACCCTCATGGACATGCCCTTTGATGGCACTCGCCTGTTTGGTGAGAAGGCGGACAGTGCGCTGAACCGCTTTAAGGACTCCCGGGCTACGGCCAAGTCCTTGGGCCTCTCGGCTCCGCGGGCGCACACCTCCGCTTTTCGCCCCTTTCGTGGCCAAGGAAGGGGCGCCTCCTCACGTCCGCCCAGCCGCAGAACCAACCTGCGCGCGGTCGCGGACGTGGTTTCCGCCGTGGCGGATCTGGAGGACGACGTGGTCAGCCCACATCCACCCCGGCAGCATCCGCCTCAAAGCCTTCCTAGTCCGAGCTTTCAGGCCCATTCCACGCCAATGGGCGGCAGAGTTCGCCATCACCTGCTCCACTGGCGGTCCATTACATCGGACAGGTGGGTGCTGCAAATCGTCCGAAGGGGCTACTCCCTCCCCTTCGAGACGACCCCTCCAGCCATGCCACCGCAGCACCACCGTATCTCGGGGGATCATTTGAATCTTCTCCGCGAGGAAGTTTCGGCCCTCTTGGCCAAGGGGGCCGTCGAGCGCGTTCCGAGTCCAGAAGTAGGTCGTGGTTGTTATTCCCACTACTTTCTGGTTCCCAAGAAGGGCAAAGGGGGCCTACGCCCCATCTTGGACCTCCGGAACGTCAATGCCTTCCTCCGAAAGGAAAGGTTCAAGATGTTAACCTTGGCTCAGGTTCTAGCTGCCCTAGACCCCGGAGACTGGATGGTAGCGTTGGACTTGCAGGACGCATATTTCCATATCCCCGTCCTGCCGGCCCACCGGCGTTACCTGCGGTTCACGGTGGGCCAAGAGCATTTTCAGTTTACCGTGCTCCCCTTCGGCCTCACCAGTGCCCCTCGGGTGTTCACGAAAGTGATGGCGGTGGTCGCAGCTCATCTGCGCAGATCAGGGGTTCCAGTCTTCCCCTATCTCGACGACTGGTTGTTAAAGGCGGGCTCGCCCCAGGCAGTCGTCTCCCACCTCCAGACTACGGCGGATCTCCTGCATTCGCTGGGATTTTCCATCAACGTGCCGAAGTCACACCTGAGTCCCTCTCAGAAGCTCCTCTTCATCGGAGCAGTTCTCGATTCGGCGCAGTTCCGGGTCTATCCACCGGAACAGCGGGTCCGGGATATACAGGCCCTGATTCCCATCTTTCGGCCTCTATCCTGGGTTTCGGGCAGGCTAGTGTTGCGGCTTCTGGGGCTGATGGCCTCCTGCATTCTACTAGTGCATCACGCCAGGCGGCGCTTGCGGGCTCTGCAGTGGGACCTGAAGTTTCAGTGGGCCCAGCATCACGGCAACCTGTCCGACCATGTCTTGATCTCGGAGGGCACTGCACAACAGTTGCAGTGGTGGCTCACGGACCGCGATTGGGTCATGGGCAGGAGCCTCTCCCTTCCCCAACCGGAGCATGTCGTAGTGACGGATGCGTCCCTCCTGGGCTGGGGTGGCCATATGGGAGAGGCGGAGATCAGAGGCCTCTGGTCTCCGGCGGAGTCTCGTCTCCACATCAACCTGTTGGAGTTGAGAGCGATCCGACTTGCACTGAAAGCCTTCCTTCCCTCTGTCAGGGGCAATGTCGTGCAGGTGTTCACGGACAACACCACCGCCATGTGGTATTGCAACAAACAGGGCGGGGTGGGGTCGTGGACCCTTTGTCAGGAGGCTCTGCGCCTCTGGACGTGGCTGGAACACCAGGGCGTCACCCTAGTGGTTCAACATCTGGCGGGCTCTCTGAACGCCAGAGCGGACGAACTCAGCCGCCGGTGCATGATGGATCACGAATGGCGTCTGAACTCCGAAGTGGCGCAAGGTCTCTTTCAGCAGTGGGGAGAGCCTTGGTTAGATCTATTCGCCACCGAAGAGAACGCGCAATGTCAGCAGTTCTGCGCGTTGGAATTTCCAAGGCGGCACTCGCTAGGCGACGCTTTTCGTCACGAGTGGAGTTGCGGTCTGTTGTACGCCTTTCCGCCTATACCACTTCTGCCCAGAGTGCTGAAGAAGGTATCCCGAGCTACTCAGTATGCTGACCGATCCCCCGATACGTCTGCCCCTTCGGGAGGATCTTCTGTCGCAGCAGCAGGGGACGGTCCTCCGCCCGAACCTGTCCAGCCTCCACCTCCATGCGTGGAGATTGAGCGGCGGCAGTTGATGCCATTTGACTTGCCTCCTGAAGTCTGTGATATCATTCTGGCAGCCAGGCGTCCCTCCACAAAGACGGTATACGCCTGCCGGTGGAACAAATTTGTGGCATGGTGCACAGCAAAGGCTGTGGATCCCCTTTCCGCCCCTCTTTCTGAGGTTCTCCTCTTTCTTCTTTCTCTGGCCCGGCAGGGCTCTGCCCTGGGCACCCTGAAAGGTTATCTTGCTGCCATCTCCGCCTTCTTGCGGCTTCCTGATCAGCCTTCTCTTTTCAAGTCCCCTGTGGTTACACGCTTTCTAAAAGGCATTACTCACACGTTCCCTCCTGTCCCTTTTGTAATGCCTCAGTGGGACTTGAATCTTGTTCTCACATTTCTAATGTGTGCTCCCTTCGAGCCTCTTCACAATTGTCCTCTTCGTCTTCTGACTCTTAAGACTGCTTTTCTGGTAGCCATCACCTCGGCTAGACGGGTGAGTGAGCTCCAGGCTTTATCTTCAAAGCCTCCTTTTCTCTCTGTTCATCCGGACAAGGTTGTCCTTCGGCCTCGTCCTTCCTTTCTTCCGAAAGTGGTGACTCCATTTCATCTTGGGCAGTCTGTCACCTTGCCCACCTTCTTTCCGCCTCCGCATCCTTCCAAAGAGGAAGAGAGGCTCCACCGTCTGGACCCAAAACGTGCGCTCTCCTTTTATCTGGACCGCACAAAACAGTTCCGGGTGGACGACCAGCTTTTTGTTGGGTACGTGGGCGCTAAGAAGGGGAAAGCTGTGCACAAACGGACCATCTCTCGGTGGGTCGTTTTGTGTATCAAAATTTGCTATTCTTTGGCAAAAAAGGACCCTCCTGTTGGGCTGCGCGCCCATTCTACTCGGGCCACAGCGGCTACTACTGCTTTGGGACGGGGAGTCCCTTTGCAGGACATCTGTCAGGCGGCGACGTGGGCTTCGTTACACACGTTTGCCAGGCATTATTGCCTTGACAGCCAAGTCCGGAGGGATGGCTTCTTTGGCCGTTCTGTCCTCCAGGACTTTCTGGTGTGATCTTGGTTCGCAGACCCACCACCGGGGATGGTATTGCTTGGGTATCTATTCTAAGGTGAGGAATCTAACTAACGTGTTTCTTTCAGATGAACAAGTTACTTACCTTCGGTAACGATGTATCTGTAAGAAACATTAGTTAGTTAGATTCCTCACCGACCCACCCATCCTCCCCGTTCTGCGAACTGACATCTAGGGTTAAGGTTGTCCTTTTCAGGCCCCTAGATTTTATTTTTGGCACCAGTGTCGGTCTTTGCATGGCTCTGCGTTCCTGGCGCGGAAAGCTATGTACAAGAACTGACGTCAGCGCGCGAGGGCGGCGTCTAAGTACTCCGACGTCATTCCGGCGCACGACGCCGACGACGGACGCGGAGCCGCAGACGACGCCTAGCGACGCGCAAGGGGTATTGCTGACGAAAAATCTTCCGGATCCAGTCTGACGCCTGGGGATATTCTAAGGTGAGGAATCTAACTAATGTTTCTTACAGATACATCGTTGCCGAAGGTAAGTAACTTGTTCTTCTCCGCTTCTGGGCTGGATGAATAAGTACTTGGAAGCGAGGTCCTTGATACCGAGGTTGGCGTCTAGGGTGAATCCAAGTAGCTTGGTATTATATGAAAGCTTGGGTCGAAATTGGTCCTAGTTCATGCTGCCGGGTTTGGACTAGTTATTGCTTGTTTTTCTTGGCATATAGCAGCCCCTTGTGGGGCTAAGCTTCAGATCGGTGCTGAACATCGAGTTCTGAAAGAGGGGCAGGCTTTGCTTGTGGTGTAGAATACCTGGAGCAGAGGACCCTTTCAACTAATATGACCTTTCCTCAGTAGTGCCCTGTGAGTGCTAAGACTGTAGTAGTGACCTCTCTGCAGTGTAGCCCGTAGGACCCCAGGAATGTTAGCTTCCTTGAGCAGTGTGAGCTTTCTACCAGCAATGCCCTGTCAGTACTGTCATGATAGCACTTAGTCCCCTGTCCTGCCCCCAGTAGTGTAAGACACCAGCAGCATTCTCTTCCATAGGTGACCAGACAGTGCTGTAGGAAACAAGCAGTGTCAGCTTCTTCCCAACTAGAGATGATCAAGCCAGGCAAGGCTAGAAGCTGGCTCCAGTTGAATATCTACCCTGGCCCTGCCATTGCCCCATGGAACTAGTGACCCTAAATGGAGGTGGACCCAGCGCTCCAAACTGTGCCTCTATTCCTCCCTAATGTAGTTCTTAAAATATAAAAACCACTGAATACATAACAGCTGAGTGGAAACTGGAATTCGAATGAAGAACGTGTATTGAACACTCAATTTATCCAGTTGAAGAGCTGCCTCTCTGGGATCTCCTGCACCTGCTATTAACAAGACAGAGGCATGTCCGGCAAATCACTTTACTTCACACGCTCATTTTCCTTGGCCAACTAATTTGAGAGCGCCATGAAGTAAGGGTGCATGCTATACAAAAAACAAACTCTTATTTGGTTTACTGAAATTTGCTTCACATATATTAGTAGGGCTGACCATAAATACAGTGGTCATGACAAACTGACATTTCATGCTCACTGATGGCAATGTCATCAGGGTATCCAAGTCATTATTTTAAACTTCTATTGCACACAGTATATGGTAGACCGCTACAAAATGAACAGAAAATGTGCTTCCAAAGTATAGATTTTAGTAATAGAAGACTGTATGTAGTGCAATTTTTTATAACTGTCTTTTAAAAGCACAAACTTCACAGATTAGCTGGTAGCTCCCTTACAGTGCCTCATAAAGAATAAAAATGTGTAATCAGGAAGCTTCAAGTCATTCCACCAATTAAAGTCAATACAGGCTTCCAAGCACAATTTAAATTTGCAGATTGACCAGTTGTGCACATTTACATTTCTTTCAGGGAAACGGGCACCCTGTCGAGGCATGTTAAGCTTTCTGCCCCTCCCTCGGGGTCGCAGAACAGGAAACTCCCTGCCTTACACTTAAGTTGAAGCATTTCAATTGTCCGAATAAAGTCTGTGCTGTCGTTTCACATAAAGTAGGAAAATTGTTTTCTTAAATAAAAAAAAGCATGGGCACGTCATGCCCCACAGATACCACCACTGCCTTTGTTAATAAGTAGTTTCACTTTTAGCATCATAAGCATCGGCTCAAACATCCAGGGCGCAATGTGCTGTGGGCTTAAAAGCATGCCGCTTAGGATGTCATACATGAAAATTGTGAACCTTCCTCAGGAAGAGGACCCAGATTTGGATGAGGTTGACGCCTCTATATCATATAAAGAGACAGCTTCCTACACTGCTTAGTTGTTGTTTGGCTCTCATCCCGCAGCAGGTCCAGTATAAAGGCCTTCTGTGGTCTTCCACACCGTCCTGTACCTCAGATTCCAAGATTTTCATACCACCCTGCCATGCCTGAATAAGTTCTCTGCAATGCACTATTCTTCACCTGCTCACCGTACCTAAATCCTAAAATCATTCACTCAACTTTGCTGTTTCCTTGGTCACAACCTCCTTCTATTGTTTTGGGCTTTTACCACCTTTAAGGCTGTCTTAAATAGCACACCATATATGCATAATCCCTTCAAAATGCGCATATCTGAAAACTCTGCTCAATCAGGGCTCAAAAATGATGAATCGCCACAAGATGTGGTCTCCACCATTTGTAATTACTCTGGGCTGTGTTACAGTCTGTCTATTTGGTCAGTCTATTTTTGTTTATTATTCCACTACAGACAGACCAACTGCCTGTCAAAAGGGACAGCCTGGCCCTACCACAAGGCCACGTTCCTTGTGTACGAAACACAAGCAACAATAGACCTGGTTTAGCATTATTGGGCCTCATAACTTAGGTGCAGCCTGATTCCTATGGAATATCGGGATATTCGGCATACATCCAGACATAATTGCCGCCTTATAGTTATACCAAAAAAATAACAAAACATGATAGTTTGAATACTTTGAATGCTTGAATTAATGTCAGTGACTGGTAATTATTCTGGGCTTCCACCAAAATCGCCCCTGTTGCACAACTCCGTCTAACACCTTTTGATTTTTGTTAGCCATCATAATGCATCATTATCCTATATTACGAAATGACTCTTTTTATTATAATTGTTTTTGTTTCTTAGTAAAAATCTTATCATATTTGTACATTTGCTAGATTGAAATATGAACTGGGCATCTGTTGAGGTACATCTAGCAGATTTTACACCATGCATAAGGGTCCTTCAACATTTACAATACGAGCAATAGATGCTTTTTGCATAGTCTTTACATAGAACACCACCTGCCTCCTATGTTTTCATTAGGTTTTCAGGTTAATGGGATCAACATTTGAACTTGTGCTCAAATGCCTCTTGATGCCCCTGATAGCTGTGCATCATTTGGTGGACTGTATGAGTACCAAGTGCTATCAACTAAAGAGTCTTTCGTACTGCTAAAATGGATATGGTAGTAATGACAAGACGTCCACCATTTACAACTAATTTGTTTATTTTTAAATAAGACTATAGCATCACCTGCATTCTTTCCGAACCCTTAATCATAGCAGAAAGACCACTTCATACACTAGATGGAACATGTCTAATGTGTTACATTGGTTTGGCAAAGGGGTTTCGAAAGATAGACCATCTTGTTGTGGAGTTTGATTCTCCAAAAGTGTAGATCGAGGCAAGTATTAGATGTTAGATTGTAAACTGTGCAGGTTGATGCTAGCTCATAAAACTCTATAAATAAAATCAACATCACATACATAAATGAAAAGTAGCAAATATATTTATTATTTAGATTTTATTCGAAACATCATTGCCAGATACATGCATGGCTGTAGCATGGCCTCTGGCATGCATGATTATTAAACACTTCTTTATGGACATGCACTCTAGGTATGCTGCGCTATGGCTGACTGCACTAAGGAATTGATTGGCTACCATTCTAGCTTCACATTGAGCTACATAAATGAGATTATAGTGCTTTGCCATTGTTGCAAAGAATTGGATTTAATAAAAATTTCACTCTGAAAAAAAATGTTACATGTAGCAATACCTTTGCAACTTGCCTTCCACATGTAACCATTTCTGCCTATTGAGTGTTATGAGGTGTGACAAATAAGCATATATTATAAAGATTAGTGTATGTCAAAAGATGTTGGGGAAATTCACTCTGAAGATGTTGATCCAAATCCTGGATACCAACATAGTGACTAATTCGAGACACACCTTTATTAATACCCCTGTTGCAAACTTCCCTTAAAAAGGGATTCTGAGCTCCACCATTGGATGGAAGAATTCTGTAAGCTTTATAAATCTGTTATGAAGTGACAAAACTGCTCTAAGTGGTAGGGATCGTCTTTATTTTCAGCCACCAACTCTTGCTTCTTAGCTTACAGTACCCCAACACCAAACTGCAGACTAAAATCATTATGCAGTTAATTCCCTTCAAGTAAGGTAGTTTACTGAGCTAATGTGTTTGTGTTTTAAATCTAGGATGAAAATTCTCAAAAGGTTGTGTACAGCCCTTCCACGTCTCCTAGGTCCATGCATGATGTGCGGCTCCAGTCAAAGATTTTTATTTTGAGTTGTAGGACTTTTAGTCTTGTTTTATAATGCAATAAAATTAGTCCAAGATTTAAAAGAAAAGACGCATTTGCAATTCAATAGGTCTCGCATTTGATAAGTTTGAGCTATTGGCGTTGCAAATAATAATGCAATGCCAATAGCTCAAACGTTCAGTAATGCGAGACCTATTGCATTGCAAATGATTGTTTCTTTTGCTACCAGCATGCCATGAGAGTGCATATCTCTTCTACTTTTCTCCCAGTGTGCTGCTTCCCCTCTCTCATTCCCACCCAGAGCTCCCGGTGTTGCTGTTGTTTTTCTTTAAGCGCACACTTTTGGTTTTGTACAACTGTTATGATCGCATTTTTAGAAGTGTCTGTACATTCTTTTGCTTTTTTTCTGGGAACATATTCTGCAAATTAAAGCATTTGCAGTTTCGTTTTAACAACGGTATGTATAAAAGCACTTTTCCCTGGGAGAACAGATGTGCTTTTATTAACACTTTTTATAAAAAAAAATGATGTTCGAGGCATATGAGCTGCAGATTGTACACTTAGCATAGATCGCCATCTGGTGTTGGGCCCGGATGTTTGCAGTTTGTTTTTGTTCTTTGGACAGTCTTTGGAAGTCACGAGTTCGGTGACTCCTCCTTCGGTCCGTACTGCGCATGGGCTTCGGCTCCATCCTCAGATTGTTTTTTTCCGCCATCGGGCTCGGATGTGATACTTCGTGCTCCGGCTTCGAACTTCTACGGTTCCAGCCTCGACGGAAAATCCTCGTTCTTCGAGTTTCTTCATCAATCTTCATCTCTCGAAGCGGCACTTTTCTCCATCCCGTACATCGGCACCGGCCTTCGGGCCCTCCTCGACTCCGGTCCCGGCCGATGGAAAGGACTCTGTTCAAAAAGTGCCCAAAATGTGGGTCTAAATTTCCCCACACCGACCTCCATCAGGTGTGTAACCTTTGCCTCTCTCCAGAACACGAGGCTAGAGACTGCCCCGCCTGTAAGTCTTTTCGATCAAAAAAGACCATCCGGGATCGAAGAGCTCGACGCACCATGGCGCACTCCTCGACCGCGGCTCCACCGGACATCTTCGGAGACGACGCCGAAGCTTCGGGGCAACTACACACCGAGCAGGAGGACGACGTCCGCGCTTCCGAGGCCGACGACTCCGACGTGGAGGACATCACACCGGCGCAGCGGGTCGTGAGTACTGTACCCCCTCCCTCCCCCGCGCCCAAAACCAAAGAGACTCCGGTTACACCCTCGCCTGCAGGCCTGGGCAAAAC
This sequence comes from Triturus cristatus, assembly GCF_964204655.1. Classification (NCBI taxonomy): domain Eukaryota; kingdom Metazoa; phylum Chordata; class Amphibia; order Caudata; family Salamandridae; genus Triturus; species Triturus cristatus. The sequence goes on from NC_140593.1 coordinate 948,289,281, forward strand.
CAAGCACACAGCTTCTATCACCCCACCTTCGGGCCCGGTGTCGAAGTCTCACGGCAGCTCGGGCTTGAGCCAGCCGACGCCTGGTGCCGAAAAACACCATCCGGCACCGAAGAAAGTGATACCCAGCTCGACTCCGAAGCCACCGGTGCCGAAGCCTGGACTCTCGGTGCCGACAAAACACAAACACAAATCTGTCGGCACCGACGCTCCGGCGCCGAAAACTCCTTCGCCGAAAAAACCGGAGGTACCAAAAAAGCATGGCGCACAGAAACCATCCAAACCCTCGGCTCCAAAAACATCGGCGCCAGCGGACGATTCGGCGCCACTGGATCTCTTTACACCAGACCCTTTGCAAAAGACTCTATTTAAAGATCTAAAGACTGGGCTATTGACTTTAGTTGTCAAGAAAAGACGTCTTGACACACCGGCTCCTCCTCCACCGCCCAAGCGGAAGGACTCTGCTACTTCTCCTCTGAGTGCCCTCCCCACTACCTCCTCCTCTACCTCCTCCACCCCCTCCCCCTCCCAGGTCTCCGCCGCCCTTACCTCATCACTCCCCGACCCCGTCCCCAGATCCGGATTACGGGGATCCAGATTATGACCCGGCGGACGCCCCAATGGACCCCACTCCACCGGGGACCCCAGACCCATGGGAAGACTACCACAACCCTGACATACCTGATATGCCTCAGGACGACCTATACCCATCCAGGCCGTCTCCTCCAGAGGACTCCTTAGGGTTTCACCACTTAGTGCAGAGAGCAGCACACTACCATGGGGTGGACATGCATAGCGAACCAGTGGAAGACGACTTCCTACTGGACACATTTGACATTCAGGACAAGTCCACGTCTATTTTGCCCATGCTTAAAGGTGTCACCAAGCATGCTGCAGAGGTGTTCAAAGACCCTGTCAGGGCCAGGGTACTGAACCCTAGAATAGAAAAAAAGTACAAGGCGGCACCCACAGACCCTGCATACATTAAGGGCCCTGCTCCCTTAGATTCCCTAGTTGTGTCCACAGCTAGAAAGCGGGCTAACTCCCAGTCCTCAGGAGAAGCCCCACCGCCAGACAAGGAATCGAAACTTTTAGACGCGTCTGGCAAACGCACCGCCTCCCAAGCTGCAAACATGTGGCGCATTGCAAATACACAAGCGCTACTTGCGCGCTATGACAGAGCACACTATGACGAACTTGAGGCTCTTATGCAGCACCTCCCCGAAAAACACAAGCGCAAGGCTCATGACCTGATACAGGAGGGTAAACTAATTACAAACACCTCCATTAAGTGTGCCCTCGATGCAGCCGACACTGCTTCTAGAGCCATAAATACCAGTGTCCTGCTTCGTCGTCATGCCTGGCTCAGGATCTCAGGGTTCAAGCCTGAAGTCCAGGCGTCCATACTAAATCACCCTTTTGACCAACAAACTCTCTTTGGGCCAAAGGTGGACGAAGCGTTGGAAAAGATGAAAAAGGACACAGACACAGCAAAATCTATGGGGGCACTCCAATCACAGGCCCCTAAACGCTCCTTTCGACGCTCATCCTTTCGTGGCACAGGCAGAGGCTTCTCCACCGATAGCACCTCTACCTCCTACAAGTCCCCTCCTCAAAATACCTTTTCAAAGGGCAACCAAAGGGGTGGTTACAGAGGCAACAACAATAAGGGCAGGGGCAAAACTAACACCACCCGTTCCGCAACCCCGCCCGCACAATGACTTCCCTTCCCTCCCCCCAGACCATCCCACTCCGGTCGGGGGCAGACTACAACAATTTATCCACGCATGGGAATCCATAACATCGGACAAATGGGTGAACCAAATTATTCGGTCAGGGTACTGTCTCGAGCTAACATCTACCCCACCCAATATCCCACCAAGACACCGTCCAATGTCTCAAGAACATTCCACACTGCTCAAACAGGAGGTGCTCTCCCTCCTCCAAAAACACGCTATAGAGCAGGTCCCCGTCAATCAGCAAAATCTAGGGGTCTACTCCCTGTATTTCCTTATACCAAAGAAAGACGGGACCCTAAGGCCCATTCTGGACCTCCGGCCTCTAAATGCGTACATACATTCAGACCATTTCCACATGGTCACCCTACAACAAGTCCTCCCGCTCCTCTGTCAGGGAGACTTTCTCACTACCTTGGATCTGAAGGACGCATACTTTCACATTCCAATACACCCTTCTCACAGGAAGTACCTCAGGTTCGTGGTGGACGGTCAGCATTACCAATTCACGGTTCTCCCCTTCGGGGTCACAACCGCACCACGGGTGTTTACCAAATGCTTAGCAGTTGTAGCAGCACACCTCAGGCGTCAACAAATTCACGTCTTCCCTTATCTAGACGACTGGCTAATAAAAGCCGCGTCCTACAATCAATGTGTGCAACATACCAACAGCACCATTCAACTACTCCACCGGCTAGGCTTCACGGTGAACTACCAAAAGTCCCACCTCTTACCATCTCACACAAAGCAATATCTCGGGGCAACTATAGACACCTCCAAAGGTATTGCCTATCCAAATTCAGCCAGAATCGCAAGCATACAAGCCTTGCGCAAAACATTCCTTCCTCAACACTCTCTTCCAGCAAGAGTGTTTATGAAGCTCATAGGAATGATGGCGTCCTGCATTTTCATAGTGCCCCATGCAAGACTCCATATACGTCCACTTCAAGAGTGCCTAGCACAACAGTGGAACCAGGCCCAGGGTCAGCTGACGGATCTGGTGTTGGTGGACGGCCGCACCCATCACTCTCTGCAGTGGTGGAACACCACAAACCTTTCCAAAGGACGGCCGTTCCTGGACCCGGTTCCTCAGGTGATTCTAACAGCGGACGCATCGCTCTCCGGCTGGGGAGCGCACCTCTTACACCTCACAATGCAAGGTCTATGGACGCCACAGCAAAAATCGCTCCACATCAACCATCTGGAGCTCTTGGCGATCTTTCTAGCCCTAAAATCCTTTCAAAAACAGATTTCGGGCAAAGCAGTCCTCATTCGCACAGACAACATGACTGCAATGTATTATATCCAAAAACAGGGGGGGGGACACACTCTCCCCAGCTCTCCCGCTTAGCCCAGAGCATATGGAGATGGGCAATTCCCCAAAACATCTTTCTCCTGGCACAGCACGTTCCAGGCGTACAAAACACCATGGCAGATCTGCTCAGCAGACAAACGCAACAACTACACGAATGGGAACTGCATCCACAAGTTCTTCACCCATTCTTCCAACAGTGGGGGCATCCTCAGATAGACCTTTTCGCCACCCACGAAAACAAAAAATGTCCAAGCTTCGCCGCCAGATACCCACACCCATTGTCCAAGGGCAATGCGATATGGATGAACTGGTCAGGCAGATTTGCATACGCCTTTCCACCTCTCCCGCTAATTCCATTAGTGGTAAGGAAGCTACAGCAGCACTCCCTCACACTCATTCTGGTAGCCCCAACATGGGCCAGGCAGCCGTGGTACACCACACTACTACAGCTATCGGTGGTACCACATCAAAAACTGCACCTGTCCCCATGCCTCCTAACCCAGAACCATGGAGAAATCAGGCACCCGGACCCAGCTCAGCTCAACCTTGCGATCTGGCTCCTGAAATCTTAGAATTTGGATACCTTAACCTTCCCCCTGATTGCATGAACATCATCATGGAAGCCAGACGTCCTACCACTAGAGCATGCTATGCCGCAAAGTGGAAAAGATTTGTAATTTACTGCCGTAACAATACAATCAACCCTTTAGATGCATCCATACAGCACATCATATGCTATCTGCTCCATCTTCACAGGTGTAACCTGGCATATTCATCCATACGCCTACACCTAGCAGCAATCGCTGCTTATCTACAAAACAGACAGCATTTATCACTGTTCAGAGTGCCCGCTATTAAAGCCTTTATGGAAGGCCTTAAACGAGTAATTCCTCCCAGGGCACCACCTTCCCCTGTATGTAATCTAAATGTAGTTCTTACACGGCTAATGGGTCCACCCTTCGAACCAATGCATAAATGTGAGCTACAGTTCCTCACCTGGAAAACAGCTTTCCTCGTAGCTATCACTTCCCTTAGAAGGGTTGGTGAAATACAAGCGTTCACTATACAGGAACCCTTCCTACAAATACATCACAGCAAGGTCATACTTCGTACAAATCCGAAGTTTCTGCCCACGGTCATTTCCCCCTTCCATCTCAATCAATCGGTGGAATTACCTGTCTTTTTCTCGCAACCTCAATCTGTTGCAGAAAGGGCCTTACACACACTTGATGTTAAGAGGGCTGTGCTGTACTACATACAAAGAACGCAACCTTTCAGGAAGACTAAACAATTGTTCGTTTCCTTCTCTCCACCACATAAAGGCAACCCCATCTCTAAATCAGGGATAGCTAGGTGGATTGTAAAGTGCATACAAATTTGCTATCAAAAGGCAAAAAGAACATTATCTGTTCCACCTAAAGCCCACTCTACTAGAAAGTTAGGGGCTTCTATGGCTTTTCTAGGGAACATACCCTTAGATGACATCTGCAAAGCAGCCACATGGTCAACACCGCACACCTTCACAAAACATTACTGTGTAGACGTGCATTCCAAGCAACAAGCTAGTGTGGGTCAGGCTGTACTAAAGACACTTTTTCAAACCGCTGCAACGGATACCGGTGGTCGCCGCTAAGGTTGGGTACTGCTAGATAATCTATGCTAAGTGTACAATCTGCAGCTCATATGCCTCGAACGGAATATGCTACTTACCAGTATGCATCTGTTCTTGGCATGTAGAGCTGCAGAGTTGTACACGCCTCCCCGGCTACCTGTATCCGTTCCAGTCCATCTTATTTAGATACAACACACATGGGTTTCTCACTGTTATTACTACGCTCCATGTTGGCGAAAAACAATCTGAGGATGGAGCCGAAGCCCATGCGCAGTACGGACTGAAGGAGGAGTCACCGAACTCGTGACTTCCAAAGACTGTCCAAAGAACAAAAACAAACTGCAAACATCCGGGCCCAACACCAGATGGCGATCTATGCTAAGTGTACAACTCTGCAGCTCTACATGCCAAGAACAGATGCATACTGGTAAGTAGCATATTCCTTTCTTCCCACACTTGATGGCTGCTTTCTACAACAGTTTTGTCTAAATGAGTTTGTTTAAATGCTACCTAACTGGTTCCTTTGTGTTATCAGAGCTGGAGTGCTCTTTATTTAATGTCATTTTAGCTGTCCTCAGAAGTTGCTTGTAAAGCACCTCACTACTTTGTAACGATCACAGACACCAGTGGCAGTAAACAGAAGATGTATGGCAGCAGAGCCATTTTCAAGAAACTACAGCAAAGCCCTAGTCATCCCATGGCTGTCATTGTGAAAGTGAAAACAGATCAATAACTTGCTAATAAAAAAAAAAGTTATCCATATGGCGGGCCCGTGAAGCGGGCGCCATGCTAATTTAAAAGAAAAAAACTGTCGTAAAAGCGGGCGCCTGCTGAAATATTAAGCGTGGCGTCCATGTTGTTAATATGACAGTGGGCGCCATGCTGCAACCTAAAGTGTTGCGCCCGGGGATCGAGATGGGGATGAGGAGCAGACAGTCAAGCAGAGAGTAGACAAGCAGGCGCTGTGTTGCGACATAAAGCTCAGCGCCCCTGTTGTTAATATGAAAGCGGGTGCCGTGCTGAAACCTAAAGTGTGGCGCACGGGGGTGGGACAGGGTTAAGGGTCTGTGAGCTGCGCGGTCGCCATTGTTGAGTGTTTGTTGATTTTGGGCGAACCATGCATAACAAAAGAAATGCGCAGCCGCTATTCTCAAATCTGAAGCGTGCCTCATGTTTGAAAAAAAGAACATAAAGCGCAGCTTAAAACTGCGGTGCTTTTAAAAAATGTATTATGGCGTGCACAACGTTAATGGTGCGGCTGCTATTTCCGGAGCAAAAAACATAAGATAAAATGCGGCTGCGCTGTTTAAAAAAAAAAAAAAAGTGGTTGCAGGAAAGCATGGCGTGCGTGCAATAGGAAAAAGTCAGTTAAGAAAATAGTGCTCACAGACTAAATAAAACATACTGAGTAACAACACATAAGAGGGGCAGTCCTCATGGGAGGTTAGAAAAGGAGGTACTAAGGATGGACTACTAAGCCTATTCAAGAATCAAAAGCCGCAATGTACAAAGCACAGTAACAGGAGCCAATTGAAAAGATGGGCAGAGCTTCCAGTCCATAACTAAATACAGCATGTCTCGAAGTGTGTGCATACTACATGTTAGATGGTCTCTATTTCCTTAAATTGATAGTAGTCGCCGTGTGGACTTCTTTGTAAGGTGTTTATCTTTGATAGTCAAAGTAATAGTGACATTGTCTTTCTGTTATAAAATTTGGTATTGCATTCACATACATTCTTTAAATCTAAAAAGCAAGTCTTGTTGAAAGTCAACTTTAATACCGCGTTGGCTTTTGGCTTGATTGAACCTTCACATTGCTTTAGCTGCTGTGGAATTGTGTTGCAAGATCTATCCAGGAATTTAGTGGTAGAAAAGTGTGTTCTATATTAGAGTAGTCCTTTATGCATACAAGGGTAAACCCCACCTCCGGTTTTCAGTTTTGTAGTCCTTTTCTTATGGTTATAACGGGGCATTCGTGAATGTTCGGGTTCTGTGCCTTGCCTAAGATTTCATGGCAAAGAACTTGAGTAATTTGAAAAATACATGCAGTTGACTTGAACTTAGTCACGATGAACACTTTTGGAAATCTATTACATTGTTGCTCGTTTGGTTGATATTTGTAATCAGAATTTAAAAGACTAGATTTAAGTTACAGTAGTATTATTTGAGAGGGGTGAAAGAAGAAAGTGAAATTCAGTTTGGAAAACGTACACCGTGTGCTTGTAAATTGGGGTAAATATAAAAGTGGAGTTGCCCAAGTTATTGCCCATGTTTGTGAACAGAACAGTCATTGGTTTTCTTAGTCAGCTTTCCTTGGATCTTTGTAGGGAAGCGCGTGCTCATAGGCACTGATCTAAAGAGTGGGAGTGCTAATGGGAAGCTGCAATTGATACCATTGATAAGGGGATGGGTTATAAATCTGATTGTGTCCATTTCTTGTTTTTTATCCTTTCTCTCAGATCATCTTACTCAGGCTTCAACTGCTACTACTACCACATTGCTTCTCTTTGGTCTTCTTTTTACTTTACACTGTCATTGTGTGGGACGGTAAGATTTCAGAGCAGGATTGTTGGATATTGAAACCAAAAGTCTGCTTTATTGGCATTACCATTAAACTCACTAAACCAATATGCACACACAACACACAAATATAAGCATTCTTCAACCATGGTGGTGTAAGTTTTCATTGCAAAGAATTTAAGGTGTTGAGACTTATTCAAGAGAATGAATAAGTTGTAATTATTTGTTTGCATTTAGGTAAGGTTAATGTTTAAGTATTTTTACGGAATCACTGTAGAGAAAAAAAATAATTATATTTGTTTGCAATTCCTTAGTGTGCATGTAGTATTCGGATTGGTTATTTCTGGATTTGAGGTTATCGAAACTATAGAAAATCTAAAAACTGATGCAGCAAGTAGACCATATGCTGATGTACGAGTTATTGATTGTGGACTGCTTCAAACACAGCAACCAAATGATGGTAAGTTAACAACTTTCAGAGCTGCTTTGTCTATAGTATGTCTTGGCCACTCATATCAACCGTCTCCTAAAATGTGCAATCGCGAGGGAGTTATACAATTTCTACAGTTAAGAATTATACCCCCTCTTGGTACGGATAGTCTGCTTTGGGTAGTGGGTAGCTTTTTTAATTTAATCATACAACCCAGTTATACTAGAAACCAACAAAGAAGGGTAGGAAATTCTTCTGGGTGTGTCCAAGTAAACCATATGTTTCTCTGTGTAGTGCTACATGTGACGGCATACCCATGTCAGGGTTTTGAAATGAGGGGTAATGTCTCAATTGGTCATGTATCTAAATGGTCTTTAGAGAAAAGTTAAGTCTGGGAATATTGAGAATACAGTGATATGAAAATGATTTTATGGTTTTATTTGTTAATGTATTTCTGCTCTTCAGTCTGTCTTCGCCAGTTTGTAACAGTAGATGAATTTAACCGCCTGTGATAAATAACAAACACTAATTTGACTTGTTGTTTTTTGACAATATTCAGTATCATGGTGGGAAAAGTGCACCCCGTTTAATGAATTGGTGAAACCCTCTTTAGCAGTGGTAACTTGAAGTAAACTGTACTGGTTAGAGTTCACCAGTCCATCACATTACTTGGGAGAATCCTAGCCGGCTCCTCATTACAAAACTGTCTAAACTTTGTGATCTTTTAGGGCATTAGTTTATGCACAGCTGTCTTTAGGTCCCACCTCAGCAACTTAAAGGTCAGTCAGAAGACTCCTCTACCACAATCATGGTATCGTCCAGATGACTCCCCACAGCAAATGCTTTGAACCCCATATTGCCCTTTCTGGAAGGTATCCAAACACCTCAGCCTTCTTCCATTATCAACCTTACCCACCAGGCAGTTTTACAAGATGACAAAGCACCAAATGGCTTCTTAATCGCTATCAAGAGCTGTTGACTTCCTGCTGGTCAAAACGTACTCCTAATGTCTTCATATGCCTCAGAGCAAAACCAAAGGAAATGATGGACGGAGTGTTGAACATTGCAAGCACTCACCCCCAGTCAACTGATCTGGGTTTAATCCATCGCCGTTCTTTAGCCCACTCTGCCACCCCAGTTCAGACATGGCCATATGCAAATCAGTCTGACCCTGTGCCTCATGGGAACAGTCCAGCCCGAACTGCCAAACCCTGTCTTCCCTGGACCGGAAACAAGCTTCCTAGGACCGGTTTCTGGCATTTCAGCCGTCTTCAGCAAGGCTTGCTTGAATCCAGTGGCAAAGTGAGCAAGGGACTCCCATTCACCTTTTACTCTTGGACTTGCCTCTGAAGTTGCAAGTTCAAGTTCCACTTTGAGGAGGGAACGTATGTGCTCCGTAGATAGCACACAATTTGTATTTCTCAGGAAACATGCAGTGCTTTGTGCCAATCTGGATATATCTCTTGAGATCAGATTTCTGTATTCTTTGGCCTCTTCCACATAGCAAGAATTTTGATCAGTGGACTTGACATGTTGAAGAACTGACCCTGGCCCGCCGGCCTGTCTATACCCTTCTTTGGGTCCATTACAAATCTAGATATTTCACCAACTATTAATGGGGTAAAAATGTGACAACCAAAAATAGCCAATTATATTAAGGGAATTAAATTCTATGATAAGTATAAGCAACGCAGGCCTCTAGGATGCTAGTATTGTCTCCTTGAACGGACCTGTGTCCTCAACAGCAACCAGAAAACTAAAAGAGACTGGGGAGTACAGATAGTAGAGCATCACCTAAGCTCTGCACGGGGTGTGCTTTTGCGCTATGCTACACAGGGCCAACCACAGGTTTTCTGTCGGTCCAAGCAACTCTGAGAATCTAAAAGTGAAGAAATATCTACCAAATGCATAATAGCACAGAGGTGTGAAAAAACAAATTTAGAAAGATATGCATAATTGTTACATCTTGGGTCCCTTCTTGACAGAACTGCTTTAGTTGCTTCTCTTGTTAAAGAAATCCCAAATTACAGTGTTTTACATAATTTGATGTAATTTCCATAGTTGGTTTTATTCCAGATGTATTAGTTTGTTTTATTGTTTTTCTTTTTATATTTGTATACTAAAGACAGGAGCACATGTGTTCCATCAGTGCCTGAAGTTCTTATTTCAAAGACCATTACAAAAGTTGGGCCTGTTCCTGAAGCATCTATTTCAGAGAAAATTTCCAAAATTCCCTCAGTTCCAGAAGCATCTTTTTCAAAGAAAGATACAAAGGTCCTACCAAGTCATGATGCGTCTATTTCAAAGAAGATAGCAAAAGGTCCACCAATCCTTGAAGCTGCTGTTTTAGACAAAATTGCAAAAGTTCAATCTGCCAAAGAAACGTCTGTTTCAGAGAAAATTATGAAAGTTCCAACTGTTTCTGAAGCTCCAGGATTTAAAAAAATTGCAAAGGTTTCACCTGGCCCAGAAAGTTTACTTTCAGCAAAAAGTACAACTCTCATATCTGTTCCTGAGGCTACAGATTCATCTTCCAAATCTGCAACATCTTCAGACACCTCTATCTCTGAAAGTGATCTTGAACTTGAGAAGACACGGAAGAGAAAGCGAAAGAGAAAAACTAAAATGAGAGCTAAACAGGAACAAAAAAGAAGGAAGGAAGAGCGTAGGAATGAACAGCCAAGAAAAGAAGACAGAAGAAAAGAAGCAGTCAGGAAGGAAGAGAGGAGGAAAGAGGAGTCGAGGACAAAACGACATGCAAATCAAAGAAGGTGAGCTGTAGATTTTTAAATGCTTTAAAATGCACTGACAAAGGGCAGCTTGTATAGAGGATGATTCACAAAGCATTATGAGGAAGAGGTAGTCCTTCAGGAGTACTCTAATGCTCTGCGAATCGCCCCCAAAAGGTCCAACATCCTATTAGTAAAAGGGTAATTGTGTATGACTGCTTCCTATGTATTCCAATTTTAGATGTTTTTTGGGCAATAAACTAAACTATTTACGACTGCGTAAAAAAATTGTAAAGGAGTACTACTTTACCTTTATTACTTAGCAGAGTCTGCTATCATAATACAATTGTTTTGCATTCCTAGGTGAGCATGTTATCCCCGTTGCTCACAATCTTTACTTGAAGAGGTGTTTTTTTTCTATTTCTCTAACACAATATGAAGTGTGTGTGTATATATATGTATGTATGTATGTATGTATATATATATATGTGTATATATATATATAATCAAACTAAGTGTTCGAGGCATATGAGCTGCAGATTGTACACTTAGCATAGATCGCCATCTGGTGTTGGGCCCGGATGTTTGCAGTTTGTTTTTGTTCTTTGGACAGTCTTTGGAAGTCACGAGTTCGGTGACTCCTCCTTCGGTCCGTACTGCGCATGGGCCTCGGCTCCATCCTCAGATTGCTTTTTTCCGCCATCGGGCTCGGATGTGATACTTCGTGCTCCGGCTTCGAACTTCTACGGTTCCAGCCTCGACGGAATATCCTCGTTCTTAGAGTTTCTTCATCAATCTTCATCTCTCGAAGCGGCACTTTTCTCCATCCCGTACATCGGCACCGGCCTTCGGGCCCTCCTCGACTCCGGTACCGGCCGATGGAAAGGACTCCGTTCAAAAAGTGCCCAAAATGTGGGTCTAAATTTCCCCACACCGACCTCCACCAGGTGTGTAACCTTTGCCTCTCCCCAGAACACGAGGCTAGAGACTGCCCCGCCTGTAAGTCTTTTCGATCACAAAAGACTATCCGGGATCGAAGAGCTCGACGCACCATGGCGCACTCATCGACCGCAGCTCCACCGGACATCTTCGGAGACGACGCCGGAGCTTCGGGGCAACTACACGCCGAGCAGGAGGACGACGTCGTCAGCGCTTCCGAGGCCGACGACTCCGACGTGGAAGACATCACACCGGCGCAGCGGGTCGTGAGTACTGTACCCCCTCCCACCCCCGCGCCCAAAACCAAAGAGACTCAGGTTACACCCTCGCCTGCAGGCCTGGGTAAAACCAAGCACACAGCTTCTATCACCCCACCTTCGGGCCCGGTGTCGAAGCCTCAAAAGTCTCACGGCAGCTCGGGCTCGAGCCAGCTGACGCCTGGTGCCGATAAACACCATCCGGCACCGAAGAAAGTGATACACAGCTCGACTCCGAAACCACCGGTGCCGAAGCCTGGACTCTCGGTGCCGACAAAACACAAACACAAATCTGTCGGCACCGACGCTCCGGCGCCGAAAACTCCTTCGACGCCGAAAAAACCGGAGGTTCCAAAAAAGCAACAGAAACCATCGAAACCCTTGGCTCCGAAAACCTCGGCGCCAGCGGACGATTCGGTGCCACTGGACCTCTTTACACCAGACCCTTTGCAAAAGACTCTATTTAAAGATCCAAAGACTGGGCTATTGACTTTAGTTGTCAAGAAAAGACGTCTTGACACACCGGCCCCTCCTCCACCACCCAAGCGGAAGGACTCTGCTACTTCTCCTCTCAGAGTGCCCTCCCCACTATCTCCTCCTCTGCCTCCTCCCCCCCTCCACCCCTCCCAGGTCTCCGCCACCCTTACCTCATCGCTCCCCGACCCCCATCCCCAGATCCGGATTACGGGGATCCAGATTATGACCCGGCGGACGCCCCAATGGACCCCACTCCACCGGGGACCCCAGACCCATGGGAAGACTACCAAAACCCTGACATTCCAGATATACCTCAGGACGACCTATACCCATCCAGGCCGTCTCCCCCTGAGGACTCCATAGGGTTTCACCACTTAGTGCAGAGAGCAGCACACTACCATGGGGTGGACATGCATAGCGAACCAGTGGAAGACGACTTCCTACTGGACACATTTGACATTCAGGACAAGTCCACGTCTATTTAGCCCATGCTTAAAGGTGTCACCAAGCATGCTGCGGAGGTGTTCAAAGACCCTGTCAGGGCCAGGGTACTGAACCCTAGAATAGAAAAAAAAGTACAAGGCGGCACCCACAGACCCTGCATACATTAGGGGCCCTGCTCCCTTAGATTCCCTAGTTGTGTCCACAGCTAGAAAGCGGGAGAAGCCCCACCGCCAGATAAGGAATCCAAACTTTTAGACACGTCTGGCAAACGCACCGCCTCCCAAGCTGCAAACGTGTGGCGCATTGCAAATACACAAGCGCTACTTGCGCGCTATGACAGAGCACACTACGACGAGCTTGAGGCTCTTATGCAGCACCTCCCTGAAAAACACAAGCGCAAGGCTCATGACCGGATACAGGAGGGTAAACTAATTACAAACACCTCCATTAAGTGTGCCCTCGATGCAGCCGACACTGCTTCTAGAGCCATAAATACCAGTGTCCTGCTTCGTCGTCATGCCTGGCTCAGGATCTCAGGGTTCAAGCCTGAAGTCCAGGCGTCCATACTAAATCACCCCTTTGACCAACAAACTCTCTTTGGGCCAAAGGTGGACGAAGCATTGGAAAAGATGAAAAAGGACACCGACACAGCAAAGTCTATGGGGGCACTCCAATCACAGGCCCCTAAACGCTCCTTTCGACGCTCCTCCTTTCGTAGCACAGGCAGAGGCTACTCCACCGATAGCGCCTCTACCTCCTACAAGTCCCCTCCTCAAAATACCTTTTCAAAGGGCAACCAAAGGGGTGGTTACAGAGGCAACAACAATAAGGGCAGGGGCAAAACTACTACCACCCGTTTTGCAACCCCGCCCACACAATGACTTCCCTTCCCTCCCCCCAGACCATCCCACTCCGGTCGGGGGAAGACTACAAAAATGTATCCACGCATGGGAATCCATAACATCGGACAAATGGGTGAACCAAATTATTCAGTCAGGGTACTGTCTCGAGCTAACATCTACCCCACCCAATATCCCACCAAGACACCGTCCAATGTCTCAAGAACATTCCACACTGCTCAAACAGGAGGTGCTCTCCCTCCTCCAAAAACACGCTATAGAGCCGGTCCCCCTCAATCAGCAAAATCTAGGGGTCTACTCCCTGTATTTCCTTATACCAAAGAAAGACAGGACCCTGAGGCCCATTCTGGACCTCCGGCCTCTAAATGCGTACATACATTCAGACCATTTCCACATGGTCACCCTACAACAAGTCCTCCCGCTCCTCTGTCAGGGAGACTTTCTCACTACATTGGATCTGAAGGACGCATACTTTCACATTCCAATACACCCTTCTCACAGGAAGTACCTCAGGTTCGTGGTGGACGGTCAGCATTACCAATTCACGGTTCTCCCCTTCGGGGTCACCACCGCACCACGGGTGTTTACCAAATGCCTAGCAGTTGTAGCAGCACACCTCAGACGTCAACAAATTCACGTCTTCCCTTATCTAGACGACTGGCTCATAAAAGCCACGTCCTCCAATCAATGTGTGCAACATACCAACAGCATCATTCAACTACTCCACCGGCTAGGCTTCACGGTAAACTACCAAAAGTCCCACCTCCTACCATCTCACACAAAGCAATATCTTGGGGCAACTATAGACACCTCCAAAGGTATTGCCTATCCAAATTCAGCCAGAATCGCAAGCATACAAGCCTTGCGCAAAACATTCCTTCCTCAACACTCTCTTCCAGCAAGAGTGTTTATGAAGCTCATAGGAATGATGGCGTCTTGCATTTTCATAGTGCCCCATGCAAGACTCCACATGCGTCCACTTCAAGAGTGCCTAGCACGACAGTGGAACCAGGCCCAGGGTCAGCTGACGGATCTGGTGTTGGTGGACGGCCGCACCCATCACTCTCTGCAGTGGTGGAACACCACAAACCTTTCCAAAGGGCGGCCGTTCCTGGACCCGGTTCCTCAGGTGATTCTAACAGCGGACGCATCGCTCTCCGGCTGGGGAGCGTACCTCTTACACCTCACAATGCAAGGTCTATGGACGCCACAGCAAAAATCGCTCCACATCAACCATCTGGAGCTCTTGGCGATCTTTCTAGCCCTAAAATCTTTTCAAAAACAGATTTCGGGCAAAGCAGTCCTCATTCGCACAGACAACATGACTGCAATGTATTATATCCAAAAACAGGGGGGGACACGCTCTCCCGCTTAGCCCAGAGCATATGGAGATGGGCAATTCCCCAAAACATCTTTCTCCTGGCACAGCATGTTCCAGGCGTACAAAACACCATGGCAGATCTGCTCAGCAGACAAACACAACAACTACACGAATGGGAACTGCATCCACAAGTTCTTCACCCATTCTTCCAACAGTGGGGGCATCCTCAGATAGACCTCTTCGCCACCCACGAAAAAAAAAATGCCCAAGCTTCGCCGCCAGATACCCACACCCATTGTCCAAAGGCAATGCGATATGGATGAACTGGTCAGGCAGATTTGCATACGCCTTTCCACCTCTCCCGCTAATTCCATTAGTGGTAAGGAAGCTACAGCAGCACTCCCTCACACTCATTCTGGTAGCCCCAACATGGGCCAGGCAGCCGTGGTACACCACACTACTACAGCTATCGGTGGTACCACATCAAAAACTGCACCTGTCCCCATGCCTCCTAACCCAGAACCATGGAGAAATCAGGCACCCGGACCCAGCTCAGCTCAACCTTGCGATCTGGCTCCTGAAATCTTAGAATTTGGGTACCTTAACCTTCCCCCTGATTGCATGAACATCATCATGGAAGCCAGACGTCCTACCACTAGAGCATGCTATGCCCCAAAGTAGAAAAGATTTGTAATTTACTGCCGTAACAATACAATCAACCCTTTAGATGCATCCATACAGCACATCATATGCTATCTGCTCCATCTTCACACGTGTAACCTGGCATATTCATCCATACGCCTACACCTAGCAGCGATTGCTGCTGATCTACAAAACAGACAGCATTTATCACTGTTCAGAGTGCCCGCTATTAAAGCCTTTATGGAAGGCCTTAAACAAGTAATTCCTCCCTGGGCACCACCTTCCCCTGTATGGAATCTAAATGTAGTTCTTACACGGCTAATGGGTCCACCCTTCGAACCAATGCATAAATGTGAGCTACAGTTCCTCACCTGGAAAACAGCTTTCCTCGTAGCTATCACTTCCCTTAGAAGGGTTGGTGAAATACAAGCGTTCACTATACAGGAACCCTTCCTACAAATACATCACAGCAAGGTCATACTTCGTACAAATCCGAAGTTTCTGCCCAAGGTCATTTCCCCCTTCCATCTCAATCAATCGGTGGAATTACCTGTCTTTTTCTCGCAACCTCAATCTGTTGCAGAAAGGGCCTTACACACACTTGATGTTAAGAGGGCTGTGCTGTACTACATACAAAGAACGCAACCTTTCAGGAAGACTAAACAATTGTTCGTTTCCTTCTCTCCACCACATAAAGGCAACCCCATCTCTAAATCAGGGATAGCTAGGTGGATTGTAAAGTGCATACAAATTTGCTATCAAAATGCAAAAAGAACATTATCTGTTCCACCTAAAGCCCACTCTACTAGAAAGTTAGGGGCTTCTATGGCTTTTCTAGGGAACATACCCTTAGATGACATCTGCAAAGCAGCCACATGGTCAACACCGCACACCTTCACAAAACATTACTGTGTAGACGTGCATTCCAAGCAACAAGCTAGTGTGGGCCAGGCTGTACTAAAGACACTTTTTCAAACCGCTGCAACGGATACCTGTGGTCGCCGCTAAGGTTGGGTACTGCTATATAATCTATGCTAAGTGTACAATCTGCAGCTCATATGCCTCGAACGGAATATGCTACTTACCAGTATGCATCTGTTCTTGGCATGTAGAGCTGCAGAGTTGTACACGCCCACCCGCCTCCCCGGCTACCTGTATCCGTTCCAGTCCATCTTATTTAGATACAACACACATGGGTTTCTCACTGTTATTACTACGCTCCATCATTTCCCTGTTGGCGAAAAACAATCTGAGGATGGAGCCGAAGCCCATGCGCAGTACGGACCGAAGGAGGAGTCACCGAAGTCGTGACTTCCAAAGACTGTCCAAAGAACAAAAACAAACTGCAAACATCCGGGCCCAACACCAGATGGCGATCTATGCTAAGTGTACAACTCTGCAGCTCTACATGCCAAGAACAGATGCATACTGGTAAGTAGCATATTCCTTATGTGCACAATACATGGTGTGTTCAGTAGTTGGGCAAGGAAGCAATATTCAATGGATACATACTCTTATTCTTGGTATTCTTTTTTACATGTGTTTGGGGTTTCCCTGCATGATATGTACGGCCAGAAAATACTTTTTTCAATAAGAAAATCACTTCACATTTGTGCGAAAATGATCCTAGAATGATTGCTCCGATCACTCTCACAGACCCTTCCACTTACTATCAGTCCCAACCCAGTTGCTGGTTTTTCAATCAAAAACAAGGTTTTAGAAAAGGTTTCTTTAAATGAGCACCCTTTCTTGAATGTCAGCTTAGGTATTGGTGTCTCCATTTTTTTTAAAACAGATTATTTTCTTCTGTTTATTAGTTCTGTTTGGCTTTAAACAATTCTTCCTTTTCCATATATGGTGTTAAAGTGTAGCTTTTGTCAATGGGTCCCCAGCTCATTTGTCCAAGCTCTGCATTTCCTGCTTAATAACATGTCATGCAGTTAATTCAACTCATTCAGCAGAGGAATCTGGTTAGGGTTTTGGAGGATGTACCCGCTGTTGATGTCGAAGATTGGGGCTAATACTTGAGGTGACCATTGCTGTTGGGACCGTGCGCCATCTATCACATCTAAGAGGGATTTGAAGCTGGGTGTGGTAGTTGTTTTTACAGTGCCTCTTGGTCACAGTTTGAACATTGCCTAATCCATTACCCTTCCAGTAGGGAATTTCTTGGGCTACAAGATTTGGAATTCCACAGTACCAGACAACCTTTTCAAAGTCAGGATTCCATAATACCAGACAACCTATTCAAACCTGAAGACATAATTACAGTACTACTGGGCATTGGGCAGAGAGGGTGATCTTCCTCCTTCAGAATACTGATGAAAAGGCTGAGTTTTCTGGGTTTGATCAGACTCCCAGACTTATTATTCTAGGAAGGTTAATGAGTCATTTGTCAAATCAATTCTGTGAAGTAGAATCCACCTAGCTGGAGGCTCTCTCTACATTGTCATCTGCACCCGGTTCCAACAAAGATGTGGTCTATTATTGGGCAACTCCTCTCTCCCTGGTGTGCATTAATCACATCATTTTGTGAGCAAGCAAGGGGGTTCTTTTTCTCCAGTTCAAGATACTGTGCCAGTTTTATTTCCTTCAACTGTGCTCGACAACAAGCACAAGACTCCAAAAAAGATGAAGATAGACAGTTGTAAGAAAAGCAACAGTTCTGCATTGATAGCAACTTGTAATGATGCAATGATTATGGGTTCCTCATGTCAGTAGTTATTGAAATTCAGTTGTAACCTTTGCAGCACCATTGTTGAAATATTAGGCTTCCCAGCCTTCAGTCTTTACTTGAGTCACATGCATGAACCATTTCCAGTTCTGTTAAAGTTTAATTGCTAATAGTTTTATTGAATTCCCTATAAGAAAGAAACATTTTAAACATAAGCCCCTCATCTCTTTGCTCCACCACCTCTCAGTCAAGAGACATTTCCATATGCTTTTAAAGACCAAAACCCAATCAAATAGATTCCCTATACCACTTTTTGTGGTTGGCAATCTTGAGACCTGTATTCTAGTATGAATTTGGTTTTGGAGGTATCTGCAGGCATGTCATCTGCTAATGTCTCCTAAACCCGGCCACAAGATTACCTCCAAAAATATTCTCATATTAAACCTCACCAGTCTGTAGTCTGAGCGGGGTGGTATGGGTTCTGTAGAGAATAAAAGTAGATTCTCTGCCTTGCTCATGTTTGACGTATCCGCTATCATTTAAAAATGACTTTATATTGCTTTTAAAGAGGTGGATTCCTAGTCCGATCATAACAACCTTGTATGGAAGTTACATATGTTTTTTTGTGTTTTTCTGAGCATCTGTTAAGGTTTTAGATGCCAAGGAGATTAAATTAATAGAACTAATCTTTTCATAAAGTAGATTTTCTAATGAAGTCAATTGTTGTGGCTGTTTTTATGGTAGGGTCCAAGACCCAGTGTCTGATTTGGATCTACCTAAAGATTTCTTCTTCAGCATCACTGCCCCAAAACACAAGATCAGGCATCTGGAGAGCATATCCCTACTATTTGTACATCTCCCTTCCTTCCAGCTCTCAAAGGCAGCTGCTGCTCTTCAATTTTGAATTTTCCAACAACTTGCCAAACTCTAATCTAGAGCCCTCTAAGCGCATTTTTTTATATCGCACCAGAGCTGGATAGAACACCCCTCAGACTTCCTTCCTCCTCAGAAGACCCGGAACATACGGGCTATAATACTGATATTTTTGGAGTTAGCACTTCTTCCGTCTCTGACAGTCCTGCGTCTTTTGGGTTTCCTAGTCTCAATAATTCTAAAGAGCCACGATACATGTCATATGAAGGGCCCTCCAGTGGTGCCTCCACTACCCATGTGCTCAGCATTGAGTTGTTCTGACCGACCGGATCTAAGTCTTCACAGAGGCCACACAAGATGCTAAGTGGTGGTCAGTATTGGAGCACTTGATTTGCAGGTAACCATTCTGTCCATCTCCAACGGTATCTTCAGAGGTAGTGGATGGCTCCATCCTTGGTTGGGGTGCACATTTGCTGAATTTGGAGATCAGTGGCCTTGATCCCCAAAGAAGCAGGGGTGCAGTATCAGTGTGCTAGAGCTTGAAGTGATCCGCCTTGTCTTAAAGACGTTCCTGCCCTCCATCCGCAAACATTCAGTACATGTCTTGAAGGACAATAGGACCAGTATGTTGTACACCATCAAACTTGGATGATTTTGCTCACACCTCTTGTGCCTAGAAGTGCTGAAGTTGTCGGTTTGTGCTAAGGCTTATGCTCAAGGGTTCTGGCTTGTTGTCAGTCCCCTAATGGATTCCTTAAATGTGAGAGCAGACAACCCCAGTCTATGCCACCTATTTGACCAGAAGTCTACTTTTAAGGGAAAAGGGACACAGACACACTTACTCACCCTCATTGCCTCTCAATTTACCTAACACAGGGTGACCTCATTCCCACTTTTGAATGCAATTACAGTAAGTACAAAGACCCTAGAATTGTGTACCAAGATGTTTGTTTCCGTGCATCAAATTAACATACTAATGATGAGTAAACAATACACTGTTTTGCCTTTTTTTTCTACAGCCACCACTCTGTTAAAAACAGTTTGAATGAGGAGCCATCAAAAGATTTGAACTCAAAAAGGGAAAAGCTAGTTGTACGGCCTGAAGAAATCCCTCCAGTGCCTGAAAATAAGTTCTTGTTGAGAAGAGCCGTACCAGTTACCACTTCTGAGCCTGAACCGTAAGCCAGAACGATTATATTTCCTTTTTGGAATCCTTTTTCTTTACTTTTTTGCAGCTGCCACCAAAACTGCATTAGGAATGGTTTAACTATGCCGGTTTACTGTTACATGACCTTTAGACTGAGTTATGGAGATCTCTATTAATGTTGTTTATTAATGGTGCAAATGTTTCTCTTGCAAAAAAAATCCAGAGCTACTGTCTGACAACCTGTCAAGTTCCAAAAGTATGAGCAAGCAGAAATGATTCTGCACCCATTCTCTACGAGCTGGTGGTGGTAGTCAAACCTTAATTTAAATTGACTCATTCTGATAAACTCCTCTTTTGATGTCAGTCTCGTCATCTAATAAGGTAACACAAACTGAAACTTTCTTGTGGTTTGAGAAGCCAATCCGTTTTTCAGTTAGTGCTTCCTATGGATACATCAGAGGGATACCCTATAAGTCACACAGGAACTTAGGCTGGAGAAGTGAGACACAACAGTGGTTCATGAAATTATACTGGTCATTAAAAAACAAGCATTTGCAATGCAAATAGATCTCGCATTTGTGAGTTAGAGCTATTGACATTGTAAATGGCAATGTGTTTTACCTACACGTTTTATTTTTGGAGTGAATGTATGTAGTGTGCAACATCCCTTGGAAAGGTCCTGCACTTCGTAATAAATATGTTGAAAAAGACGCAAAGTGTGGATTGTGTCAACAATTGCTTGGCACGTACCTCATGGGTGAAGTGTCTCCACACATGCACACCGTGGTGCTTTACTAATGCGAAACTCATTAATAAAAGTAGTGCTTACAGACTAACCATCGGGATCGGAGCATATGAATCCGAATCCCGGCTTCTCTTTAATTTTCTAGACTATTTGACTCACTCTCCTGCGTCTTGGTTATCCCCCAAACTCTGGGAGGCAATGAAGTTTGCCAGGGGGGCAAGGGGGCTTTGGGGGTACATGAAAATGTATTCATTGCCTAGTTGTCAAAGGTTGCCCGGTGCTATTAGTTAAAAGTGTGCAGATTTCATTAAGATATTAAGAGTATTTTACTCGCATCTATGAGAAAATCGAAATTAACTAAACAAAATGCCAGAATGCGTGTCAGTTTAAACAGTGTTTTAGACAGTACTGGTTGCTTAGTTTCATTGCATTATTTTTTGTATTTACTATTTACACAGCATCCAAAGTAGTTTACCTAAACCCAAATCCTGAGTTGTTAAATGACCCATAGAAGGAAGTGTTTTACAGTTGAGTAAATGTGTCCAAATGTAATTTTGGTAGTGCCATGGAATGATCAGCCAATGAGGTACTCTATGAGCAGGTATTTAACTACATGTTCAAAACGTACGGTATTGTGGCTGTTGATTGTTTGTACACAACCACCTCTCTGAAAGAGCTTCATCCACCAGACATTGCTCACAGAGAGGCGACTAAAGCACAGAACAAAATGTATTCATTTATACTGAGTGTGAAGGCACCCGGAAGGCTTAGGTGCCCGCCCGGAGAGGCTAGGGATCCCAGTGCTTCTACAGACTCTGCAGTGCTCTTCTTCACCAGCAGGGCACAGCTCAGAATCTGCCGCTTCTGCTAAGAATAGGTGAGGGGGATGAGGTTGGGGCATGCGGTAGTTGCGGCAGATTTCCAGGTTATTGAAAGTGATGATTCTGACGTGAGGCAATGGAGACTGACTTTGTCTGTTTGTCTGCACCAGTCTATTTCTCTACCATCTACCAGGCTCACTCTCATGTATCCATTCATCTCTCTTTGTTAGAGGTGCACGGGCCAATATATTAACAGGTAGAGCCAGCCAGAGACGAGCCAAACGTATACAAGCCAGTGGGCGAGCCGTGAAAATGATCGACATGTTACCCATACAGTAAACATTAGGTAAATGTGCGATAACGTCTCTTCAAAATTCAAAAAAGTGCATTTCTTTAGCGCGTCACCTCAGTACACAAGATTATAGCACTGAATTGAGAGGAAGTTATTAAAAGTGCTCATTTTAAGCATGAGTTAAAACACTGCCTCTCCTCCCGCCCATCAACAATGCCATTTGTGAACTAAGAGGTGTCAGTTGCTATGCATACCCCAAATGTTGCCTAGAGTCTTATTATATTTAGAGTAACATTAAAATCTAGTTCATTAAACACAAGAAGTTTTTGTACAGCACGCATCTTGAACTCGCATATTTCAAGGTGGCAATATTAAAGAAGAAAATGGAACTACCGGCAGGTAAGAAAACACAAACAGGAGTGGTGGGGGGGGCGGGGGAGAGTGAGAAGTCACAGACTGAGGGAGGGGCGGTGGGGTGGTAGGACAGGAAAGAAAATAGTGTTAGGAGTAAAGGGGCCAATAGCCGTGGAAGGATACAAATGATGAATGAGGAGGGACTAACACGCCTCAAACCAATCAGAAGGCAGCATTTAACACAAAGCCAATGGGCAGAGAGTGGGCGGAGCTTCCACACTACAGTATATACTGCATGTCTCGAAAAGCGATGGCAGCGCATTCGCGCTGCAACTCTATATGAGAGCTAAAAGAAAATAGTGTCAGGAGTAAAGGGGCTAATAGCCATGGAAGGATACAAATGATGAATGAGGAGGGACTAACAAGCCTCAAACCAATCGGAAGGCAGCATGTAAGACAAAAGCCAATAGGCAGAGAGTGGGCGGAACGTCCACAAAGCTTCCACACTACAGTATATATACTGCATGCCTCGCAAAGAGATGGCAGCGCATTCGCGCTGCAACGCTAGGCGAGACCTAAAAACCAGTAAATGCCTTATACAATTAATGTCTAAGCATTTATAGAGAGACATCCTAAGAAAGAAACTCACAATTTTATTGGAGCAGAATACAAAAGGATTGCAAGTGGCAAAAAGATAAGATAGTGAAATAGCGTGCTAGCTGCTCAAGAGATTCCCACAACAAACTGTTGTTTAACGCATGAAGAAATGACCAGGTAACTAAAGTCTTGAGTTGCTTAGATAAATGTAATAGTTTCAGCACTGGCAAGAATAAATAAGGAAAGGTTCATATGGGTATAGTCAATGTTTCGACCCCTAGAGAGATGCTGGTCATCAACAAGACTAGAATATTGGGAGGAGCCCTGAGATGCAAACTGAAAGCAAGGAAAACAGTAGCAAATAACATGAGACCAGAGAGCAACAAGGTTTGCTTGCAGCAATGGCCAAAATAGAGAACACTTCCTTAGAAGAAAGGATGAAGGTCTTCATTTCCTAAGGAAAAACAAAATATTCTAAGTATACAACCATAATTACATGTGGGAAGGCGAAGTACACCCACACAATTGTTCTTACAGTAGGGAGTCACGCCTGTGGGGCACATTGAAGGTAAGTTAGGGCAGAAAGTGGCGCAAGTGAATCCATAGAAAAAAAAACAGTTTGTTACAATTGTGAGTCCACTTCAAAAAGATAAAGTTAAATCAATGCCCCCATGGTGGGTGGGGTGGTGACAGGCATGACAGTGGGCACCAGAGAAGGGAATGCACACATTCTTTCTTTCCTGTTTTTAATAAACAGTATATTGTAGAACTGAATAGTCTTCCCAACTGGAGGATACAGGAGCACCTTAAAAATGAAGATCTAGTTGTTAAAAAAAAGCTAAGGACATCTGTCACTGCTCCCGCTAGCCATGCCCCACAGTACACTAAACCTTTTTTATGTTGATGTGTAGGTAGAGAGACGGGAGGATCAACCCAACACCCCCCAACTTACCTTATATTATCCCTTCAACCCCAGCATTAGAAAAAATGAAATAGGAGATGTGTATTGAAAAGGGAGGGGCAAGGATATTATAGTCCCTTCTATTTCATTCTCTTCTTCTGGTTCTTATCCCACAGCTCATTTCAGAATGCTTCTTGGCCAAAGAGAGAGCAGTATTGTGAAAGGGAGGAGCTGCATGCCTTTGCACCACTGGAGCCAGAAACATTTTAGATTTTTATCTTTATCCTAAGGAAAAATCGATACAGTGTCTCCTTCCTGGGACACTGATACAGTTCTATGCCCACGCAAGGAGCCACGTGCTATTTGGAAAGGGGACCTTCAAAGGCCTGCTGCCTTTATAATGCGACCTCTGGTGCTAACACCCCCACTTTGGGCGGGAAAATTCTAAAGGAAAGTAGGTGTGCTCACCTCTGCCAACCCCACCCCTAAGGAAGTGAGGTGAAGCTCAACTTTCAGTCCCCAAAATCTTGAAGATGGGGGACCCTTTGTTGGAAAGTGGGTTTCGGTTGCAGTAACCCCCTCACTTTTTGCCAGATATCTGATGCACTTTGACTTGATGTGCCCTGGTCCATGCCAATCAGGTTCCCAGGGCCTTTGTTGTTTCACAAAACTGTACCTTTGTACCCCCAATTTGGCACCTCTTTGGCTACATGTAAGTCCCTTGTAAAGGGTACCCAGGGAAATGTGTCCAGGGAAGTCCTCTAAGGGCTGCTGTACATATTGTGCCACCGTTAGAGGTCTTGTACTTAAACACACACACACTGCCATTGCAGGCTGCATGTTTTGGTGCAGAAACAATGAGACGAGTCGACATGGCACACATCTGTGCGCCATGCCTGCAACCCACTGCCTAGTGTATAGGTAAGACACCCTCTAGCTGGGTGCAGTATACTAATGGTGAGGGTACAGTTGCATAATCACTGTACCCCTACAGTGCCCAAGTCCCTTCTGAGACCTTGTAAGTGCTATAAAGCCATAAAGAGTAAATGGTATAGATTCCTGCAACCTACGAAGGAGGACGAAAGAAGACGCACAGCAGAGGAGACTGCAGAGAAGAACTAACTTGGCCCCAGCCCTACTGGCCAATCTGCAGTTTCCAGAGATCCTGCACCAAAAGTCGCCTCATCCTGCAGCCAGCGACCTCCAGAACCCCTGGGAGGACTGACTGCCTTCAACAAAGACCGGATCTCCTGTGAACAGCAGCTCTGTTCAAAAGAATCTCCAAAGAAAGACTCCAAGCCTACTGAAGACCAAGAAACCTGATGCCTGGAACCACCACTGCACCTGTCGCCTACAGCCAGAGTTCGAGTGGCCCACTGGTCCTAGCGAGGTCCCCCAGTGCTCCAGAGTCAGTACACCGTGGGTTGACCCCCCTGCAGGACTCCCAGACGTCGCCTGCAGCCTCTGCACAAAGACCCCCACCCCCCAACATGAGTGGCCCGGTAAGGTGAAATCCGACCTCAAAAGGCACCCCTGCCTCCAGCCACCCTGCACCCTGGAGAAGAGGACCTGAGGTGCACCTACGTCCCGAGCACTCCAACTTACCTGCCCAGCTGTTTGTTCCTCCGGAAGACTTCCTGGATCGAGCCTGCAGCCAAAACTGGCAACTCCCATTGAAAACAACAGGGCACCCGATGCCAAAACAGCACCCTGCACCCGGCGGCCCCTGTGCCGCTGTGGGTGCACCTTGAGTGCTAACCTGGATCCCCCTTTGCCATGAGCTTAACCCTAGGAGCTTTGTTTCTTCAACCTTGTGGCCTGACCAAGAGCAGCCACCAACAGACGACCCCCTAGCCCCATAGGCTAATATTAGGCCTTAGCATTCGTCACCCGGCTGCCCTAATGCCGCTAAGGGTGCTTTTTGAGTTCATCCTTGACCCTGGGAGACCTCTTGTTCTAACCCCAGAAACTCAACCCTCAAGACTGTTTTCTAACCTGCAACGCGATAACCTCATTATTCTCCATAGGATTGCATTGACTGTTTTTCCCCTCTTTTGTATGGAAACCTGAGAAATTGTGTTTTGATAAAAAAAAATTTTACTCACCTTTTATCTAGGAAATGTCCCAGTGTGATATCTAGGCATATCGCACTGAGTAGAAAAAGTAACCTGAAAAGTAATCAAAAGGCATTTCAACTGTAATTGAATCTTTGCACAAACCTGTAGCAAAAGTCATTCTCATCCAGCTTGCTTGTTAACAATCTGTCTGGAAAAGTAGAATTCTATGTATTTGCATTTAGTCGTGCTTGGTTCTTTGAATAAAAATACAACGAAGAAATATTTTTGATACAAACAATTGGTCTGAGTTCAGGCTTTGAGTGTGTGACATCATTTCTTGCTTGAGTGTGTACAGTACATGCTTAACACTACCATCTGATAAAGTCTTACTGCTCGCCCGCACTACCACAAATAGAGAGTAAGGTATTATCTACTATTACCTCTGTAACCCTTTGGGGATCCACTGAACTCTGTGCACACTGTACCTTACTTTGGCAAAGTATATACAGAGCCAGCTTCCTACACCCATCCAATCGGGGCTTAGTCTATACCCCCTCCCAGAGGAGAGGGGCATACTAGAGGGTGTAGTCATCCCAGGTAAGGTGCCCATTGCCCCTACCTGCTATTCTCCTAAAACACCTCCTAAATTTAGTATTAAGGTGGCTCCCCCACACCTGACTCTCAGATCTGCGACGACCTAAGAAGAAGCAAGACACTGCGCCAGAAGACTACTGCCTTGACCCTCAGCCCTATCTGCCTGTCTCCAGCTTCGCTGACCCTGCGACATGTCTTGCAACAACGACCAGACAGCTACCTGTCTAGTGAAGTCTCCCCGGCAATCCTGACCTTGTGTCCAGCGTTGGGTGACACCTCAACAACAGCGCCTGCAGTGTGACTCCAATGCGACCGGCTCCAGTAAGAAGAATCTGATGTCAAAAGGCATCCCTGCACCTGAAGCCCCTGGGCCTTGGTGAGCATAATTGGCAGGGCCCCCACAACCCCATACATCCCAACTTACGTCTGCTGTCATTGGTCTTCCTGTTTCAACCTACGCTACCACGCCTGCAGCCTTCTTGCTGTCCGGAAAATCCTCATTGAAAAGCTTTGGGCGCCCAACGTCAAATTTGCTCCTTTCACCTCGCCGCCCCCATGCTGCTGGTAGTGTATGTTTGATGTTGCTTTGTGGCCCCCGTGTGCTTGTGTGACCCCCAAAGCTTGGACCCTGCAACCGATTTACCTACCTACAAGCAGTGTGGCTCCAGGCACCCCTTAACCCCATTGGAGAGCATTGGGTTGAACTTTAATTTTGACCCCTATTGACCTTTCAAAGGATACCCCAACCACTGGAAGTGGAATTAAGGGGGCTTTCAGGCAGCCTCCTGCCTTAACAATAGCTTGGCAGGAGACACAGGATTGGCAAAAGTCCTTCACCTTCTGGGACATCCCTGGCCAGTAGAAGTTATTGATTAATCTACTCCATATTTTAGCCTGACCAAGGTGCCCAGCTAAGGGGATATCATAGGCCAAAGTGAGGAGAAACTCTCTAAACCTCTGAGGTACTACCACTCTTCTGGTTGCACCAGGTTTGGGGGGGTCTCTCGCCTCATTGTATAGGATCTCATCCTCCCAATAGACCCTGCGGGTGCCACTGATATCACGCTTTGTCTGTGCAGCACCTTGCTGCCTCAGGCTCTCAAGAGTGGGACAAGTTTCTTGTCCCTGACACAGATCCTCCCTTGAGTATCCCCCTGGGCTGAAGAGCCCTGTCGTGTAAGGTCCAAGCTACTCAGGCTGTGTTCCCTCTGGGGCTACCAGGTCCTCTTCCCGAGAAGAGGGGTTCTGTAGTAGGGGATCTCTGTGTATAGTCATAATCTAGTGAATAGTCCCGCCCATGTGCGCGGACCCCGGAGCAATAAAAAATAATCTCTAAAAGGTGACAAATCATGCAGACCTGCATACACCTTTAAGAGAGAATTTAATTTAAAGACAGATAATGCAGCCTATACCCACAGGCTACACTGTCCAGTACTTCAACTAGAATTCCACCAAAATCCACAAACAGCACTGCCTGTCCAGTTTTTCTCCCCATAGGAAAAAACCCTGCCTCTACCAGCAAAAGCCACTGGAATGATAGAGAAGAAGGAGTGGACAGACAAGCCCCATAGGCTGCCATTATGTGGCTTGGAACAGGATACTGTGCCTTTAAGAAAACTTTCCAGTTTTCCAGAACTTTCCCCAGTATCCCAGAATGCCCAGCAGGTCCCATTTACTTTCAGTTCTTTTTTCCGGCTCCTGCTAGCCAGGACCCTGGAGCATTGAGCTCTACCTTTTTCAAGGTTTTCATTGAGATTTTGGCAATTTTTGTCACTTTTTCTTGTGGTTAATAGCTGGTACTGTCAACATGCCTGGCTTGTTCGACAAGTGCCCGGAATGTGGTCGAAAGAAGGCTAAAACTGACCCACACGAGGTGTGCATAGCTTGCCTTCCCCAGTCCCACGTGCCTGAAAGCTGTACCATCTGCCACTCGTTTTCAGCAAGAACCCTGAGGGACAGGATGAAGAGCAGGCTTCAAGCTCTGGAGGAGCGAAGACTGAAGGCACCAGGTGGGTCTGGAGGGGCTGATTTGGCCCATGCTGAGGCCTCTGGGGGGCTCCCCAGGGGCAGGAAGACCAGTAAACGCTCCCGCTCCCCGTCGACGTCGAGGGCGTCGACGGCGACGTCGAGGAGGATGACCACCGTCTGTTCGCCGTCTCCCCAGGGCTCTGGGGAGAAACGGCGTCGACGATCGGCGTCGAGGGACCTGAATAGGCCGCCGTCGACTACATCGGTCTGCGTCCAGCGGTCGACGTCGAGAGAAGACCCGGCGTCGGCGTTCGGCGTCGACGGATCGCAACTCGCCGTCGATGAAGAGAAGGAGATCGACGTCGAGAAAGCGAAGGTCGCCGTCGAGGCGAAGGTCGCCGTCGAGGCGAAGGTCGCCGTCGAGGCGAAGGTCGCCGTCGAGGCGAAGGTCGCCGTCGAGGCGAAGGTCGCCGTCGAGGCGAAGGTCGCCGTCGAGGCGGAGGTCGCCGTCGAGGCGGAGGTCGCCGTCGAGACATAAGTCGACGCCGAGGAGGAGATCGACGCCGAGAAGATCGCCGTCGAGGCGCAGGTCGACGTCGAGGCACACGTCGACGTCGAGGAAGAGAGAGTCGCCGGGATCGGTGTACTCAGTGGTGTATACCCCGCCTCGGAGGTCTCCGTCGCCTCCTCCTCCTCTCCCACCTCTGCCACCGCCTCCTCCACCGCCACCACCACCACCGCCACCTCCTCCACCACCGTCTCCACTTCCTCCACCGCCTCCTCCGCGGCCGCGGACTCTGTCTCCGCCACCCCGGCCTCTGTTGCTGCCAAGCACTCCTGCGGTGCCGCCGCCGGTCCCCCCGAGGTCGGTTTCCCTGCCACGGTACCCGACTCCGCCGCAAGGGACCCCGAAGCCACGACGCCCACGGTCGCCTGGACCAGCGAGACCGGCGGACAGGCCTAAGCCGAAGAGGTCGCGCTCCCGCTCTCACAGGAGGCGACGATCGCGGAGCCGAGGGCGATCCTCGTCAGACTCTAGACGACGCCGCAGAAGGTATAGGTCCAGGTCGCGCTCCTCGGACAGGGACCTTTCCCCGACGCTGTCGGACTCCCCGGGGACTAGGGTGTCGCCGGTGGACGACTTGGTCTCGTTCCAGGAGGTGCTGTTGCGAGGGGCTGCGAAGCTGAATATCACGGTGACGGTTCCAACACCCACGACGTCCGTGATATTTGAGACTCTTCATAAAAGACACTTGTCTCGCCCCCTCCTGCCTCTCGTGCCTGGACTGGTGGAACCAGCTTTGGAACTGTTCCTCACTCCCGCAACAGCGAAGGCCGCTCCGTCCAGGCTCATGAAGAAATATAGGGCCCCGGAGTCGGATCCGTCATTCTTGAGAGGGGACCCGAAACCGGATTCGGTTATCGTGACGGCGGCGAGAAAACAACATGCGACCGCCCCGGCCTCCACGGTGCCACCGGACAAGGAAAGCCGCTGGCTGGACTCTGCGGGCAGGAAGGTGTGTGGTACCGCTGCCACCACGATGAAGGCGGCGAGTGCAGGGGCGTTGTTGGGCCGTTACGACTGGGCCCTGTGGGAATCCCTGCAGCAATATGCGGACCTCCTGCCACGAGACAAGAAGGAGGACTTCTTGGAGACGGTGCGCGAAGGCATGCTGGTTTCTAACCAAACGATCAGCGCAGCAGCGGATATATCGCTATTGGCCGCCCACGCCTACTGTCATGGCGTCCACCAGCGGCGGCATTCCTGGTTGCGCCTGACGTCCCTCAAGCCGGAGGCGCAGCAGAGAGTGGCCAACTTGCCCTTCTCGGGGGAGACCCTGTTCGGGAAGCATGCGGACGATGAAATGGCCCGCATGAAGGCTGAAGCGGAAACCCTGACGGCCGTCGGGTTAGAGAAGGCCGAGAAAAAGAAACGACCGTTCCAGAGGAGGTTCGGGTCGTCAGGCCGAGGGCGTGGGCAGGGCTCGGGACAGCAGCAGCCACAACAGCAGCAGTTCCGCAAGCCCTTCCAGAAGCGCCAGAGGGGCAGAGGTGGCCAGCAGGCTACTACCACAAACAAGGGCCCGGCCGGGTCTCGGCCCTGAGCTGTTACTTCCCCCTCAACCGTTACCCACTCCAGTGGGGGGAAGCATTCGATTTTTTCCGGCAGAGTGGAGAAAAATTACTCAGGACAAGTGGGTGCTGAATATTGTTTGCAATGGATACAGTCTTCGGTTCATCAGCCCGCCTCCAGCGATTCCGCCGGTCAGCTCTCGCTTCCAGCTGAGGGAGCTCCAGGCGGAGGCAGACATCTTGTTGAGAAAAAAGGCGGTAGAAGAAGTACCTTTGTCTCAAAGGGGAAGAGGTCTGTACTCTCGGTTCTTCCTCGTTCGCAAGAAGGACAAGAACGAGTTCAGGCCCATTCTGGATTTGCGACAAGCAAACAAGTGGATTCGCAGAGAAAAGTTTCGCATGCTATCGTTGCACCAGATTTACCCTCAGCTGCAACGGGGAGACTGGCTCTGTGCCATAGATCTACAGGATGCGTACTTCCATGTGCCCATAGCACAGAAGCACAGGAAGTTCCTGCGATTCCAAGTCGGCGCCAATCACTATCAATACACAGTACTGCCATTCGGGCTAAAGTCTGCTCCCAGGACTTTTTCGAAGTGCATGGCGGTGGTGGCGGCACACCTGCGGAGGAACAAGGTGTTTGTCTACCCGTATCTGGACGATTGGCTGATCAAGGCGTCATCCTTCGAGGAAGCGCAAGAACACTTCCGTTGGACGTGCGAGCTCTTGAACAAGCTGGGGTTACACGTCAACATGTCCAAATCGGTCCCATCTCCGGTACAGTGCATACAGTACCTGGGGGCCTCCATAGATACGCGGTCAGCAAGCGTGTCTCCTTCGGAGGAGAGACGGTTATCACTCCTTCGGAAGGCTCAGGACCTCAGGACTGCTCCATCGACGACTGTGAGGAAGGTGTCGTCTCTGCTGGGATCGATGGCCTCCTGTATCTTCCTCACTCCGCACGCACGTCTACAGATGCGACCACTGCAGGAGTGCTTGGAGGATCAGTGGGATCAGAAGACAGGCTCTTGGGACGACAAGATCAGACTGTCTCTACATGCTCGTCAGTCTCTGAAGTGGTGGTGTTCGGCGGAAAACCTCCTCAAGGGGGTTCCCTTCCACAAGGACATTCCCACGGCGAATGTGGTGACGGATGCTTCTCTCCAGGGCTGGGGTGCGCATTCCGGGGACCTGCAGATTCAGGGGAAGTGGTCTCCTTTGGAATCGACGTACCACATCAATTTCCTGGAACTCAGAGCTGTCTTCCTGGCACTGAAGGCTTTCCTTCCGTCCTTCCAGACCAACTCGCTGCTGATACAGACGGACAATACAACCACGATGTATTACCTCAACAAGCAGGGGGGGTCGAGATCGCGCACTCTGTCGCAGGAGGCGCAGGCGATCTGGCGCTGGCTGCTGGCCCGAGGATTGACGATCACGGCCACACATCTGCCAGGGGTGCAGAATGCTCAGGCAGACGCCTTGAGCAGGCTGATTCAGGAAAACCACGAATGGGTCATAAACGACGAAGTACTAGGAGAAGTCTTCGCAAGGTGGGGGACTCCAGACGTAGATCTGTTCGCCACCGCCGAAAACAGCAAATGCCGAGACTTCGCATCCAGGTACTACCAGCGGGGGACGCTGGGGAATGCGCTATGGATCGATTGGTCGAACAGCTTTCTGTACGCTTTTCCACCCATTCCCCTGATTCCGGCGGTGCTCATCAAGCTGTCCCAGTCCAGGGCGCGGATGATCCTGATCGCCCCGGAGTGGCCCAGGCAGTGGTGGTTCACGGACCTTCTTCACCGGTCTCTCCTTCCTCACATGCGGTTGCCGTGCAGGCCGGACCTTCTCACGAAGTTCGGGGGGCGGATGGTGCACCCCAACCTCTCGTCTTTGAGTTTGGCGGCATGGCTCCTGAGATAGTGCAATACGGTCATCTGAATCTACCAGACGATTGTATGGACATTCTGAAGGAGTCTAAGCGACCTTCCACTAGGACATCCTATGCTTACAAGTGGAAGAGGTTCTGTATCTGGTGTAAGTCCAAGAACTTTGATCCGACAACATGTAAGGAAGATGTCATCCTTCCATACCTTTTGCATCTGGCGCAGTCTGGCCTTAATTTCCATTCCATTAAGGTTCATCTGGCTGCTTTGACTGCTTACAGGAAGTGCCCTTCACAGACGTCCTTCTTTCAGATTCCTGTGGTCAAGGATTTTTTGGAAGGCTTGAAGAAGGTGTTCCCTCCTGTCAGACTTCCCTCGCCTTCTTGGGACTTGAATGTGGTGCTGTCCAGACTGATGAGAGAGCCTTTTGAACCTATTCACAAGGCTTCATTGCAGCACCTATCCTGGAAGGCGGCGTTCCTAGTGGCCATTACATCGGCCCGCAGGGTGAGTGAACTTCAGGCATTATGTTGTCAAGAACCTTATACTGTGTTTCATTCTGCTAAGGTTGTGATGCGTACTCACCCTAAGTTCCTTCCTAAGGTTATCTCTGACTTTCATGTCAATCAGACCATAACTTTACCTACGTTCTTTCAGAACCCCTCTTCACCAGCGGAAAGGGCTCTCCATTCCCTGGATGTCCGTAGGGTGTTGAAATTTTATCTGGATAAGACCAAGGATATTCGTAGGTCTGACCAATTGTTTGTTAATTATGGCTCAGTCAGGACTGGTCTTGCGACCTCTAAGCAGTCCATCTCTCGGTGGATTGTGTCCTGCATACAGTTGTGTTATCAAAAGGCTAATAAGACCTTAGGGGGTAAACCTAAGGCTCATTCCACCAGGGGCAAAGCTGCCACGACGGCTTTGCTGCGTAATGTTCCGATTGCGGAAATCTGTAAGGCGGCCACTTGGAAGTCGGTCCATACCTTTGCTGCGCATTACTGTCTGGACTCGGATGCCAGGGCAGATGCTCAGGTTGGGCAGGCTTCGCTGCGAAATTTGTTCGCACAGTAGTGGTTGTGTCTTATGTGTTCTCCACCGCTTTTGTTGTGTGGGGATGGGCTTGCCATTCTATTCACTAGATTATGACTATACACAGAGATCCCCTACTACAGAAGGAGTAGTTTCTTTTCTGTAACTCCAGTTCTGTAGTAGGGGTATCTCTGTTATAGTCATAAGCGCCCGCCCTCCTCCCCGGTGGAGAGATACTTATTCATATGGAGAATGCTACAGGTCTGGCGTGCTACGCCTTCAAAAAGAACTGAAAGTAAATGGGACCTGCTGGGCATTCTGGGATACTGGGGAAAGTTCTGGAAAACTGGAAAGTTTTCTTAAAGGCACAGTATCCTGTTCCAAGCCACATAATGGCAGCCTATGGGGCTTGTCTGTCCACTCCTTCTTCTCTATCATTCCAGTGGCTTTTGCTGGTAGAGGCAGGGTTTTTTCCTATGGGGAGAAAAACTGGACAGGCAGTGCTGTTTGTGGATTTTGGTGGAATTCTAGTTGAAGTACTGGACAGTGTAGCCTGTGGGTATAGGCTGCATTATCTGTCTTTAAATTAAATTCTCTCTTAAAGGTGTATGCAGGTCTGCATGATTTGTCACCTTTTAGAGATTATTTTTTATTGCTCCGGGGTCCGCGCACATGGGCGGGACTATTCACTAGATTATGACTATAACAGAGATACCCCTACTACAGAACTGGAGTTACAGAAAAGAAACTACTCCTTGTCATCTGAAATCTGTTTAGAAGCTGGTCTCCTATGTAGGAGAGTAGGATCTGCTTCTCATGGTTACCCCCACTTTTTGCTGATGTATCACTGTTTTTGACTTAGACTGACTGGGATCCTGCTATCCAGGACCCCAGTCTAGCTGATTTCTCCTCTAAATTGATTGCATGTACTTTAGGTACACTCCAGATTGGATTCTAGGGTACCCTGATCAGTCCCTAGTATATGGGATACTATGTACCCAGGGCATAGGTATCCCAGAGGCCTCTCAGGGGCTGCAGCATGTATTATGCCACCCCTGAGAGACCATTCAAACTGACACCACAGGTCTGCTACTGTAACCTGTGTAAGGTGGTGCATGCACCCCTTACTTAGATATAGGTTCACTATATTAGATATAGGGTCCCGCATCGCTGTTGTTTGCTTACTTGTGCCCCCAGCTGCCGTTGTCCCAGGAGGGGCTGTGTCCACTTTGTTTCGGCCAGAGCTGCTGCTGTCGTGTGAAGGGCCTCTGCACTGGACTCCGTTTCCCAGGAGTCCGTGCGCTACACCAGCTGGCTTCCCACCTGCCTATTGGTTGACGCCTCAATAACAATCTGACTCTATCCACTGCGCGGAACGCGCGCGGGACGTGCCGGACGAAGCCCGGACAAAGGGCGGGCCGTCTGAGGCCGTCCGAGGTCGTGTGAGGACGGGACGGGCCACCCCCCTTATAGTTTCTACAAGGACCCGTCACCGATTATGGCACGGACATAAAGGTACTGTTGACCCTCGAGTGTTATTTGTTTAGTCTACATAGCATCGTAACATTGCAAAATATCGGTGGACAATCTTAACTGTCGAAACATCAATTCCTACTCACGGATTGGGACATTCAGTATAGAGTAATAGTGTGGTATTGTCATAATTGTTTTTGAGATATGTCTAAACTAAAGGTCTCCTCTGTGCCTAATATCATGGACAATTATCTGGTGCAGGTTGTAAGTAAAATTAATAATGATAGGAGGGCCTCACTAGGGTTGAGCTGCTCTTCCATTCCCTCTACGACGAGATCCCTATCGGAACCTTCGCTAGATTCCTCATTACAGGTTAATAGCAGTGTCGTTGCTGACGTGGAGGTTTTAGTTAGTGACACCTCCTGAACAAAGTGTGTCTTTTGTCACCAACCTGCTATCTAATCTCGAAACAGATGTAGCTTCAGATGTTGAAGTAGTGCAATCCCCGTCTCCAGTCCCCCCTCCTATGACCAGAGCAGTTAGAGCATGTAGAAAAGCTCAGTGCAAAAGTAGTGGGTCTCGTCCAGGTAGGAAAAAGTTAACCACCGTATCTAAAAGCCTGGATAAGAATGAGGCAAATGGGACACACGATAACAAAGAGAATGAGGATGAGCTAACCATAAAAATAGCCAGCATGATCGATTCTAAGATTAAGTGTATTATCAAACCATTGGTGGCTAAAATTGAACTGCTTACGGCAGAGGTATCAAGACTGTGCGCTCTTATAAATAAGACTGTGAATGAGGTGGATAGCTCTTCAACCCCGGTGCTAAGTAGATCTGCACCAAATGTGGTGCTCCCTAGGTGTGGGGTAGGGGCTGAAAAAAAAATGATAGTGAATCCTCCCCCTATTCAATCTATAGTAGATAGGGACGTACAGAATGTAGCCAATGAAGGTCCCCCATTAAGACCTACTACACTAGACCAAGCTAGAGACCCATTCCAATGTATTGTTGAGGCTTCCCCTCTTGTATTGGTTCTTGCTAACGTACCCTCTCTGTTACCTGGTAAAGCGGAATCTACATCCTCTTTGATTAGTAAATCGCTGCACTGGTTGTCAAATAATATGAAGATGTCTCCTTGGGGTAAACAACAATTAGCAGGGGAAATTATTATGGCAAGAAGAGTAGCATGGTTAGGGAACAATCCGAAAAAATTTGCGGGAGACTGCATAGTTCTTAATTTTTCAAATCTC
This sequence comes from Triturus cristatus, assembly GCF_964204655.1. Lineage (NCBI taxonomy): Eukaryota > Metazoa > Chordata > Amphibia > Caudata > Salamandridae > Triturus > Triturus cristatus. The sequence goes on from NC_140593.1 coordinate 948,325,305, forward strand.
CCCAATGTCCTGACCAACATATTTCCCCCACAACGAAGGTGTACCGCTATAATTCCACTAACGCTAGAATATTTCTATCGTTAGGGAGACAGCGAAGCGAATCCAATGAGATCAAGATTAAGACGGATTTCCGTCTCCAATAATTGGGGCAGGAGTGACTTAAACAGTAACTGGAGTATTAGCTTGGAAAACAGGTTCGGGGTCTTGTCTGATCTGAACGAATGTGATTGACTTGATAGGGATGATAGATTAGAGAATAAGAACAAAGACAAGTTTGATAGCCCGTGTGCTCCCATGGTGCAGAGATTAATTTTATCAAACGTCGATCCTATCCCCCGACCTGAAATGAGGGGAGCATCTAACCTTATAGAGAGACAGTTCGAGACAACTGACCCAGGCATACCGATATGCTCCAGCCCTCCAGAATGTGATAGTCCAGGATCTAAGGTACTACTAATAGAGCCACCTGGTAGCTCATGTATTAATGCTGAGCATGAGAATGGGACGGAGGGGAAGGCCCAAAGCTTATTAACAATACAAGACCCTTCCTGTTTTTTAGCAGCCGAGGCAGGGTTGACTCTTCTTTCTTGGAACCTTGCTGGAATTGGTAATAAGCTAGGGTCTCCTGAATGGTGTAGCTTTGTTGACCAGTTTGACATTATCCTTTTTCAGGAATCCTGGTCATTGGTCCCGGTATACCGCTTGGGGTTCCCTAATTTTCAAATACCCGCCATTTAAAAAAACCAAAGGTCGACCATCAGGGGGTTTGATCATTTGGATCCGTCAATCATTAAGCTGCAAAATCAAGCAACAGAGCTCTCCATCAAATGACATTTTGTCAGTGAATATCACATGGTCAACCGGCCATGGAATGGCAATCTTCAACATTTATGCTAGAGGGATGGCCGGGGGACATTTATTTGAGGTAATCACTGTTCTTGATCAACAGCTTGCAGCACTCCCAACTCAGTTGTCTATTATTGTGGGAGGCGATGTTAATACGACATTTGAGCCACTTGGACCTGAGGACCAATTTCTTGCTGCTGAGGAGGACAGTAAATGGGGCGTCCCTCAGTTGGATCTTCCCGCAGTCAAAAGATGGTCAGCAGTAGCTATCCAACTTAAAGCTCTATGTTTAGAGAGGGGGCTTAGAGCAGCCACGTCGTCTGATCGCCTGGGAGTAAGAACATTTGACAATGGCAGGTCTTCTAGCCGCATAGATTTCCTGGTTGATATTAGAGAATGGCATAGGCTGATTGATATGATTATAATATCCAGGGTGGAAAGTGATCATAACCCTCTTTGCATGGAATTCAAAGCTCCTAATGGGTTTAGAGAACCTAAATTAGGGGGGGAGAAAACTACTCTGGACATTGTAGCATCGAATAACATGCGCCACGTTAAATGGAGCAGATTTATTGAGAACCCAGAGAAACTGGAGGATCTTTAAAAAGTGGTGATTAATGAAGTGGCTAATTTAAACATTCAATCTGCCAATCAAAATTTTCCCCAAGTCATGCTTGAGGCTCATATTCTTTTCTTTATTAAACTTCAAGGGTTCTTTATGAAGACCATAAAGATAGAAAAGACAGAAACGGCCAATAAAATAAAAACATTTGAGGCGGCATGGTACAATAAAGCTTGTAAAGTAGCCCGCCAGAACCTTGGTGCTGAACTTAGATCTAAAAACATTGAAGGTGTGAGAAAAGCTAGAAAGATATACAGGCACACACAGAAAGTGGCCAAGAAACAGTGGACGATACGCTGATAGTTTCACGGACACCGAGTGGGCTCCAGAAGGCATTAAACGTGTTTGGAGTTTTTTGTCAAACGCGTGGACTTGAGATAAACACCTCCAAAACCAAGTTCATGTCCCTGAATCAGCGGAAAACATTCAGAGGTGTAATTAATTTTAATGGTACCCCATTGGAACAGGTTGAGGCATTTACGTACCTAGGAATATCTCTCCAGCGCAACATGAGCTGGAAAAGTCCTATTGATATGGCTACTTTAAAATTTCACCAGCTGGCGGGTGCAATTGTCTCTAAACATAAATCTTCCTTAACTAAGCCCATTACTCCTGCCTTAGAAATTTATAATATGAAAGTCATAAGTGCTTCTTTGTACGGCTCGGAACTGTGGAGTTTCGCTAACTTGAAACAACTAGGACTGGCAGAAAACAAGTTTTTACGTTGCTTAGCTGGGGTTCCACAAAGTACCCAGTGGCGTAACGAAACTTGAGGGGGCCCCCCTGCAAGGTACGTGGAGGGGCCCCCTCCTGTAGTGGCGGCTGGTGACATTTGAAAGTGGTGAGCATTAAATTTGTTTTGCAATGCCCTGCGGCGAGCGCAGCGAGCGAACCCGAACAGCCTGGGGGGGTATTCTCCCCGAGAAAATTTTGAAAAACGAGTAGGCAAATGGTGCATTTTCAAGCAAATATGAGAAAGCAAGCAGGTTAATAAAGCAATTGTGAAATTGCAGTTATTACGTTAATAAAGAAATATATAATAACATAGGTAGCTGCTTATTCAGTATAACCACAGCGCTTCATAACAGACTTCGAGATGCAATGCTGAGTACCTCACAGATTTTTTTTATTTAACAAACAACCAACTAAGCAGGTCACAAACTAGCAGCATTCAAGAAGAAATTTTAGGATTAACGTCTTGCCTGACTGGTGATGATGGTGATATGATATTCTACCTGGCAACTCCCATGCCATGGGGGGGGGGGGGGTGGAATAAGAGGAGATATGCATATTGTGGACTCATTTAGTTCACCATTCAAAAGACCAGAGCAGGAGTCACACATCCAGACAAGAAATATAAAAGTGTACAAAACTGATGCAACGACTTGAACATCTAAGCATTGAAACCATTGTTGTGGGTTTTTACAGTCTGGGTATTGTAATGATTGTGACAGCAGGATATACATAGGTTAACGTACCATCGGTCTCCACCTTTACTTCACTTTGAAATACATAACGCATTAGCTATCGCCTTAGCCTACACTACAACTACAGTGTACACACTACACACAGCAGTATAAAACAGAATTGCATGAGAGAAGGGCTATGGAGAGATAAGGGGCAATGTTGGAGTGTCAGTGTGATAGTGGGGGGGAATCTGTGGAGAAGGGTTTTTTTGTGCCAACGAACAGTATTGCCCCAGGTGCCATCAGTGCTAAAGCAGGCACTCTCTCTGATCTTGTCTCGTCACTCGTGCCCAATGCCCAGTTGATTCTTACCAGAAAAATCTAAAATCCCTTCATAAAGCACCAAGCTGACTTGAAATTTTACAGTAACTTTACAGGTAGAAAAATGTGTATATAACATTTTCCATTGACCTAATGTTACAATTGGATTCAATAACTTCGGGTTAGCTTGCTTCACATGTGGATTTGTGAAAGCAGCAGTTAAAATCAACAAGAATTTCCAATACAATAGGTCTCGCATTGGCGAGAGTTAGAGCTATTGGCATTGTATATTACAATGTCTTTTACCTATCTGTTTTGGCATGGAGCGTGATTGATGCATGTAAGGTTGTGACTAAGTCAGTTACCTATAAAATAGTTTACCTATAAACAACCAGTTAGGGTAAAGCAGCCAGTGTTAAAGGCCATACGTCACTGTGTCTGCAAGAATAGTTGACCATGTGTTAGATGTTAATGGTAGAGTGATAGATGATAGGCTTGGTTGGGGGAGATAATCATACCTGCGACTGCAGCTTAAGAGCCTTATTTGTGTTAATATACTTATTGAAAAAACAATGTTGAGAGCAACAGAAATTACACAAATTCACGTATGCGCACTGGGATTACCTGACAGCAATTTCATTATTGGTAAATCCAATCAACAAGTACTGTATTGCCCTATAAATGCAAATATGAAACACATGAAAAAATTGAGTTTAAAAAGGTGGAGGACAAAAAGCAATGAGGGTTGACAGTTCAAGGGTGCTAGTGGCGAGTCGAGGAGGTCATGAGGGATATTAAGACAAAAACATGAAAGAAATGGAGGGGAGATTTAAAAAATACATTGGATGCTGGATGGGAAGGAGGACTGATATTCAGAGTGGACAAAAAAAACAGATGTCTGGATGCAGGATCATAGACAAAACGTTTTGAGAATATTCAAGGAAGACTGGTTTTTAGATTAAACAAAAGGTATGCATGTAGTCAAAAGTTGAGGGTGGCTGGAGAAGAAACTAGATAGGATTCAAAGATGAGCGTTTGTAGGGTGGTTGGCGTGGAGAAGCATGAACAATGGTCAAGAACTGACATGGTTGTTAAATTATTCTTAACAAAGGGAGCATAATTAAAATGCCCACAATGTGCCTTGCCTTTAAAATGTGCGTTTCTAGTTTTGGTCATGTTTGGATGAGACTGCACAGTAGAGGTTTGCGTCCGCTTCACCTCATCCATTTATTTAACTAAGCTATATGAAACAGTGTAGTGCTGTTGCCTGCCATGTACATAGGTCTTGTCTAGTGTCCTGGTCCTGGCTTTGCCACATGTAGTGGTTGGTTTCATAGCTGTAAAGAAAGCAGACAGCATGAAGCTTTGGATGCAAGCCTCACATTTGCTGCACATAGAGCACTATGGAGGAGGAGTCCACTCTCATAGACCATTGTGTGACATGTAGCTCTTTGTGCCAAATGCTATTGGACTGCAACATGTGTTACCTTTACACACACGGTACACTCATTTTATCACTCTTGGGAGGATGAAGGTCTAAGTCTGTCGTGAAGATATTCAGACCATAGCCTGTAGGTTTAATGCAGTGTTCTACTGATACTTTAACCCACTAAGTTAACCTACAAGAAAAGCAAGGGACACCTGGAGTTCTGGTGACACCTAATTCAAACTGGAGCCAATGTGTCTGTATTCTTACACAAGCATGCCCCTGGAAGGAACTCATTCAGTGTTACATAGCACCACCTAAAACACAAGCACAAGTATCAGAACTAGAAAAAATGTGCCATTGTAGGGATTTTCAGCTTTGGTGTGAAATGTTTTATGGAGCACTGCCTCACAAATCACTTCAGTCCAGGAGCGATTTTTTTACACAGCGAGGGGTTTGGCAGATGGGAGGAGGAGGTTTGCCATGGCAGAGATTGAGGGTGAAAGGCAATGGAAAATGGGATAAGAGGGATACCTGTGAGGCTGTGACTCCTGCATTTTCATGTCTGAAGTCAAGGCAATTTCTTTCTGAAATGCACAGGCGTACACACTGAGCATATGTGCCTGGGTGAGAATTTAGGAAAGGCCCGAGTGTTGCAGCAACATGTATTTAAAAAACTCTGGGCCTTTACAGATTGTTTTAATTTACAATCTCCACAAAACTATAAGAGACTTTTAATTGTGATCCTTCGATGTGCCTTACAGTTCCATATTTGAGCTCCAAAGCCCCATACAGTGCGGAGGCCCTTTCTAAATCAGGCCCAGAGTTCTAAGTTGTGCTTCACCCTGCCACCCTTTCTGCACCTAAGATGTGATGTTACGGCCAAAACTGCCTATTTAGGAACTGGGGAACCAGGTGTAATTCTTACTTGAATTGTCTGCATTTCTGGGCATATCAGTTAATTTCACGTGTCTATAAAAAATAAATGTGACCTTGTCTAATGTAAATGGTGCTCATAAATGGGATGTAAGGTTTTACCCCCTTCCTCTGTGGTGCTCAGATTCACACGCTGTGGCTCCTAGGGACAAGAGGTTTTACCCCCTTCCTTTGTGGGGCTCAGATTCACACGCTGTGGCTCCTAGGGACGAGAGGTTTTGCCCCCTTCCTCTGTGGTGCTCAGATGCACATGCTGTGGCTCCTGGGGGCGAGAGGTTTTACCCTCTTTCTGTGTGGTCCTCATATTCACACGCTGTGGCTCCTGGGGTCGAGAGGTTTTGCACCCTTCCTGTGTTGTGCTCAGATTCACATGCTGTGGACTCCTGGGGACAAGAGGTTTTACCCCCTTCCTGTGTGGTGCTCAGACCCACATGCTGTGGCTTCTGGGGATGAGAGGTTTTACCCTCTTCCTTTGTGGTGCTCAGATACACATGCTGTGGCTCCTGGGGATAAGAGGTTCTACCCCCTTCCTGTGTGCTGCTCTGATGCACATGCTGTGGCTCCTGGAGACGAGAGGTTTTACCCCCTTCCTGTGTGCTGCTCTGATTCACATGATGTGGCTCCTGGATAAGAGAGGTTTTACCCCCTTCCTGTGCGGTGCATCAAACAATACAGAATATTCCCCACTATTGCATCAGGAGGCTGAGTGCGGTGTCAGCAGTGGGTGAACTTTAGAGCCACGTATTGGCTGGTGATAAAGCAATGTTTTACCCTCCACCAGTGGTGCTCACCTCCACCTGCCGTATCCATCAGAGACAGGAAGATTTGTCTAATTTTTCATTTCCGGTCTATTTGCAGTTGTCAGAGCAGTGTTTGGAAGTGGCGAGAGGGCGTATCTTATCCCGCTGATCAGAGGCGGTGGTTGTAATTAGTATATGGAGCATTTTATATTAGTTTCTATATTTATTTTTAGAAAGTTAAGTGGCCGAAAGCACATTTTTATAGCGCTGCAATGCACAGCTCCAAGGTGTGCACCCACAGATGTAGCCAGCCGCTACTTAAATTACAAAGGTCATGATTTTTGCTGCATAATATTCACTGATGCATCTTAGAAAGAGTTTCACACCACTTCACTTTACTATGTGCTAGCATTGCAGACCTTACACTAGAAACATCCTGGTTATGAATGCTACAGTGCTAGAATCAAATCATACGTTGTGAAGAGGAGAGGATGTGGCCTAATGACTAGAGTGGTCAACCTCCAAACGAGGGAACTCGGGGGCATATTATCAAGGACGGCGTTAAAATTATCGCCGGTTTAGCAGCAGAAAACTGCTGCTAAAGTGGCGATAATGGGCTTGATAATATGCCCTTGTGAATTCCCAATCGAAGCCCATGTTCACACCAGAACATGGACTTCTATTGGAATTCTCTGCGGCATATTATCAAGCCCATTATCGCCGCTTTAGCGGCAGTTTTCTGCCACCAAAGCGGCGATAATTTTTAACGCCATCCATGATGATATGCTCCCCAGTTCGAGTCTCGTCAGGGGTGCTCAACATCTTGTGATTCTTGGCAAAGTATTTAGGGGCATATTATCAAGCACGGCGTTAAAATTATCGCCGCTTTAGCGGCAGAAAACTGCCGCTAAAGCGGTGATAAAGGGCTTGATAATATGCCGCAGAGAATTCCCATAGAAGCCCATGTTGACACCAGAACATGGGCTTCTATGGGAATTCTCCAGGGCATATTATCAAGCCCATTATCGCCGCTTTAGCGGCCGTTTTCTGCCACCAATTAATTTTAACGCCGTTTCTTGATAATATGCCCCGTAATCTCCCCGTGCCTAACAGAAAAAATTAATGTGTCCATCTGTAACGCAACTGGTGCTCATGTAAATTGCTCTGATGATACATTCGGGTCGAGTTTGCGCAATATAAAACTCCCCCCTCCAAAAAAGATCTTGTTGAAGTACTTCGCTCAAGCTAAACGTGCCAGTCTTACACCATTTTAAATCTAAAAATATTTTCTAGATATTTTAAAATTTCCCTGAAGGAAACAGTACAGTAAAAGTAGAAAGGAGGTCATCATCACATTAAAAAAACGAAATATAGAGACACAATACTTTTTAAAACATTTAACATATTTGTATTCACTGGAAAAACTGGTTTGTGGTGCACAAGTTCAGTTCGTGACATGGCTAGAGATAACATTTTACAATGAATTTAATGAAAGAATATTTGATTCTCATAATCTGCAAAGCATTTTTGAGAAGGACACGTCTAAATTTTGAAACCAATATTCCGGCGGACTACAACTGTGTGTGTGCACTTATCTTTTTTACGTACAAAACACCACAATTCCCACTCTGGCAGAGCACATATTCAACAATGATGCTGTCAGAGATGCCCCTGAGGACAGCAAAACTGTCAAGCAGGAGCCTGCGCAAAGCATGCCTCCGACACATAGCGCCGATCGTGGAAAAGATCCGCTGAGTAGGCGCTTTCGTGTGTAATTGCTTTAACCAGCAAAGCAACACATCTTGATGAAAAATCAGTTTTCTACAAATAAGGCACACACACTCTCGTTCCTGAGAAAACAGTCTGACCTTCAGAAGGGACAGCAGTTGTGACTTCATAAAGACACTTAAAGGTAAAATGTGTCCACCTCCCCTCCAGCAGAAGGAGCTCTGACATCAAAAAGACATGTAGGTTAAAGGTAGATTATGTCAGCCTGCCTTCTATCAGGGGAGCTGTGACATCACTAAGGTCACTAATTAAACAAATATGACAGTCTGACCTTCACAGGGGGCGGGAGCTGTGACATCACAAAAGCCCTTAGCCATGCGCTTTAAATATTTATAAAATTATGCCCTCACGTGATTCTCCGACTTCCTGGCAACCGGAGCTATTGTCTGCAACAGCTGACGCTTTCAGCCCTTCTGTGCTGAGGGGGCCCCCTTAAGCTTGGGGCCCCCCCGCACCGCGGGGGCTGCGGGGGCCTGTATTACGCCCCTGAAAGTACCCCAACAGTTCCGCTCGCATATGACTTGGGCAGGGAAAAAATAGAGGATCTAGTACGGTTACGTCCCCTTCTTTATTGGCGACGGATTAGGACTACTCCCGAACTAGCCCATTATGCCATTGCCCTGAAGGATATCATCAGGGCTGATCGCTTTCATTCTATTCTATGGCTTAAGGAAATCAGGGGCTTGTTAACAAAACTGGAATTAGATTACCTATGGGATGATCCAAATGGCCCAAGTATTCCATCGAAGTCAACCCTTAAAAAAATGTACTGGGATATGACCTTGATGCCTGTGCCTAGACCTGGCCAAAATGCTAAGTTAACGGGTCGTTTTCTTGATATCAAATAAATACCATTTTGTGAGGCTTACTGGGACATTATAGAAAGGGTCCCTGATAGAAAACTGTACTTTCAGTTCAGAATTGGGACCCTTCCTGTAAAAGCATTCACCCATAAATGGTCTTCTACTCAGGACAACAAGTGTCACCGTTGTAAAGATCTAACCGAGGACATTGGCCATCTGCTGTTTGCTTGTCCCCTGTACACTAACCCACGCCGTAGGTGGCTAAAACCAGTGTGTATAAATTTGGGGACACGCAGGTACAAGGAGGCCTTAAGAATACTCGAATCAGATTGCACACCCTGTATGGCAATTGCTGTCGCAAAATTTTTAGGGTGCGCTTGGATCATACGCTCCCGCACCTTAAAGCCTTCAGAAGTTGGCCAATGAACTTTTGACATCAAAGGATGTATGATTAACTTTTTAAATTAAGTTTTCTTTCTGAATTGTTTTTATCTATTGTTGTTGAAATCCTTTTTTAATCCCTGTTATCGACAGCATCATGATTTAATGAGTTTTTTAAAAATATATATAATGAATTTTATCTTGTAGTATTTATAGTATATGTTAGGATGTTTACTTGCTTTTATGACATGCTGTCGAAGAAAGCTTTGAAATCGTTTGAAATCGTTCATCGTTATATATCACTGCACATATAAACCTATCAGTCACCCCTATGGCAGGCCTTATCAATCCTGAAGGCAGGGTTCTGTGTTTTATGTGAGAGGGTGCACCTGCATGAGCAGAGCCCCTCTGCAGCCTTCGGACCCTATATTCTGGGGTTGTTTGTGATGCTGCCAACCATATATATTGAAGTGCATTATAACCTCGCGGTAAATGCTAACTTTAAAACGGCTGCTTAGAAACATGTCATGTTTGGTGTCAAACACCTTGGAATCATACCTCCCCGCCAGTAACTGGCGGGGGAGGTATGATTACACCCTTCTACAGGGACTTATGTGAAATACCGATACACCTGGTACCAGCTTTCTCGACCTGGGCATCTCAAAATGGATGCTGCCAGCCACAGACACGAGTCTGCCCTCCTGCTGCTCAGCCAAGCTCGAGCAGGGGGAATGCTTGACAATAGGTTTCCTGTCACAGGGAGGTGTGACCACCTCCCAGACAGGATTTAGTGCATTGGGGCTGGGTGGGTGCACTCAAAGTGTTTGAAAGTCTGCACTGGGGTCACATTTGGTGTTCCTGTGCATAGTCCAGTTCAAACCGGTTGCAGGAGCCATTTGCCGCTTATCATGCCGTTCTACGTAAATATGCTTTAGAGAGTACATGCCAGGATCTATTGGCAAAAAAACGGTGGCCTGAACCCCTTAATTACTATTCAGGATTCCTTGAGACATTTCTACAAATTATTTGGTGTGAGACCTCTACAATTTACACCATGTCTCAGGCAGACTGTGCCCTTTGAGTTTTTATTTCATCAAACATATTGCCTATCACTACTGATTGGTTGGATATTCAAGAGCCCTGATGAAGTTCCCTTTTGGCACAACTGGGAACGAAACACGTTGGCTGTGTGCCGGTTTTAAAGATTGATTGAATAAAAGAAGTATTTTTGGAATTATTGCTCAAGTGTCGGACTTCGCTACGAGTGCACCTTCCGCGTTTTCTTGAAAACTTTGGCTGCGACTTGCACCTTTGGACGATGGGTGCAAGAAGTGATTTGCACCACCCCTTAATTTATTGTACATGTGGATCGGTTGAGCTGGACCTTGGTCTGTCGTTTGTTCTTTGCTTGCTAACTAATAGTCCAGTTCAAACCGGTTGCAGGAGCCATCAACTCCTGCTCTGGTGCGAAACTGGACAAAGGACATGGGTGTAGCCACCACTCTGTCCTGACCCTCCCATAGGTGGGTCCCCAGAGTTTGTCCCACCCCTTCCTTGGGTATAAAGTAGGAACACCCTGACGACAGGACTTTAGATTTTACCTGGACTAAACTCTGCTACATGAAAGCAAGTACTTCGACGATCTACACTACGCTGGATGACTGAAGAATCTCCCTTGGAGTAAAGGAGTTACTCCCGTGCAGCAGCCTAAAGGTATCTGACCAGTTTGCATCTCCCGAGCTCCTGAGGACTCTGAAGATTTCTGCAACACAGGAGGTGGGTTCCCTCGTGGGGACCATGCAACCCGAACCCCTGTGCACCGTGTACTTTTGCAGCAGCATATGCTTTTCGTCGATCCCCAAGGCTGTGCTTTGGGCTACCTGTAGTTCTGACCCCGAGCAGCATTTTCACCGAAGATTTCCGGCCTACACTCCACGAGTGTTCCGTGGGCTGGTATTTTGTGATTCAGCTCGAGGTCCCTTCGCGATCCCTGGTCCGTTGGCTTGTGGGTCCCTGTGAAGTGCCCTGACTTTGCATAGCTTGGAGAGTCCCCAGGACCTTGCTGTTCCTCACCAAAGCTTATTTCCTCTTCCTGCGTGGGTTGTAGTTGCCAAGGTTTGTTGGTGTTCAATCCAGACACTGGTCCCCCAGCACTCGACATCCTTCGTGGGACAGCTCACCTCCGGACTTTGGTCGACGTCTCCTGGTCCCCGTAAGCTGCAGAGTCAAGCATCGCATCTACTCACCTGAAGCACCCAACATCGGTGGCCATTCGTCTATAGTGCCCTTGGTCACTCAGAAGTGACCCAGACTCTGTCCCCTCTGCTTTCAGGTTCTTCTCAACTCGGATCCAGGCTTGGATCCCACCGGACACTTTTCATCTTCCCGGCAGCAGCACTTTTTCGCATCACGCCATTAAAAACGACGGAGGTTTCCAAGATCACTTTACCCCTATGCACCCGGCTCCTTTGGGATAGGTAACACGGGTATCTCGGTACTCTCAGGGGTGCTGGGCTTAGAACCTTCTATATTTGAAAGGGTTTGCTTAAAGTCCTCTCCAAAGTGTCCTTAAACTCTCTAAAATTCCAACCGTGACTTTCCCATAGAGTTGTACGGAGTTCATGCCTGTGTTCACACACTGCACCCGTCCTCCGTGGGTCGCCTGTGTCACTACTTTGGGTGGTTCCTTGGGGTCTCAGCGATTCTACGTGCTCTAGGCACTATGTCTAGTTAAGTCATGGTTGTTATACCACTTTCTTAGTATATGGTTTGGTCTCCCCCTGGAGCCTGCTGTGTATTGTGCTATTTACTGTCGTTCTAGTGATTTAATATTGTGTGCTCTAATCTCATAAAGAGGTTAGTGGAGAGTGTTTAGTAATAAATACATATATTTTATATATCTCTTGTGTGCTTCTCCTTTTATTTGAAACTCCAAAAACACACAAACCGACCCTGTTTGCAATGAGGGCGCACTATTCACATGCCCTTACGGTGCTAATTGGCATATTCAAATTATTCGTATATTCTCTGCGTAATGTAATCTTTAAACCATCTTCGTGCACCTTTGTAGTTGCAAATATTTCATATGTTTACATGGAGATGAAAATGCTTTTCCTTTACATGGAGTAGCATAAACCAATACATCAATCAAATAACAAACAATATTTTCTTGTTTATTTTCATGAATGTTATTTTTTTCAATTCTTAGTATTCCGTGTCGAGTACTTAAGTTTCCCAATGCATTTCGGTGAAATACCTTCGTCAGGGGAATATTGTAAATAATACAATTCAATCTTTTAACAAAAGTTTTTTTGAATTAACATATTAGTAATGTGTAACACACAAGAGTGTTGGGTAAGCAACACGGGTCCCATCGCAACAGGATATATGTTAATTGTGTTTGTCTTGCTCATTATTCATGCGGACCCAGACCACGTAGAATGGGCACGTGAAAAGTGGACCCCTAGGTGAGACTGCGTGCACTGTTAAAACCCTGTGTCAAACTCGAGGGATGGTGTCTAAACTAGATGTCTAAATTTAATTATTGAAAGCAATCACCGGTAAACCAAAATGCTCACCTCTAAATGAGCTGGAAGCAAATAATCAGCCAGCATATGGCATCTGTGGCAACGAAACTAAAATTAATAATTCAAAAAATCTTAAATGTTCTAAAACCACGTCAACTACGCGTGTACTTAAAAGGTTTCAAGGAAAGTAACCTACTTGTATTTCAAATGACGTCTAGCTATGTTCTCCCACCCGGTATTGATTGGTTCTGCTGTAGATGACACAAGATAATTAATTAGTGTATGATCATCCTGATTATGATGTAAACCCCTTCTTATAGATTGTCCCAGTTTCGTACCTGTATTAAGGACGGTGTGGCTCACTATCAACTTCAGTTCGACCCGCGTTTTCACAGATTGCCGGGAGATTCGCTCTTTACGAATATTTCCTGTTTCAGCGTGTGACTTATAACGCACGCAATGGAAATAGAAACGGGCGATGTGATACCAATTTGGTTATAGTGTTCAACAAAAACTTTATTTATCTACATCTCTCCCTATGTTTTAACTGCGCGTTAAACGAGACTAAGAGCTTGCTTGACGTAGACTCAGTGCTACATGGAAAAAACTGACATGGCTAATTGTTAATATGAAGCGATGGTATTAAGCTCATTTTTAAATATCTATAAATGTGTGAGAATTAATTCCGATGTTCCACCTGTGTATGTAACGTAACTAAATTAAAGTATTCACTTCCAATCTGAAATTATAGGTACGAAGCTATGTGTGGTTTTAGGTAAACATTAAAAGCTTTGATATGAATGGTGATAAAGTGAGGTACGTTGTATATCTAAAGTGCCTCTAAAATATATAGCATTTTGCGTGCCAAAGTCTCTGTCACAATGAGCCCGAGAAACTATTTTCTAACAGAAATTCATAATGACAATGATAATTTTAAATGATGAAAGGTAACAGTTACAACAGTACAAATTATATCCGTATGTACATCATAGAAAACAAGTCCTCTCAATTTTATCATTCAAACCACAAGGCATAAGAGTTTTTTGAAAACGTATCCAAAACATTTCTCTCTGTTAGATGCTTAGTGGCATCAACATGTGGTGGTTCTGACACCCTTTCCAATACGGTGTAGCGTAACTGTGGTATGGTGTGTTTCATTTCACCCCAGTGTACAGCTAAACATGACTTGATGTTAGCAGTCCGAATCATACTTTTATGTTCGGTTATTCTAACCTTGTCTTTTCTCATTGTGCGCCCTACGTACACTAGCCCACATGGGCATTTTATGACATACACTACCATGCTAGTGTTGCAGTCTGTGGTATGTCTTAGTTTAATCAATTTTCCTATGTGTGGATGCGTAAAATTGTCACCAACAATAACATTCCCACAATGTCTACAATTGTGGCATTTTTGCATGCCCTCGTTACCAGTATCAAGGTGCATTACAGTTTTTTTTTTTTGTGGAGAATTTCTTTAATGTTTTTTGACCTGGAATAGGCAAACATAGGTCGTGCCATAAATACTTGCTTGAAATCTTCTTCCTGCTCTATGATCTCCCAACGTTTTAGTATGCTTTGCTTTATGGCATTAGCTGCAGTTGAAAATTTCAACACACAGACTTCACTTGTTGATGGTACCTTTGTTGTTTTTCTTAACAACTGTGTCCGGTCCAACCCAAAACCTTTTTGTTTGGCTACATCCAATACTGTGCTTGGATATCCTCTCTTTTTATATTGCGGAGACAAGAACTCAATATCCTGTACACTCTGAGACTCATTGGAGCTGATTCCACTAATTCTAATAAATTGTGACAGTGGTAAGTGGTTTTTGAGAGTAGGTGAATGAAAACTGTTGAAATGTAGTGCATTGTTTCTATCCGTAGGTTTTTTATACACCCTGGTGGTTAGACTGTCTCTTTTACGTTCAATTACAATGTAATTTACCATTGTGGTACTCATAGAGTGAGTAAATTTGATGTGGGGATGACAGTTATTCAAGGCTTCTAGAGCAGTTTCCAATTCTTTTTGTGAGCCCCTCCAAAGAATCAAAATGTCATCAATGTACCTAAGGTACATTAGTAGATGATGTGTCCATGCCATGTTATGCAAAATATGTGTCTCTTCTCATTTTATTTGGTCATTCAGGAGGTTCTGATCTGGTAAAACAACCTGCTTACATTCCTTTGAGACTTAGCCTGAAGGCTGCTCTCCATAGCTACCACTAGGATAGCTTTTAATAAAGATTGTCTTTAACCTAATCATCAACAAGGGTTGTTTGGACTGGTACAAGGTGCCCACTTTAGTGGTCAGCAATTACCATGCCAACTTCTCACACCCTAGTCTTCTTGCCTTTTCTCTTGGAAGGCTGGTTCTGTAGTAGGGGATCTCTGTGTATAGTCATAATCTATGAATAATCCCCGCCCATGTGCGGGGACCCCGGAGCAATCAAAAATATCTCTTAAGCTGTCCCGCATTTGCAAACCTGCAAAGACACTTGAGACAGACAAAATAATACAGCCTAATCACAACAAGGCTGCACTGGCCAGCACTTCCTCTGAAGTGAACACAAAAGCCAAAATAAAGTTGAAATGTCATTTTTATTCACATTTGACATGTTCCTTTATTATCACACACTCCCTTCACCAAAATCCCTTTAAACAATAGAGAGGAAGGGGTGGACAGACAAGCCCTATAGGCTGTCATTATGTGTCTGCTAAAGGGATACCGTGCCTTTAAGAAACTCTCCAGAGACCCCCGGTATCCCAGGATGCACAGCCAACACAAGTTACTTTCAGTTCTTTTTTCCGGCTCCTGCTAGCAGGACCCTGGAGCTTGAGCTCTACCCTTTTGGGTGGTTTAATTGATTAAAATAGGTTTTTTTGGATTAATAGTGGTTTCATTCGACGTCTACAGCCTTTGTTTACTACTGCCTGCAATCTGGAGCAGTTTTGGCCCACTCTCAGCATGGCTTTATTCGATAAATGCCCTGAGTGTGGGAGGAAGAAGGCTAAGACGGACCCACATGATGTGTGTATCCTCTGCTTGTCGCCCTCACATGTCCCGGCTGCCTGTGACATCTGCAGCACCTTTTCGAAAAGGACCCTGAGGGACAGGGAGAAGACTCTCCTTCAGGGACAGGAGATGCAGAGGACCGGTGGGACTTCAGGGCATGGAGGGTCCCATTCCCCCTCCTCCGCCCATGCTTCAGCCCCTGGAGGGACCTCCAAGCAGAGCAAGGAGCAGAGACGGCACCTACCGGCTGGTAGGTCGCGTTCGACGTCGAAGGCGACGACGTCGACGGCGAGAGAGAAGGCACCGGTATGTTCGCCGTCGATCCAGGGCTCTGGATCGCGGCAGCCTCGGCGTTCGACGTCGAGGGAGGGGCCGGCGAGACCCGGGACCGGGTCGCCGTCGCAGGTGTCACGGTCGACGTCCACAACACATCGACGTCGTACCGAGCCCCATGGACTTCACTCACCGCCGTCACCGTCTATCCACGGCTCGACGCTGACGGAATCGACGCCGAGATCCCGGCGCCCGCCGTCGAGGCGGAGGCGGTCGACGCCGAGACACAGGTCGACGCCGAGACACAGGTCGACGTCAAGACAACAGCGGTCGACGTCGAGACACCAGCGGTCGACGTCGAGACACCAGCGGTCGACGGCGAGACACCAGCGGTCGACGTCGAGACACCAGCGGTCGACGTCGAGACACCGGCGGTCGACGTCGAGATCCCAGAAGTCGACGTCGAGGCGGCAGTCGACGTCGAGGCAGACACCCCGGCGACGGAGATCGAGGCGGGGTTCGACGCCTAGGAGGCATGGGTCGACGTCGCGGAGACGTGGGTCGACGTCGAGACGGCGGGCGAAGAGACGCCGGACGAGGTCGACGTACAGTTCGACGTCCCAGACATCGGGGAATACGTCCTCTGTGATCACGATCTCCAGTCGGGGATCGGGGAGGCGCGGACGTTCTCCTTCGGTGGCTTCCGCGCGGGACAGGCCCGCCAAGAAGAGGAGAGTGGCCGCGAGCCCGGACAATGATGGGGGCTCTCCGGCTAGAAGTGATGGGGCTTCGGATCATCTGACCCCGCTGCGTACCCAGCGGCCGCCTTTGCCTCCGGTGCCCGACCTTCCACCGGCGCCTCCACCGGTGCCTGCTCTTCCTCCGATTCCTCCTCCTCCTCCTCCTCCTCCTCCTCCACCTCCTCCGCTGCCTCCGCTGCCTCTGCCCGTGCCTCAGCTGCCTGCTTCGCCACCGCGGCCACCGCCCCCTTCCCCGAGGGTTCCTCACCGGCAGAGATCTCGCCCTCGCAGACGATCACGGAGTAGGCGCAGATCCTCCACTCGCTCTGGACATGGTCGGCGGAGGTATCGGTCTCGTTCCAGAGGGTCGAGGGGCACGTACTCTTCGGGGGCTGGCAAGTTTTCGCCCTCGCTGTCGGAGACGCCGCCTACCCGCGTCTCTCCAGTGGATGACGTTGCCACGTTCCAGGAGGTGTTGCTGAGAGGGGCTGCGAAGTTGGGGATATCAGTGACTACCCCTATTCCCACTACTTCTGTGATTTTTGAGACTTTGCATAAAGTACATCTGTCGCGCCCCCTCCTCCCGCTGGTCCCAGGGTTGGAGGAACCTGCTATGGAGGTGTTCTTAACGCCGGCCGTGGTGAAGCCGGCGCCCTCGAGACTGTTGAAAAAGTACAGGGCTCCTGACTCGGATCCGGTGTTCCTCAGAGTGGATCCCCCACCGGATTCTGTTATCGTGGCGGCGGCTCGTAAGCAACACTCTACGACGCCTTCATCCACGGCTCCCCCGGATAAGGAGAGTCGCAAGATGGACTCCTTGGGGAGGAGGATGTGCTCCACGTCGGCCACTACGATGAAGGTCGCTAGCGCCTCCGCTCTGTTGGGGCGCTATGACAGGTCTCTTTGGGACTCCCTGCAAAAGTTCGCGGCCTCCCTGCCCAGAGACAAGAGGGAGGATTTTCAAGAGGTGCTGAACGAGGGCATGATGGTCTCTAATCAGATCATCAGTGCGGCGGGGGACGTGTCGCTGCTGGCGGCCCATGGGTACTGCCATGGCATACACATGAGGAGGCATTCCTGGCTGCGGCTGACTCCGCTCAAGCCGGAAGCGCAGCAGAAGATCGCCAATCTACCATTCTCTGGCACGACGCTATTCGGGTCACATGCGGATGACGAGATGGCCCGCATGAAGGCTGAGGCGGAAACTCTGAAGGCGGTGGGGCTGGAGCGGCCTAAGGAGCAGAGGAGGTCCTTCCGTTCCTCGGGCAGGCGCTACACCAAGCAGAGGGGCCAAGGGCGTCAGTCGGGCCCCCAGCAACAGCCCCAGCAACAGCAGCAGTACCAGAGGCAGCCCTTTCAGAAGCGCCAGAGGGGCAGAGGCCAGCATCAGTCCTCGGCGGGGAACAAAGGCCCGGCCGGGTCGAAGCCCTGAAAAGTTACTTCCCCCTCATCCGTTACCCGCTCCGGTGGGGGGAAGTATTCAACACTACCTGGCAGAGTGGAGGACAATAACACAGGACAAGTGGGTGCTGAATATTGTTTGCAATGGCTACTGTCTTCGTTTCACCAGTTCGCCTCCACAGATTCCAAAAGTGCGCTCCTCCAACATGGTGCGGGAGCTCCAGCGGGAGGCAGACGTTCTGTTAAAAAAGAAGGCGATAGAAGCTGTTCCTTTGAAGCAAAAAGGAAAAGGTCTCTACTCACGGTTCTTTCTCGTAAGAAAAAAAGACAAGAACGAGTTCAGGCCTATTCTGGATCTGCGTCAAGCAAACAGGTGGATCCGCCGAGAAAAGTTCCGTATGTTGTCCCTGCATCAGATTTACCCTCAGTTGCATCGAGGAGACTGGCTGTGCGCCATAGATCTGCAGGACGCTTACTTTCATGTGCCGATCGCACCAAAGCATCGCAAGTTCCTGAGGTTTCTGGTAGGCAACAACCATTACCAGTATTCCGTACTCCCGTTTGGCCTGAAGTCTGCACCACGGACGTTCTCCAAGTGCATGGCAGTGGTCGCGGCACACCTGCGGAAGACCAAGGTGTTTGTGTACCCATACCTGGACGACTGGTTGATCAAAGCGTCCACTTATCAGGAAGCCCAGTGCCATTTCAACAGGACGGCGGCTTTGCTTCACCGTCTGGGGCTGCACATCAACATGACGAAGTCGGTGCCGATCCCTGTGCAGTGTCTCCAGTACTTGGGGGCTTCAGTCAATACCTTGACCGCAAGCGTGTGTCCTTCGGAGGAGAGACGCTTATCAATCCGTGGGAAGGCTCTGCATCTCCTCTCAGCCCGCTCTCCTACGGTGAGGACGGTGTCTTCCTTACTGGGGTCGATGGCTTCTTGCATCTTCCTCACCCCCAATGCACGTCTGCATATGAGGCCCCTGCAGGAATGTCTGGAGGATCAATGGGACCAGAGGCGGGGGCGTTGGGAGGACAAGATCCAGTTGTCTCAGCACGCTCGGCAGTCTCTGAAATGGTGGTGTTCCCCAGAGAATGTCTGCAAGGGGACTCGTTTTCACAAGGTCATTCCGGTCCAGACCATAGTGACCGATGCGTCTCTCCAGGGCTGGGGAGCGCATTCGGGCCCTCTTCAGATTCAGGGGATATGGTCGCAGATGGAGACGACTTACCATATCAACTTTTTGGAACTCAGAGCAGTACACTTGGCCTTGAAGGCGTTCCAGCCCTCCTTCAGGACGTCCTCCCTGCTGGTTCAGACGGACAATACTACGACCATGTATTACCTCAACAAGCAGGGGGGCTCCCGTTCACGCACCCTGTCTCGGGAGGCACAGGCGATCTGGAACTGGCTGGTGGCCAGGAATCTGACGATCACGGCGACCCACCTGCCGGGAGTGCAGAATGCCCAAGCAGACGCGCTCAGCAGGCTCGTTCAAGAGAACCACGAGTGGGTGCTAAACGACGACGTGCTAAGAGACGTCTTCGCAGAATGGGGCACTCCGGATATAGATCTGTTCGCTACGGCAGAAAACAGAAAATGCCGCGACTTCGCGTCCAGGTACTACCAACCAGAGACGCTGGGGAATGCCCTATGGATCAGCTGGTCCAACAGCTTTCTCTACGCCTTTCCACCCATTCCCCTGATTCCGGCGGTGCTGATCAAGCTGTCGCAATCCAGAGCCAGAATGATCCTGATTGCTCCGGAGTGGCCGGGGCAATGGTGGTTCACCGACCTTCTTCACCGGTCTGTTCTGCCACACCGCCGCCTGCCGTGCCGGCCGGACCTTCTCACGAAGTTCGGAGGGCAGATGGTTCACCCCAATCTCTCGTCCTTGAGTTTGGCAGCATGGCTCCTGAGCTAGTGCAGTATGGACACTTGAACCTGCCTCAGGACTGTATGGAGATCTTGAAGGAGGCTAAGAGACCGTCTACGAGGACTTCCTACGCCTATAAGTGGAAGAGATTCTGCTTATGGTGCAAGGCGAAGGACTTTGACCCTACATGCTGTAAAGAAGACGTTATTTTGCCTTATCTGCTGCAGTTAGCTCAGTCTGGGCTTAATTTTCAATCTATTAAGGTTCATCTCGCAGCTCTGACTGCGTATAGGAAGGGCCCTTCTCAAACCTCATTTTTTCAAATCCCTGTGATTAAGGATTTTTTGGAGGGTTTGCGTAAGGTGTTTCCCCCTGTTAGAAGACCTTCTCCACCTTGGGAATTGAATGTGGTGTTATCGAGATTGATGAGGGAGCCTTTTGAACCTATCCATAAGGCTTCGTTGCAGCATTTGTCTTGGAAGGCTGCCTTCCTTGTGGCCATTACATCGGCCAGGAGGGTGAGTGAGATTCAGGCTCTGTGTTGCCAAGAGCCGTATACTGTTTTCCATGCTTCTAAAGTAGTGATGCGTACCCATCCTAAATTTTTGCCTCAGGTAATATCAGATTTCCATGTGAATCAGATGATAACTTTGCCTACGTTTTTTCAGCATCCTTCCTCTCCGGCGGAGAGGTCTCTGCATTCACTTGATGTGCGTAGGGTGTTGAAATTCTACCTGGATAAGACAAAAGATATCCGCAGGTCGGATCAACTGTTTGTTAATTATGGTTCGGTAAGAACTGGTTTAGCTACCTCAAAGCAGTCCATTTCCAGATTGATTGTTTCCTGTATTCAGCTTTGTTACCAAAAAGCTAATAAAACATTAGGGGGTAAGCCTACGGCACATTCGACTAGAGGCAAGGCGGCTACTACCGCTTTGCTTAGGAATGTTCCCATTGCTGACATTTGTAAGGCTGCCACCTGGAAGTCAGTCCATACGTTTACAAAGCATTACTGCCTGGATTCTGATGCTAGGGCAGATGCGCAGGTTGGACAGGCTTCGCTAAGGAATTTGTTTGCACAGTGATTTGTTGGTGGTTGGTCTTACTCCACCGCTTCTTGTTGGTTGGGATGGGCTTGCCATTCTATTCATAGATTATGACTATACACAGAGATCCCCTACTACAGAAGGAGTAGTTTCTTACCTGTAACTCCAGTTCTGTAGTAGGGGTATCTCTGTTATAGTCATAAGCGACCCTCCCTCCTCCCCGGTGGAGTAACCTGACGGTATCAGGCCTGTTGTTATACACCTTCAAAAAGAACTGAAAGTAACTTGTGTTGGCTGTGCATCCTGGGATACCGGGGGTCTCTGGAGAGTTTCTTAAAGGCACGGTATCCCTTTAGCAGACACATAATGACAGCCTATAGGGCTTGTCTGTCCACCCCTTCCTCTCTATTGTTTAAAGGGATTTTGGTGAAGGGAGTGTGTGATAATAAAGGAACATGTCAAATGTGAATAAAAATGACATTTCAACTTTATTTTGGCTTTTGTGTTCACTTCAGAGGAAGTGCTGGCCAGTGCAGCCTTGTTGTGATTAGGCTGTATTATTTTGTCTGTCTCTTAAGTGTCTTTGCAGGTTTGCAAATGCGGGACAGCTTAAGAGATATTTTTGATTGCTTCGGGGTCCCCGCACATGGGCGGGGATTATTCATAGATTATGACTATAACAGAGATACCCCTACTACAGAACTGGAGTTACAGGTAAGAAACTACTCCTTCACTCTTTCAGGATCCGGCACCTCTTTTTCACTCAGGGCTTGTTTTAACACACTCCAATTCTGGGATCCCTAGCACTCTTTCATGGGTCCTCAGCTCGACTTCAGTCCACAGGGATGGACGAGGACACAGCAACTACCTTCTGACCAACTACTCCCCTCCTCCCCCTCGTCAAAAGATACCATAGCCATGGATCTTTGTGACATTGTCAGCAATGGTGACTGGATAGGTGCTTCCAATCAGGTACTGTTCTGAGGGAACCAATTGCTCTGCCACCATGGTGACACTAGCCCCAGTATCTCTCAGGGCTTCTACTCTGGTACCATTAATCAAGGGGTACTACTTGTATTTTCTCAAATTAGTCAAAAAGGCAGCACAGGATACGTCTACCCCTCCCTCAAAGACTAGAGTTGCCTCAGTGGGGTCACTGACATGGTCAGGCCACACCTGGGATCCTACCTAGACATTAGTGACTGCATGTACTGCAGGTTGGCTAGAGGTATTTCTCTTATTTTGCAGCTAGGGTCTCCAGTCTACAGTCATGAGCCTTCTTGGGATCCCAAACTTATTGATCCAGTGGTACAACAAATGTCAGTCTTCTACCCCACTGCTGCACAACCAATGTAAGGAGCTGGCTCTAGTTATGGTACTGCCACTAGGTGGTAATACTGTGCACAGAATCCCGGGGTTCCTCAAGAGTGTACAGGGCTCAATGCAAAACCCAAACTGCTCTATTAGCAGTAGTGTGGGCGAGCAGCCTTATGACTAACACAGAGGAGTATAAGAAATGTATTGCACACACATGATCAATATGGACACATGACTCAAAAAGGAGATCGAGACCAATGTTATAAAATTATACTTGGTTTGTACTTTATTTGAAGACCCAGGCCTTTGTATTAAGGTAAATACGTTTTTCATAAAAATATTTTTCACTTTAAAAAATCACCATGTCCAATGTTATCCTATGGGGTAAACAGTATTGCTGTTAAACAGGTAGGTATCCAACTTACAATTTCAGTCTTCGAGTCAAAATTCAGCAAAGGCCAGGGGTTTGGTGAATAGCAAAACTGCACCACCAGTGGCACAGGGGCGGCCGGGTCGAGAGGTCAAGATCGGTGTTTGACCCAATGCTTTCCAGTGGAGTCAAAGGATGTCTGGAGCCACACTGCTTGCAGGTAAGTACATCAGTTGCAGGGGCCAAGCTTTGGGGGTTACGCAAGCATGGGGGGCACAAAGCAGCACCAAGAATCCACCACCTGCGGCACAAATTAGTGTCGGGTGCCCAATGCTTTTCAATGAGGATTTTCTTGACAGTAAGGAGGCTGCAGGCGTGGCACCGAATGTTGCAGGAGTAAGACTGGCAGCACAGGTAAGTTGGGATGTAAGGGGTCGTAAGGGCACAGTCTGTTCAGCTCAGCAAGGCTCCGGGGCTCAGGGTGCCTTTGGATGTCGGAATCTTCTTAACGGAGCTGGTCACAGCAGGGTAGACTCTGGATTCACACTGAAGGCACCAATGTTGTGGTCGGGAGAGGTCAGCCAATGCTGGACACAAGGTCAGGATCGCCAGGAAGACTTCACTGCACAGGTGAGCCACTCTGGTCGTGGGGGTCTGGTGCAGAGTGGGCTGGGGACGCAGATCCGCCTGGATCCAGAATCTTTGAAGTTAGTTTCTTCTGGACAGGTACACTGTCTTCTTTAGATTGGAGTCTTTATTGAAGGCAACAGTTCTCCCAGGGGATTTGGAGGTCGCTTTGCAAAACAGGTTGCAGGATCGTCAAAGTCTGAGACAGGCCGGTAGGGCTGTGGCCAAGGCAGTTGTCAGGCTTCTTCTGCAGGGTGTCTTCTTTCTTCTTGGGTCATTGCAGATCTGAGATCCAGGTCTGGGGGAGCCACCTAAATACTAAATTTAGGAGGCGTTCTAGGAGAGTGATAGAGTAAAAGAACCTTCAAGGGATTTTTTAAAAGTCTTGATTTTTATGATTTCAAACAATAAATTGTATATAGGTTGATTATATTCCTATACGTTTTTACTTATAATTACTTCTTATTCTTATTTAGGAAGCTTGGTTTTCAGATTGGAAATTAGAGTGATGTGAATAAATCACCACAATAAAGCATTAGTCGCATAGAGCAGAAAAAAGGAAGAAAACGAATGGGTGTATATGTAAAAAAATAAGTTTATATTCAAAATTCAAATAAGGGTACTAGTAATAACAACATTTGATGATATAGTGAAAGGAAAACAATCAATTATTAATGCCTTCACATTCCAATTAATCAAACACTTTTTCCAAAGGGATTAAATCAATTTGCTGGAAAACAGTGTGACAGTCGACGTTTCGGTCTTTTATAGATTTCTTTACAAGACCATCTTCAGGACAATGCGATTTAAAAATCGACCCCTAGTGAAAAATAAAAACATTATTTTACATCATGCAAAGTAATCACCCATCGTAAACAAGTATACAAAAAAATTTTTTTAGTCCATCAATTTACACTTGGTATATCTGTCTAATTGATATACATTTGTGTCGCATTCATTGGGACGAAAATTATTTGAAGAAATTCAAGTTTAAGTATGAAAAAAACAAATATGTACAAAATTAAACAAGTCAGCGAATTCTTTGTTCCAAAAAAGGAGGGCATTCTTGGATATATATACATCCAGAATTTTTGTACGGTATATCTTTGTCTCTGGTAGTAATAATTGGATATATATATTATTTATTTTGGACTGGCCTTATTTAGGAGTACAAAAATTGCAAGTCCAAACTGTTAGAAAAAACGCATTATGACATAAAAATATATATTCAACCAAACTCAAAGTTTTTGTACGATATATCTTTATCAGAGGTAATAGTAGTTGGACATACATGTTGTTTTAGTCCGACTATATTGTAGATCTTATTTTGTAGAAGTCAAGAGTTGCAAACCAAGACTACCGGGAAGAAAACCCGTAATGAACGATATTTAGTTTGTTAACCTCATTTTAAGCTGACACCGATATTGGTATAAAGTTGTGATTCAGATGTACTCCTAAAAACGAGTAACAAAGTTAGCTTTACAGGAATCTATGTGAAGTCTGAGTGAATACCTTATAGTTCTTCGTGTAAATCGTATATGACCAATAAGATGGTGGTCTTGACCAGTCCACAATTTTCTATATATTATTCGAATCTGGATTAGGGAGACATAGGTTAAATTAATTACATTCACATCAATTCGAAATATTAAAGCGTAGTTTGAGTATGTGGTAACTATTAGTCAAAGGATCCACACCATGTTATGTAAACTTTTTTGCAAAAATTGGCAGAGTCGACTGATTAGTCAAACAATAGGTTTGGAAGAAGATAATGCCAGCGTCATATATGTAAGACAACTATGTCTTAAGAGTTGTCTCAGGTACGTCAAGCATTATGTTATTATTTTAGGTTTAATAAAGCGCGTGGGTCTCTTAGGAGTTTTTAAGCGTCATAGGTTTTAATCCAGACGTACCTTGAAAAGCTGGAAGAATTTATTTCTTCAAGTTTCATAATCAGTTTAAAAGCCGTGAGTAATTCGAGAAGCCCAGCAATCAATCATGGGACATCTGTGCCAATAAGTCTCTATGGTTTGGCTCTGTAAGGTAAAAACAAGCGTTTTAACCAGCGATTCTTTAATTCAGGAACTGAATCAGGAGCTGGTTGGAGTTTAGGTATAGGTAGGGACAGGGGTTAGCGCGCATATCAAACATACCTTTGGTTTGTAGAAAAACATGCAGCGTGCTGTCATCTCGTTCGCAAGCGGACACTGCCGTGCGATCGTCAGAGTTATTTATGCTCATTAGAAAGTGAAAAAGGACTTGCGTAAAGGTGACTCAAACTAAACGAAATATTTTTGGCCGCCATCTTTGAAAGGAGTATCGTTTATAGCGGGGGGACTTACGTAAAAGTGACTCAGACTAAATGGATATTTTTGGCCCCCATCTTTGAAAGGAGTATGGCTTATAGCGAGGGTTAAGATATGATAACTATAATTCATCTAGATTTACGATGTATATATCCTGTGTATAATTATATGTATAATGAGTCAAAGACAGATGTTGGTCTTGGTGATTTAAATCCTGCCTATACAAATCTAAATTGCATGATGATAATTAACTTGAATTCGAAGAGACATGTATATATCAGAGCTTATTTGGAAGGACAAATTGACCTGCCTATACAAATCTATGTATTATTGCATTATGCCTATTGTTCAATCAATTAACACATTTTGGTACTATATGGTGGTATTTATGAAATCACAAATTACTATCCTGATTACATTTGTACATAAAAAATTTTTGTGTCAAAAGGACATCAGAGAAAGATTAAACATTACATTTCAAAAGTGTGTAATAAAACAAAAAGAAAAGTAAATATATATACAAAAATCACAATTCAGAATCAAGTGAATCATTTAGGAAAGGTGGTTAGAAGGGACTAGATATCTCGATATAGGAGTCAGTTTAGGTGAGACTGTATTAGTAGGATAACTGACAGTCTATGATTTGGCATTCAGTAAAAAACTAACTGGTCCTTTTTAGACAAATGTTTAGATGAGGCATGCCAAAGTATGCCATTCTGTTGCGGAGTTTAGGCCGCGATTAACTACATCAGTCTGGCAGATAAGTTTACCTTCTCTCGTGGTTAACAGTACGTCAACATTGTTTTGTCTTTTAGTTGGTTTAACTACTGCCAAAACCCACCATCGCATATCTTTTTCAGTATGACCCTGTCTGAAATAGTGGTCTACTAAAGGGGCATTTTCTGTAGAACACCGAATGCGTGATTGGTGTTGAAGAATTCTTTTTTTGATTGGTTGGGTGGTTTTGCCAATATAATGTAAGTTGCATGGGCATTGAATGCAATAAATTACATTCGGGGTATTGCAGTTTGAGAAGGCTTTCAGAGTGATGGTAATGCCATTGATGCTGCATGCTTTGATGGTTTGTGTAGTATTGCATGCCAGGCACCTATTGCATTTGTAATGGCCAATGATTGGGGAAAGTTGTCGCATGTTATCCACCAAATCTTTGTGATTGTCTTCATAGGCTCTGACTAGTCTGTCCTGTAGATTCGTACCTCGTTTAAACGCAAACAAAGGTTTTTTCATGAACTCAGGGATACTTTTCAAAAGACTCCAATGTCTATTGACAATTTTCTTGATGGCATTAGAGTGAGTGCCAAATGTTGAAACACAGACTATTTCAGGGTTATTTGAGCGTTCTTTCACTGTTAGTAAGGCATCTCTATCATTGTACCAAGCCCGTTTCATAGATTTTTTGAGCAATTTCGAAGGATATCCGCGGGCTTTGAGTTTTTCTTTTAGTTTCTTAGCTTCTGTAAAGTAATCTTGTTTGTACGTGCAATTTCTGCGTAAACGCAGAAATTGGCCAAATGGCAGACCATCCTTCAATGCTTGAGGGTGGTGGCTTTGGTATTGTAAAAGTGTATTTCTTGAGGTCGGTTTTGTATAGAGGGTACTATATAAATGATTAGAGGTGTCGTTTCTGATAGTTATGTCAAGAAAATTCATTGAATATCTGTCATATTCAATGGTAAATTTTAAATGAGGACTTCTTTGGTTCAGCCAATCATGAAAAGTAAGGAGTTCGTCATGAGTACCGTTCCAGATTACAAAGACATCGTCTATGTATCTTAGCCATTTCCTGATGTTGTTATGGAAAGGATTAGACGGATGTAGGATGTGTTCATTTTCAAATGTAGATACATAAATATTAGCTATGTCAGGGGCATAAATTGCACCCATTGCTACTCCTTTCTTTTGGAGGTAAAAGGTGTTTTGGAACAAAAAGAAGTTCTCACACAAAGAAATACGTACACATTCTACAATGAAGTTAGTCGGTACTGGATGGGGTCGAGGTCTTGTATCTAAAAGAGTATTCAGTATCTGTAACACTTCTTGTTGAGGGATGTTAGTATAAAGACTCTCTATATCCATAGAGACAAGAAGCTGATTTTGAGGATCAAATTCAAGGTTTTCCAATGCATTAATCACCGCCGTAGTGTCTCTGATGTAAGTAGGGTGATTAATCGCAAAAGGCCGGATGAAAAAGTCAGCATATTGTGCCAGGGGTTTGAGAATGGAATTGCAACCGGACACAATTGGTCGTCCCGGGGGATTCACAGGGTCTTTATGTACTTTTGGTAGTAGGTAAATTGCAGGTATTGTGGGGGACTTGTTGATAAGGAAAGAGGCTTCCTTTTCGTTAAGCCAACCTCCATCGAAGCCTGTCTTGCTTAAGTTGGCAATCTCTGTTGTTAACCTACTGGTTGGATTGACTACTAGTTTTTTGTAATGGAGTGTGTTGGATAGTTGTTTTAAAAGTTCCTCGTTGTATTTTTCTTTCTCCTTTTAAACAACTATCCAACAATACCTGCAATTTACCTACTACCAAAAGTACGGCGGTGATTAATGCATTGGAAAACCTTGAATTTGATCCTCAAAATCAGCTTCTTGTCTCTATGGATATAGAGAGTCTTTATACTAACATCCCTCAACAAGAAGTGTTACAGATACTGAATACTCTTTTAGATACAAGACCTCGACCCCATCCAGTACCGACTAACTTCATTGTAGAATGTGTACGTATTTCTTTGTGTGAGAACTTCTTTTTGTTCCAAAACACCTTTTACCTCCAAAAGAAAGGAGTAGCAATGGGTGCAATTTATGCCCCTGACATAGCTAATATTTATGTATCTACATTTGAAAATGAACACATCCTACATCCGTCTAATCCTTTCCATAACAACATCAGGAAATGGCTAAGATACATAGACGATGTCTTTGTAATCTGGAACGGTACTCATGACGAACTCCTTACTTTTCATGATTGGCTGAACCAAAGAAGTCCTCATTTAAAATTTACCATTGAATATGACAGATATTCAATGAATTTTCTTGACATAACTATCAGAAACGACACCTCTAATCATTTATATAGTACCCTCTATACAAAACCGACCTCAAGAAATACACTTTTACAATACCAAAGCCACCACCCTCAAGCATTGAAGGATGGTCTGCCATTTGGCCAATTTCTGCGTTTACGCAGAAATTGCACGTACAAACAAGATTACTTTACAGAAGCTAAGAAACTAAAAGAAAAACTCAAAGCCCGCGGATATCCTTCGAAATTGCTCAAAAAATCTATGAAACGGGCTTGGTACAATGATAGAGATGCCTTACTAACAGTGAAAGAACGCTCAAATAACCCTGAAATAGTCTGTGTTTCAACATTTGGCACTCACTCTAATGCCATCAAGAAAATTGTCAATAGACATTGGAGTCTTTTGAAAAGTATCCCTGAGTTCATGAAAAAACCTTTGTTTGCGTTTAAACGAGGTACGAATCTACAGGACAGACTAGTCAGAGCCTATGAAGACAATCACAAAGATTTGGTGGATAACATGCGACAACTTTCCCCAATCATTGGCCATTACAAATGCAATAGGTGCCTGGCATGCAATACTACACAAACCATCAAAGCATGCAGCATCAATGGCATTACCATCACTCTGAAAGCCTTCTCAAACTGCAATACCCCGAATGTAATTTATTGCATTCAATGCCCATGCAACTTACATTATATTGGCAAAACCACCCAACCAATCAAAAAAAGAATTCTTCAACACCAATCACGCATTCGGTGTTCTACAGAAAATGCCCCTTTAGTAGACCACTATTTCAGACAGGGTCATACTGAAAAAGATATGCGATGGTGGGTTTTGGCAGTAGTTAAACCAACTAAAAGACAAAACAATGTTGACGTACTGTTAACCACGAGAGAAGGTAAACTTATCTGCCAGACTGATGTAGTTAATCGCGGCCTAAACTCCGCAACAGAATGGCATACTTTGGCATGCCTCATCTAAACATTTGTCTAAAAAGGACCAGTTAGTTTTTTACTGAATGCCAAATCATAGACTGTCAGTTATCCTACTAATACAGTCTCACCTAAACTGACTCCTATATCGAGATATCTAGTCCCTTCTAACCACCTTTCCTAAATGATTCACTTGATTCTGAATTGTGATTTTTGTATATATATTTACTTTTCTTTTTGTTTTATTACACACTTTTGAAATGTAATGTTTAATCTTTCTCTGATGTCCTTTTGACACAAAAATTTTTTATGTACAAATGTAATCAGGATAGTAATTTGTGATTTCATAAATACCACCATATAGTACCAAAATGTGTTAATTGATTGAACAATAGGCATAATGCAATAATACATAGATTTGTATAGGCAGGTCAATTTGTCCTTCCAAATAAGCTCTGATATATACATGTCTCTTCGAATTCAAGTTAATTATCATCATGCAATTTAGATTTGTATAGGCAGGATTTAAATCACCAAGACCAACATCTGTCTTTGACTCATTATACATATAATTATACACAGGATATATACATCGTAAATCTAGATGAATTATAGTTATCATATCTTAACCCTCGCTATAAGCCATACTCCTTTCAAAGATGGGGGCCAAAAATATCCATTTAGTCTGAGTCACTTTTACGTAAGTCCCCCCGCTATAAACGATACTCCTTTCAAAGATGGCGGCCAAAAATATTTCGTTTAGTTTGAGTCACCTTTACGCAAGTCCTTTTTCACTTTCTAATGAGCATAAATAACTCTGACGATCGCACGGCAGTGTCCGCTTGCGAACGAGATGACAGCACGCTGCATGTTTTTCTACAAACCAAAGGTATGTTTGATATGCGCGCTAACCCCTGTCCCTACCTATACCTAAACTCCAACCAGCTCCTGATTCAGTTCCTGAATTAAAGAATCGCTGGTTAAAACGCTTGTTTTTACCTTACAGAGCCAAACCATAGAGACTTATTGGCACAGATGTCCCATGATTGATTGCTGGGCTTCTCGAATTACTCACGGCTTTTAAACTGATTATGAAACTTGAAGAAATAAATTCTTCCAGCTTTTCAAGGTACGTCTGGATTAAAACCTATGACGCTTAAAAACTCCTAAGAGACCCACGCGCTTTATTAAACCTAAAATAATAACATAATGCTTGACGTACCTGAGACAACTCTTAAGACATAGTTGTCTTACATATATGACGCTGGCATTATCTTCTTCCAAACCTATTGTTTGACTAATCAGTCGACTCTGCCAATTTTTGCAAAAAAGTTTACATAACATGGTGTGGATCCTTTGACTAATAGTTACCACATACTCAAACTACGCTTTAATATTTCGAATTGATGTGAATGTAATTAATTTAACCTATGTCTCCCTAATCCAGATTCGAATAATATATAGAAAATTGTGGACTGGTCAAGACCACCATCTTATTGGTCATATACGATTTACACGAAGAACTATAAGGTATTCACTCAGACTTCACATAGATTCCTGTAAAGCTAACTTTGTTACTCGTTTTTAGGAGTACATCTGAATCACAACTTTATACCAATATCGGTGTCAGCTTAAAATGAGGTTAACAAACTAAATATCGTTCATTACGGGTTTTCTTCCCGGTAGTCTTGGTTTGCAACTCTTGACTTCTACAAAATAAGATCTACAATATAGTCGGACTAAAACAACATGTATGTCCAACTACTATTACCTCTGATAAAGATATATCGTACAAAAACTTTGAGTTTGGTTGAATATATATTTTTATGTCATAATGCGTTTTTTCTAACAGTTTGGACTTGCAATTTTTGTACTCCTAAATAAGGCCAGTCCAAAATAAATAATATATATATCCAATTATTACTACCAGAGACAAAGATATACCGTACAAAAATTCTGGATGTATATATATCCAAGAATGCCCTCCTTTTTTGGAACAAAGAATTCGCTGACTTGTTTAATTTTGTACATATTTGTTTTTTTCATACTTAAACTTGAATTTCTTCAAATAATTTTCGTCCCAATGAATGCGACACAAATGTATATCAATTAGACAGATATACCAAGTGTAAATTGATGGACTAAAAAAATTTTTTTGTATACTTGTTTACGATGGGTGATTACTTTGCATGATGTAAAATAATGTTTTTATTTTTCACTAGGGGTCGATTTTTAAATCGCATTGTCCTGAAGATGGTCTTGTAAAGAAATCTATAAAAGACCGAAACGTCGACTGTCACACTGTTTTCCAGCAAATTGATTTAATCCCTTTGGAAAAAGTGTTTGATTAATTGGAATGTGAAGGCATTAATAATTGATTGTTTTCCTTTCACTATATCATCAAATGTTGTTATTACTAGTACCCTTATTTGAATTTTGAATATAAACTTATTTTTTTACATATACACCCATTCGTTTTCTTCCTTTTTTCTGCTCTATGCGACTAATGCTTTATTGTGGTGATTTATTCACATCACTCTAATTTCCAATCTGAAAACCAAGCTTCCTAAATAAGAATAAGAAGTAATTATAAGTAAAAACGTATAGGAATATAATCAACCTATATACAATTTATTGTTTGAAATCATAAAAATCAAGACTTTTAAAAAATCCCTTGAAGGTTCTTTTACTCTATCATTCAATTTTACCCATACCCTCAAGGGTATATTGGGTTGTCCACTGCATTATCTTGTTCTAGGAGAGTAGCAGGTTGGGCCAATGGCCACCTTATCTGGGGTGACTACACCCTCTATTATGCCACCCTCCTATGGGAGGGGGCATAGATCTATCCCTAATTGGATGGGTCACACCATCTTCAAGATAGCGGGGACTGAAAATTGTGCTTCAGGCAGGTAGAGGTGAGCACACCTCCTATCTTTTAGAATTTTTCCGCCGGTTTTCCCGCCCAAAGTTTGGGTGTAAACGACGGGCTGCCATCAGCCAGAGGTTGGGATTAAAGTCCTTGCGGGATTGGAATCCTTTAGTGCAGCTTATATGAATGATATTGCTGTCTATAGCTCCACCTGGCAGGACCACCTGATCAAACTTGGGAAGGTTCTTGAGGCTCTAAAAAGTGCATGCCTCACTATCAAGGCAAGCAAGTGCCAGGGCAGGGAAAGGTTGTGTACTTGGACCACCTCGCTGTTGGAGGCCAAGTTCAGCCACTCCAACCCAAGATTCAGACAATTCTGGACTGGAAAACTCTCAGAACCAAGTTGGGGCAATCCTTGGCTTGACTGGGTGTTACAGGAGGTTCGTGAAGGATTATTGGTCCATGATGGCCCTCGTCACAGAGCTCTACTTCAAGAATATACCCAAAAATGTTTACTGGGCAGTGAGCTGTCAAACGGCTTGTGACACACTGAAGGATGCAATGTGCTCTACCTAAGTCCTGAAAGCTCCAGATTACTCCAAGCAGTTCATTGTGCAGACAGATGCATCTGAGCATGGGATTGGTGCAGTCCTAGCCCAAATAAATGATGGACATGACCAACCTGTTGCTTTCATAAGCAGGACACTACTCCCCAGAGAGCAGTGTTGGAATGCCATAGATACGGAAACATTTTTTGTGGTCTGGGCCCAGATGGCTACAAGAAATGGAAGGTGAAAACCCCAAACTGTTAATGTGGTTCATATACCTACAGGGAATGGATTTTACAGTGGTACACAGACCTGGGACTGCCCATGCCAGTGCAGATGGTCTTTCCCGGTTCTTCTACTTAGAAGATGAAGTCTGATCAGGGAAAAGTTAGTTTCATCCTCTTTCATTTGAGGGGCAGGAAAGGGGAGATGGTTGTGTGAGAAAGTGCCTCTTTTGACATGGTTAGCCCCCCATCCTTTTTGCCTGGGAATGATATGGTTTGATTAAAAGTGCACAGGGTCCCTGCAAACCAGGTCCCCTGTGTCCGAGCTTCTTCCCTACAAACTGTACCACGATTGGCAACTTCAGACCTCCTATTAGTCCCTAGTAAATGGTACCTTGATACCTAGGGCATTGGAACTGAAGCGGGTCCCCTAGGGACCTCTCACCAACGCCATGCAAACTGCCTCTTTTACAAAAAGACGGTGCACCAAGGGAAAAATCTTTTCAATAGTTCCAATTGTTGTTCTTTTATTTTCATTCAATTTTCAGAAAAATCAGACTCAGCCAACGCGTTTCGTTCTCTACGAACTTCGTCAGGGCTGTGAAAGAACATAGATAAAAACATACATATGTATAAAACACATAAAGTACACCATAAAACACAACAAACTACATTACCAATACTACATAAAGAAGTGACATTATTACATATTGTCATACAAAATAGTAGAAACACCACAAAGAACATACAAAATAAATTTTACATATACATATATTGCACACAAAATTTAATGAAAAGTATTTTTTAAAAAAACACACATATTAGTCAAATACATATACATCACAAAAGTTAAAAATACCACAGAAAACACATATATATCCTGCCTAATTTCACAGAAAAAACTTTGTGTCCTGCCTAACTATACACACTGTCCAATCTTTTGAATAGAGAACTCCTTTGGATTAATTAAAAAGGGAAAAAAACCTCGAAACCTAATCTACAAGCGAGTTGATTGATAGAGATAAAGAAAGCGGTCCTTTTGATACCGAAAACAATAAATGAGGTAACTACTGATCTATTAAGAGAGAGAAATAAAGAAGAGAATTTTTATTTAAATGCCAATTCTTACCATAGATTGTTTCTAAGGAACGGCCACCATAATTTCAAAAATAGCCGTCTTCCAAGTGGTATATAGAATTGTATGTGACCCAGTAAGAATGAAAATTTTTCCAAAAAAAGAGAGAAGATAGGAATTCCATTATGGCCTCCTGTGGGCATGAAAAATCGTAATCAACTAAAATAACCATGTAGTTCATAAAAAACGACAAACACCTTACCTCTCCAAATATAGAAGCTCTCGTAAATGTATCACCGGCTAGTCCAAATATTATTCAAACCCTTAGTTCAGTTTCTATGTATCGCAAGTAGGAGTAAAACAACCTTGTTGTTGTGTATTTAGGCCCAATGTGTAGGCTCCATCATTCTAGAGGAACAATATGAAACGCAAGTTGTCAAAGGAGTCCATTATTGGTTTTATTCTATTTCACAAGAAGTTATTCTAAATCATATTTCCGGAATTTAAAAGTTCTAACCCAATGATTTCTATTTCACATTGTTCATTTGTTTATAGGTCATGACGCAATTTTATCAGGAACTAATATCGTCCTGTAGCAAATCTGTCAATACGACATAATAAACACCGCACCCAGTGTACCAAGTTTTTGGTGCAACGCTGATATATCACAAGCTGTAAGCCGTAAGTGTAACCATTTAACATTGGACAGCTTTAAAGACAAGAGGGTCCTACTCAGTTATATGTAATATTGTAGAGCAATAACGTCATACACGCTTTAAAAGGCGAACGATCAACAGCATTTTTCTGACATGGACATATAGTTGTCCTTGGTTGCCTCACATCATTTTAGAAACACAATACTATTGAGGCGATATCAACGATAATCCTAACGATAATACTAAAACAAGGCCCATGTCGACCAATTAGCAGAAACATCCCTTTAGTTCGCATACTTAGCCCCAAGGATAACGGTAATACTAAAACAAAACCTAAGTCGACCAATTAGCAGAAGCGTCCCTTTGGTTCGCATACTTAGCCCCAAAGGGGTGTCGCATCAGTAAGCTACCCTCCACATACACCAAACGACTCTCGTCTTACCTTTCAAAAACGGGCGCTATCTCGAGTCACCGGCGAAACCCTACTCCATAGGTCAAACGTCTTAAATAGGCACAGCCCACATGTCACGTGACAAATCACGATGTTAGTAAGGTGACCACGCAAATATTGGTGCTCAGTTTTACTACTGTGGGCGCCATTTTGAAATGGTGTTCTGGTATATAATATCTAATCCCATGACGAATCAAGATACATCTATATATGTCATTTGTAGAAATATATGAGATTAGATGTATATGCCTGTCACGTGATGAATCGCGGCAGTAATATACTCACCAATATGGTACTTTAGCTAGGTTTCCAGCACCTGGGCGCCATATTGGAAAGGTATACCAGTGTAATCTGTGCAGCGTCCAAATTTATGTAAAAACGACGTGCTTTAGAATATATCGTATTAAAACCATTATAGTTATATGATTATAATGCTTGAGCTGAATTACCGACCTATGCGCGTCATTTGAAGAAAGGTATGCCGATGTGATGTGTACCGTGTCCAATATGACATAAAGACCTAGCGCTTATATGCATATTTTATTTTAAATCCATTACACGTGAAAAGGTTCTATTTCCATTTCCAAATCCAAATGAGCGTCTCTATTAAACCACGTAATCAATAGCCAATGCTAATAACTGATGCGATATCGAGAATTGAAAGGAGCCCTGGGGTGGTGGTATGCAGGGTTCCCTAAATATAAAGGTGACACGTCGGAAATATATATAGGTAATAAAATCAATATGGATAATTGAACTAAAATAATTGATAAATGGGGGCGAAACAAGTATGGGCTAGATACGATCTATGTAAAGTGACGTTAAAGCATTCCCTAATATTTATACGATCTCTACCAAAACGAAAAGAATAACACGCAACAAATCCTGGTGTATATATCATTAAGAGCCATTGTCAGCTCTGCTGTAATCAGATAAATTGTCTGCCTGATTGTACATGCGATATCCAGAGACATTATTGCCCAACCCTCCACGGGCTCGGTATATAAAGGTTTTTTCATTATATTTCAATCCAGTTTTAAACAATGGAAAACATCACTTAAGAGAAAGGCGTAGAAGACGGAACGAACAAATTAAGGTCAAGTATCAAACCAAAGTTATATAGAGAAGACCTTTGGAGATATAAAGGTAAATGGTCATTTGTTCAAGATTTTCCTCTCGAGATGCCCTATAATCAGAATAGGCGAGTTGGTGTACCCAGTGGAACTTTTAATACGATGACCACTAATGGCTATCTGCAATTAGTCCCGTATTGAAATAAGACAAAGATGAAAAGAGCAGGCATAAAAGTGGAATATACCAGTCTAATTGTCCAACAGATATACAGAGGATCATATTTACCAAAATATGTGAGACAGTCCAAAAATAGGTGGAGAAACCAGATGATTTGTTACGGGGACCCGGTATATTAAGTGTTATAACCCACAGTTGTCCCCGCCTATAGAAAATAGTGCATTTCCCCATCCGTGTTGTGCCCCAGACTAGTTGCTCTCAGACGGCAGATCCATTTGGATTCTTTTTGTCTCAGCAACAGATCCCTGTTGCCGCCTCTCTTTGGTTTCGGAACATGTTCAATGGCGTGAAACCAAAATTCCAAATCCTCAGGATGTTCACTAGCATAATGGTTGGTAATTGGGTATCTAATGTCTTTGGTTTTTATTGCCCTCCTGTGTTCCTGAATCCTAAGTTTTAAGGTACGGATAGTACTTCCGACGTAGATTACGCCGCATCTACATCCCAAAACATACACCACATATGTCGTATTGCAGTTTATGAAATTTTCAATCATAAACTCTCTCGAGCTGTTATAACAGAAAGCAACTGTTTTGTTCCTGCCTAGAGGGCAGACATTGCACATTCCACAGGTGAAGAATCCTTTTGGTTTCTCCGGTAACCATGTTTGTGTTTTATGGTGAGAGGTTACATAGCTGGGACAGAGTGATCTTTTCAAGGAGGTACCCTTTCTGTATGTAATAGATGGTTTGTTATTAATCACATCTCTTAAACCTGGGACCCCCACTAAGAGATGCCAGTGTTTTCTGAAGATATTGAAAATAGTATTACTGTGGGAGGTATATTGGGTTATAAACCTAACTTTTGTGTCAGTTACGTGCCTTTTCTGTTTATCCTGTAGTGTCGTATTCCGATCGTGCCATGCCAAGCAGCACTGCCTAAGGTATAGGTATGTCACACCTCTGGCAGACCTTACAAGCCCTAAGCCAATGTGCACTATATCTCGGGCGTGGGCATATCTGCTTGAGTAGATATGCCCCTACAATATTTAGGTCTATTCTTAATATTGCAAGGTTCAGTGAAGCCATAGAGAGTACATGGGCTGGAAACTCAACACCTCAGTTTCCTAGGACTATGATGGCTTTACTGAACCCAGGAGTGTTTGGTACCAAACAACTCCTCTTAATAAACCCACACTGATGTCAGTGTGGGATTTATGAAAACATGTACTCAGAGGGCACCTCAGAGGTCCCCCCTAAAAACCTACCTACCCTGGTGTGGTTTCTGACTGGCTTTAGGCAGCCTGCCACCACTGGGCTTGTTTCTGGACCCATGGGTCAGGAGCCCCTGCTCTCTGAGCCGAGAAACGAAGCCCATCCCAGGCGGAGGAGTTGCCCCTACCCCCCCCCCCCCCCCCCCCCCTCCCAAAGGATAAGCACGGTGCCCGAGAGGGAAGCTTCAAAGGCTTTGCTGCCTTTGTTACGCGACCCCAGCCTCTGCTGCTAGAAGCAGATGGCAGCCCCTGGTTCAAATCCCAAAGTTTGGCGGGAGAACTGACAGGAACCTTTAGTGAGGACAACTCCACCCCTCGGGTGCTGGAGGCCAAGTGAAGCACATTTTTCAGTGCCCACCATCTTGAAGATGGTGGGACCTATACAATTAAGGCTAGGGTTTAATAAGAGACTGTAGAGACCCCAGGTAAGTAACCCATTGGTCCCTACCTGTCACTCCCCTGTAATACCCTTAAATTTAGTATATAGGTGGCACCTCCGGACCCTGAAATCTGATTCCTGACTACCTAAGAAGAGCCGAACACTACAGCGTTGCTCCTGCAGAGAAGACTGCAAACCCCAACTGACTTGGCCCCAGCCCTACCGGCCTGTCTGCAGCCCTACCAGCTTGTCTACAACCCTCGACGATTGTGTGCCCAAAGACGACTTGTCCTGGAGCCCCGCGAGTTAAGGGGCACCCTGGGTTCTTCCTCCACCCCTGCTTTAAATAAGTAGTCTTATGGTTCCTGATTTGAGTAGTTGTTGTTTGTGTTTGTTTAAGAATGTAGCAATTTTGTGATGAGCAATTTTTAGTGCAAGCTTGGATGGCAGTTGTTGAGAATAAGTCTTACAACACATGTTCCCAGATCCTGCTAAACTCCAACATTGTGAGCATCAGCCTTACCTAAAATGATACCCAAAGCAGGTTTCTATAACTGTAACACTATTAGGAACATTTGCTAGAAATCTTCAACTGCATCTTTGACATTTCAACTTGGCCAGCCGTTGACATATTTGCTATTCACTTGAATGCAAGCTTTAAATGGTGTTCCTCCTGGATGGGCTGGAGACCTGGCCTCCTAGGGATGGTCCGATGTTGAATTGGTTGTGGCTGGTCTTATGTACCTTTCATCAATCTTCTCTTGTTTCGACGCTCCATCTGAAGGTCCGAGAGATCCTATGGTGTTTACTTCCCCAGTTTGGAATTGCCAGGTCGCGTTTTTTAACATTCGCCATTGCTTTTAGCTAGACACCATCTGTTTCCTTCAAAGGCAGTCGGCCTGCCTTTGATTACTTTGGGCTTTATTTATTGTTATCTGTAAGTGGGTATACTTGGATTAGTTTGTGTTTTTTATTGCATTGTGTCAGGTTATACCATGAAGTCTAAAGTCCATCACAGTTGGCTTAACAGGCCTCATTCAGCATGCTTCAGATTACTGTACATATGCTGTGTCTTTTATCCTCTTATCAAAAACAGATTGC
Source organism: Triturus cristatus (assembly GCF_964204655.1). Lineage (NCBI taxonomy): Eukaryota > Metazoa > Chordata > Amphibia > Caudata > Salamandridae > Triturus > Triturus cristatus. The sequence goes on from NC_140593.1 coordinate 948,364,884, forward strand.
TCAAATCCTTTTATCTTATTTTTCAGAAAACCTGTTTCTTTAACACCAGTTGATAGTGACCAGAAGCCATCGGTCTCAAAATCTGGACGAAAAATTAAAGGTCGAGGCACTATGGTATGGTTTTAACTTGATTGTTATTTCACCTGTTCTTGTGTGGCAGAAGAGGCAATGTAAAATATTTCTACAGTATAGTAGATTGTTGGTCTACATATTTTGTAAAAAGTAAATGTGAGAAAGTGCCATCTTTCTTGCATGGTATGCCCCCACTTTTTGCTGAATTGCTGAATGTACTTTGACTGAGTGTGCCCTGGACTCCTGCCAATCAGGTGCCCAGGGCCTATGTACCTTCCCTAAAACACAAAACACAAATTGTCAAACCCTGGCCACATGTCAGCCCCTGGTAAATGGTACCCTAGGTACCCAGGGCCTTGTGACCAGGGAAGGCCTCTAAGGGCTGCAGCACCCATTGTGCCACCCTTAGAGGCCCTGTACCCTTACACACACACACACACACACACACTGCCCTTGCAGGCGGAGTGTCTGGGTACAACACAAAACAAGGAGTCGACATGGCACACATCCCTGTGTGCCATGCCCACCACCTACACTGCCGTGGCATACATCAGCCACCCCCCTAGCTGGGTGCCCTATGCCAATGGTGTGGGCACAGGAGCCCTGTGCCCCTACAGTACCCAGGTCCATTCCTGGGCACTGTAAGTGCAGTGCTGCCATTTAAAGAGTATATGGTGCTGGGAGCTCGTCAAACACGAACTCCACAGCACTATAATGGCAACACTGAAGACTGAGAAGTTTGGTATCAAACTTCTCAGCACATTAAACCCACACTGATGCCAGTGTGGGATTTAATGTACCAAGCATCCCAGAGGGCATATTAGAGATGCCCCCTGAAACCTAACCTACAATCCACGTCTGTTCTGAGGCTGCCACACAGCGGACATGTTGCTGGACCCCTGGGTAGGAGAGCCCCTGCTCTCCTGGGTCTGCAACAATGCACATCCTGGGCGAGGTGCTAAATCTCCTCCCCCAGGATGAGCAGGGGGAATCTTCAAAGGCATGCCGCCTCTGTGAGCTTCCCCAGGCCACTGCAACCCCCCACTCTAGCGGGAAGCTTGGCCGGAAACCCCAAATAAGGACAGGGGATGTGCCAGCCTGCCAACCCCACCCCTCAGGTGGGGGAGGCGAGGTGAAGCACATCTCCAGGCTCTCACCATCTTGAAGATAGGAGGCCCTGCCCAATCAGGACTAGGCTACTGCCCCCCTCCCACAGGAGAGAGGCAGGATAGGGGTGTACCCACCCCAGGACAGGGACCCATTGGTCCCTGCCCTTCACCTACCTGTAACACCCCTAAATCTAGTATTTAGGGGCACCCTGAACCTTCCTTCCCCAGATTCCAAAATCCGAAGAAGAGCTAGAAGAAAGAAGACCTGCCCTGCAGCTGCATAGAAGAGGAAGACACCAACTGCTTTGGCCCCAGCCCTACCGGCCTGTCGACCCTTGAACCGGCTCCTGCTCCAACCCGGCATCTCTTGTGGCCAGCAACCTCACAAACCCCGGAGGACCTGGCTACCTTTTGACTCTACGCCCCCTGGGACTCCCATGAGTAGAGGCTCTACTCAAAATCTACTTCTAATCCCTGGCAGCTGCCCGGAACCGCGAACCCAGCACACTCTGCATCCGCCAAGCCTGGCCTGTGCCGGAGTGAACAAAGACCACGAGGACGACCCCACGGCGACTGTGACCCCGAGTCCGGCACCCAAGGACCTCCCTCGACATTCCTAAAGAAGCCTGCAGCCTCAGGACCAGGTGCCCCCCCAACCGCGATCAACAGAGGGTAAGATTTTCCGACACCAAAAGGCAACCCGGCGCCCCGCGGCCCCCTGTGCCCAATCCCGGGGTACCTACCTATCCTCCAACTACCCAACTTACCTCTCAAAGTGGTGGTGGCACCTGAAGAATCTTCGTCCCTGAGTTTGCAGTCTTTTTCTAAACCGGAGATTTCCCATTGAAATCAATTGAGCGCCCGAAGGCTCAAAAGCACCCTGCACCCAGCCGCCCGAGTGGCCCTGGCAGTGTAACCTCTACACCTATCTACTTCCCCACTTGCCCCGAGTAAGTGACCAGGAGCCCAGCTCCCACAGGCGCGTAGCCTGCTAGTCAGCAGCCACCAACCAAGGCCCCCCCCCCCCCCCCCCCCCCCTACCTCTCATAGGATAACATTGGGCCTAACTCTCTCTGCACCCGGCCGCCCTTGTGCCGCTGAGGGTGAACCAACTGTACCTACTTGACCCTGGGAGACCCCTGAGTCTATGCCCAGAACCGTAACTCTGCCAGTCGAGTACTTACCTTTAAACCGATAACTCAATTTTCTCCATAAGGTAACATTGACTGGCTTTTCCTGAAATTTCTTCTAAGTGTGGACTTTTCAAAACGTAAAATATTCACCAAAAATCAGCCGAGTAACGAAAACAAAATTACTCACTTGCTCTTAGGTGAGCTCCCAGTGCTGTATCTTGGTGCCCGGCACGGACTCTTATAACTGTACTCACTAGTAACCCAATTTTCTCCCATAGGAAATCATTGACTGTTTTTTTGTGAAATTTCTTGTGTGTCAATTTCTGCAATCTTTAAATATTCTTTAAAAATCGTATAATTTCTGAAAACGTAATTACTTACCTGTTTTGGATAAAGGTCCCAGTACTGAGTCTAGGCACCCAGTACTGGATTACAAAAGTAACGAGAACATACTATACCTGCAACTTGAATTTTCTGCCATAGGGAATCATTGACTGTTTTCTATGAAATATTTTCTAAGTGTCAACTTTTAAAATAGCAAAATATTGTCTAAAAATCATAACCGTAATTAAGTCGACTTTCATCACTTGATTCCAGGTACTGATCCAGGACTGAATCTAGGATCCGGTCCTGGAATTCCAAAAGTAATCCTAAAAGTAATCTGTGGCAAATAACTTGAAATTTCCATTGAACTCAATGCATTAGTTTAAAATTGTGTTGCCTATTGCAACCACTTGTAACTTGCTACAAAAGTCAATTGCATATTGCAAAAGTATTTATACAAAGCATCTCATTCTGAGAAAGTATATTTTAATACCTATTGTTGGTTCTAAAATAAAACAAGCATATATTTTTTATATATATAAACGATTGGCCTAGAGTTCAGTTATTGAGTGTGTGAGACCATTTGCTGGCTGAGTGTGTGCAACAAATGCTTCACACCGTCCTCTGATACTGCCTTACTGCTACCACTTTAGAGAGTAAGGTTATATCTAACTTTAGCCTCTGCCAAACCTCTGGGGACTGTGGACTCTGTACACCCTGTACCTATTTGGGAACAGTATATACAGAGCCACTTTCTCACAGTAAACCATGCTAGTAGTGCGCTAGATGAAGTTTACATGGTAAAAACTATTGTCTCGGAGAATACTGTAGCTATAGCTCAGGCAGCCTTTTTTTTGCATCTTGATCAAACATCATTTATTTGGTTTAACGGTTTGGTCTTCCAGGTGTGGAATTATATACGCAACAATTTCTGTCAAACTAGTTCTCATCCAGGGGATACTCATCAACATTCATAATCTATGAATAATCCCCGCCCATGTGCGGGATCCCGAAGCATATAGAAAATACATATATATACAAAAATGAGGCTAGGGATTTCATTGATTTGCTCAACATCAATGATTTAAACCTTAAATTTACTGCCAGCATCAGCAACACGAGGGTAATATTTCTAGATGTAGAGGTGTATATAGATCATGGTAAAGTGGAAACAAAATTACATAGGAAACCGACGGCTGGGAATTCAATTCTACATGCCAGTAGTGCCCACCCCAAGCACCTCATACAAAGCATTCCTTATGGTGAGCTTCTGCGAATTAAGCGTATTTGCAGTAATGGCGAAACCTTAAAAATAGCTCATCAGGAATGCATTGGCCGTTTTAAGGAACGAGGTTACAGCAACAAATGTTTACAAAAAGCCTTAATCAAATGCAATCAAGTCGACAGAGGGTCACTGATTGATCAAACCCCAAAATATAGCACCCCAGACGAAGTTTCAAAAAATTATTTTAGATTCATTTTTTAATACAACCGCTTGGAGGGAGCAGTAAGGAAAATCATCAATAAAAATTGGTACCTTATCAGACAGGACCCTGTAATAGGTAAAATGATCCCCAAACGCCCAGCTATCACATATAGAAGAGGTGTATCAACGAGGGATGTGTTGGTAGACAATGACCCTTGTGGTGTGACAGCCAAGGGATCTTGGCTGGCACAAAGACAGGGATTCTTCAAATGCAAGGTGTGCAAAGCCTACCAATATGGGGTCTCTACAACTAATTACTCTACACCATTTGGTGGTCCCAACAATGAAATTACCAAATCTCTAAACTGTAAGACGGATCATGTGGTATATGTGTTGGAGTGCCCGTGTAAATTAAGATATATTGGTAGTACCATCCTACCAGGGCATAAAAGAATACTCCAACACATACGTGCCATTAAGAACCATGACCAGGCGTATCCAGTAGCGCGCCACTTCCAGGAGAAACATGAGGGTAACCCCAAAGATCTCAGTTACTTCCTCATTGACTCTGTCCCTAAAAACAAAAGAGGTGGGGACAGGGAAAAAACGCTCAGGATTTTGGAAATGTACTATATTTTAAACTTGGACAGTAAGCACCCGAACGAACTTAATAGCTCGGAGGAGCTTCATGCCAGTTTATAATGGTTAGGAAGTACGTGATGGTGCTAACTCTATACCTTTCCTTACTGAAAACCCGATTCAAACTTTGACATCTAGCTAAACCAACACTAGTTAAACATTTGGACCAACTTAAGCATCTAGTATAATTATATATACGATATGTTGGCGCATTAGTAAGAGTAAGGCTACTACTAAATATCTTTGCTTCCATATATATATATATATATTCACTGAAAAAACCATAGGTTTCACACAAGTTATAGTTAGCTGTACATTTCACTCGTAAAAAAACAATGAAATTCCACGTTATAGTTAGTGCAGGCAACTATAACTCACGCGACCGCAATCCTCTGCTAATGACATATGTGTCTTTATGAAAAAAAAATATTTGTAATATATGTATAGCTAAAATTTAATGGAAGAAGACATGGGCAAATAAGTGTCTAAATACAGTATTAGCATCAGCAGAGGATTGCGGTCGCGTGAGTTATAGTTGCCTGCACTAACTATAACGTGGAATTTCATTGGTTTTTTACGAGTGAAATGTACAGCTAACTATAACTTGTGTGAAACCTATGGTTTTTTCAGTGAATTTGCAAGGTTTTTTAAATACTAATTCCTAACTATAACGTGTGTGAAACCTATGGTTTTTTCAGTAAATTTGTACGTTTTTTTAAATGCTAAGTTACTTTCCGCCGTTCGTGCCGTGCGCGCCCACTTCACGCAGTTCGTTCCGTGCGTGCACGGTGCGCGAAGCGCACCGTGCGCGCACAGTGAGCACGCGGTGCGCGAAGCGCACCGCGCGCCCACTTAACGCAGTTAGTGCCGTGCACGCACAGTGGGCACGCGGTGCGCTATGCGCACCGCGTGCCCACGTTAGGCTGGATGGGCCATGTACGCACGATGCCCTTCGCGCACCGTCCGCACACGGAGGATATATTATGCGCTTCGTTCTGAAATGTTTTATGTTACATGTTTATTGATGTTCGATATGCCATGCACAAAAGGTGCCCAGCAGGCACCTTTTGCACACGGGGAAGGGGGGGGGGGGGGGGGATATGGATTTTGGTTTTTTTTTTAATTAATTTTTTACCGTACGCGTATGGTAAGCGTAATCGGCGTTTTTTCAAAAAAAATAAATATATTTTTTGCCTTGGATGGCCTTCTGGCACACCATAACCAAGGGTAGGTGGTAAGGAGCTGTCTAGCCTGCCCCCTTTTTATGATATCCAACTTTGTTTTTCCTCCCCCTCCGAGTGCGAGAGAGAAAATGGCGGCCGACACTTCCTGGTTTCGACCGTTTCGAATGTTTACTAAGATCTAACAGCCAATCAGAATCGCGCTCGCGCACAGCACCGTACGCGTACGGTAAGCTTACGGTGCGCGCTCGGAGCGCGCTTACAGATATATATATATTGATTTAAATGCTATTTTCTCAGGAACTACTGAACAGATTTACACCAGACGTACAAAAGGCACTTCCTTGACCTCAGGACTACCTCTCTGCCAAATTACAAGTAATTCTGTTCAGCCGTTCGGGCTGTAGCGGTGTCTAAAGGTCCTATGGAAAAATGCATGGGGAAAACGCGTTTTGGGACCCCCCTTTTTTCTCAGCCCCCGCTTGACGAGTCCCCCCGAGACTTTCAGGGTAGGAGCGTAGCGCCCCATTAGTTTTGAAAATTTTGCGAGGATTCGTCGACCGGCGCCAAAGTTATTCCAAATAGAATGTTGCGGATTTCCTATGGAAACAGGGTCCTAACTATAACTACCTACTGGCGACCGCCAGTAGGTAAAAAAAAAAAAAATATATATATATATATATATATATATATATATATATATATATATATTTTTTTTTTAAACATATTAGCACTTTAATAAAAATACAATGATTGTAGTGATGGAGTCTAGCTTAATGCAACATACAGGGATTGGAAATTTTATCACTCATGAGTTAATAGACATCTTATCGATTAAAGAATGCAGTATTTGTGGGCATGTTTGCATGCAGCTAAGGTCTTAAGTCTTTTAAGCATTTATGCAGTAATAGGCTAGCACAAGCCACAATTTGGTTTGTGCAGGTAACAAATGAATTTGCTGATATATGTATTTATATATATTTATTTGTATTTATATATATTTATTCTAGGTTTTTATCAAATCCAGATTTTATAAACAAGTTTTAATTACATGTTTATACTTTTACAAACACAGACTATAGTAACGCTGCTAAGTAGATGTTGTCTTGGCTAACGCAAAAATTGTGTAATAAGTTTGCACTACTTTTATTTATCTATATGCCCACTCTTTGACATGTATTTAAACTAGTAAGATTAGCAATATGAGTATCGAATATAAAACAAATGTGTATATTTCTCTGCTGCTGACTCACCTATCGCGGTGCAGGAAAGTATTTTCTTTATGTTTATCACAGGTGTTGAGCACTAAAAAGTATAAAAACAAATAACGGACTGCGTTTCCGCATGTGATCAAGGGCACTTTGTATGCTCGAAACGCGTCATAAGGCTTGGTGAAATAAATACGGTTTGAGCCACCATTCTTGGGTCCGTGACTCTTTGCTGTGGAAACAGACATCATGAAGGAGTCGTCTTGCTAATTCATTATTACGGAATACCGGTTGATTCCGCTTACGGACCCCCTCGCCAGAAGAAGGAAGCTGCCTGCAACCAACAAACTCTACACACCCGGAAGGGATTCCAAGGCAGCCTCCCCCTACGGCAACCGACGGAAACCACCGCACGTGAGGACGAAGGAGGACGGGTCGGAGGACCCGCCGAAATCGAACGCCACTGCGGTGAGTGCAATATCGGGATCTGCATAGGAGGGGAGGTGTGGCACAGCAAACCAATAGCCGGAGGTCTGATTTACGGGACCCGGCACCAGCGCAAGCCTAATTATGTCAGCGGATGAGGTCCGGGAGCGGGAGGCAGCTGCCGATGAACTATTCAAAAATTTACCTACTATACCGGTGGCGGCAGGAAACACACAGTCTAACACCGACAATGCTGGAAAAGATTCCAAGGCCAGGGAGCTTCTTAAAAAGTTGGAAAAATGCAAACGTTCAGAAGTCACTAAATGGTGGGAAAACAAGTCCCTAATCAAGTACGAGGAAGCAGGGCGTGTACCAAGAGGATTGAGAATTTTCCTCGCTCCCAGTTTTGAAAATCCGAATACTGCTATGTTAAAGGAATGGGGACAAAGCAATTTGGATGCATCGATGAACCTTGTACGCATCCTTATTAAGTATGCTGAAATAGATCGATTAGAGCTCGTCAAGGAGATCGATAAAATCAATGAAGAACTAAGCTTACTTGAACCAAATGAACTCATAGCTAAAATGAAACTAGAGATCCTCGGACGCCTCAAAAAACAGGAGGACAAAATCAAAACACGCAAAGTTTACAAATTTGCTCGCGATTTAGCAGATTATGAACAAGGGAGGATCTATACTTTTGCCCGTAAATTTACCAATGCTAAAAGAATAAATAACAAAGCAGCCCCACTCAAGGACAATACTAATATTAGATCAGAAATCGCAAGTACATCCAAAGACTCGCTATCAGAATCGGACATCAATACCTTGAGTAGCGACATAGCCTCAGAAGACAGCGACAGCATCACAACTAATGCTGAACTAAGAAGACTGAGTCTGGGGGAAGAAGTGGATTTTTTAGCGGTAGATCGGCGCAACACATTGAGACCACGGAAACAAGAACAAGCCAAAGAAAAAAATGCAACGTCAAAAGAAGAGAGCGGCGCAAGAAAACAAAAAACAAAATCAAAAAGAAACTTTTGGCGCAAGTAGAGAATCTAGATGAGAAAACTATTGTCAATCTATCATCAATAGTTCTAACAACAGCGGAGAAAAAAATACTCTGCCTAGGTTTGTCGTATTGTCCACCCAATGAATTCAACTATGTTCAAACTAGGATAGATATATTTGGATACATCCGCAAACTCAAGCTAAAAAAGTTTTTTGCTATAAAAAATGGCTTAAAAGAACAATACAAGAATAATCCCAGCAACAAATCGGGTCTCCAAATTACAGATATCCCACTGCTGCGTACTGTACATGAATTGAAAGAAGGGACGATTTCACACACAGAGGACACTGCATTGCAAATGTCCACACAACATCAACTTTCAAATATGGATATCAGGCAACAAGGGGCAGGGAGCAGCCCTTTCAAATCGAAGTCAACATTTATACCAATAATGCCCAAAGATGCCATAGATATCTTCCATGAGACAGTGACGGAAGAATTGAAAAAACTCAATCTTCAGCTGAACAAGAAAAGGCGTAAAAAGAATTACAACGAGTTACAATATCAAGCATTGATTAATAAATTGCGAAAAAATCATGAAGTGGTAATCACTAAGAGTGATAAGGGAGGTAATATCATCATCTGGCCCAAAACTGAATACATCCAAGAAGCACAAAGACAATTACAGGATTCTACTTGCTATGCAAAATCTAACTGGAAAGAGTACAACAAAGCGAAAGACTCTTTGGACAAAAAACTACACCAGTTTAAAAGAGAAGGAATGATCTCACTGGAAGAATTTAAGTTTTTACAGATAACACATCCAGTGATTCCAATTATTTATTTCATTCCCAAAATTCATAAGAAAACTGTACCTATCCCTGGGCGCCCAATAATATCAGCCATAAACAGCATGAGCGAACACGTATCCCAATATATTGACTTCTTTTTACAAGAACTAGTTAAAAAATTACCAACGTATGTAAAAGACACGGGAGATTTTTTAAGGAAAATCAAAAAGATCAAATGGGATAAAGACATGATTCTTATGACATTGGATATTGAATCCTTGTATACGTGCATAAAACATGAGACAGGATTACAAGCTATCAGACATTTTCTAAATTCAAGAGCTATTGAATCCTACGATCACAACAACATGCTACTGGATTGTATATGTTGGTGTCTCAATAATAACTTCTTTCTCTTTGGCACAGATGTATATAAACAGTTGCGTGGTGTGGCTATGGGATCCTGCTTCTCTCCCAGCTAGGCCTGTTTGATGGTAGGCTGGTGGGAGGAGCAGGTTCTCAGGGGCACCCACGCGGAAATATACAACCAACATGTTAAGTATTGGTTCAGATATATAGATGATGTTTTTGTGGTGTGGCAGGGCAATGTAGATAATGCACAAATGTTTATCAATACCATCAATGATAACAATGTCAATCTGAAGTTTACATCTAATATAAACGCAGAAAGAATTGAATTTCTTGATGTTGAGGTCATTATCAAAAATGAGCAAATCACTACAACACTGCATAGAAAAACTACAGCAGGTAACTCAACCCTCCATGCCTCTAGCAATCATCCTAAACATCTAGTACGAAGTATTCCGTTTGGGGAACTTTTACGTATTAAAAGAATCTGCAGCCATGAACAAGATTTAGAGCAATGCACCAATGAAGCTATTTCAAGATTCAGAGAGAGAGGCTATAATGAGGCTGTCCTTCAAGAAGCACTGGCCAAAGTAAAACTGAAAAATCGTGAAGGTCTTTTAGAACCCACAATAGACAACACTGAAGCAACACATAATGATGACTCGGCACCACGACTGATCATCACATACAATCAGCAAGAGAGAAAGATCAAATCCATTGTTAAGCGCAACTGGCCTATCATCCTCACTGATGCGGTATTGGCACCCTTTGTTTCAGACAGTCCAACGATCACTTTTAGGAAAGGCACATCAATGAGGACACAATTGGTCAGAAACAGCCCAGAGATAAGTCTCAACAAAATGTGGTTACAACCCAAACAAGGTTTTTTTAAATGTTCAAGTTGCAGAGCTTGCAAATTTGGGATTAACACCACTAGCTATATGACTCCATTTGATGCTAAACCTAAGCAAATTATAGGCAACTACAATTGCAAAACTGAGTTTGCTGTGTATGTCCTGACATGCACATGTGGGTTCAGATATGTAGGCAGCACCAAGTTGCAGGTGCATGTCAGGATATTACAGCACATTCGAGCTATTGTTAATAACAATGATGCCTATCCTGTTGCAAGGCATTTTAAACAAACCCACAACAATGATCTTAAATGCCTAAATTATTTTGTCATTAGCTCAATACCCAAACCACGTAGAGGTGGTAATAGAGAACGCTCTCTACGACAAGTGGAATCACGTTTTATTATTGAGTTGGATAGCAAACATCCTAATGGACTCAATAATACAGAAGACCTTCATAACTTTCTGTAATCCACATCATGAAGGGTCACAAACTGATCGTTAGATATACTTGAAGGTTTAGCTCTAACTAACACCCTAATAACCCCTGGTATGATCCTGACCATGAAATTTCGCATCTGTCCACCATTGGATACGGTATGAAGAATACAATACCGTAGTCCATGTAATGTAGGCTGCTCATAGACCATTATAGTGTATAATTTCTAACAATTTTAGTAGGTGCTATGAGAAGATTTCTAAAATGACATATTATAGTTCTATGTCAGCTGCTATTCCCTCCATTTTTATCTATTCTCTTTTAGGTAAAACACTTTAATTCCACGCACTTATGCACTAAATTTTTTTTAAACATATTAGCACATAGCACTTTAATAAAAATACAATGATTGTAGTGATGGAGTCTAGCTTAATGCAACATACAGGGATTGGAAATTTTATCACTCATGAGTTAATAGACATCTTATCGGTTAAAGAATGCAGTATTTGTGGGCATGTTTGCATGCAGCTAAGGTCTTAAGTCTTTTAAGCATTTATGCAGTAATAGGCTAGCACAAGCCACAATTTGGTTTGTGCAGGTAACAAATGAATTTGCTGATATATGTATTTATATATATTTATTTGTATTTATATATATTTATTCTAGGTTTTTATCAAATCCAGATTTTATAAACAAGTTTTAATTACATGTTTATACTTTTACAAACACAGACTATAGTAACGCTGCTAAGTAGATGTTGTCTTGGCTAACACAACAATTGTGTAATAAGTTTGCACTACTTTTATTTATCTATATGCCCACTCTTTGACATGTATTTAAACTAGTAAGATTAGCAATATGAGTATCAAATATAAAACAAATGTGTATATTTCTCTGCTGCTGACTCACCTATCGCGGTGCTGGAAAGTATTTTCTTTATGTTTATCACAGGTGTTGAGCACTAAAAAGTATAAAAACAAATAACGGACTGCGTTTCCGCATGTGATCAAGGGCACTTTGTATGCTCGAAACGCGTCATAAGGCTTGGTGAAATAAATACGGTTTGAGCCACCATTCTTGGGTCTGTGACTCTTTGCTGTGGAAACAGACATCATGAAGGAGTCGTCTTGCTAATATATATATATATATATATATATATATATATATATATTCTCTTTTTTTACTATCATCTTTTATCTTTCTATTCATTATTTTATATTTAAGCACAAGTTGCACATTTATACATATAGATATGTATATGTAAAAAAAAAATTTGGGCGAGGTTTTTTCTGGTATTTTCACCAACACATTCCCTTTTTTTCATAAACCTGAACTTTATTGGATCAATTAATTCAAGTCGGCCAAGCGTGAGGAGACTACAGGAGGAATTTAGGTTCTAATAATTAACTGAACAGTGAACGATCCAACAACTAATGGGCTAACATTTAAACAGAATATAGATATTGACAATGTAGGTACTAACTGAGTCTACAATAGCAATTTAGAGATAAATATTCAAGAAGGGATTTATCCTGTAATTCTCTAAATGTAAAATGTGATTTTATAACATTTTTATATTTATGACTGTTTTTATGGCTATATTTATAGAAGTTTGATATCAATAATTTTTCCATATATATTCATATATTTATATATATTATTTTTTTAATGTGTATTTATTATACCATATCCGTATTTATCTATGTACTTTAACCTGTTTATCGAAATTTTGCCCACTAGCCATAATCATCTATGAAGTAATAATTGATTAAGAAAATGTTATTCTTTATGTTGGAACAAGAACCATGTATTAGTTCAGACATAGTAACTTTTAAATTTTGTGTGCTGCTTATTTATCTCTTCATAATGATATTGATTATTGAATCGTTTTTTATTTTTTGTCTGTACTTAAACATAGCAAAATGCTAGGAAAATGTAGCATTTTGTTTCCACTATAAGATGATCCTTTCATTCTGTGTCAAACAACAAAAGACATATAAATATTTATAAAAGAAAAAATAAGTTGAAAAAAAGTTGTCAAAAAACAGTGCCCAACCCCTTTAAAAACATGATACTATTGCTGGTTATTGTGTTTCACCATGTAACTACTGACAAATTGCCCTCCTTGATGCCACAGGGAAGATATTAGTGGCAAACAACCTAGCACATTTATAGGAGTGACCGTATTCCGCTGCAGTGATCCATCAAGATCAGTCTGCTTTAAACCTAAACACTCAGTATCTGACAACATCACAATAGTCCAAACCCTGATTGATAAATATGTGAGGTCTAAATCGCACATTTTATAGTCTGTATTCATTGATTTTACGACATGGTGGATAGACTAACCTACTGGAAAAAATTGGTCAGACTGAAGATACCTATACATTTATTGGGCTTGATTATTACTCCACATTTATCCACTTGGTGTAAAGTCCTGATGGGTGGGAACATGGGTTTGTCTCCCAGAAAATGGTTTGGAATTAGGTTGTATTTTAGCTCCTCCTTGGTTTTCTATTTGTCTTTATGGTTTAACTGCTCAATTCATTCATAATAAGAACTGTTCTCTTCGAATTGCTTTACAGGATTTGCATGTTTTGTTGTATTAAGACAGTGTTGCCATTTTTGATCTTCCCCCAATTGGTCTGCAACAAAATCTAAATGCTCTATTTCTGTATGCAGGGGATAACTTTCTGAAAATAAATATTAAGAGCAAGGTGATGCCTTTTAGGGGAAGAAGCTGTCCAGTTCCTACAATTCAGAAATGGGGTGGAGAATTCTTAGATATTGTACTAACATACACATAACTCTGCAAACAAGTCACATGTAGCGCATATAGGGAACAGGACACTAGCTTTCATAGGCGCCCTCAATAGAATTTATAATTCGTCCAGAAGGTGCTACACTGTAATTTCTAAAATAATATTTCTCCTGTTCTCTTATGCTCTTGTGTATATTCCCCTCTGCAAATGGTTGTTCATGAATTTATATGAAGGGAAGATTATCCGCAAATTACTCTCCCTTAATCATGCAATTTGTGTTCAAGCCTTGTGCCTGGAATTTGCACTTACTAATGCCTACTTTAGATCTATGGCAAATGTGCTCCTACGGGCATAAAATCTTATATTCGCCTCAGATGGTACCCTGCGAGATTGGTTAAAGCGGAAAACCTTTGATACAGGTACAAAAAATAATACTTTTAATATCGATCTCAGGGCTGCCCATAACCAATTGCATTTGTTCACTTACAGACTGGACTCCTGCTCACCTCAAGCTATTTTTAAAAAAAGCAGCCCATAGAATTAATTTTAATAGACATTAAACACTGCTTGTTTTTAAAAACATAAAAATCTTACCCCGATATGTCTTTTAAGCAGACCTAAACCCAAATGTCTTTGCTTCTAACATAGCGTCAGACAAACACTACTCATGTTAAGACTAGGTATTTTGCCCTTAAGGCCTAATAAAAAAAATTGGTCTGGCACCAGCAATGCTATCTTAATATGTGATTTCTGTGATGGTAGGGTACATGACCTTAGTAGCCATGTACTCTTTGTCCGAACACGATAGTTGTTGAAGCTAGAAATCGATTTATAAGGCAATTGTTTTGTAAATGTAAAACCAAGTTGATAAATAGATTGACATGGTAAAATCTCATCTAAATTAGTTACTTTGTCATGAACTTTTCAAATTTCTTAAATCTATTTCAGCTGTTGTGTTTTGATTGTTTGTTGGTAATTTTTTCATGACCATTTTCTCACTGCTTTATATTGTTGATCTCAAATGAGATCTAAATCCCCCAAAAGTTTGACTTTGAAGAAAATTAATCCATTCCTCACAGAGCACAGTCAGAACTCCTATTCAAGTCCTCATAATCTTGCATCTGGATGGTATCAACACCCTGCTCCAAGGCCACATAGAGTCCATACTTGCTTTCATTAAGGGCATCCTAAAAGCTACAGCATACCTCAAGGGCCTGAAAATACTATAACTATATCAGCCACACGCTGATAGAGCTCCACTGCCTTTCCGAGCCTGTACCATCTGCATAATATACAAGGTCATCACGAATGGTATCCTCCCTATCTGGCTGACAAGTTAACACCTGCCAGTGGTTCTTGCCATAACCGCAGCCAGGACGCCATCATATTGGAGACTAAGAAGTATAAAAAAAAAGCAAAACAACAATACTTCTCAGTTTATGCCCCCAGGATCTGTAATTGTTTTCATCAGGACTACCCCAATCTTTCTCCAATTAGGAAAGAACTGAAGACCACCTCCATTCTCAGAGCCAAGGCACCCTCAAGTCTCTGATTGTATCTTTGTTTTTTTTAATATACTGCATGCCGCTACATTTAGGGTTTGTGTTATACAAATATTGCAAACAAGCGGAGCTTGATAAGTTTCACTGGGCAATGTTAAAACTCGCTTCCACCCAGAATTCGTCCTCTGTGTATTTTTTCGTTAACGTCACTCCATTTGTCCCTTCATTTGTAATGACACCTTCATGTGTTTAGTGATATGGCTCTTTCATTGTTCAGCACACCTAAAGTGTGAGCAGTTAAATATTTAAGTTTCTCTTGGGAAAGAGCTACAGCACTATGACCGAGCCGGTAATTTCTTTTGTTGTGACTGGCTATTCTCAGTTACCAAAGAACCTTTAGCATAATGTCCAAATGTATGATATTTAAAGTATACCTGTTGGCGGGCACTCATCTCACTGGCGTTCCAAAGTGCACATCTCTTCATCTGTGTGGTTCTAGTCAACTGGTCCATGGCAGTATTGTTCATGAATGTCTGCCTGGTGTCCTCATTTACTTTTTACTGTTTCCTGCACATTCTTAACTCTCTCTATTTGTGCTTCTTTTTCCCCCACCCCTTATCAATTTCTAATAACATTGCCAAACAAATGTCAACTGTCTTCAGAAAGGAGTCTGAGCCGTGCTTAATCCATACACCCAACATTACCAGAAAAACACCACCACTACGTATAATACAATGAAAGAAAAACATGCAAATGGACACTTAGTGTAGCTTAGTTTTGTCTGGCCTGACGGCACTCTCAATCAATGCTTTGAGGTTTTCGCATGATGTGGCCGTTAAAAGCTACCTTGACTTGCGAATACGCCGGACTTACCTAAAAGGTATTATGGAAAACATTCCGTGCGCCATTTTGATGTGAGAAGTATTGTTCATGTAGGTTATGTATGTTTTCTTCAATCACTGCAACACTGCTCTCTATCCACATGTGAAAGTACATGCCATGTCGCACAATACTCCCAAACCTATCCAGATAGCCTGCTGCACCTCTGTACAATGGTAGAAACTACAAAACGCCAAAGAAAGTGACATCATGAGTACCATAGTTTCTGCTCAAGATCCAAATCATCATCAACTACGTCTTTTTTTGTTATAAAAAATTTAGAAGCATTTCCTTCTTTTTGCAATAAAAAAATGCCTTTGGCTGTATGATTAATATGTTTTGCAGCGTGAATCTTTCTGGATTCACTATGCTGTGCATTATTCCGCGGTCTGGTGGTTGGGTCCGAAAACGTAGTCATTCTTTGGTCTTTTTTTTTTTTTTTTGTAGCCCAGGTGGGCGTCGACGTCCCAACATTTGGTGTACTTCTCGTGACGTTGGCATGCTTCCTGCGGAAGTCCCACCTTGGGGTGCCATCTTCAGATTCTTTTTTCCGCCGTTGGGTCTGGATCGTCATCGAGAAGCTCCAGAGTTTTTTGACGAAGAAAGAAGAAGAGCACGAGTTTCATCGGAGGAAAATTAAAGGAGACTACAGACAGGAAGAACATCGAGCCGGGACGACGAAGAAGGAGGAGAACCTTGATCGTCGACGTCCAACGGAGAATGCGCACTCGGGGACACTGAGCGCAGGAATGGACAAAACACCTTTTAAATTCTGCCGTAACTGCCACCACAAGTACGCGCAGAAGGACCAACATCCGGTCTGCAACGTTTGCCTGCCAGTCGACCACGAGAGCAAAGACTGCAACGCCTGCTCCGCCTTCACACCGAAGACACTCGAGGTGAGAGAGAGGCAGAGGAGAGCCAACTACAACATGGAAGGCAAGGGTAAGGCCCCGTCTCTGTACGACCTGGGCCTCTCCACCGACGACGAAGAAAACGTCGCCGAGGGACCTGATGACTTCACGGTCGCAGAGACCGATAAGAAGACGTCTGACAAGGTAGGAGAGACATCGAGCACAAATACCCCGAAAGGGCCCCGAAAAACAGAGACTGACTCTCGAAAACCAGAGTCTAAGTCCTCGAAAGGAACACCGGCGCCGAAAATTTCGACGACCGCAAGTGGATCCAAGGACGAAAGGCCCAGCGGATCCTTCGAGAAGGACTCCCAGGTGCCGAAGGACGCCGAAAAACAAAGTTCGTCGAAACAGGCCCACGAGGTTGGGCGTTCGACGACGAAGGACAAGGTTGCGTCGACGCAAGCTCCGTCGAAAAGGCCAGCGCTCGACGCTGAACATGCCTCCGAAATGGAGAAGAAAAAGAGAAGGCTTGAGGCGGAGATGGAGAGCATCCTTCAGAGGAAGGAGTTCGACGAGAAGATGAAGAAATTTACAATCCCAACGAAACCACCGACGGTTATCGTCGAGGTCGAAGACCAGGACGAATTAGACGCCGAAGAGCAGTCAAACTCCCGAAGAAGAAGAAGATGATCTCTACTATGAGGGAGAAGAAGAAGAGGAGGAACCGCAATCGAACTACGGCTCGGCGCCGTCGACGACGCAAGACCTGGAATGGCAGGACCTCAACGACGAAAATCCAGAAGAGCCTGTGGAGACTTATCCTTCGAGGCCTTCGCCGCCAGATGATATTGGGGCTTACAACATGGTCGTAAAGAGCGCGGCTGCAGCTTTTGGTGTTAAACTAGAGGAGGAAAAACCGAAAGCGGACTTTTTACTCGAGACACTGCTCCCCATCCAAACTAGGAGCCAGTTCCTCCCCATGCTTCAGAGTGTCATGAACCAGGGGAAGGAGGCGTTCAAGGACCCTGCAACATGCAGATCCATCACACCCAGAACAGAGAAAAATATAAACATTCCTCTCAGGACCCTCCATACATCAAGGGATCTGTCACAGCAGACTCCATTATCGCATCTACAGCCAGAAAGAGGGCCAATGTTCCGGCAACCTCTGGGCCACCTCCTGACCAGGAGAGCAAGAAGGATGGACCTCACTGGCAGGAAAATAGAGAGAAACGCGGCAATGCACTGGCGCATGGCGAACTCCAATGCACTACTGAACAGGCACCAGTACCAACATTTGGCCGAAATGGGGGACCTAATCAAGCATCTCGACGAGCGATACCAACAAAGAGCTTCGCATCTAGTGGAAGAGGGGAAGAATATAGCAAATTCATGCCTTAAAACAGCGTTGGACGGGGCAGAGACATCAAGCAGACTGATGGCAATAGGTATCACTGAAAGGAGACAGGCCTGGCTCAGAATTTCCGGATTCAAGCAAGAGGTACAGAACAACATCCTGAACACCCCTTTCAATGGAGAAACGCTGTTCGGGGCACCAGTCGATGAGAAACTCACCCAACTCAAATAAGAGAATGAGACGGCGAGGTCCATGGGGGCCCTGCAATTCAGAGGGATGAGAAGAGGTACCCCGACACCGAGACCTTACGGAAGGGGAGGAAACCAGCCGGGAACGTCACATCAAACATTCCAGCAAGGCGAGGGTCACAGGCAACAGGGGCAGCAGAAACAGAACTGGCAGTACCAGCCTCGGGCCATTCCTTTCGCAGTAGGGGAAACGGACGAGGCACAAGAAGAAGAGGGGGAGACCAACCCGCCTCAAAGTGACTTCGCACGGAGGAGAGTGCTCACCCACAGCATCCCTCCAAGGGTAGAGCACAAAAGAACCAGCAAAAGAGGGTTACACGAACCAAACGCCTATGAGCATGCAACACCGGTGGGCGGCAGACTCAGATTTTTCCTCCAAGAATAGAGAAAAATAACAACAGACAAATGTATACTCAACATCATACAGTACGGATACTGCATAGAGTTGGAAAGGAGACCTCCAAACAAAAAACCAAAGAGAAGGGAACACTCAGGACAAGAGCTAGCGCAACTCGTAGAGGAAGCACTTCAGCTACTCCAAAAGGAGGCCATAGAACCAGTACCATTCAAAGAAAGGAACAAGGGAGTGTACTCAAGCTACTTCCTGGTACCAAAGGTGGACGAAACACTAAGACCCATCCTGGATCTACGATTCCTAAACAAGTACGGCAGGGAGCAAAAATTCAAAATGACATCCCAACAAAAATTACTCCCACAAATGAGAGACGGAGACTTCATGTCCACCGTGGATCTCAAGGATGCCTATCTGCACATCCCAATGAACAGGCAGCACAAGAATCTGTTAAGGTTCACCATCAACAAGGATCACTACCAATTCATAACCTTGGTATTCGGTCTAAATTCCGCACCAAGGGTTTTCACCAAATGCCTTGCAGCAGTTGCAGCGTACCTGCGGAGGGAAGGGATTCACGTGTATCCTTACCTCGACGACTGGCTAATAAAGGCAAGTTCACGCGAAAAATGCGAGGAACATGCTCAGCGCGTCACAAGAACACTAACAAAGCTGGGGTTCTCAACACACTGGGGGAAATCATCAATGGAACCAGAACAAGTGAAGATCTTCCTGGGGGCGCAGATCAACACTGTAAAGAGAATGGTGATGCCCAGCGAGAAAAGGACACTAGCCCTGCTGAAGGAGACGCGCCTCTACCAGAAGGGGCGAGCTCGGACAGTGAGAACAGCGAGCAAGATCATGGGGATGATGGCGTCATGCATTCACCTAGTTCCCAATGTGCGCCTACACATGAGACCATTCCAGGAATGGCTGCAACAGCAATGGTCACAAGCAAACGGAAGTTGGGAGGATCTAGTGGTTGTAACGCACGCAGTGCAAGAAGAGATAGCATGGTGGAACAGGGAGAACATAACAATAGGGAAGCACTTAACACCACCAAGCCCAACAGTGAACATCACCACAGACGCATCCCAGATAGGATAGGGAGCACATATGAACAAGCTCAGAGTGAGGGGTCTGTGGACTCCAGCAGATGCGGTCAGACACATCAACTATCTGGAATTAAAGACCGTACTGCTAGCACTGAAGGCCTTCCAGAAAAAACTGTACAACCAAAGGGTGTTGATACAAACGGACAATACTACAACTATGTTCTACATAAACAAGCAGGGAGGGACACAATCGTTCCCCCTGTCCAACCTGGCACAGGAAATTTGGAGATGGGCCATCACGCTCAAAATAGACCTGCTGGCCATACACCTACCGGGGAAGGACAATGTGGAAGCAGACTGGCTCAGCAGGCAGACTTCAGCATCCCACGAGTGGGAACTCAATGGGCAGGAAACTCAAAAACTATTCAAGAGGTGGGGCACACCGACAATAGACCTGTTTGCAACACACCTAAATGCAAAATGCCAAAACTTTGCATCCAGACAACCAGGAAAACTATCCCAGGGGAATGCCCTATGGATAAGTTGGTCAAGAACATTTGCCTACGCTTTTCCACTGATACACAGGGTACTCAACAAGTGCAGGACCAGCAACATGACGCTGATCCTAGTGGCACCACTGTGGGCAAGACAGACATGGTACTCGCAAATAGTGGAAATGGCACAGGGGCCACCACACAAGTTCACAAAAAGAAAAGACTTACTCTTCATGCAGAACGGAGAAGTTCTACACCCAGAGCCAGAGAGCCTCTGCCTAGCGGCATGGCTCCTGAAGACATAGAGTTCGCACACCTTAAGCTACCTCAAAACACTATGCGAGTGCTCCGGGAGGCAAGGAGACCGACCACACGGAAATGCTATGGGGAAAAGTGGAAGAGGTTCACACTGTGGTGCAGGAAAAATAAACTGCAAAATAAGTTGACAAGGGAGTCAACGGTGCTTAGATACCTCACGCATCTACTAAAAGCCAAACTATGTTAGTCTTCGCTAAGAGTCCACTTAGCGGCGATTGTGGCCTACACACGAGGTGAGATGGGAGAAAGTTTCTTTACGTCACGAGTAGTAAAGAGATTCCTGGAGGGTGCAAAAAGGATAGCGCCACCAAAGAGGATTCCGCCGCCGGCATGGAACCTCAACATAGTCCTGACGGAACTTATGAAGGCGCCCTTTGAGCCCATCCACAAGGCCTCACTACAAATGCTGACAATGAAAACAGCCTTTCTGGTAGCAATAACCTCGCTGCGCAGAGTGAGCGAACTGCAAGCGTTAACGCTGCAAGAGCCCTACATCCAAATACACAAGGACCGAGTCGTAATGAGGACTGACCCACACTTCATGCCTAAGGTCGTGTCAGCTTTCCATATGAACCAAACTATACAAATACCTAGTTTCTTTCAAACCCCAGTCACAAGCCCAGAGAGGGCACTACACACTCTAGACGCTAGAAGATCGGTGATGCACTACATCGAGAGAACAAAGGAGCACAGGAAAAGCAAGCAGTTTTTTGTGTCCTTCGCAACCAGCTTCCTGGGTAGACCAGTAACGAAGAGCACCATCGCGCGATGGATCGCACTAACAATACAATTCTGCCACAAACCGGCAGGGCAAGAGCTAACGGAGGGGGCACGGGCCCACTCCACAAGAAAGAAGGGAGCAATGATTGCCTTTCTGGCAAACACACCCATTCAAGACATATGCCTGGCAGCAACATGGGCTTCAGTGCATACGTTCACTAAGCACTACTGCGTGGATATACAAATGAACAAGGAAGCACAAGTAGGGCAAAAGGTGCTTCAACATATATTCAACGACCAACGCTCATCTTCCACCCAGCCGCCACAAAGATGACAAACCGCTACAAAGTCTATGCACAGCATAGTGAATCCAGAAAGATTCACGCTGCAAAACGAATAGTTTCTTACCTGTCTTACCAGATCTTTCTGGATTCACTATGCTGGGCATTATTCCGTCTGGTGGTTGGGAGTCGACGTCCCACCATTTGGTGTACTTCTCTTGAGGTCGGCATGCTTCCTGCGGAAGTCCCACCTTGGGGCGCCATCTTCGGGTTCTTGTTTACCTTTTCTTTTCTTTTTTTTTTTTAACCCTAGGCGTTCTTTAGTATTTTCCTTTTTCACTGTATCCACTTTCAGTATTCTTTTGTTCTTTTACTCTCTGTCCTTCCACCTTCCTCTCCTGCCTCATCTTTCTGGCGGAGGTGGGTGGGTTTGCTAGTGAATCCAGAAAGATCTTCAAGCTGCAAAACTACACCGACAGGTAAGAAACTATTCGTTTTACATCATGTTGCCAACGTATTATTCTAATTGCGTTAAGACATTATCATGATGCATATTAGTATATCTTTTTCCATTTTTTGATCCAAGAAAAAAAAAATCAGACACTGGTTTGAGGAGTGCTCCATCAATAAAACTCTGGTGTGATATCATCTGAAGTGTTTTGACACTGAATA
Source organism: Triturus cristatus (assembly GCF_964204655.1). NCBI lineage: Eukaryota > Metazoa > Chordata > Amphibia > Caudata > Salamandridae > Triturus > Triturus cristatus. The sequence continues at coordinate 948,387,364 of NC_140593.1, forward strand.
GAAAGACCTGTAATATGTAACTCTTCATCTTGACTGTGGGTAAGTGCCCCTTTTTAGGTCTCACGCCTAGCGTTGCAGTGCGTAGCACTGCTCAAGCAGCGAGAGACCTCTTGTAGGGGGTTTCAAAACTGACCTAGGAATCGCACACGCTCGTGTGTGTGCTTTTCCTTTTGGGACACACTATTGGCCTTTGCGTGCATCTTTTTAACAAAGACAGTACGCAATTGGCCAAAGGTGGGCGCATTGCTCTGCCCATGGCCTATTGGTGTCGGTTACCCGCACCGCCACCATGTGGTCAATTATCGTGCCCAGACACGGGCGCGATAATTGAAACCACATATCTCGCTGTGGCGCGCGCGCGCACCACTCGCGGGCTTGTTTGTTTTACAATAGCGATCGCTTTCACTTTCGCGATCGCTTTCACTGCCGCTTGTTGTTTCTACAATTACTCCCTTCACTCCAAAGCAAATTAACGAGGAATTTCGGCAGACTAGGCGGCGTGCGGTCAGTCCGCTCCCAGGCCGGCGGAGCCCAGCGCCCATTTATGAGACAGGCGTAGTTCGTGATTTATGAGACTGGCACGAAAATATGCAACACAACTGTTCTCGAGGCGTTTATTTTATAACACCGTGAGGACTAAATAGACTACATCAAACAGCCCTCCTCTGTGGGTGTGGGCAGGGGTGTGGTATGGGTGCCATGGGCCCCAGTGCAAACAAGCAAAATGGACCCACTAGCAGGATAGTGAAACAGTCATTGTGTGAGTGGAGTGTGTCCCTCACACCCTTGGTCCCTGGTGCCACACCTGCTGTGCAATTGATAGCTACGCCCCTTTTGGTAGAAGCTTCAACTAAGTCTCTGGGTGAGGGGCACAGTCAACAGCTACATCTCTGGGGGAGGGGGATGGGGGTGGGGGGTTACACCTGCCAATTCAGGGGGTGGATGCTCAATTGGCAAAATGGGGCAGAGGATCCAGGCTTCGCAAGTTGCCTGTCTGGATAAGAACTGGGTGTATTGGGGCAGGGTCGTGGTGGGAACTTGGTCAGCGCAGCCCCAGACTGCAGAGGCCCCTCGGTTAGCGTGAGGCTTGGGTTTTGGTAACCCGTCTTCTAAAGCAGCTCCTTTGCCTGCAGCACACCAGGAAGAGTGCTCAGCCTGCGCCTGAATGTTGCCAGGCATCCTCCAGCTCGTATATGGTGGCCAGCGTTTGCTGGCATTTGGAATCCGCAAATCCCGTTTTAATAACAATCGTTCTAATACCATAAAAAAAATAGAATAAAAACTCTGGCATCCACCCATGGGGTTCCTCTTATTTGGCTGAAGAGTGTGGCTCCTCGTGCCAGTGAGCGCCGAGAGGCAGCGTGCTTCTTTAAGGTGTACGGTCATCGCGCTCGAAGCACGCACATGGTCATCGGCGCTTGATGCACGCACTCGGTCATCGGAGCTCAATGCACGCACACTTACACGCACTTTCCTTGCAGACCCTGACTTTTCCCACACTTCAGAGATCACTTCCATTTTTGCTTAAACCGTAGGACGGAGATGGCAGGGCTGCTGGGGTAACCTGTGTCTCGTCAGCGAGTTTAGTTTTCAGTTCCCATTTTTTCCTTGTTGTGTTGCCAGAGCTCAAGAGAGGCTAATTGGCGAGTTTTGCACTTTTGTCAAGCCGAGCGTGTGTTCTCTTGTGCAGACTAACATCAGTCGGTCACAGGAAGCGATTGCTATGAATAGCAACGCCACAGGGTGACCAGATTCTATAAAACACAAGCATTTGCAATGCAATAGGTCTCGCATTTATGTGAGTTTGAGCTATTGACATTGCAAATAACAATGTCTTTTATTTTCGTTTTCGTTTTTAAAACCTAAATAAAAGGCATTGTCATTAAAATGACACTAGCTTAAAGTCGCGCAAATGCGAGACCTATTGCATTGCAAATGCTTGTTTACATGGTCACCCCCACTTTTTGCCTGGTATCTGATACAATGTTGACAAAAGTGCACTGGGTTCCTCCTTTCCAGTTCCCCACTGCCAGGTCTCTTCCCGAAAACGGTGCAATTGTTCACCCAATTGGCAATACCTTTAGCACCCCTGTAAATCCCCAGTAAATGGTACCCCTGCTTTCATCACACAATTAACATCCCCAGCCAGAATGTGTCTGCTGCAGTTGCAGATGTCGTAGCCCACCTGAAAAAGGTTGGGTAGTCTGTATGGGGGACATACACATTGACCAAGCACTCTGTCCAGTGCCCCAAATAGGATCACATATCTGCCCTCCGTGTTGATTTTGTGACAAAAAGGAACCCCTGGTGCCACCCAGATAAACGTTCCATATGCAAAAACTTTACAGGAATTGGAGTAGAGCTGACCCCTCCTGCGTTTTCTTGACTGCGGCACACAATCCACCCGAACATGGGTGTCCTGAAGAAATGCGATGTAGACACCATAACGCTTCATAAAAGCGTAGACCCTGTGTCTTTTTTTCTAATCTACCCAGGCTTTTGACATTCCGAGTCAGAAACTTTGGTCTCCTACCCACCATTCCCAAGATTGTCCCTGACAGCTTTCATCCACACTGCGGCACACTCGCACCAGATGGCTAACCATACACAGGCCAGGTGTAGCCTCTACCAAGCTTGATCAGTACAAGAGCAGTTAAAGCCCCTAAATACAGCAACTCTTAAAGTCTTAAGGACCCACAATTGCCCCCACCCCATTCAGCCCAGCCCAGCCCAGCAACTAGTAGTCTGGAAAACAGCGCCCATTGTCCCATCCCCAGTATAACAAGAATCCAAACCACCCCAGCGATAAACCTACTGTGCTGGAGGCTCTCCTTCCAGGGGTAGTTGTGAGGCCTAAGGCTCTCAAGCTTCCCCCTTTGAACTGTGGTCCTCACTTCTACTCCTGCCAGCTTAGTAAACCTGAGGAAGAAAGGATAATAAGCATATTCATAGTAGTCCACACAGGAATCTTAAGTCCTGGCCCCTCATGTGGCCGCTCCACCTGAATTAAAATTATCTAACGTCACAGCCAGGCAGATCCAGCCGTCCAGGGCCTGCAGACCCAGCCAGCTAGGCCGGCAGGAGCAAGCCTCCCTGTGCCTCAATAGTACCGCCAGTGGGGTGACATCAGCTTCAAGGCGGCCCCTTCTCCGTGCTGTCACTACCAGATCCCCATGCACTGAAAACAATGCGCTTGTGTCCAGCCCTACATCATCTCCATGGGGGTGCCATCGGAATAGACAATTTGTCTAGTCCATCCAGGGCTGCCTCTGTCGGATGATCCTCTGTTCCACCTGTGCTGTCTCACCAAGTGTCTCACCACCTGTGATTTATTTCGCTTCTCAGAGACTTCGCCACGCGGCAGTATCTCATGCAGCGCATCTACCCAGCTGATCACCTTAGGTGTGGTGAAGAACTGCGCCTTGCCCTCGTGCTAAACTCGTAGTTTAGCAAGATGGATCAAATTGTCAATTTAACAGTCATATTGTTTTTTCATAGGTCTTGCGTTTTTTTGTCTAATCGCAAAATATTGATATATTTCGGCTACCAAGCCGAGGTGGGCCTTGTACTCGGACATGCTGAAGAATGGCATCATAATCTTGCAAGTTGAACATTCAAGCTAGGATGGCCCTCGGTGTGGCCCTGGGTCCTGCCAGGGGACCTAGTGCCCTGTTTGCACGTTCAATTGTGAACAATTTGGAAAAGCGCTTCTGATGGATACATCTGCCAGTGGATTCCTTTCCTTGTGAATATCCCCTGCGCCAGCATTCCACGGAACTTTTCTTCCCCAGCATTCCACGTCGACGTGGGCGACGTCACAATACATCGGCTCCGCACGCGACTCCGTACGACGTCATCGGAGCCATAAGAAGCCCACGTCGGCGTGATGACGTCAGTTCCCTTTTTTCCGCGCCGTCGACGCGCAACGGTTTTTTCCCAGTGCTCTCTAGATACTTTGTAATCTAGTGGTGTATTCTTGTTAAAATCGGAATGTCTTCGACGAGGAAGTCGGGCTTTAAGCCCTGTAGGGAGTGCGGAGGCCTGATGTCCATGACGGATCCGCATCAGAATTGTTTATGGTGTCTCTCTTCTGATCATGATGTGGATGAGTGCGGGTGCTGTAGGAGCATGAATCCTAAAGCACTGAAGGAGAGGAAGACCAAACTCTTCATGAAGAAGATCGGTGAGGAGAAGAGAGGGAGGAAAAAGGAGAAGTCCAGGCGGGAGTCTTCGACTTCGAGGTCGTCGAAGTCGAAGAAGCACCATAAGAAGAGGAAGCATTCTTCTCGGCGTCGGTCCTCGAAGTCTAAGAGGTCGAGGTCGGCTTCGCCTCGTCGACGTCAGAGCAAGATCTTGTCTCCTTCGCCTTCTCCGGATAAGTCTTCGAAGTCTCCCTCTCCGAAGCGGACTCCGGCTCGTTCCCCGACGCCGTCTCCGGCGCCGTCCAAGGCTTCGACTCCTGGTCGGGTGGAATCTGATGTGGAGCAGGAGCAGGAAGAGTCTGTCCCGGTGCCTGATGACTCCGTGGTTCCGGTGGAGGATTCGGAGGAGCCGACGCCTGTGGCTCCACAGGAGGATACAGGGGCAGTTCCTTATCCCCAATTCCCGGCTCCAGGTACGGATCCTTCGGGATTTCTGAATGCCATGTATGGCATTTTTCAGAGAGCATCCTTCCCATCCGGAGCACCAGCAGGTCCCGTGGGTCCGATGGCGTTTTCTCTAGGAGTGCCGCAGCAATACGCTCAGGCTCCTTTTCTGCCTTTTATGCCGATGGCGCCTTCTTGGCAGTTTCCGGCGCCGGTTGGGAATCCGGCTCGACCTCGGATGGATGGTCAATCTTCGGAGCCTTCTTTGACGCCGAGGCCGACTCCATCGACGCCGCATCCGGCGCCGCCGACTCCACCTGTAGCGCCTCCGACGCCGATGCCTTTGGCCCCACCGACGCCGCGTACGACGTCGACGACGCCGGCTCCCCGGAATCGATCGAGGCGGGAGGCCCAAAGGGTTTTGGAGGAGGAAAGATTTCGGGCTGAGGTGGAAGAAGGTGAAGTGGACTCTTCTTCGGATGAGTTTGGAGGTATAGAGGTAGCAAGTGGTTTGGATACCACCCCGGAGTGGGAGCATGCTTCTGCAAGGTCTTCTCCACCACAGGAATTGGCGCCCTACCATGTTGTGATCAAGAAGGCCGCGGAGTTGTTAGATCTGCAGCTGCCCTCTGTGGAATACAAGTCCAATCTGCTCACAGAGGTGTTGCACTCCCCGACGTCGGCTTCTGAGCCTTTGCTACCTTTCAATGAGGCTCTCTTGGAACCAGTATTGGAGGTGTGGAAGAAGCCTCTGTCAGCTCCAGCAGTTTGCAGGCAGGTGGCAAGGAGATACAGGGTTGCGCCAGGAGACCCGGATTTTTTATCCACGCATCCTTCTCCGGAGAGCTTAGTGGTGCAGGCTTCATGTTCTAAACATGCTTCGGGTGCTTTCCCCCAATCTCCTGCTGATAGGGAGTCGAAGAAAGTTGATCAGGCGGCCAAAAAGTCTTTCTCCTCAGGAAGTATGGCATTGAAGTCATCAAATGCTACGTGCTTGCTGGGGCGTTATGTTCATGCCCTGATGGACTCTATAAAAACTCTGGCCCCTAAGTTACCTGAGGGGGATAAGTCGTCCTTCATGGAGGTTGTGGCGGACACTCAGGCAGCTGCCAGGCAGGTGATCCAGTCTGGGCTGGATACGGCGGACTCTGTGGCGAGAATTATGGGGTCGTCCATTGCCGCGAGGAGACAAGCATGGCTCCGTTCCTCAGGGTTTTCTGCAGATGTCCAGGCCACGCTGGTGGATCTGCCCTTTGATGGACAAAAGTTGTTTGGGGAGAAGGCAGATTCTGCTCTTCAACGTTTTAAGGACAGTAGGTTAACGGCGAAGTCCTTGGGTCTGCAGGTTCCTGTGAGAGGTTCAACTTTCCGTAAGGCTAGGGGATTCGGAAGGTCATCCTTTCGCTCCTTTCGACAGCCACAACAACAGCAGCAACAACAGCAGCAGAATCCCCTCTATCGCTCCTATAGAGGGAAGCAAAGGGGTCGGAGAGGTTCTGGTCGTAACCCCTCTTCTTCCTCCTCCTCCTCTGCTCCAAATGAGGCTTCAGGGAAGCAGCCCTAGATCCCCCATCCCGGATCATGTAAGACCTGTGGGGGGTCGGGTGTCCTACTTTCTACGGGGTTGGAAATCTGTTACAACCGACCTTTGGGTTTTGAACCTCGTAGAGACTGGGTACGCCCTTCCCTTTCGGGAGTTTCCTCCCCCTTACCCTCCTTGCCAAGGTTATTGCTCGGAGGACCACCTGCTTCTCCTGCAGAAAGAGGTTCAAGCTTTGTTTCAGAAGGGCGCAATAGAGGTGGTTCCGGAGCAGGAAAGGGGTCAGGGATGCTACTCCCGGTATTTCCTGATCCCCAAGAAGGACGGCAGATTGCGTCCGATTCTGGACCTCAGAATCTTGAATTTTTACCTGAAACAGGAGAAGTTCAAGATGCTGACCCTTGCGCAGGTTCTTCAAGCGTTGCAGCAAGGAGACTGGATGGTGTCGCTCGACTTGCAGGACGCGTACTTCCATGTCCCAATCCTGAAGTCGCACAGGAAGTATCTCCGTTTTACGGTTGGGTCGCAACATTATCAGTTTGCGGTCCTCCCGTTTGGTCTTACTACTGCACCTCGAGTCTTCACAAAGGTGATGGCAGTGGTGGCTGCTCATCTCAGGAGGTCGGGGATTCCGGTTTTCCCCTACTTGGACGACTGGCTTCTGAAGGCAGAGTCCCCAGGGATGGTGCAGCGTCATCTGCAGGTGACAACTCAGCTGTTATTCGACTTGGGTTTTTCGATCAATGTGCCCAAGTCTCACCTGGTGCCCTCTCAACGCAACCTGTTTATAGGGGCAGTACTGGACACTACTGTGTGTCGAGCATTCCCTCCTCCTCAAAGGATTCTCGACATTCAGGAGATGGTCCCTTTATTCCACAGTGGAGCGGTTGTTCCAGTTCTGAAGGTCCTTCGCCTGCTCGGTCTGTTCGCTTCCTGCATTCTGTTGGTCAACCATGCACGCTGGCACATGAGGGCGCTCCAGTGGTGCCTCCGCAAGCAGTGGTATCAGCACAACGGGGATCTCGGGGAGTCGATCAAGATCTCCGGAGAAGCTGCAGCGGATCTGTCTTGGTGGAGCGTGGAGGGCAATCTGTCCCAAGGAAAGCCTTTCCATCTACCTCCATCGGTGGCCACAGTGATAACGGATGCCTCCACCCTAGGGTGGGGTGCTCATCTGGGGGATCTGGAGATCAAGGGTCTTTGGTCTCCAGAGGAGAGGTTGTTTCATATCAACCTTCTGGAGTTGCGGGCGATTCGTTTGGCACTCAAGGCCTTTCTCCCTTCCCTTCGCGGTCAGTCAGTTCAAGTCCTGACGGACAACACGACCGCGATGTGGTATATAAACAAACAGGGAGGAGTAGGGTCTCTTTGTCTCTGCAGAGAGGCCCTGCGTCTGTGGTCCTGGGCTCAGGACCATCAGATTTGTCTGATGGCAAATCATCTGGCCGGGGTGCTGAACGTGCGTGCGGACAGTCTCAGTCGGCAGTTCTCCGCCGACCACGAGTGGAGGCTCCATCCGGAGGTGGTTCGTCACGTCTTTCGGACGTGGGGGACTCCTCGGGTGGACCTGTTTGCCACCCGAGAGAACGCGCACTGCCCGTCATTCTGCAGTCTCCAGTTTCCGATGCAGGGGGCGTTGGGGGACGCGTTTCAGTTGAGTTGGGGTTCACGACTCCTTTACGCGTTTCCTCCCATACCCTTGATTCCTCGGGTTCTGAGGAAAATTCGCCAAGACCGGGCCCAAGTCATTTTGGTCGCCCCGGACTGGCCAAGAAGGGTGTGGTACACAGATCTTCTCCACCTCTCCTCGTGCCCTCCGCTCCGTCTCCCTCTGAGGGCAGACCTCCTCTCGCAGTCGGAGGGGCAGGTTCTACACCCCCCACCTCCAGAGCTTACACCTTCATGCCTGGAGATTGAACGGGGCAACCTGAGTTCCTTCTCTCTCCCACCTGATGTGGTGGACGTTATTTTATCGGCCAGGCGACACTCCACCAAGTCCATATACTCCTACAGGTGGTCTAAGTTTGTAAAGTGGTGTGGGGAGAGGTCCATTGACCCTTTAAAGGCTCATCTTTCTGATGTGCTTCAGTTTGCTCTTTCCTTGGCTCAGCAGGGCTGTGGCCACGGTCAAGGGCTACCTTTCGGCCTTATCGGCATTTCTGTGCCTTCCAGATCAGCCTTCGTTATTTAAATCTCCGGTTGTTCTGAGGTTCATCAAGGGCCTTACAAACATGTTTCCTCCTACTCCATTTGTAATGCCGCAGTGGGACCTTAATCTTGTCTTAACCTTTTTAATGGGGTCCCCATTTGAGCCTCTTCATAATTGTCCTTTGAGGCTGTTGTCCTTTAAGGTGGTTTTTCTTGTCGCCATAACCTCGGCAAGGAGGGTAAGTGAGCTTCAAGCTCTTAGTTCCAAACCTCCTTTTCTTACCTTACATGCTGAAAGGATGGTTCTCAGGACCAGGGCTGCTTTCCTGCCAAAAGTTGTTACTCCTTTCCATTTGGGGCAGTCTATTACCCTCCCTGTTTTTTATCCACCCCCTCATCCTTCCAAAGAAGAAGAAAGACTCCATCGCCTTGACCCGAAGAGGGCTATGAGTTTTTATTTGGACAGGACCAAGGACTTTCGTGTTGATGACCAGCTTTTTATTGGCTACGTTGGTCGTTCTAAAGGTAAAGCGGTGCACAAGCGCACGCTGTCAAGATGGATAATACTGACCATCAAGATCTGCTACGCCCTGGCTGGTAAGACTCCTCCTGAGGGTATTCGTGCTCACTCTACTAGAGCTAAGTCTTCATCATCTGCTCTGGCCCGGGGTGTTCCTGTGGCAGATATTTGTAAGGCCGCGACTTGGGCCTCCCTCCATACTTTCGCAAAGCATTATTGCTTGGACTCTGAGATGAGGAGGGAGGGCCACTTCGCGCGCTCTGTCTTGCAAGACTTTCTGGTATAGAAAGGTGGACACCCTCCTCCGGGAGTGGGGACTGCTGTGGGAATCTATTCACAAGGTGAGGAATCCACTGGCAGATGTATCCATCAGAAGAACAAGTTACTTACCTTCGGTAACGCTTTTTCTGGTGGATACAGTATCTGCCTGTGGATTCCTCACCAACCCACCCGCCTCCCCGTTGTCCACCTTTTGTATACCATGAAATAGGTCTTGTTTGAAATGCTTATATTTTCTCTTGTACATTTGTAGGTAATGCTTGTTCGATTAGCATTCCTTTGTTTTGTATGCTATGTATATGTATTGGTTTTTCTATATACTGTGTATACTTGGAATTGTCGTTGGTTCACCTGTTCGCCTCGAAGGCACGGAAAAAATGGGTGGATCTGACGTCATCACGCCGACGTGGGCTTCTTATGGCTCCGATGACGTCGTACGGAGTCGCGTGCGGAGCCGATGTATTGTGACGTCGCCCACGTCGACGTGGAATGCTGGGGAAGAAAAGTTCCGTGGAATGCTGGCGCAGGGGATATTCACAAGGTGAGGAATCCACAGGCAGATACTGTATCCACCAGAAAAAGCGTTACCGAAGGTAAGTAACTTGTTCTTTGGGTACAGTATGCAAGTGAACACCCTGTCGCCTGCTCACTCCACAGTAACCCACAACCCTCGACAATCGCCGTCCCTGCCCCTTACCTCACCACGGAGCTCCCTAGACATCGCTGAATGAATCCCTGTAACCTTCACCAGGTTTACATTTAGGTTTGGTTAGGGTTGGGGAGTTGGCTTTATTGCTTTGAGGAAGTACTTAGACTATTGCATTATGGCCGCTGGGTTAAGTAACACACTCTGGTAGGATGATGAGAAATTTGAAATTGTACCAAAAAAAAAACAGTGAAACAAACTATGCTTTATACACATACCAACCTCTTACTTAATAGTAATTCTGAGGTGCTGTATGGAACCAGTTGTACACTAAATAGTATCTTTCTTAAGGTCATGCATGCTAAGGTGGTCTGAATTCAGCCCCTCACTTCCCCCACCTATCACACAACACCTGTTGGGGGACAAAAAGGCTTATATCCTTTCCAGTGGGAAGAAATAACTCCAGACAAAGTGGATGCTATCCGTCGACTGAAAATAAAGGCTGATTCTAGAGCTACGGCTGCTCAACCTTTCCATAGTTGAGCATTGCAATGAGACCACTCTATAGGAGGCCATTCCACTGCAGTTAATTTCTACATTGAGGACTATGTAGGAAACCTTGATCTCTGGATACTGACTTCCATATTCTATTCTTTGGGTAAACACTAGTATGTGAGGTAAGTGATAAACATTTCAAAGGCTTATCCTTTGGGGTAAGAACAACCGCAAGAGCTTTCACCAAATGTGTGGCAGTAGTGGTGGCGGAGCACTTTCATGTCTTTCCATATCTGGATAGCTGGCTGGTAAGAACAGTTGGCAGCAGTGCCCTACTTGCCTTCAGCAGGCAGTGTCCCTCTACAGAAGAGGCTCCAATGTACATGTAAAAAATACACATCTCTCTCCACCAAACACAACTGTTTTTGTGAGTCATAGTGAGCATGTTACCTGGGAAAACCTATCCCAACAATAGACTGATGGCATTTCAAAGACTTCTTCCCCATTGCTAGATGTTGCATCCTCTGACTGTGAGAATGCACATGAAACTGCTCCGAAGAATATTTATTGAAGTAGTTCCAAATATGCATTTGTTAAAAACGCCCACTATAGGAGTGTCTAATCCACAAGTATCAGGTCAGTTTGATAATGTAAAGTTAGTAGAGCCCACAGTTCAGCACAAATTAAAATGATGGAACAACAAGAACTTGTTACTGGGCTGAACCTTTGTCGAACCTTCAGCCACAAGCAGCCATAATCACAGGCTCCTCCCTCACATGATGTGGGTACATTTGTTCTATCTGAAAATTCATGGACGGTGGTCTCAAAAACAGCAAACAGCATATCAGTCTGCTGGAGCTTAAGGCAGTTCATCTTGCACTACAAGTGTTGTGCACAATAACACGCAGAAATACTGTCCTCATAGGCACAGTCAACATGATCATTGTTTATTACAATAAAAAAACGGGGCACACGTTCTTCCCAACTATCAACCCTGGCATTAAAAATATGACTCATGGTCTTTCTTCTTGTGGAACATCCCCCAGGAGTGGACAACGATGGCCAAGGACTCTAGCAGTAGATTTCTTTGACACCGTAGAGAATGCAAAATGGTCAAACTTTGCTTTGAGGTACCCACTGACCAAGGGCAATGCTCTGTGGGTGAACTGATTAGTGATATTTTCCTCCATGTCCACTGATCCAGTAGTAAAGAGAATGAAATGGGCTCCAATGAAGGATATCCTAGTCAGTACAACTTGGGCGAGGCAACTCTGGTACTCGGCACTACTAGACATGTTGATAAACCCACACAAGAATCTACCTCTCCATGCAGAACTGTCACACAGTATTGGGTTCGGCTGCATCTCTCTGACCACACAACCTTAAATCTTGCATTTGGGCACGTTAAATGTTAGAATTTGGGTACTTTCAACGGACACGAGTGCATGCTCATTTTTTAGGACACTTGCAAGCTTACTGTAGACGCTTTATGTGCAGCAAAATGGGAAAGATTTGTTCTCTTCTATAGCACGAAAGCAATAAGCATCCACGACAGGCTTCAGTACAATATCTTATTTGATACTTGAAGCACCTGCAAAAGGCAGGTTTAACCTGCACATCATTAAGAGCTCCTTTGGCAGTCGTAGCAGCTTACATTCAAAATGGACACCACAAGTCTAGATTTAAAATTCCAGTTGTGAAAGCATTGTAGAGGGCCTAAGGTTCATCCTTTCCAGAACTCCACCAGACCCTATGGGATCTTAATGTCCTCTGTAGGCTCTTGGGATTCCCTTTGAGTTGGTACACTCATGCTTTACAGTTTTGAATTGAAAGTGGCTTTTCTCTCTGCTGTCCCTTCGTTGCAGAGACTCAGTGACTCAACAAGCCTTAATGGTAGAGGAACCCTTTATCTAGGTGCCCATGGATCAAGTTGTCCTTAGGCCACACCCTCGTTTTCTGCCTAAGGTTATTTCTTCTTTTCATGTTATTCAAACTATTGCTTGTGAAGTTTCCTTCGATGACCGCACTAGATTGCAGAAAGGGCTTTACACACTTTTCGAGGCTAGGAGAGCCCTCATTTTTAAATTGTGTAGAAAAATAAAGTAACTATTTGTGGTCTTTGTCAGTCTCGACTTAGAAAGGCTAATTTTCAAGTCTGGCATTGCAAGATGGATAGGTAAGTGTGCATGCAGGTGTTATGCAAGGCCAAAACAAGCATTGCATACTGCACAAAAGGCACACTCTGCTAGTAAAACAAAGAGCCACTGTGGCTTTCCTGGACAACTTCCAACTGAAGGATACTTGCAAAGCTGTAACCTGGTCAACCGCTCATACTTTGATGAGCAGTATTGTTTGGATATTCATGGATGCTGGGAGACACAAGTTGGGCACTAAGTTCAAACTTTGATCCTAACCACCTGTTTCTGCTTTAGAGAGGAAGGAGTTACTTTTCAGTCTGTGCGAAGCATGTGATCTACAGTAGCACATACTTCAAACCACACCAAAACGTTTTCTTGTAGCAGATATCATGCAGTGCTATAAATTTAGTTATAGGATCTTATTTCATCACATTTCTAATGAACCAGTGCGCATACAATGGTCTCTTTTGCTTCACTTCACATACTTTCTCTCACCCTCCTGCTAAACCACAATCTAAGAGGCAGTCTTTTTAGCTCTCACCTAGGCAGCCATGTATTCAGGATAAGGGCATTAAGCTCCGCCCATATTTTTAATTGGCTCATTTGATTGTCTTTTCCAAATGCTATTGTTTCTTTGGTTAATTTCTTTTCTAGTCCCTCCCTAGTACCGCCTTTCTCCTGTTGCACCCTCCCATAAGGACTGCCCCTGTTACTTGTGTGGTTACTCAAGATCTGTTATTTACCCTCTGTGACCTTTGTGAACATTATTTTCTTTTTGAAGCACACTGGCATGCCACATTGGAGCTTCAGTAATGGCGGCCACTTGACTTTCTTATACCGCAGCTCCCCCGAATCCTTTTTTTAAATATTTTTTTTTTAATGGAGCGGTAAGGATATAAGCCTTTTTGTCCACGCCAAGCTTGTTTTTTACTGTTAAATCTGGGGTAGCATGCCGCGTTTGAGCTTCAATAGTGTCAGCCCCACAACTTACTTATAGCACAACACGCCTAAATCCTTTGTTTTTTTTTTTAAATTATATTTTTTTTATGCAGCACATATGGTGGCCGTGCGACTGTCTTGTAGCGCCGCTTGCCAAAATCCTTTTATTTTGAAAAATATATATATATTTATGAAGTGCGGCATGCAAAGCTTGTTGTGAACATTTATCAGAATAGAGCTGTTTTCTGAGGGCGTCTATGTTCCATCCTCAGTTTCCGAACACCCTTCCACTTTGCAGCTTAGCCCTACCCCTATAAATCCCCTAATCGTAGCTTGACCTTTCCTTGTTTTAGACAGTTGCTCACATTGTACCTTGTGACCAAGTCGGCCACGTAAAACCTAATGCTTGCATTACTGAAAGTTTGAGCTGTTGCATTTTAAATAATAATGCAGCGCTAATAGCTCAAACTTTCAGTAGTGTAAGACCTATTGCATTCTAAATGTTTGTTCTGTCTGCTTTATGGGTTCTGGGGTGGGTTCTTGAGTTGTCTTGAAATGAGAACCTTTATTTCGAAGATAACCAACTTGTAATGTTTGCGACCAACACAAGATAGCAGCAGTTTGCAAAGCATGTGAATCTGCTGAACTACAAGCTGCAAACCACTTGCTGTAAGTTTTTTTTTTTTTCAATACAAAATGTGATCCTTGAAGTTAGGTTGACAGTGTACATGTATGTCTGCTCTCCATTTGATTTCATTTGCCATTTTCTGTGGTTTTAGCGATATCACACACCGCCTCGGTCAAGATCTTGTTCAGAATCTGAAGATGATGATAAAAGCAGTGAGACACCTCCTCACTGGAAAGCAGAAATGCAAAGAGTAAGAGCTTACAAACCTTCAAGTGGAGAAAAATGGAGTAAAGGAGACAAGTAGGTTATTAAAACTTCAAACTCTGTTGAAGATATCGATTTAGAGTGTATACATAATATTCAGACCTTTTTCCAAGTATTAGGACTGTCAGTAGTACAAGTCATATCCTCTAAGTGAAGATAATTTGTACATTAGGCTTGCAGACCAATGTTTGGTGAAGTTGGCATATTTGTACCTTGATTGCAATTAAAGGGCACATCAGTTTGCAATGTGGCCTGGTAAAATACTTTGTTAGCCATAAGGCACTGGTTAGGACTTGCTTTTGTAATTTGTGGGATGGAACGTTGTATTGGTTTTACTACAGTTAAAGAATTATGCATAGTCAAAACTTTTTCTCAAGCAATTCATTGTAATTTTCTTTGTAGGTTAAATGATGGCAAAAGACGGGAACATAGAAGTCTATCCCAAAGATCAAGGTCTTGGTCACATGATGGATATTATTCAGACTTAAGTAAAGAAAAACGCAAAAAGGAAAGAAGGACAAAACATAAAAAGAAGTCAAAAAAACAGAAACAATCTAGAAAGATTAAACAACCAAAGCCAGAAAAAAAAGCAGGCCTAGATGTGGGAGTGTCTCGTTCTTCTCTCAGGCGGACCAAAGGTTCCCACGGTCAGGAAAGAAGATCATCTTCACCATCTTCATCCTCTGTGTCTTCAAGACATTCATCTAAAAGAGAGTGGTCTAAATCTGACAAAGAGCAATCTTATTCTTCATCATCAAGAAAATCCAAGTCGTACTCCAAGTCCAAGTCCAGGTCCAGGTCAAGGTCATACGCTAGAGAGCGTTCAAGGTCAAGAACTGCATCTGAATCTTCAAGCAGAACGCTAAGTAGGTCAAGCTCCAGATCAAGGTCGCGGTCTAGATCCAGTACAAGATCTAGAACAAGATCTAAGTCGAGCTCTAGGTCCAGACATCGCAGGTCCGTTTCTAAATCACCCAAAAATAATTCCGCCAGACGAGCTGAAGGTAAAACAAAAGAAAATGAGCTCTCGAAACCAGTTGTAGAACATAATGAGAAAACAGTACCTGCTGAATCAGAAAATGTTCCTATAATTCCTTTAAGTGATAGCCCTCCACCTTCAAGATGGAAACCTGGCCTAAAGCCCTGGAAGCCATCATATGAAAGAATTCAAGAAATAAAATCAAAGACTCCTAATGCAGTAACAGTTCAGAGTGGTGGAGTATCCCAGAAAAAGCAAACGTATGCCCGTTCATACAATAAGCGCCAACCACGTTCAGACAGCGATCATAGTGAAGAGAGCTCAGGCTATCGACAAAAGTCAAGGAGTAGATCTTCTAGAAGTAGATCATACACCAGATCTTACTCTAGGTCAAGAAGTCGTACTAGCTCTAGATCAGGGTCTCGGTACTCAGCCACATCTCAATCCAAGAACAGATATCACAGTGCTAATTCATCTAGTTCTAGGTCATCAACATCTAATTCTGATAACGAAAGTGCCAGACGTAATCATAAGATGAAAACTATCAAACAAAAGAAAAACCTTACAGTAAAGACAATCGAAAGTAGCTCTGAAAGTATACTTAACAGTCAGTCAACTGTAGATTGTAATGAAGCAGCAGAGCAGAGCACAGCTATGGAATTCACAGATTCTACAAAAGGAAAATGTAGTCAAAAGAGGATGCACAAAACAGTTCATGAAAAAGCAACAAAAAATTCCCATTTTAACACCAATAAAAACATAAAATGCGATCAGACACGTGCATCTAATCAAATTTCAAACTCAGTTGATCCGGAATTGGTATTAGGAAATGATGCTAACACTGAGCTTTCTGAAAAACCTGAACCAGAAGAAGAAATATCTTCTGATAAACACCCTGATGATGAAAACCCAAATAGACCAGCACAGTCAAATAGTAAAGTTGAATCTACACCAGTTACAGAAAAAATAGAAAGCGAGCATCTCCCTGATGATCCCATTCCATCTTCTGGCAAGGAAGAAGGTGAAGCAAGTTCTGACTCTGAGATGGAAGTCTGCGATGTTAAAAGTGATTTGAAATCAAAAGCACAGTCCCCTGAAATTCAGAAACCTGTCATTTGTGATAAGAATTCTAATAGTCAGCCAGGCTCATCTGACGTTGAGAAGCCCCACTCTGCTTCTGAAAATCACAGAGAAAAGTCAAAGAAACACAAGCATAGGTCTACGAAGAAGAACCTAAAGAGGGCACGTTTAAAAAAAGCAAAAGAGAAGGCAAGGTTGAAAAAAGAGAAGAAAGAAAAACTTCAGAAACGGAAGCCAGCTTTAATATGGCAGCCTCCATTGGAGTTTGGTGAGGAGGAAGAAGAGGAAGTTGTCATTGAAAAGCCAATATCTAAATTTGTGAAAAAAGAAAAACGGCAACAGGCTGAAAACAAAACAACTCAAAATTTCAAGACCAGTAGAAAAACTGAATGTAATCCGCTGACGAGTCCCAGCCTTCCACGTAAAGAGACGAGTGACCCAACCAGCTCTTCAAATATTTCAAACCCGGCAACACATCATGAGTCAGGTGATGCACTTGCTATTGTTTCTGGAAAGAAAAGTGAAGTTGGTAAAGAAGATGATTCTCAGTCGGATGACAATATGGATATCTGTACGCCTGATCACATCTCACCAGAGAATAATGCAGAAGTGCCCTCCCCATTAGTCACAAGTCCTTCCATAATTATCAGTGGCCAGCCTTTACTAGCAGAGCATGCTGAGAAAGGCTTTCCCAATCTCACAAAAAGTGGGAATGAAAAAGAAAATCTTAAAGTTAACAAAACTGGAAAATTGAATAATGCTTTACCACTTGTGACTGGTGAGAACAATCACAATCAAAACGAACATATTACGAATTTTCATAACTTGGTGGACAATAAATGGAAACCTGTACAGGGTCCAACCAGCATAAAGGCAGCTTTGGCCCCTTTTAATATGGCCATTGTCAGTACTAACACGGAACAAGAAAGTAAACCTCAGGGCGTGAGAATAGAGATAAAAAGCAAAAATAGAGTGCGACCTGGATCCCTGTTTGATGAAGTTCGAAAGACTGCCCGCCTAAATCGGCGACCTCGAAACCAGGAGAGCTCAAGTGAAGAAAGTTCTGTAAATTCAGATAGTAAAAGCCTATCCAGAAGTCCAAGTAGGTCTCACAGCAGAAGCAATTCCCGCACAAATTCACGCTCCTACAGCCGCTCAAGAAGTCGATCGAGAAGTTCAAGTTACACTTCCAGGTATGCGATTTTTGAGATTCCTTTAATTTAACTTCCATATCTCTTTATGTTTTTTTACTAAACATTTTTCCTTTACATTTCGTTACTATATATGTTATTTGAGTGAACTAAAAGCAAAGATGCAGACACTTTATAAAAAGGGCAAGGACCATGTCGAAAGCGAAAGCAAAATTGAAATGGTTAAATTGCATTGGAAGTTGAGTGAGTTACGGCAATGGGGAAGAGGAAGTTTATAAAGTTCAACTGGTTAATGTGATCTCAAATTAGATTAAAGAAGTTAAATGCATATTAGTAAACTTGAATAGTTTATTGATTGTCTTTGGACAGTTCTTTCTTTTAATTTGCCAGACACAAATTGGTGTTAGTGCTTTTTACCCAAGGATACGCTATCACCCCCTGGTTTTTTTCATTGTTATTATAAACAAAATGTTATTGTTTTTGAAGGGAACATGTCACATAGTCACATTATCTGTCCATAAAACACACCTACCGATGACAAGTACAATTAGCAGCAAGCCCATTAGCTTATTCAAACCAGCATATACTACAAGAGACCTGTATCTGTTGCATTCTCATTCTGCTCCAGTGCCCATACCCAAAGCCCCAAACCATGTACCTCAAACATTTGCATGCTTAGTCGAGCATCCCCTTGCCTCATACACAGGTTTTTCTTGTTGCGCGCACTAGTCCTTCCTACACCTCCATAATGTTAGTGATGGGGCCTTGGGGGCCTTCTACTGGGCGGCAGTATCTCTTTTAGCCACTACAAAAGCAGTTTCCAAGAAAGCTCTGTCTGCCCAGAGCCTCCCACACCATCATCCACCCCAAGAGGAGCAGCAAAGGAGAGAGTTCCAGCTCCAAGTCCAATACTTCTGACAACTCATCACAACTGCCTCCCAGTAACCAGCTCTGATAGGTCAGGAGCACATCATGTAAAATAAATCTGCGGTCGTATAAGAACAGCGATAGCAGTCTGGGTCAGTGATTAGGCCTGGCAGGAGTAAAGTAGGCACAGATAAATTTGATTCTTAACACTCAGAAGTCTCTAGTGTGTCTGTTACAAAGATTGGGCAGATGGAGGATACTGACATTGAACTGGGTGGCAGAGGTCTGCCAGCTCCGCAGCACTGGGTGGAAGTAGCCACCATGGAGGAGAGACTGTCTGCATTTCTTATGTTTTGTAGGTTTCAATGGAGGCAATGTGGAATCTGTGAAACTTTCCGCCACTAAAAATGTATTCTGAATGTGGCCATAATATCCATACAAGTGAAAACAGAGCATCTAGATCCATATTGATGTAAGAGCCAGATTTGGAGGGCGTTTAATTGGTCGAAAGATCAAATCAAATAAACAAGTTTTATTGCATAGCCTGGTTCCCTCCTTAAACTCCTCCCAATAAGCACATCATATTTCCTTGTGCATAAATTCTATATCCTTATAGCCCGCTGCTGAGGGCTGTCCAGTTGTTAAAACCAAGTTATGGACTCAAGCTGCAGGTAAGGTCATATAACAAGGTAGAGGACCTTTAACAACCAGTATAGCCTGAGGCACATGGGCTATTAGGCTATTAAAATTTTTGTCAACTTGGGGTAAAATTCTCTAAATTTAGAAGGGAGAAACAAGGACACACATTAGAATGTTGGAGCTGAAGGCTTATACTAGCCATTATAAGCCCAGAGCTACTCCATTGTCTTCAATGGAGCTCTCAACATTCCACTGTTCTAATGAGAGCTAATGACCCACCTTAGCATGCACTCACATAGTTTAACTATTTATTTTCTTCTTCTTTCATTAAACATTCTAGGTAAATATTTCAAACTAGATGATTGTATCACCACACAAACGTCTGGTACAAGTAAAATCAACACCTGAAAGGTACCAGGAAGCACAAGTTCTCTAATTTCAAATGTATTTATCTCATGCTTTAGTTAATTAAAACATTTGCATGAAAGATTATAAACATAATATAGTTTAGAAGTGATAACATTCTGATTGTTACATCTGATTATCCAATTGAAAAGACTAAAAAACTGACGATAAAAAAGTGCTAATAAGATTCCTTAAATTAAATTCTACAGTGTGATCATCAAAATATTAATTGTTGGTTTATGTGCAGTTAGGAGTAGGATGACACAACGCTGGCATAATGCGGTGGGATTGTTGAAACCTGGCCTTTTGGTAGTTGAACATTGTGTTCGAGGCATATGAGCTGCAGATTACACACTTGTGCATAGATCGCCATCTGGTGTTGGGCCCAGATGTTTGAAGTTTGTTTTTCCTCTTGGAAAGTTTTTGGAAGTCACTAGGTCGGTGACTCCTCCTTTGGATCGTATTGCGCATGGGCTTCGGCTCCATCCTCAGATTGTTTTTTTCCGCCATCGGGCTCGGATGTGATCTTCGCGCTCCGTTTCCGAACAGCTTCCAGTTCGACGGTCAACGCGCAATCCTCACCCTAAACTGCGGTATTGTTTTGATCGCGATCTCCCCCACTCGACGCGCCTTCTCATCGGCACGGACCTTCAGTTCCAGTCGTCGACGACGGCCTTCGGGCCTCTCCAAGCTTCGGTCCTGGCTAATGGAAAGGACTCCATTTAAAAAGTGCCCTCGATGTGGGTCCAAATTCCCCCACACCGATCTCCACAAGGTATGCAATCTCTGCCTCTCCCCTGAACACGAGGCTCGAGACTGTCCGGCGTGTAAGTCCTTCCGGTCCAAAAAGACTATTCGGGACCGAAGAGCCAGAAGAACTATGGCGCACTCCTTGACGACTATTCCGGACAACATCTTCGGAGAAGGCATCGACGCTCCAGAGCAGTACACCGAAGAGGGCCTCGTCAGCGCTTCCGAGGCCGACGACTCAGAAGTGGAGGACATCACCCCGGCGCAGAGGGTCGTGAGTACTGATGCCACCCCCCCACACCCCTGCCGGCACTTAAAAAGGCTCCGGTCACGCCTTCGCCTCCGGGCCTAGGCAAGACCAAGAACACTGCTTCCAACACCCCACCTTCGGGCCCGGTGAAGAAGCCAAGCAAGCCTTCCGGCGGCTCGGGCTCGAGCCAGCCTACTCCCGGTTCCGATAAACACGCTTCGGCGCCGAAAAAGAAGCCGACCTCCATATCGACACCGAGCTCCGTACCGAAGCACTCTGGATCGAAACCCAGCTCTTCGACACCGACCCCATCTTCGGTGCCGACCAAAGCACACAAGGCCACCGACACTTCGAGGCCGAAATCCATCTCGGCGCCGACCAACCGTCCGGAGGTTCCCAAACCAGGTTCCAAACAACGAACCGGCACGGAAAAGCCTAAAAAGCCAACGGCACCGATTCCTTCGGCGCCGACGGACAGACCAGCCTCACCGGACTTATTTACACCAGATCCCTTGCAAAAAACACTCACCAACAATCCAAAAACTGGATATTTGACCCTTCTTCCAAAAAGAGACATTTGGAGAAGCCTGCTCCACCTCCAAAGAGGAAGGACTCTGCTACCTCCCCGTTCAGAATACCTTCCTCACCTCCTCCACCTTCTCCACCTCCACCCCCTCCGCCTTCTCCACCCCAACCTCATCGTTCTCCCACCCCTTCTCCACAAGATGATGATCACGGGGACCCATATGATGACACAGGGGATGTCCCACAGGACCTACCCACAGGGGACCCCTCTCCTACAGGATCCCCAGACCCATGGGACGACTACAATATACCTGATATCCCCAACGTCCCACAAGATGACCTTTACCCCTCCAGGCCATCTCCACCAGACGACTCATTGGGGTTCCACCACCTACTGCAAAGGGCGGCACACTATCACGGGGTAGACTTACATACCGACCCCGTGGAGGAAGATTTCCTCCTCGACATGTTCGACACCACACATAGGTCTACCTCCATATTACCTATGCTTAAAGGAGTGGTAAAGCATGCGCCAGATGTTTTTAAGGACCCAGTTAGAGCCAGGGTCATTAACCCGCGCATCGAGAAAAAATACATAGCTGCCCCCACAGATCCCTCCTACATCAGAGGGCCAGCGCCACAAGACTCTCTAGTGGTATCCACTGCACGTAAAAGGGCAAATTCCCAGGCGTCAGGCGAAGCCCCACCACCAAAGAGTCAAAGCTACTGGATGCATCAGGGAAACGCACTGCATCACAAGCAGCCAATATGTGGCGCATCGCCAATACTCAAGTGCTATTGGCCAGCTATGACAGGGCACATTATGACGAGTTAGAGAGCCTAATGCACCACCTCCCTGAGAAATATAAAGCTAGGGCCAACGAACATATTCAAGAGGGTAAATCAATTACAAACACCTCTATACGCTGTGCCTTAGATGCAGCAGACACCGCTTCCAGGGCCATCAATACAAGCATCCTCCTGCGTCGCCATGCGTGGCTGAGAATATCAGGGTTTAAACCGGAGGTACAAGCCTCCATCCTTAACCATCCCTTTGACCAGGAACATCTATTTGGCCCAAAGGTAGATGAGGCCCTAGAAAAAATGAAGGATACAGATACGGCGAAGTCCATGGGAGCCTTACAGTCACACCCTCCTAGACGCTCCTTTCGCCGCTCATCTAGAGGCTACTCCTCAGATACCGCATCCACTTCGTACAAATCCCCCACTCAGTCCACCTTCACGAGGGGTTATCAAAGAGGCGGCTATAGGGGTAACAATAATAAAGGCAGAGGCAAAACAAACAACGCCCGCTCTGCCACAACGCCTACCCAATGATTTCCCCCCCACTCCCCCAGACCATTTCACTCCGGTCGGGGGCAGACTCCAACATTTCCTTCCCGTCTGGGCTACCATCACCTCAGACAAATGGGTGACACAAATAATTCAATCAGGCTACTGCCTAGAACTGATATCTACCCCCCCAAACATTCCACCCAGGCAGCGCCCAATGTCACAAGAACATTTAATACCCCTAAAGCAGGAGGTAGTCTCCCTCCTACAAAAACAAGCAATAGAACCCGTTCCTACCAACCAACAAAACATGGGAGTCCCTATATTTTCTCATACCAAAAAGGGACGAGACTGCGGCCCATCCTAGATCTCCGGCCCCTAAACACATACATACACTCTGACCATTTTCATTTGGTAACGCTTCAGCAGGTACTTCCGCTCCTCTCCCAAAACGACTTTTTGACCACCCAAGATCTAAAAGACGCGTATTTTCACATTCCGGTGCACAAAGCTCACCGCAAGTACCTCAGATTTGTAGTGGACGGACAACACTTCCATTTCAAGGTGCTCCCGCCTAGCAGTGGTAGCAGCACATTTACGAAGACAACACATCCACGTCTTCCCATACTTAGACGACTGGCTGATAAAAGCCGGGTCGTACAATCAGTGTGTTCAACACACATCTACCACCATTCAATTACTCCACCAGCTGGGCTTCACATTAAACCACCAGAAGTCCCATCTCCAACCATCCCACATAAAACAATACCTCGGTGCCACCATAGACACCTCAAGAGCACTAGCCTACCCCAATCCGGCCAGGATTGCAAGCATTCAAGCTCTACGCGCAAAATTCGCACTGCAACACTCCCTTCCAGCTCGAGTGTTTATGCAACTAATAGGGATGATGGCCTCTTGCATTTTCATAGTGCCTCACGCAAGACTCCAGATGCGTCCTCTCTAAGAGTGCTTAGCGCGCCAATGGAACCTGGCCCAGGGTCACTTAACAGATCTGGTGTTGGTAGACGGTCGCACCCATCGCTCTCTGCAGTGTTGGAACACCACAAACCTTTCCAAAGGTCGACCGTTCCTGCACCCGGTTCCTCAAATAGTACTGACAACGGACGCATCGCTCTCCGGCTGGGGAGCTCATCTACTACATCTCACCACACAGGGCAAGTGGACACCTCAACAAAAGTTACTCCATATCAACCATCTGGAGTTACTAGCAATCTTCTTATCCCTAAAATTCTTTCAAACCCAAATTTCAGGCAAGGCAGTCCTGATCCGGACAGAAAACATGACAGCCATGTATTATATCCAAAAACAAGGCGGCACACACTCTCCACAGCTCTCTCTTTTAGCACAGAGCATATGGAGATGGGCGATACCCCAGAAAATCTTTCTCCTAGCTCAGCATGTCCCAGGAGTCCAAAACACAGTGGCAGATCTGCTCAGCAGACAGACACAACAGATCCACGAGTGGGAGCTTCACCCGCAAGTTCTTCACCCATATTTTCAAATGTGGGGGCATCCACAGATAGACCTCTTCGCCACCCACGAAAACGCCAAATGCCCAAGCTTCGCCGCCAGATACCCACACCCATTGTCCAAAGAGAATGCGATATGGATGAACTGGTCAGGCAAATTTGCGTACGCTTTTCCGCCTCTCCCACTCATTCCACTATTGGTGCGCAAACTACAACAACACTCCCTCACACTAATCCTAGTAGCTCCAACGTGGGCCAGACAACCGTGGTATACCACACTGCTGGAACTATCTGTAGTGCCGCACCAAAAACTACACCTCTCTCCACACCTCTTAACCCAGAACCATGGAGAGATCAAACACCCGGACCCAGCGCAGCTCAACCTTGCGATCTGGCTCCTGAAATCTTAGAATTCGGGTACCTAAATCTTCCCCCTGACTGTATGAACGTCATCAGAGAAGCTAGAAGACCTACCACTAGAGCGTGCTACGCCGCCAAGTGGAAACGTTTTGTTGTTTTTTGCCATAACACCATCAATACACTGGACGTGTCCATTCAACACATAATAGGCTACTTACTCCACCTACAAAGGTGCAATCTAGCCTATACGTCCATTCGACTACACCTCGCAGCTATTGCAGCTTACCTACAAAACAGGCAACATCTCTCACTCTTCAGAGTACCTGCCATGAAAGCCTTCATGGAAGGCCTTAAAAGAATAATTCCCCCCAGAGTGCCACCCTCACCTGTGTGGAACTTAAATATCGTTCTCACAAGGCTAATGGGGCTTCCCTTCGAACCTCTCCATAAATGCGAAATACAGTTCCTAACATGGAAAACCGCCTTTCTTGTAGCCATAACTTCCCTTAGAAGGGTCAGTGAGATACAAGCACCATTCAAGAACCTTTTCTCCAAATGCACCATAACAAAGTTGTTCTCCGTACAAACCCAAAATTCCTCCCTAAAGTAATTTCTCCCTTTCACCTAAACAAAACCGTAGAACTACCAGTGTTTTTCTCGCAACCACAGACCGTTGCAGAAAGGGCTCTTCACACACTGGATGTGAAACGAGCCTTACTCTACTACATTCAGAGAACACAACCTTTACGTAAGACCAACCAACTGTTTGTTTCTTTCTCTCCACCACACAAAGGTAACCCCATCTCAAAATGGGGGATAGCTAGGTGGATTGTAAAATGCATTCAAATCTGCTACCATAAAGCAAAGCGAACGCTATCCATTCCCCCGAAAGCCCATTCTACACGAAAAATAGGGGCTTCCATGGCATTCTTAGGGAACATCCCATTAGATGATATCTACAAAGCAGCTACATGGTCAACACCGCACACTTTCACCAAACACTATTGTGTAGATGTGCAAACTAAGCAACAAGCTAGTGTGGGCCAGGCTGTACTCAAAACATTATTTCAAACCACTGCAACAGATACGGGTGGTCGCCGCTAATGGTGGGTACTGCTATATAATCTATGCACAAGTGTGTAATCTGCAGCTCATATGCCTCGAACGGAATATGCTACTTACCAGTATGCATCTGTTCTTGACATTTAGAGCTGCAGATCTACACACGCCCACCCGCCTCCCCGGCTACCTTTATCTGTTCCAGCTTATCTTATTTAGATAGCACACACATGGGCATCTTCACTGTTACTACTACGCTCCATCTTTCCCTGCTGGCGAAAAACAATCTGAGGATGGAGCCGAAGCCAATGCGCAATACGATCCAAAGGAGGAGTCACCGACCTCGTGACTTCCAAAGACTTTCCAAGAGGAAAAACAAAATGCAAACATCCGGGCCCAACGCCAGATGGCGATCTATGCACACGTGTGTAGATCTGCAGCTCTACATGCCAAGAACAGATGCATACTGGTAAGTAGCATATTCCTTTTCAGAAAGTACAGATTTAATTTCTTTTCTTTTCCACAATGGCCATAAATTTCGTGAATCGTGCTACATGATGTATATTGGTTGCTTCATCACAAGCCTAAATTGCATGCTTGCAAGAACGAATTCCACACTGGTTAAAAAGTGGTTTTAAGATAATTTACCTCTCCTGTAAAAATTCAGGCTACATGCAGACTAAATGGACAATGGGTTCCTTGTAATTCCTACACAGTCTACTGTGGCTGATTGTCGTTTTACTTCAGCCTATTGGAAGAAAATCTAAGGTCGGCAAGCCTCTAAGTCGATATTGCAAAAGTTTTTTTGATGGTTTCTGAAAAACACATGCTCGGGACCGGTTGTCACCTGAACTTTGAATAGTTGTTACTAATCATCCAAGCATACGCACGCTTCACAATTTGCTGTTTGTCTTCTATTGATGAAAAACACTCCATGTTTTTTAATAGCTGTGTTTTAAATGTAGTGGAAGTGATAGGTGTGACTCAGAAATCCGTGATCTGAGGATTCTGCATAGACTATTCAAAAAAAGCATGTGCAGGTATATTCGTGCTTGGGTTTGAAATCTGCAGATCCAATTGGTGTTCTGATGTGTTTTCCTTTGATGTTCTTAGCTTTAAACAAATTTTTGCAAAAGACCCTCATCTTTCAGAGTCTCCTAGGCAAAATACTAGTCGGTAGATGTTTATAATCAGTTGATCCAAGAGCCTGGCCTTTTCTTTACACCTGATGTGCAGCTTTGCAAGAATAACTTTTAAACTTGTTTCCAAAGTGGGGCCCAAGTGTTTTTTGGCAAGACTTAGGCAAGCGTGCAATAAGGAAGAAGCTTTTGATTTTATCAATTGTGGGGGAGGGATGACCCGACTGTCCATTACTACTCCCATGTATATGTATTGGATATGTTTTTTCATTTGTATACCTTTCAGATGCCATGTTCCAGATTTCTTGACCTTTCTGACCATGACCATGATTAGCTTTGTTCAAGTTAACAGTCCATTTGTTTCACCCTAGTCATATACCTTATTTGATGGTTGTTGTAGATTGATCCTGGTCTTGGATATTAGAATGAGTTCTCTTGTGATTGCTTGAATGAAAATGCATTTAAGGATGTCTCTGTTAGAGTTTGGTGCGTTCCTAGTGCGATAAGGAATCGGACAACCTTTGTCTTGTGAATATTAAATGATACAGACAGTATTTAATAATAGATATGAAGAGTAAACCTATCATACTTTTTCTGGTGGTGGTTTTCAAGAATTTGACTCAAATTATGTTCACAATACATAGTTTGTCAGGCTTTTGTTTAAATTGGCTTGTATAGTAGAATAGGGAGATATTGTTCTGGCACTGATATATACTTAAATTTAAAACTTAATTTCAATTGTAGGTCAAGAAGTCATTCTAGAAGTCACAGCAAAAGACGCTACAGTAGACATCGAACAAGAGGTCGTAGTTACTCCTCAGACCGTTATAGAAGTCGTAGGTGAGCTCTTCTGATTTATCTATTGATCACATTATTGCCCAGTTCAGATATAACAATATTCATTCATCAACCACATTTTACATTCTTCAGTACTGATGCCTAAACACTTTTCTTACCTTTTCAGTTTCAGTTGTATGAAATTGATTACAAATGCAAAGTCATTTGTTTAAAAAAATCTGCTTTAACTAATAGTACTATCATGTCTTTTAAACTGTCTGCAGAATCAACTCATCAGTCTATTTCAGCGTGATCATTACCATGACTGCATCTCTGTAATTTATGAGTGGAAAGTATTTTTGTGTTTTCACCAAATCCTTGAAAAAAGAATACACATATATACATATATAATGCATTTTTTGTGTTACTAATAACTTTGGATGCGTTTGATGAATCTCGATGAATAATTTTTTTTAAGTGCTTCTTTTTGACTAGTTTGCGCATGCAAAGGTTCGGGTGATTAAACCGTCAAGCTGGGGGGAGGGTGGGGACTGAAGGAAAACAAGGGGTCCCAAAACCGATTTTCGCCATTCATTTTCTATGGAGGCATTTTTGACACAGCTACAGCTTTATCCGCTGAACAAATTTACTCCAAATTTGGCAGAAAGTTAGATCTACATCCAGAAAGAGCGAGTTTTGTTTGGTCGAAGTCTACCAGACGCTAAAGACATCTTGCAGACATTCAGAAATCTGACCCAGGAAAGCAACCCCTCTCCCCACCCGCGTTGCTTACCATTGGCTTTGTGGTTGGTAACTAATATATTTTTTGGCTTTCCATTTGCTTGCTTTATTTGTTTTAGGCTGTCCAGCTTGAGGTAATCCCTCCCGTTTCCAAAGACCTTGTTTACTTTATTCTTCCACAAGCTTGCATTCTGTACATAGGCCTTTAAATCTTGTTCTTATCTTGTCACATGTGCATTCTGAGACCGAGGTCAAATTTAATTCTCTGCCTTCTAAGGGATCTTGGTGTTTACTTTTTTTTCTCTTACTTCAAAGTGAGATAATTTATGTGCCAATCCTGCTAAGTACCTGTGTAAGAGAAGAGGGTGTAGGCTGTGTTTTTTCTCTAGTATAGAACAAAACAAATTAACTGTGCTGATGTTTCGGAATATATCAGAATTAGTACAAATGTACCATTCCGCTGTTGCCCAGTCAGTGGGCGGCTGGGTTGAATGTGTATTTTCATGAAAATCAATGTCTGTTTTAAAAAAAAAAAAAAATAGAAGAAAATTAGTACGAATGAACCACATTTTTTAAAATTTATTTTTATTCTGAAGTGTGGTGGAAACAAATATTTGAATACGATCAAAACACATCAGTGTACTTTGTGATGAAGTTTGCACACTATAGTTCGTGTGTTGTAAAACCATATTTCGGTGCAAATGTATGGTCATTTCAACTTAAAATATGTTGTCTGTAATGGCATTGCACTACCACATCATGCATACTCCACACTACGCCACTCCACTGTATGCCCTTCCACTCTATACCATGCCACTTCATTCTATGACACTCCACGGCGTGCTACTCAATGCCCCTCCACTCTAAGACATGAAACTCAACTCCACGCTATTTCAATCTGTCACTCACGCCCCTCCACACAACTTACCCCACTCCAATCTACCCCACTCAACTCCAGTGCACCAGTCTACCCCACCCCCACTCCACAACAATCTATTCTAGTCCAGTCTACCCCATTCCACTTCACCCTGTCTACCCCACTTCAGTCTATCCCACTCCTGTCTACCCTATACCAATTTACCCACCCCACTCTACCTCATC
Organism: Triturus cristatus; assembly: GCF_964204655.1. Lineage (NCBI taxonomy): Eukaryota > Metazoa > Chordata > Amphibia > Caudata > Salamandridae > Triturus > Triturus cristatus. The sequence continues at coordinate 948,416,153 of NC_140593.1, forward strand.
CAAATCTAACCCACTCCACCCTAGTCTACCCCACTTCAAACAGCCCTACTTCAATATACCCAACTGTAACCCAATCTACTCCACTACAGTCTACCCCACTCTAATCCATTGCACTCTACCCCAATATACCCCTCTCCAGTCTACTCCACTCAGTCTAACTCAATCAACCCCACTGTGAGAAAGTGCCTCTTTTGACATGGTTAGCCCCCACTTTTTGCATGGTACTTGATGTGGATTGGATTGTAGTGCACAGGGTCCCTGTCAACCAGGTCTCCTGTGCCAGTGCTTCTTCCTTCTAAACATATCCAAAATTGGTACTTACGCACCCTAGGGCCTGGAACCTGAAGAGGGTCTCCTGGGACCCCCTTACTAGGACTATGCCACTTCCCTTGCAGCTTGCATGCCACTGTGAGGTGAAAAACAGTCGACATGGCACCCTGCCTGGGTGTCATGCCAGCCAGCACCGCTGAAGGTAAAGGTAAGTCACCCCTCTAGCAGTCCTTACTGCCCTAAGGCAGAGTGCACTATATCACAGGTGAGGGCATATCTGCATGAGTAGATATGCCCCTACAATACTAAGTCAGTTCTTAAATATTGTGAGTGCCAGGGAATCCATAAGGAGTACATGGGCTGGAAACTCGACAACTCAAGTTCCCCAGCACCATGATGGCTTCACTGAAACGAAGACTGTTTGGTACCAAACAACTCCTTGTAATAAATCCCCACTGATGCCAGTGTGAGATTTATTAAACCATGTACTCAGAGGTGCCCCTGAAAACCTACCCACCCTGGTGTGGTCACTGACTGGCTTTAGGCAGCCTGCGACACAGACATTTTTCTGTACTTCTGGGTGGAGAGCCTCTGCTCTCTGAAACAGAAAGAATGCACATCCTGGGTGGAGTTGTCACACCTCTACCCCCAGGATGGGCACAGTGCTCTAAGGGGAAGCTTCAAAGGCCTGTAGCTTTTGTAATGCGGACCCCAGCATCTGCTGCTAGCTGCAGATGACAGTCCCCAGTTTACACCACCACTTTGAGCAGGAAAACTTTGAAAGATTGAGAGGTGTACCCACCTTTGCCAACTCCACTCCTCAGGAGTCGTCGAAGTTGAGCACACTTTTCAGTCCCCTCCATCTTCTTTTTTTTGTTGTTTTTTTTTCTTCAAAGTTATGTTTATTAAATTTTTACAGCTTACAATCGGGGATGGTACCTTCACATGATCCCGCGCAGGGGAACAGAAAACTTCAGCATGACCATAACAGTTGAATGATTTGCCTTCATCAACACAAAACCAACTCCTTTTCTCGATAGGTAGGCCGACTGGAGAACACAGTTTCTAAACAAAATGGAGCTTAAAAAGAGTCTGTGCCGAGGTACGAAGCAAACAGGCAGGTCTGTAGAAAGTTTAACTTCCTTCTGCGATGGCAACCTCCCCAAGTTGCGCAAGTGGAATGCCAAACATAGCATAAAGAAACATAAGGAAAGAAAAAGAAAAAAGCATGTACAGGTGTTTCCCAACGTGGGATACTAGCAGTATAAGATCAAAAGGAAAACCCCTACCCCCCAATGCCCACCCCCCACCCTACCCGTGGTGGCGGCAAATCACAAACATTCGAGATGGTATGCGACACATGGCTCTAATCAAAATTGAAAGAGGTGGATGCTTCTTATGGAAGAGGGACAAACAGCAGCTGGGAGGACTCTGGAAAGGAAGGAGACAAGGGGTCCCCACTTAAATTCAAAATTCTTATAGTTATCTCTAAAAATATCATCCATACGCTCTAAGCTAAGCAATCTCCAGAGGCGGGAGTGCCAAAGGGAAACCGCAGGAGCCTCCCTCCGCTTCCAAGCGGCTGCCAGGGTGACTTTAGCTGCTCCAATACAGAGCCACATAATCATTTTATCGGCCCGTGTCTGATGTTCTAGGGAGGCATCACGAAGCCCCAGAACCACTCCCGCCATGGTAGTGGGGACGGGGTAACCCAGCATATCTTTGATATGCGCCAGGATTTCTTCCCAAAAGGGGCGGATAGTCGGGCAGTCCCACCAAATATGTTGGAAGTCCCCAAGCAACCCACACCCTCTCCAACATCTATCCGAGGTGGCAGGGAAGGTCTGCCGGAGTTTGGCTGGATGCAAATACCAGTCCATCATAGTCTTCAGGTGTGCCTCCCTGACCTCTGTAAAATAATTGAATCATGCAATGTCGGACCAAAGATGCATCCATTCCTCGTCCGAGATAGGACGGTGGATTAAGTCCTCCCACATAGACATATATCTGGGGCGTGGGGATGAAGCTGTTTTAAGAAGGAAGCGATATATGATCGAGATCACCCCTTTCATACTAGTAGTCTTGGTGAGATAAGCCTCAAATTTTGTGAGGGGCCGAGTAGCAGCGTCCCGCACTGGAGGAGAGAGGGCCCAATGCATCAATTGTGTATAATGGTATCGTTCAGCATTCTCTAGTTTATAGTCTTGCTTGCACTGATCAAAAGTGAGTGGGTCAGAGTTATGGAACAAGTGCGTTAGAGCCAAGCAGCCTCCCTTTCTCCAGGCATCAAAAGGACCCTCGTATTGGGCAGGAGTGAATGCTTGATTAAAATGGATCGGGGTAAACGGGGACGGAAACGTGGTCCACCTATCGTCACCCGAGACCGAATCCCATACTTTAAGAGCGGTGCGTGTAGGGGTGCTGATGTACGTGTTCCGGGGTCTATCCTGCCGCGCGCGCCACACCAGGTCCCAGATGGTTTGCCCCGTCACACTACGGTCCATATGAAGCCAGTGTTTCTCGGAGTCCCGTTGGGACCATTCAGTTAGAACTCTCAACTGCACTGCTTTGTAATATAAGAGGATGTCCGGGAGGCCCACGCCGCCGTCAGAGCAGGAGTGACGCAACAGAGAATAAGAGAAGCGTTCTCGACCTCCCTGCCAAATAAAACGCAGGATCATGGACTTCACTTTGCGGAAGAAATCAGGCTCCAATTCAATGGGTAAAGCTTGAAATAGGTAGAGAAGTTTGGGCAGGAGAGTCATTTTGATCGCATGAATGCGGCCTGGCCAAGGCAAGAAGAGAGGCTTCCATTTCGTGAGTTCTGTTTGGATACGTGCTAGAATGGGAGGGAAGTTGGCAGCATAGAGCCCCCCAATTCTCGGCGTCAGATGAACCCCCGGGTATTGAATAGAGGAGGTAGCTCAGGACAGCGGGGTGAGAGATTGAAGCCGGAGAACCTCTGCAGGTGAGAGGGTAAGATTGAGTATGTATGATTTGCCTAAGTTGGTTTTGAACCCTGACACGAGCTCAAAACGCTCAAGTTCCCCCTGCAAGGGCGGTAGGGACGACGCCGGTTCTGACAGGGATAAAAGGACATCGTCTGCGAACAGTGATATCTTATGGGATTCTCCTGTAAATGGTATTCCCTGGATGGCAGGGTTATTCCTGATCGCTAGAGCCAAGGGTTCAATGCTGAGCTCAAATAGTAAGGGTGAGAGGGGACATCCCTGGCGAGTGCCTCTCGAGTGGAAAAAGGTAGAAGAGTGTACCCCATTAATCACCACTCTAGAGCGGGGGAGACGGTAGTTAGCTCTTATCATGTTGAGAAATTTAGGCGCGAAACCGAATGCCCCAAGCATGCAAAATAGGAGCCCCCAGTCCACCCGATCGAAGGCCTTCTCGGCGTCCAAGCCCACCAAGACTGCAGGGATCTGACGTTTATTGGCCTTTTCAATCAAGTGCATGATTCTATGGGAATTATCGTGCGCCTGACGCCCTTTGATAAAGCCCGACTGATCTGGGTGAATAAGGGCGGGCATAAGGTCATTTAGGCGTTTGGCGATAATCGAAGAATACAGTTTAGCATCAAGATTGAGTAGGGCAATCGGCCTATAGGAGGCTCAAAGCTGGGGGTCCTTCTCCGATTTGGGAATCACGGAGATCACGGCTTCAGACATGGTGCCGGAAGCTGAACCTTCTTCCGCCATTTTGTTGAAACGACGGACAAGATAGGGAGAAACATCGGGGGCAAATGTTTTGTAGAAGAGAGCCGTATAGCCATCCGGCCCTGGGGCTTTGTGAGATTTCAGGCTGTGAATAGCCCTGGTGACATCCTCCAAAGTGATAGGAGCAGTGAGTAAGTCATTCCAAGCAGCCGACACCTGGGGCAGAGACAGCGACTGGAGGTATTCCTGCTGAGCGTCCGCGTCCAAGGAATCGCCAGAATATAAGTTCCCATAAAAAGTCCCAAATAGCTCTGCCTTGTCCCCGTCCCTATGAGTAAGTTCCCCCAAGGGACCCAGAATGCCGTCCACGTATTCCTTCTCCCGTTTGCCTTTCAATTGTCTGGCAAGGTGTTTCCCAATTTTATTGCCCTGGGTGTATGATAGGTGCCGTAGCTTAAGAAGTGTGAATTCTGCCCTGTTATTGTAAATGGCCTTGAGTTTACCTCGGAGGGCTGTAAGGCCGCGTAGCGTTCGCCTTGTGGGGTTGGCCTTGTGGGTACGTTCAAGAGCCGTCAGTTCAGTCTCTAGTAGTTCTCTCTCGTGGGCGCGCTGCTAACTATACACTCCCCTCGAATAACAGCCTTTCAATGTATCCCAGGTAATAAACTCCGACGTGTCTTCTGGCCTATTAGTGTCGAAGAATGCCGCGATGGCGTTTCTGATTTTGGAACAGGATTCCTTATCACGCGAAAGCGACGGAGGGAAATGCCACCTGGGAGTGGTCGGGGCAGCCCCTAGCCAATTGAGACCAGGCTGTGATCAGATATCGAGAGGGGAAAGATCTTGGCGTCCTGTAACACACCTTGCAGAGACTGGCTAACAAAGATGTAGTCCAACCGGGAGTATGTACGGTGGACATGTGAATAAAACGTATAGTCTCGTGATTGTGGGAAAAGAGCGCGCCAAGTATCAAGGAGGCCAAGATCATGCATGTGTTGCTGTGTCTCCCCAGAGAAGGAACCCAGGCCTGCCCGTTGAGCGTAGGAACTGTCCAGCTCTGTTTGCCATATTAAATTAAAATCGCCCATAAGAACCAGCGGTCCCTCTGCAAAATCAGTCAATTTCCCCAGAAATGTGTTGAGAAAAACCGTCTGACCGGTATTGGGGGCGTATAACGCCGCAAAAGTGCAGACTTTCCCTCTAAGGCGACCTTTAGTCATATCCCAACGCCCTTCTCTATCGCTCTGAACCCCCAATGGTTGAAAATGTGTAGAAGAGCGAAACATGATGGCCACCCCTCGATGTTTCGTGTGGGCAGAGGATTTATAAATTAGGGGAAAGAGCTTGTGTCTGAGACGTGAATCGTCAGCCCTAGCTGGATGCGTCTCTTGCAGGGCCACGATGTCGAGGTGATGGTCAGTAATATATTTCCATACCCTGTGCTGCTTTTGGGGGGAGTTGAGATCCCTAACATTCCAAGTTCCAATTGAGATCCGCATCACATCACAAAAAGAAAACTACATCCCTTCCCCAGCCTGAATACTCCCAACGCACCGCCACCCCCAAGCCGCTCCACTGGAGAAGCAGAAGATCAGAGCCCACTGGCCGTCCCCTCCCGAAAGCGTGAAAGACCCCCTTAAGCCATGGTAGAAAGCCACCACCACCACCCACTCCCCCCCCCCCCCCAAGAAAGAATGAACAAGGAAAAACATAGCAACAATTCACACGTAACTGAAGGTCCCTTCGTGGAGCCCAGACGGCCCCTCTGAGACCACGGGGGACAACAGGTCCGAGGACCCGGTCCACGCCCGCCTCGGCGGGGAAGTTAACCAATAGCAAATATAAGCGGCTCTCAGGAAGGCCACAGAAACAGTAAGGCCAGACCCAACGCCAGCCCAATCCTAGACACTCGCACTAAGCAGGCAACCATATTGGAAAACAGAACAATCATCACAGTGTGGCTCACAGAAGGTATCCGCAAGCTAGCCATAATACACCCTGGCTTGACTAGACCACGGTACTAGTATCCAAAGGAAACAACATCAGTCTTACGTATGCAGTCAGCAGCGTCCATGGCCCCATCTCCTTGATAGGAAGGATCCGCAGCCCCAGCGGCAGAGGCCCCAGCAGGGTGCAGGGCTCCCCCGGCAGGAGCCGGGCCCCCGTGTATCAACGGAGGCTCCTAGGGGCCGCTGCCAAGCCCGCAAGCAGGCCAGGAGACGAGTCGTATAGCCCCCGGGGCCTCCAGCAGACGTTCAGCGCCTCCCCCTGCGGGACCAGGCAGAAGATGATGAAGAAGCTCCTCGGGCGAGTCCGGTACTTGTGCCCTGGACGTTGGCATCTCCTCCAGAGGGAATGCCTAGCAAATCCAAGCCTTCCTGAAGGTCGGTAATATGGCATAGTTTATTCTGAAATTCAAAACTGAGCCCAAAAGGATACGTCCATCTGTATCTGATCTTGTCGTCCCGCAATTTAGTGGTAATAGGTCTAAGCAGTTGTCGCCGAGCCAACGTCGCTGGAGCAACATCTTGGTAGATGGTGCAAGTATGTTCTTGGAATGCGATGGACTCCCTAGCCCTGGCTGCCTGGAGCACAGCCTCCTTGACCCTGTAGGAGTGGAATTTGGCCAGGACATCACGCGGCCGTCTCTTCTCTCCCTGTTGTAGAGGCCCCACCCGGTGAACTCTGTCCAGTTTTATTTTGAGACTGTGGAGACACGATTTCCGAGAAGAGACCGACCACAAAAGCCTCTAGGTCAGGCCCCTCAGCGCCCTCCTCCAGGTCCCTAATGCGTATGTTCTCCCTCCGAGCCCTATTCTCGAGGTCCTCTGCCCGCAGCTACGATTGATGGAGCTGCTCCTTAAGGAAGGTGACATCGTCCCGTAGGCCGGTGGAGAGCTGCTCCTGTTCCTGGTGGTGGGCTTCGAGGTCCAGGACTCTGGTGCCGACTGAGTCCACATCCCGTTGTAGGGAGGACAGACGCTCGGTCAGGTCGGCTCGTAGCTGGTCAATGGAAGTTTTGATGTCGTGTCAAATGTCCTTGCGTATTTCAGATTGGAAGTCCTTAAACATAGTTAGCAGATCGGCTTTCGTGAGCGCCATCTCAGCGGAGCCTGCGTCACCCCGCAGCGAAGAGCGCCTATCTGTGGTTGAAAAGAAATCGGAGACCTTGCCTGCAGACTTGACTGTTGTCTTCTTAGGCGGCATAGGGCAGGACTATCAGAGTCGGGCTGGTGTAGGCAGCGCTGAGTGCACCAACTCCGGACCGGCTAGTGATCGCAAACGACGGCAATAGGATTGACTGCCTTGCCACAAGGCCTCGCACCCCAACGCCAGCGGGGCGCGCCGCTCAGGAGCTCAGTCAGGAAGCTCTCGGGAATATACTCGTGGCCCCGTCAGTGGGTGGAATCGTGAGGTTCAGGAGAGTTTCAGGGCCCAGCGGACATTCCTGACGCGGTGCTCCCGCGATGAACCACCGCAGTGGGGGCAGTACGATGCTAGCTGGTGAGGAGCAGGGTCCCCAGCCTTGAGGATCGCGTACTGAAAGCGCTGGCGGTGCGCGCGATGAAGAGGAGCTGTGTAGGCTTGATAAGGCTGATCAGCAGTAGATGACAGGTCCCGTGCCCTCGGGCCTCACCCAGAGAGGCCACCCAATGCCCAGCAGAACGAAGATTCCGGGCTTGACGCTCAAAGGGGCCCTCTCCGACAAAGCGGGCAGTCGGCGCCGGGCCGCCGGTCAGGAGCGCGAAGGATCGCCACAGTACCTCGCGCTGCCGCCATCTTGAAGTCAGGCATTCATGGAGAGACACCAGCCGACCACTGCGTCGAAACGCCGGCACCACCGCCGGTGCCCCCAGGCCATCCCATGCTCACCGCGCAGTCCGACGATCGCCAGAGGTCCTCACAGCTGCCTTGGGTCCGCGCAGGGCTCCGGTCGCCGCTACGGACCTGCCGCCATGACGCTCCGGCGTGTCCCTCACTGTCCCGGCAGAAGAGCTAATCCAGCAACGAGCAGCGCTCACCACCACCCGCCGCCACTGCCACACCGTGCCACGCACCCGCAGCCCTCAGTGGCGATGAACGTGAGTTGCCGCAGACGCTGCTATCCCCGTCAAGGCGGCCCGGGAGCCGAGACGGATTAGGTCTGATCGGCCACCTTGCCCGGCCACGCCCCCCAGTCCCCTCCATCTTGACGATGAGTTAGGACTATGCCCCTCTCACAGGTGGGTGACACAATAGAGGATGTAGTCCGGTGAGGTCCTACCTGTAAATCTCTTAAAACTCCCCCCAAATCTCGTATTTAGGAGGCTCTATCATACCTTGAGACTAGTTACCTGTGACCTAAAAAGGACAAAGCAACGCCGTGCAGTGAAGCCTGAAGATGACTACTGCCTTGGCCCCAGCCCTACTGGCCTGTCTCCAGCTTCAAGGAACCTACGAGAAGACGACACCAGTCCTGCAGCCAGCAACTTCCAGAAACCTGAGAAAGACTGCCTAAACGTTGACGAAGACCAGAACTCCTGAGGACAGTGGTTCAGTCCCTAAGAATCCTACACTAAAGACCCCGGTGCCAGCTGGAACCGCGAGTCCTGACCACTCTGCACCCAATGCCTACGGCCCGAGTCTAGTTGGCACACTGACCCAGAACAGGTTCCCCAGCTATCCTGACCTCAAGTCCAGAATTGACTGAACCCGCCTGGACTCCACGATGACGCCAGCAGCCTGACTCCAGAGGCTTTCCCTGCCTGGCTCTGGTAAGAAGACTCCAACGCCCAAAGGCACCCCTGCAGCTGAAGCCCTTGGGCTTTGGAGAGCTGAATCGACAGTGCCCCTACGACCCCCTACACCTCTACTTACCTCTGCTGTCATTGGCCTTCCTCCTGCAATCTCCGGTGCAAAGCCTGAAGCCTGTTTATCCGAAGCAAGTTCTTCATTGAAAAGCATTGGGTGCCCAACGCTGAATTTGCACCCTGCACCCAGCCGCCCCAGTGCCGCTGGTGGTGCAGTTTTGGTTCTCACCTGATCCTTGCTGACCTTGGTTCCAAAGACTGGAACTGTAAGTCAGGTACTTAGTTGTATGAAGGCAATATTCTTTTCCTCCATAGAATAACATTGAACTGTTCAGAAATTGCACTTAGTGTTGACTTTTGAAAGTGAAAAGTATTTTTTTTAAACGTACTGGCCTAATTGTGAAGATCTTGGTCTTAAATTAAAACACAAACCTTATTTTGTAAAATGAGTGTGGATCTACTTTTTGAGTCGTGTCAGTAATTAGTTGTGTGTACAATAAATGTCTTGCACTCCTCTGTGCCTCTCTAGGCCTAAGGCTGCTTGGCCACACTACCATGAATGGAGCATCTTGGGTTTGCATTAAGCCCTGTACACTTCTGGGGGAATCTAGACTCTGTGCACGGTATAACCACCTACTGGTATACAGAGCCAGCTTCTTACTTCCACTCCACCCCAGTCTACAGCACTCCGCTCAAATTTACCCCACTCTGCTCCAATCTACCCCACCTCACTCCAATATACCCAAATGCAACCCACTACAATCTACCTTAGTCCCAATTTAATCCACTCCACTGCAATCTACCCCACTCAACCACAGTCTACCCCACTCCAATGTACCCCAATCCACTCTTCCCCACCCTACTTTACCGCACTCCACTCTACCACACTCCACTCTACCCAAATGTACCCCACCCCACTTCAATCTAATGTACTCCACTCTACCCAACCTCACTCCAGCCCAATCTACTCCACCCCAATATACCCCTATGTACTCCACTCTACGTTTCCATTCTATACATCAATTTATCCCATTCCACCCCACCCCACTGCAATCTACCCCTCCCCACTCTACCCCCCTAGTTTAACCCACTCCACTCTAACCCACTCCAATGTATCCCACTCCAAACTAACCCCCTCATCAACCCTCTTCTACACTAGTCCACCCAATCTACCCCACTCCACCATAATCTATCTTACTACACTCCAATCTACCCCACTTTACTCCTTCCCAATCTCACTGCACTACAATCTCTACTCCAATCTATCCAACTCCACCCCACTCCAATCTACCCTTTCCAATCCACAGAATCGACCCCACTCTTATCTCCCGCACTCCATTCCAATCTACCCCACTCCACTCTGCCACATACCACTCAAACCTACCCCATCACATTTCAGTCTAACCCATTCCACCGTAATCCATCCCACTGAAATCTACCCTGCTCCACCCCAAACAACCCTACTCCAGTCCTCCCCACTCCAGTCTCCTCCTTTCCAGTCTCTTCCTCCTCCACTCCAGTCTACCCCACCCACTCCACTATTCCCAATCTAACCCACTCCAATCTACCCCAATATATCTCACTTCACTTTACCTACCCCATTTCAATCTACCCCACACCAGTCTACCCCATTCTACTCCACCCCAATTTACCCCCTCTACCACCCTCCACCTCACTGCGGTCTACCCCATCCCAATCTACCCTGCACCACTCCAGTAGACCCCACTCTCACAATCTACCCCACTCCACTCCAATCTACCCTACTCCACACTACACCAATCTACCCCCACTGTATTCTGTTCTACCTTATTTTAATATGCCCAATCTACCACCCCATCCCACTTTTCCCCAATTAACCCCATCCACTCCAGTCTACCCCAAATTATCCCACTCCATTCTACCACTATCTACATTACTCCTATCTACCCCACTCCATTCTACCTTACTATAATCCTCCCAATCTACTCTACTCCACCCATTCCAATCTCTTTTAATCAACCCCATTTAAATCTTCCCCAATCAACCCCACCCAACTCACTCCAGTCTACCCCAATATACTCCACTCTACCCCAATCTACCACGATCTGCCTTACTCCTATCTACCCCACTCCATTCGACCTTACTATAATCCTCCCAATCTACCTCACTGCACTCCACCTCATTCCAATCTTCCCAAATGAACCCCGCCCAATCACACTCCACTCCAGTCAACCCCAATATATCCCACTTCACTCTACCCCAGTCTACCGCTATCTGCCTTATTCCTACCCCACTCCACTCTCTTACTATAATCCTCCCAATCTACCCAACTCCATTCTACCCCACTCCAATCCACCCAAATCCAAACTTCCCCAATCAACCCGACCACCCCACTCTACCCCAATATATCCCACTCCCCATCTACCCCACTCCCATCTACCCCACTCCGATAGGCCTGACCAACTAGGCCTGGTGTTGAAAGGCCCGCCTTGGACAAAAACATTAAAAAAATAATAATTAAATTTTGCTGTGAATTTGCGGAGGATCAGGGAATCTGCAGCAAAATTAAAAAACAAAATTCGGGCTCCAGCACTTGTGTTATAAAAAAAAAACTGGGATAGATCAATGTCCAGAGGGGAGAGGGATTTATTTGGGGGGGGGGGCACGTGTCCCACCTCTCCAGGCCTATTTCAACCATAGGATCTCCAAAACCCCTGGGCCTGACATTTTATTTAGGGGTAGAGGGCACCCAACCCTCCTCCCCTGGCTGTTTTTGGCCCACGGACCCCATCCCCTGTGGCCTGTTGTCTTTTTGAGGGCCCTCTCGCCAGGCTGCTTTTGGCCCCGGGGACCCTATCCTCCGGGACTGTGAAATTAAGTAAAATGAAGGGGGGGGGGGGGGGGGCTTGCGACCCCCTCCCCAAGACATTATTGCCCCCCAGGGACCCCCATCACCCTGGCCCGGCTCACTAGCAAGATCACGGAGAGGCCACCTCCGGGACATAGCGGTTTCCCTGCCCATATCAGTGTGTGCAGGGAAACCTGCATTTGCTCCTGCTTGGTGGTAGCATTTTCAAAGGACCTGCCACAAAGGAGCTAACACAATGTTTGCCACAATATTGCAGGCAGGGAAACAGATGGAAATATTACTCCCTCCTAGAAGGAGCACCATTACTAGCTGCTCCCTCCAGACAGGAACCGTGCTGGCTCCCACTGCATTGGGGGGGGCTGGGGCCTAGAGGGCCAGCTTAGGGCTGGCTGCATGCAGGGGTTTGACGGCAGGGCCTGTCCACAGGCCAGGCCCTGAAGTCAACCTGCAGAGGTTAGATTTACGTATGCTAATTAAATATCTCTTAGAGTTTAAAAAAAAAAAAAGTAGTAATTCAGACAAATACAAACATTAAAGTTGCATTATAGTTAGGTGAAATGTTCAGTAGCAATGTTGCTTTTTAAACTCTGAATACCAAAGACATTCACCAGTTGTAGTTATCTCAAGTAACTATAACTCATGCCCTAAGGCAACTATAACTCATGCCTTCGATATGCAGTGCCAATTACTCCATATATTACATAAGTTACATATATGCATAACCCATGCTGCTATCTTCTATGATATTATCTATAATATCACTGCAACATTTGCAGTGAAATTATGGATGAGAATACTGTATGGCGGGGGCTCAAGTTATAGTTACTTAATATTTACTTTTTTCTTCATCAAAGCGAGCAGCTGTGTCTGTGGTGTCTAATAGCCATGCTGTAGAATAGTGTAACTTTGATTGCAAGTTTAAAACATGAAATGAGGCCAATTATTTAACTGAAATTGGGTCTTTTTATCATAAGTGCACTGACAAAAATGACTTGGTGCACAATTTAGGTGAAGTGCCTAGAGGTAGTGTCTTGGCTCCAACTTTTATGTTGTAGAGACGCCCTATGATGCGTCCGTGGATACTCACTTT